>NC_090371.1:18377629-19053578 GCF_036365525.1 Heterodontus francisci
GGCTAGCTACTTCCCCACAGGAATCACGGAATTGTTACAATGCAGGAGGCCGCCATTCAGCCCATCGTAGAACCACAGAAAAGTTACGGCACAACCTATCCTGTCTGTACCGGCTGAAAAAAAAAACTAGCCGCTCAATCTAATCCCACCTTCCAGCACCCATCCCATAGACCTGCAGGAGCAGAAATCCAACTCGGCCAATTACCATCCCATCAGTCTACTCGCAATCATCAGCAAAGTGATGGAAGGGGGCATCAACAGTGCTATCAAGCGGCACTTGCTCAGCAATAACCTGCTCGCTGACACTCAGTTTGGGTTCTGCCAGGGCCACTCAGCTCCTGACCTCATTACAGCCTTTAGCCAAATATGACCAAGAGCTGAACTCCGGAGGTGAGGTGAATGTGACTGCCCTTGACATCAAGGCAGCATTTGACTGTGTATGGCATCAAGGAGCCCGAGCAAAACTACAGTCAATGGGAATCAGGGGGAAAATTCTCCATTGGTTGGAGTCATACCTAAACCAAAGGAAGATGGTGGTGGTTATTGGAGGTCAATCATCTAAGCTCCAGGACATCACTGCAGGAGTTCCTCAGGATAGTGTTCTAGGCCCAAATATCTTGCGCTGCTTCATCAATGACCTGCCCTCCATCATATGGTCAGAAGTGTGGATGTTCGACGACTGCACAATGATCAACACCATTCGCAACTCCTCAGATACTGAAGCAGCCCATGTCCATATGCAGCAAGACCTGGACAACATCCAAGCTTGGGCTGATAAGTGGCAAGTAACATTCATGCCACACAAGTGCCAGGCAATGGCCATCTCCAACAAGAGAGAATCTAACCATCTCCCCTTAATCCCCAGGTAGATAAGATGGTTAGGAAGGCATATGGGATACTTACCTTTATTAGAACATAAGAGCAGGGAGGTTATGACGGGGATGTATAAAACGCTAGTTAGGACACAGCTGGAGTACTGTGTACAGTTCTGGGCACCACACTATAGGAAGGATGTGATTGCACAGGAGAGGGTGCAGAGGAGATTCACCAGGATGTTGCCTGGGCTGGAGCATTTCAGCTATCAGGAGAGACTGAAAAGGCTAGGGTTGTTTTCCCTAGAGCAGAGAAGGCTGAAGGGAGACATGATTGAGGTGTACAAGATTATGAGGGGAACTGATAGGTTAGATAGGAAGAAACTTTTTCCCTTAGCGGAGGGGTCAAGAACCAGGGGGCATAGATTTAGGGTAAGGTGTAGGAGCTTTAGAGGGAATTTGAGGAAAAATGTTTTCACCCAGCAGGTGGTTGGAATCTGGAACGTACTGCCTGAAGAGGTGATGGAGGCAGGTACCCTCACATCATTTTAGTAGTATTTAGATGAGTACTTGAAACGCCATATGTATACAAGGCTACGGGCCAAGTGCAGGAATATGGGATTAGAATAGTTGGGTACTGGATGGCCAGCACAGACAGGATGGGCCGAAGGGCCTGTTTTTGTGCTGTATAATTCTACGACTCTAATGTTCCATGGCATTACCATCACTGAGTCCCCCCACTATCAACATCTGGGGTGGGGTGGGGGCACCACAGACCAGAAGCTGAACTGGATCAGCCATATGCAGGGGAGACGGTGGCGTACTGGTATTGTCACTGGACTAGTAACCCAGAGACCCAGGTATTGCTCTGGGGACATGGGTTCGAATCCCACCACAGCAGAAGATGGAATTTGAATTCAATTAATAAAAAAGAAAATCTGGAATTTAAAGCTAGTCTAATGATGGCCATTAAACCATTGTCGATTGTTGTAAAAACCCATCTGGTTCACTAATGTCCTTTAGGGAAGGAAATCTGCTGTCCTTACCTGGTCTGGCCTACATGTGACTCCAGATCCACAGCAATGTGGTTGACTCTTACATGCCCTTGAAATGGCTTAGCAAGCCATTCAGTTCAAGGGCAATTAGGGATGGGCAATAAATGCTGGCCTGGCCTGCAACGCCCACATCCCATGAAAGAATTTTTAAAAAGTACTGTGGCTGCAACAGCAATTCAGAGGCTGAGAATTCTGTGGCGAGTAACTCACCTCCTCACTCCCCAATGCCTGTCCACCACCTACAAGGCAGAAATCAGGTGTGATTTTTTTTTTTTATATTCATTCATGGGATGTGGTAATCGCTGGCTAGGCCAGCATTTACTGCCCATCCTTAATTGCCCTAGAGGTGGTGATGGTGAGCTGCCTCCTTAAACCGCTGCAGGCCTTGTGGGATAGGTACACCCACAGTGCTGTTAGGAAGGGAGTTCCAGGATTTTGACCCAGCGACAGTGAAGGACAGCGATATAGTTCCAAGTCAGGATGGTGTGTGGCTTGGAGGGGAACTTGCAGGTGGTGGTGTTCTCATGCTGCCCTTGTCCTTCTAGGTCGCAGAGGTCGTGAGTTTGGAGGGTGCTGTCTAAGGAGCCTTGGTGCGTTGCTGCAGTGCATCTTGTAGATGGTACACACTGCTGCCACTATGCGTCGGTGGTGGAGGGAGTGAATGTTTGTGGATGGGGTGCCAAACAAGCGGGCTGCTTTGTCCTGGATGGTGTCGAGCTTCTTGAGTGTTGTTGGAGTTGCACTCATCTAGGCAAGTGGAGAGTATTCCATCACACTCCTAACTTGTGCCTTTGTAGATGGCGGATAGGCTTTGAGGAGTCAGGAAATGAGTTACTTGCCGCAGGATTCCTAGCCTCTGACCTGCTCTTGTAGCTGCGGTATTTATATGGCTACTCTGGTTCAGTTTCTGGTCAATGGTAGCTCCTAGGATTCTGATAGTGGGGGATTCAGTGATGGTAATGCCACTGTATGTCAAGGAGAGATGGTTAGATTCTCTCTTGTTGGAGATGGTCATTGCCTGGCACTTGTGTGGCGCGAACTCTCCACTTGCCTGAATGGGTGCAGCTCCAACAATACTCAAGAAGCTCGACACCATCCAGGACAAAGCAGCCCAATTGATTGGCACTCCATCCACCACCTTCAATATTCAGTCCCTTCACCACCGACGCTGAAGGAGGGCACTATGGAGGACTCGAGCAGTGAGGCAATATGGGCAGAACTCAAATAGGAAGGGTGCGCTAACAATGTTGGGGCTGTACTACAGGCCTCCCAACAGCGAGCGTGAGATAGAGGTACAAATATGTAAACAGATTATGGAAAGATGTAGGAGCAACAGGGTGGTGGTGATAGGAGATTTTAATTTTCCTAACATTGACTGGGATTCACTTAGTGTTAGAGGTCTAGATGGAGCAGAATTAATAAGGAGCATCCAGGAGGGTTTTCTAGAGCAGTATGTAAATAGTCCAACTCGGGAAGGGGCCATACTGGACCTGGTGTTGGGGAATGAGCTCGGCCAGATGGTTGAAGTTTCAGTAGGGGACTACTTTGGGAATAGTGATCACAATTCCGTAAGTTTTAGAATATTCATGGACAAAGACGAGAGTGGTCCTAAAGCAAGAGTGCTAAATTGGGGGAAGGCCAACTATATCAAAATTCGGCAGGAGCTGGGGAATGTAGATTGGGTGCAGCTGTTTGAAGGTAAATCCACATTTGATATGTGGGAGGCTTTTAAAGAGAGGTTGATTAGCGTGCAGGAGACACATGTTCCTGTGAAAATGAGGGATAGAAATGGCAAGATTAGGGAACCATGGATGACAGGTGAAATTGTGAGACTAGCTAAGAGGAAAAAGGAACCATACATAAGGTCTAGGCGGCTGAAGAAAGACGAAACTTTGAAAGAATATCGGGAATGTAGGACCAATCTGAAACGAGGAATTAAGAGGGCTAAAAGGGGTCATGAAATATCTTTCGTAAACAGGGTTAAGGAAAATCCCAAAGCCTTTTATTCATATATAAGGAGCAAGAGGGTAACTAGAGAAAGGATTGGCCCACTCAAGGACAAAGGAGGAAAGTTATGCGTGGAGTCAGAGAAAATGGGTGAGATTTTAAACGGGTACTTTGCATCGGTATTCACCGAGGAGAGCGACATGACGGATGTTGAGGTTAGAGACAGATGTTTGATTACTCTAGGTCAAGTCAGCATAAGGAGGGAGGAAGTGTTGGGTATTCTAAAAGGCATTAAGGTGGACAAGTCCCCAGGTCCGGATGGGATCTATCCCAGGTTATTGTGGGAAGCGAGAGAGGAAATAGCTGGGGCCTTAACAGATATCTTTGCAGCATCCTTAAACACGGGTGAGGTCCCGGAGGACTGGAGAATTGCTAATGTTGTCCCCTTGTTTAAGAAGGGTAACAGGGATAATCCAGGTAATTATAGACCGGTGAGCCTGACGTCAGTGGTAGGGAAGCTGCTGGAGAAGATACTGAGGGATAGGATCTATTCCCATTTGGACAAAAATGAGCTTATCAGTGATAGGCAACATGGTTTTGTGCAGGGAAGGTCATGTCTTACCAACTTAATAGAATTCTTTGAGGAAGTGACAAAGTTGATTGATGAGGGAAGGGCTGTAGATGTCATATACATGGACTTCAGTAAGGCGTTTGATAAGGTTCCCCATGGTAGGCTGATGGAGAAAGTGAAGTCGCATGGGGTCCAGGGTGTACTAGCTAGATGGATAAAGAACTGGCTGGGCAACAGGAGACAGAGAGTAGTAGTAGAAGGGAGTTTTTCAAAATGGAGACGTGTGACCAGTGGTGTTCCACAGGGATCCGTGCTGGGACCACTGTTGTTTGTGATATACATAAATGATTTGGAGGAAAGTATAGGTGGTCTGATTAGCAAGTTTGCAGACGACACTAAGATTGGTGGAGTAGCAGATAGTGAAGGGGACTGTCAGAGAATACAGCAGAATATAGATAGATTGGAGAGTTGGGCAGAGAAATGGCAGATGGAGTTCAATCAGGGCAAATGCAAGGTGATGCATTTTGGAAGATCCAATTCAAGAGTGAACTATACAGTAAATGGAAAAGTCCTGGGGAAAATTGATGTTCAGAGAGATTTGGGTGTTCAGGTCCATTGTTCCCTGAAGGTGGCAACGCTGGTCAATAGAGTGGTCAAGAAGGCATACGGCATGCTTTCCTTCATCGGACGGGGTATTGAGTACAAGAGTTGGCAGGTCATGTTACAGTTAAATAGAACTTTGGTTCGGCCACATTTGGAATACTGCGTGCAGTTCTGGTCGCCACATTACCAAAAGGATGTGGATGCTTTGGAGAGGGTGCAGAGGAGGTTCACCAGGATGTTGCCTGGTATGGAGGGCGCTAGCTATGAAGAGAGGTTGAGCAGATTAGGATTATTTTCATTAGAAAGGCGGAGGTTGAGGGGGGACCTGATTGAGGTGTACAAAATCTTGAGAGGTATAGACAGGGTGGATAGCAAGAAGCTTTTTCCCCAGAGTGGGGGATTCAATTACTAGGGGTCTCGAGTTCAAAGTGAGAGGGGAAAAGTTCAGGGGGGATATGCGTGGAAAGTTCTTTACGCAGAGGGTGGTGGGTGCCTGGAACGCGTTGCCAGCGGAGGTGGTAGACGCGGGCACGATAGCGTCTTTTAAGATGTATCTAGACAGATACATGAATGGACAGGAAGCAAGGAGATACAGACCCTTAGAAAATAGGCGACATGTTTAGATAGAGGATCTGGATCGGCGCAGGCTTGGAGGGCCGAAGGGCCTGTTCCTGTGCTGTAATTTTCTTTGTTCTTTGATGCACAGCAGCAACAGTGTGTACCATCTACAAGATGCACGGCAGCAACGCACAAAGGCTCTTTCGACAGCACCTTCCAAACCTGTGACCTGTACAACCTGGAAGGGCAAAAGCAGCAGATGCATGCTAACACCACCACCTGCAAGTTTCCATCCAAACTAAACACCATCCTGACTTGGTACGATATCGCTGTTCTTTCACTGTTGCTGGGCCAAAACCTTGGAACTCCCTTCCAACAGCACTGTGGGTGCACCTACACCCCAAGGACTGTGGCAGTTCACCACCACCTTCTCAAGGGCAAATAGGGATGGGCAATAAATGCTGCCCTAGTCAGTGACATCCACATCCCATGAACGAATAACAAAAAATGACATACAGTCACTGTTCTGATGTAGGAAACGTGGCAACCATTTTGTGCACAGCAAGTACCCACTGATCGTAATGTGATAATCATCAAATAATCTGTTTTAGTCAGTTGCAGGGTAAATATCAGCCAGGACACAGTGGAAGAACTCCCTTGCTCTTGTGCAAAATAGCGCCATGAGATCTTTTATGAAACCTGAAAAGGCTGAAGGAAGTTCAGTTTAACATCTCATCTGAAAGGTAGAACTTCCGACAGTTCAGCACTCCCTCGGTACTGCACTGTATTGTCAACCTGAATGGTATCTCTGGAGTGTAACGTGAACGCACAGATTTCTGATTCAGAGATGACAGTGCTAATTATTGAGCCAAAATGAAGTACATGGCAGCAGAATACACTACCAGTTGATAACTACATAAATTTGCCTGCACCACATGCCCAGTCATTTACCGTAATCATGACCTGACTGCTCTAATTTACTTGCCCAAGGAATTCCACCTGCTACGATGACATCTAAAGTAGTTAAAATAATCAGGGAAGGGAACATACGAAAATACCAAATATATATTCAATGACGCAGCCTCCGTTACTCTCTGAAGAAGTAAATGCCACAGACTAACGACCCTCAGAGAAAAGAATTCTCATCTCCATCTTAAACGGGAGAGCTTTTTTTTTAAAAAAACGGTGTCCCCAGTTAGAAAAGAAAGGAGAAAGAGAAACGCAAGATGATTCAAATTTCTAAGTGATCTGGACTGGGCAAATTCAAAGAAATACTAACAGATCCGACCTACCCCAATTCAGATCCCCTGAAATAACTTTACAGAAAATCCCTGATGTCACACATTTTTACTCGAGATCTCCTGTCAGACACACAACAGAGTCATACTGCACAACCTAGTGGTAGCATGGTGCAAAACAGTTTTTTTTTTGTTCCTGGGATGAGAGCATCACTAGCAATGCCAGCATTTGTTCCCCATCTCTAACTCACCTCGAGAAAGTGTTGGTAAGCCGCCTTCTTGAACTGTTGCAGCACATGAGGTGTAGGTGCACCCACACTGCTGTTAAGAAGGGACGGCCAGGTTTTTGACCCATTGAAAATCATGATCACACTAACTCAATGATACCAGGGTAGTTGTTTCCATAAAGTTAAGTAACAAATAAGAACCAACAGCTAAAAATGCAAATCCTGTTTTTTTTCCCCCCTAAACACATGCCTAAGGAATAACTTACATTTTATATCGCAGCTTTATCTCAGACAAAAGTCCCGAAGTGTACCATAGGGACATAATTAAAAAAAACAAGGCTTTCAAACGCGGGCCAGAGGATCCTGAGGGACTCTGCGAAGTTCCTCTATCTGATTTCTATATTGTACTGTTTTGATGACTTAATAGTACATCATTTATGTTGGTGTACATTTTAGAATCATACAGCACAGGAGGCAGCCAATGAAAGAGCTAACTAATTAGTTTCACCCCAACCCTCTCTTTTCCAGTGGTCTGGAAAATGTTTCCTCTTTAACTATTTAGCAAATTCCCTTTTGAAAGTTACTAATGAATCTGCTCTACCACCTTTTCAGGCAGTGCATTCCAGACTATAACAGCTCACTCCATAAAGAAATTTCTAATACCCCCAACATTAAATATTTTCTGCAAAGATGTGAGGTAACCAATGCAAGCTTGGGAAATTGGGATCCAGAGAGTGCTTTGATGCTTGCTTACGGTTCCCCATGTGGAAAAGTTTAAAAAGAACTGACCTACACATACTAAAGAAAAAGGTGCAGTTTGTATGGATACCGAATTGTGAAGCAGTGTCACAGCCAGCTCACAGTTGCACTAATCTTGAGTGGGCTGTGTCAAACATCAAACCCCAGACCCTGACCCAGCTACTGCTCTATTTCTTGTAAATGCTTAATTTTACTGGGAAGCAACAGCTAAAATTCCCATTGACCTGAATAAAAGACTTGCAATTTTTACTGTGCCTTCTCATGTGATCAAATGCTCCAGAAATAGCAATGATATGAATAAGCAGGTCATCTGTTTTGGTGGCAGTGTTGGTCGTAGTAGTATTGTGTTAGCCAGGACGCTGGGAGATCCCCTTGCGCTTAAAATTCAGTTCTACAAACAGATGGAGATTCAGTTTAACATCTAACCTGAAGGTCAGCACCCACAATAATAGTACTGCACTGAAATATCAGCCGAGCTTACATGTTCAAGTCCTTGTTTAGGACTTGAACTAAGAACTTGCTGACGCGAACGAGCTGAGCTGATGGGTTGCTATAGTTAGCCTTTAGCATTCCAAGAGCTAGAGGGAGAGGGGACGATGAAGGAAATCAGTACTGCCCTTGCTCACCATCCAGTGGTGTGCGTGTGTTAAAGGCCTGCTACCCGACCCGAACCCGATGGGACCCGACGACATGCTGCGGGGTCGGGTCGGGTTGCACTTCCGGGTCCGACATTCAGGCTCAGGTCAGGCCGGGTCGGACACGCTCCACCACAGTTAAGTGGCTCCGATGTTAATTTAATTTTTGGACGAGAAAGGTGGCTTTGTTACAGTTATTTTAAGCTTGTGCAGATCAGCAACAAAGTGAAAAACAGAAGGTAAGTTAACTGTTAGTCAAGTCGGGCATGGGAGAAAATGGAAGGACTCGGGCCGGGTCAGTTTTTCTTTTTGCAGACCCGAGCAGGCCTTTAGCTTGCCTGTCTACGCGCATGCACAATTAGCAGGCCAGATAAGGTGGTCATTGTCTGGACAGCAGAAAATAAGACCCCTGATAAAACAGTCTCTGCTACTTATATTGAGGTCAGTTTGCATTGCTATTTGTGGGGGCACGCTGTGCAAAAAATTGACTGCTGCCTTTCCTACCTGTGACTGGATTTCAAAAATACTTCAGTAGTTGAGAAGCATCCCAAGGTCATGCAAGACACTATATAAATACAAGTCCTTCTTTTTCACATTCGGTCATACATACATACTGCACTGGAGAGCACTGGAGTAAGGATAAACTACCTTCTCCTGGTGCACTGGAGGGTGATTAGCATTGAGCAGAGTTGAGGTGCTTTACAACATAGAAGAAACCAGGGCAAATTGATCTGCAATCTATACTCACAGCAGGGTTAAGTTCAAGATTGGCAAATGGCCGTGCCAGCGTTGCTCACATCCCACGAATGAATAAAAAAAAGTCTGCTAGAAGATTACCTGCTCAATTTTTGGTATTCTGTGGCAACAGGAAAGTGAAATAAAATAAATGAACTGTCAGGAGTGACCAAAATAATAGATAATATGGTAACAGGGTCTTAAAGGGAGAGTATAATAAACTGCCATATAATTCCATGATGAATGTGGTGCTTGCGTTGAATATTAAAAATATTTTAAAATCAGACAAAAACAATAGATTTAATAAAACAATTTTGAGTAAACAGGAAAAAGTCACCAGGCACAAGAAGTATGCTGCATTTTCATACCCTACCTACTCACGATATTCCTCAACCTCTTCTATTTCTCTGTCATCTACATGACTTCAACAGCCTAACTTGGGAATATATTCCATAACTCTGTCCGTGGTTGGATGGAAAACGTTTTCTCTGACTTCCCTTCTTACCCCTAACTTCTGGTTTTTTTTTTAAAAACTCGTGTCTATTGATCTCTGAACCCTTCAACCACAGTGAACAAAATTTTCCTGGACCAATTTTATCAATCCCCTTCATAATCTAGAAAATAACAGTGGGAGTAACACTGCTGTTAAGTTTAACCTTGTTTTGGAGCTTTGTTTTGGACCCACTGGAAAATATTGCATCCTGCCACGTTAAGAGCTCCATGTCAGCTGTATTACCATAGTGGACTATAAGCTTCAATCTCCTCCTCTCCCTCAGTTTTGTCCTTCAATGCACGAGGCAAAGGTAGGCGCAGCATTAAGTACCTGCATTAGATAGGCTGCCCAAAGAGCCATTTTAACTCACTTTTATTGATGTTTTTGCAGGAGTCTTTGCAATCTCATCCTCATCATCCTCTTCCTCATCATCATCCTCCTCCTCCTCTTCCTCATCATCATCCTCCTCCTCCTCCTCTTCCTCATCATCATCCTCCTCCCTAGAATGCAACATGTAAAATTCAGCAAATATTTGATAAACAACCTATAAATACATACTGCAATTAGGAGTTCCGGTACTGCTTAAATGGAAATAGTAACAGAAAATGTTGGAAACAATCAGCGGGAGAGAGAATCAGAGATAATGCTTCAGGTGTTGACCTTTCCTCTGAATTGAAACATTAACTCTTTCTTTCTCCACAGATGCAGCTCGACTTGCTGAGTATTTCCAGCATTTTCTGTTTTAATTTCTGATTTTCAGCATTTTATGTTTTACAGTTTAAAAGAAAGTTTGCTTTAGCAATGCCTCCTGAGATATGGCTTCTGAAAATATTTCAAGTAATTTCTCTGAACTTTCCTTCTTAATGCTCCAAAGTTGCAAGCACAACCATCCCATACCCTCGCTAAATCAAGATTCATTGCACCATACCTAAACCTAGATGTTGTAGGGACTTGAGGAATTCCAGAGTGTTGACAGCTTGAGACAGAATGAGTTAGAGCAGGAGATGGTGCAATGAATCTTGCAATGAACCTAACCTAGATGCGATCTAATCACTATTTCCTGACTTCCCTCACCTCCTCTACTGTGGTGGTGCCCTTCACCTTACTTAATAACTATTCATAGTATTCTCAATAACTAATTCTTTGGCCTCCTTATCTCGAGACAATGGGTAAGCGCCTGGAGGTGGTCAGTGGTGTGGAGCAGCGCCTGGAGTGGCTATAAAGGTCAATTCTAGAGTGACAGGCTCTTCCACAGGTGCTGCAGAAAAATTAGTTGGCTCTCCCCTTGCGCCTCTGTCTTTTTTCCTGCCAACTGCTAAGTTTCTTCTACTCGCCACACTTTAGCCCCGCCTTTATGGCTGCCCTCCAGCTCTGGCGAACGCTGGCAACTGACTCCTACGACTTGTGATCAATGTCACAGGACTTCATGTCGCGTTTGCAGATGTCTTTAAAGCGGAGACATGGACGGCCGGTAGGTCTGATACCAGTGGCGAGCTCGCTGTACAATGTGTCCTTGGGGATCCTGCCATCTTCCATGTGGCTCACATGGCCAAGCCATCTCAAGCGCCACTGACTCAGTAGTGTGTATAAGCTGGGGATACTGGCCGCCTCGAGGACTTCTGTGTCGGAGATACGGTCCCCGCCACCTGATGCCAAGTATTCTCCGGAGGCAGCGAAGATGGAATGAATTGAGACATCACTCTTGGCTGACATACGTTGTCCAGGCCTCGCTGCCGTAGAGCAAGGTACTGAGGACACAGGCTTGATACACTCGGACTTTTGTGTTCCGTGTCAGTGCGCCATTTTCCCCACACTCTCTTGGCCAGTCTAAACATAGCAGTGGAAGCCTTTCCCATGCACTTGTTGATTTCTGCATCTAGAGACAGGTTACTGGTGATAGTTGAGCCTAGGTAGGTGAACTGTTGAACCACTTCCAGAGCGTGGTCGCCAACTAAACACTACTGAGACATGAACTTGTATCCAATTCAAAAGCCATGCTGTTATTTAAATATTTAATTTGCAACAGCTGAAATAAAAATATGCCCTCAGTATCCTTGCTCCAAGCAGTTTCCAGGCATAGAACCAATGCCAGGATGGGTAAGATTTACATAGTAAATTACACATATGCATATTAAACATAGTAACCATGAGGTGCCACTTCCGGCTAAAATCTGACCAGAAGGCACCTGTAAAAATGTTGTTTCTTGAGTATATGGAATTGGTCAAACTCTATTAGATCCAAGCCTCTATCTTTGTCCTAAGCATCCAATGCAATCTAAATATAAACAAAGGATTCAATTTTGTCATGATGCACGTTATTGGTCAGACTCCTAGAGTCCTAGGCCCAGACTTTGTCCCCCAATATGGTGGGTGATATTGTGGCCTTGGAAAAAGTCTGAACAAGAGCTGCAAGAACATTTCCTAGCTGAAAAGTGGTGAGGTGAGAGCAACTGCCCTTGACATCAAGGCAGCATTTGACCGAGTATGGCAAAAAGGAGCCCGAGCAAAACTGAGGTCAATGGGAATCAGGGGGAAAACTTTCTGCTGGTTGGAATCGTACCTAACGCAAAGGAAGATGGTTGTGGTTGTTGGAGGTCAATCATCACAGCTGCAGGACATCACGGCAGGTGTTCCTCAGGGTAGTGTCCTGGGCCCAATCATCTTCAGCTGCTTCATCAATGACCTTCCTTCCATCATAAGGTCAGAAGTGGGGATGTTCACTGATGATTGCACAATGTTCAGCACCATTCGCAACTCCTCAAATACTGAAGCAGTCCGTGTAGAAATGCAGCAAGACCTGGACAGTATCCAGGCTTGGGCTGATAAGTGGCAAGTATCATTCGTGCCACTCAAATGCCAGGCAATGACCATCTCTAACAAGAGAGAATCTAACCATCTCCCCTTGACATTCAATGGCATTACCATCGCTGAATCCCCCAAAATCAACATCCTGGGGGCTACCATTGACCAGAAACTGAACTGGAGTAGCCATATAAATTCCGTGGCTACAAGAACAGGTCAGAGGCTAGGAATCCTACGGTGAGTAACTCACCTACTGACTCCCCAAAGCCTGTCCACCAACTACAAGGCACAAGTCAGAAGTGTGATGGAATACTCTCCACTTGCCTGGATGGGTGCAGCTCCAACACTCAAGGAGCTCGACACCATCCAGGATAAAACCACCCGCTTGATTGGCACCCCATCCACAAACATTCACTCCCTCCACCACCGATGCACAGTGGCAGCAGTGTGTACCATCCACAGGCTACTCAGACAGCACCTTCCAACCCCGTGACCTGTACCACCTAGAAGGAAAAGGGCAGCAGATGCATGGGAACCTGCAAGTTCCCCTCCAAGCCACACACCATCCTGACCTGGAACTATATCACCATTCCTTCACTGTCGCTGGGTCAAAATCCTGGAACTCCCTTCCTAATAGCACTGTTGGTGTACAGATCCCACATGGACTGCAGCGGTTCAAGGTAGCTCACCACCACCACCTTCTCATGGGCTATTAGGGATGGGCAATAAAAGCTGGCCTGGCCAGCGACGCCCACATCCCATGAAAAGAATATTAAAAAAACTATGAAAGGTCACAGACCTGAAACCTTAACTCTGCTTCTCTCTCCACAGATGCTGCCAGACCAACAGGTGCTTAAACTATGGAAGAATATGAATAGTTTGGAAATTAGGCACTTGTTCAATTCCCAGAGAGTAGTGAGCCCCTGGAACTCGTTGCCAGCGGGTGCGGTGGGTGCTGACTCTGCATAGTTTTCAAGAGGGGGCTGGTCTGGTTCTTGACTGCAGCTGCGATCCCTTCGTATCGAAAGCAAGTGTCTTTATAGATAACCCATGGGCCATGTGATGTCCTGGACTGGTTTTGATCACCTGAGGGAGTTGGAGAGGAATTGCTCAGATTATTTTTCCCCTACTAGCCCTGGATTATTTCTCCTAGATTACATAACTGTGAGGGAGTGTGGGGTGAGACACGATCCAGCGTTTTAATTATTTTGTAGACCTCGATCAGGTGGCCTCGAAGTCTATGATATTCTAAAGTAAATAGACCAAGGATCTTGAGTCTGAGTAACTGAGGTTCTTTTCAGCCAGGAAATGATCTGTCGCTCTTATTTGGACTTTTTCCAAGGCCACAATATCACCGACCATGTTGGGGGATAAAGTCTGGGCCCAGAACTCAGGAGTCTGACCAATAACCTGCATCATGACAAAATTGACTCCTTTGTTTATATTTAGAATGCATTGGATGCTTAGGACAAAGATAGACGCTTTGATCTAGTGGAGTTTGACCAACTCCACATGAGGCTTCAGCCAGAGTGAGGTGTGGGGCAGGCTTGAAAGACCAGCTGGCCTTTGTCAATTTAATATGCTCAGAACCAGAAAACATTCGATTAGATTCCAGCTCATAACACTCTGGTGTACCCAGTTAATCCATAAATAATCTATCCAAACCCCTAGGTCAACTTCAGCGCCTTCGCCACACCGCTACTAAATGCTGCCCATTTGCTTACACCTGCGTACCAATATAGCGGCCAACAGAACTCTCCAGTTCCGACGAAAGATCATCGACCTGTTAATGGTTTCTCTCTCCACAGACGCTGCCAGACTTGCTGAGTATTTCCAGCATTTTCATTTTTTATCATCTGCAAGACTATAAACTGAAGCACAATTGCTCTTTTGACAATAAATGTACTTACATTCCTGGAACGATATATTTTAAGCTAGCATTTGACTCCCTGCCCACTCTGAAAAAGGGCTCATCAATTCAGTTTGCCTGGTTTGGAAAGGAAGGGAAAGAGAAGAACTTACTCATCTTCATCGTCTTCATCATCATCATCATCATCTTCATCATCTGCGTCTTCATCATCATCTTTAACTTTATCATTCATTGTTTTATCTTTTGTTGACTCTTCTAACTTTGCTTTTTTCTACAAATGTAAAAAAGACATGACATTCAGGGCTGGCAGCAGTGGGAGAACCTATTAAATGGAAGATATCTGGGCTAGGAGCATCTGGGGAGGGTGGGCGGGAAGAATCTATTTCACAAAGGAAACTAGGGTCGGCAGCAGCTTCAGAAACAGAGAAAGATTCAACAGGCTGGGGCTTTTTTCTCTTGAAAAGAGAAAACTGAGAAGTGACCTGACAAAGGTCTTTAAAATTATGAAGTGATTTGATATCTTCTCTATGTCTATCTTGATCCCACTTGTGGGAGAGTTGAAAACTAGAGACTAACAACATAAGGCAGTCACTAACAAATGTATAAAGGAACTCCGGAGATACTTCTTTACCCGGAGAGCGGTGAGAATGTGGAGTTGCTACCATGTGGAATGGTCGACTCCCGCTCTTATCTCTTGTGTTCTGAAAGCAAAATGCATAGATACATTTAAAGAGAAGCTAGATAAGTCTTTGAGGGAGAAAGGAATAGAAGGATACGCTGACCAGGTTAGATGAAGCGGCTGGGAGGAAGCACAACTTACAACATATAGCACCTTTAACAAAATAAAACACCCAAGGCGCTTCACAGGAGCATTATAAAGCAAAATTTGACACCAAGCTGGAAAAAGTAGTAGATTTTAAGGAGCATCATAAAAAAGGAAAGAGAGGTAGAGAAGCAGGGAGAATTAGTGAGCGAATTAGAGTTTAGGACATTAGCAGCTGTACGTCCTAGGCCCAACCATCTTCAGCTGCTTCATCAAAGACCTTCCTTCAATCATAAGGTCAGAAGTGGGGATGTTCACTGATGATTGCACAACGTTCAGCACCATTCGCGACTCCTCAGATACTGAAGCAGTCCGTGTAGAAATGCAGCAAGACCGGGACAGTATCCAGACTTGGGCTGATAAGTGGCAAGTAACATTCGCGTCACACAAGTGCCAGGCAATGGTCATCTCCAACAAGAGAGAATCTAACCATCTCCTCTTGACATTCAATGGCATTACCATCGCTGAATCCCCCACTATCAACATCCAAGGGGTTACCATTGACCGGAAACTGAACTGGAGTTGCCATATAAATACCGCGGCTACAAGAGCAGGTCAGAGACTAGGAATCCTGCGGCAAGTAACTCACCCCGATTCCCCAAAGCCTGTCCACAAGGTACAAGTCAGGAGTGTGATGGAATACTCTCCACTTGCCTGGATGAGTGCAGCTCCAACAACAATCAAGAAGCTCGACACCATCCAGGACAATGCAGCCCACTTGATTGGCACCCCATCCACAAACAAACATTCACTCCCTCCACCGACGCATAGTGGCAGCAGTGTGTCCCATCTACAAGATGCACTGCAGCAGTGCACCAAGACTCCTTAGACAGCACCTTCCAAACCCACAAACTCTACCAACTAGAAGGACAAGAGTATCAAATGCATGGGAACACCACACAAGTTCCCGTCCAAGTCACACACCATCCTGACATGGAACTGAACTATATCGCCGTTCCTTCACGGTTGCTAGATCAAAATCTTGGAACTCCCTTCCAAACAGCACTGTGGGTGTACCTACCTCCCATGGACTGCAGCAGTTCAAGAAGGCAGCTCACCGCCACATTCTCAAGGGAAATTAGGGATGGGCAATAAATGCTGGCCTAGCCAGCAACACCCACATCCCATGAATGAATATAAAAAAAAAAATCTTTCCATATCTTCTCTTTTTTTCTTCAAGATTTAGCAAGTATTTGTCCAAAGTATTATTTTATGCCTTTTTTTTGTAACAGAGCTCTAAAGCAAAAATCTCTTTTTCGGTTAACTGGTGTGTATATGAAAAAGAGAGAGAGAGAGAGAGAGAGAGCGGAGCAAGGGAGGCTAAGGTAAAAGGGAACTTTCATATTTCAAGCTGCGTGTTAATGCTTTGCTGCATTACTGGTTAAGTCTTGTTTTATAATAAACTGATAATTTTGGTGTTTATTAAAGAAACCTGTTTGGTGTATGCTATTCTGAGATAAAGAGTAGAGTATATGATTGACCGCATCAGTAACTGGGTAAACATTTAAATATATATTGTGACCTGTGGAAATGTGGAACTAGAAAAGGCAATACACTTCTCCCACCTCGGTCATACCACCATCCAGGTCAATATTGAGTAGTCAGCATCACACTCCTAATTTAAGTTTTGTCGATGACAGAAAAGCTCGACTTTTTGAGGGATCAGATGGGCCATTCATCACCCTGCTCTTTTAACCATGGTGTTGATGTGGTTGCTCTAGTTAAGATCCTCGTTAGTGGTGACCCCAAAGATGTTCATGGTGAAAGATTTAACAATGATAATCTCATTGAAAATTAAGGGAGGTGATTTTATGGTTGGACATGGTCATTACCTGGCACTTTGTGACATGAATGTTACCTGCCACATAGAAGGCTAAGCCTGGTTGGTGTCCAGCCCCTATTCTAGATTGGCACAGGTTTTTCATTATTGGAGGCATTGTAAATTGAACTGAACACCGCAGTATCAATGAACAGCCCCACTCCTGACCTTATGAGAAAGGGAAGGTCACTGCTGAAGCAGTTGTAGACGTTAGAATCAGAGAATAGTACAACACTGGAGGCTAATTCTGCACCAGCTCTTTCAAAGTCAGTCCCACTCCCCTCTCTTTCATCATATATCTGCAATTGCTTTCTCCTTCAAAGACATATTCAATTCCTCTTTGAAGATTACAATTGAATCTGTATCTAGCACCCTATCAGGCAGTGCATTCCAAATCCTAACCACTGATCGGGTAAAAAAGTTTTTCTTGTGTCACCTCTTTTTTTTTTAAACCAATCACCTTAACTGTGTTCCCTTATAGCTGTTAAAGTGTCAACAGTAGCTTACTTGGGACATCTCAGCAGGTTTTGTTAATAAATTGTTCAGCACCGTTTTCCATGTGTCAGACAGCTGACTGACCAAACAAGAAGACTACCTTAAAGAAATGTCCTTTTTTGCTTAAAACTCAATAACACTGAGAAACACATGAACAGATAATTGACAATGAATTGAAGGCAGTAGCGTGACCTCAGATGGTTCAAAACTTAAGAAAATTTGCCCCCTGTTGTACAATGCCATTAGAGCCAGTTAACTGTACAACAGACTTCTGATTTCGTTCATCATGATTTTGTGAACACTAAACTGGCAGTGGGAATATGCACCGCATGCTGCAATGCTAAACCACATGGAGCAGACCGGTTCCGGTGTGGAGCCCTGATCTGGACCAACAGTGCTGCTACAATTTACAACTGTTCCTCTGGGTTTCTCCAAGTGGGAGAAAAACGAACAAAAAAAAAAAATCATCCTGGGTTGCCACTCGGTTCTTATACTGCACTTTGTTCTGGAAAATAGACATAGTTGGCCTGACATTGATGCTTTCCATGGTTAATCGGCCTGTTGCATTCATTACCTTGCTTCATACATGAAGTGCCAGCTAACAGCTGGCACCCACAGAACCGTGCTTCATTAAGTCAACTGCAGCAACTTCGTTACCTTAGGTGAAACATGCTAATTCAGCGCATTCAGGGGCAACCTGAGCTCACTCGGAGAGCAGGAAACAGCGAGAGCACAGTGGAGCATAAAGATCCCAGGAGAGAGAGCGAGCGAGAGTTACTCAAAGTGGGAAAAAGGGAGAGCAGAGCGGACCGGAGTTTGAAAACAAAGAACAGTGACATCACAGAAAAGCTGCAAGGCGATTGGTTGATGAGTAACTGTTGTTAGGGAGTATCAGTAGATACCTGGGTTAATACACTACTGTTAGGGTGCGTGTGTAAATAGCTGGGTTATAGCGTCTCGACAACTGGCAGACTAAAAAAAATATATAAATTAAGTATTGATAATAAGGAACAAGTGAGTAGCTGGTGAGTATCTTTTTTTGAATAAGGTTTATTTTAACTAGTCAACTGTATTGATTTTTAGTAGGACATATCAGTACTAGTGAGGTTTTATTAGTAATTCTAAGGTGTTGTAGGATTGTTAAGTTTTCTTTAAGCAGAAGCAAAGGGTCAACTAATAAATAAAGGAATGGCAGGGGTGCTTCAACCTCGAGAGTGCACCTCCTGTGCTATGTGGGAGCTCCAGGATGCTTCCCGTACCCTGGAGAACCATTTGTGCAGGAAGTATTTTCAATTGCAGCAGCTTGAGCTCCGGGTTTTGGAACTTGAGCGGCAGCTGGCGATTCTGCGGTGCATTCATGAGGGTGAGAGCTACGTGGCTAGCACGTTTATAGATGTGGTCATCCCACAGCTTAAGAGTACGCAGGGAGAGGGGGAATGGGTGACCACCAGTCAAAAAGAATCAGGAAGATAGAGCAGGAGACCCCTGAGTGCATCTCACTCTCCAACAGGTATTCTGTTCTGAATACTGAGGACAGCGATGCTTCATCTGAGGAGTGCAGCCAAAGCCAAATCCATGGCACCACGGGTGGCTCAGCTGCACAGGATGATACAGGGAAGGCTGAAAGAGCTATGGTGATAGGTGATTCAATAGTCAGGGGAACAGACAGGTGTTTCTGTGGCCGCAGACACGAATCCAGGATGGCATGTTGCTTCTGCTGGTGCCAGGGTCAAGGATGCCACTGAGCGGCTACAGAGCAACCTGAAGGGGGAGGGTGAACAGCTAACAGTCATGGTCTACATAGGAACCAACGACATAGGTAGAAAGAGGCATGTGGTCCTGCAGTCAGATTTTAGGGAGATCGGTAAGAAATTAGCAAGCAAGACACCAAAAGTAGTAATCTCTGGATTACTCCCATTACCACGGGCAAGTGAATATAGAAATAGAAGGATAAGACAGATGAATGCGTGGCTGGAAAGATGGTGCAGGAGGGAGGGTTTCAGATTCCTGGGACATTGGGACCTGCTCTGGCGAAGATGGGGCCTGTACAGGCTGCACCTGAACAGAGCTGGGACTGAGTTCCTTGCAGGAACTTTTGCTAAGGCTATTGGGGAAGGTTTACACTAGTTTGGCAAGGGGGTGGGGTAGATTCAGTTGGGACAAAATCAGAATGAAAATAGAATGCAGAAAATTAATTGATGAGTCTGGAAGACAGAGAAAACAAAGGTTAGAAAATTAAAAAAAGAGTTTGGCAGTGCTCAAGAGTACCTATTTCAACACAAGGAGTATAGCCGATGAGCTGAGGACACAGATAGACAAGTGGCAGTACGATATAGCTATTACAGAAATATGGCTTGAGGAGGGACAGGAATGGCAGCTCAACAGGGTTTTCAGACGCAATAGGGAGGGGCTAAGAAAGGAGGGGGTGTGGCAATTTTGATCAAGGAAACTATTACAGCTGTGGGGGGTGGGGGGGGATGATATGTTGGAAGATTCATCAAATGAGGTCATATGGATTGAGCTAAGGAACAGAAAAGGGCAATCACACTGCTGGGAGTGTACTATAGACCCACAAACAGTCAGAGAGAGAAAGAAGAGCAGATATGTAGGCAAATGCCTGAGAAGTGCAAGAACAAGGCGGCAGTAGTAGTAGGGGATTTTAACTACTCCAATGTTAACTGGGATAGTTTTAGTGTGAAAGGAATTAAGGGAGCAGAATTCTTGAGGTGCATGCAGGAGAACTTTTTTGGCCAGTATGTAGCAAGTCCAACAAGAGGGGGCGAAGTTTTAGGAAATGAAGATGGGCAGGTGGAAGGGGTGGCAGTGGGAGAGCATTTTGGTGGTTGTGATCATAATTCAGTCAGTTTTAACACAATTATGGAAAAGAACAGAGATAGAACAGGAGTCAGAGTTCTCAACTGGGGAAAGGCCAATTTTACTAAACTGAGGAGTGATTTAGCGAAAGTGGACTGGAAGCAGCTACTTGAAGGTAAATCAGTGTCAGAGCAGTGGGAGGCAAGGGGTTCAGAGTAAACATGTTCCCACAAAGAAAAAGGGTGAGACAGCCAAATCTAGAACCCCATAGATGTCAAGGCGCATACAGGGTAAGACAGAAAAGGAAAGCTCATGTCTGACACCGGAGAATTCAATACTACAGAAAGCAGAGAGAAGTATAGGAAGTGGAGGGGTGAAATCAACAAGAAAATTAGGAAAGCACAGAGAGGGCATGAAAGAATATTGGCAAGCAAAATCAAGGTGAACTCAAAGATGTTTTATTAATACATTAAGAGTAAGAGGATAACTAAGGAGAGAGTAGGGCCCATAAAAGACAAAAAAGGTAACCTATGTGTAGGGGCGGAAGATGTTGGTATGGTTCTTAATGAATACTTTGCGTCTGTTTTCACTAAAGAGGGAGACGATGCACATATTGTATTTAATGAGGAGTGTGACGTATTGGATTTAATAAACACAGGGACAGAGGAAGTATAAATGGGATTAGCATCCTTGAAAGTTGATACATCACCAGGGCCAGATGATGCACTAAGCTGTTAACATTAGCGAGAGGGGACACAGCAGATATGACCATCATTTTCCAGTCCTCAGTGGATACAAGTGTGGTGCCGCAGGATTGGAGAACTGATAATGTTGTACCTCTGTTTAAAATGCAGTTATGAGGAAAGATTGGATAGGATGGCGTTGTTCTCCTTGGAGCAGAGAAGGCTGAGTGGAGATCTGATTGAAATGTACAAAATTTTGAGGGGCCTGGATAGAGTGGAGGTGAAGAGTCTATTCACCTTAGCAAAGAGATCAGTGGTGAGGAAGAATAGATTTGAAGTGATTGGTAGAGAAATTAGAGGGGAGATGAGGAAACACTTTTTCATCCAAAGGGTGGCGGTGGTCTGGAACTCACTGGCTGAAAGGGTAGTTGAAGAAGAAACCCTCAACTCATTCAAAAGGAGTCTGGATATGCACCTCAAATGTCATAATCTGCAGGGCTATGGACCAAACACTGGAAAGGTGGGATTAGAATAGGTGGATCGTTTCTCGGCCGGCACAGGCACAATTGGTCAAATGGCCTCTTTCTGTGCCTTAAACTTACTATGATTCTAACCTCCCTCATCTGAAAGGTTGTGTTTCAAACATGGTGATGGCAAGTTGAGCCACTGATTACAGTTGATGCCTACTAGTTCACTAATGTCCTTTAGGGAAGGAAATCTGCCGTCCTTACCTTATCTGACCTACAGCAATGTGGTTGACTCTTAAACGCCCTCTGAAATGGGCTAGCAAGCCACTCAGGATGAGCAATAAATGCTGGCCTAGCCAATCCCACCAATAAAAAAAAAGTGACAGCCATGCACTGGTTCCTCAGGGCAATGCCTTGACCAGAGTCAAGCTGCCTGATTTAAATTTCAAACAAAGCTTGGCAGTTAACTGTCAGTCACCGTAAACTGGTGCATTCTCCATGGCAACGCGTCTACCAGAATTCATTTGCCAACCAATCAGCACTCTCTCCTCATACAGTATAAAGTTAATTTTTTCCCTTACATTGGTATTCTTGCGAATTGTCCTGCTGAGCGCAAGACGAAAAGCTTGGACCACATGTCTCTATTTTCAGCAATACTCAAGTTCTGTACTACCAAATGACTATTAAAAAAAAACACCTGGTACAACCTCAGGTGAAGTATCTCTGGGCAACAATTTTTTCCCACCTCTCCCTCATATTATTTGATGAGAAAGCAAATAGTATAAGCTCAACAAAACCAAAGCCACTTTATCAATGAGCCTATTATAGTGAAAGCCACAGCATGAACAAGGGGCTACTTGATGAACAATCTCCGATTCACCTATAATTCTCCGTAGGCTTTCTGTTCCAACTGTTCCTGTGCCTCCATTCATAGCCTGCCTGGCTGTGGGACTTTGGAAGAGCTGAAATTCAGTGTGGTTTCCACTCATTGTATTACTCAGCAAAAAGGAGGAAAGGCAGAGCTGTTTCCAGCACCCATATAGCAATTGGAAGATCCCAGTTACAATAGCATTATTTACTTGAACTACAAAGCCTGCTGAGTTTTTTCCTACTTTGGGTGAAGAATCTGGCTTCCACTTGATAACTGCACGAGTAGCACAGTAAGGGAGTTGACAATGTATCAATGCTTCTGTTAATCCCACATAGGAAATGGCCACTAAAAACACAACAACACTATTCTATGATAGAAAAACAAGAAATGCTGGAAATACTCAGCAGGTCTGGCAGCATCTGTGGACAGAGAATCAGAGTTAACGTTTCAGGTCAGTGACCCATCAGAAATGGCAGAGGCTAGAAATGTAATAGGTTTTAAGCAAATAAAGCAGGGGTGGGGCAAGAGATAACCAAAGAGAGGGTGTTGATAGGACAAGGTCACAGAAAATAACTGACCAGAAGGTCATGGAGCAAAGGCAAACGGTATGTTAATGGTGTGCTGAAAGACAAAGCGTTAGTGCAGAGAGGGTGTTAATTGACAGGAAAAATAGAACAACCTGGCCCAAAGCACAAACATGACAAAAAAAGCAGATTCCTTCTTCACAGGCACATGGTAAAAACAAAATGAATAACGAAATAAAATAAAAAATAGTTAAAAATAAAAAGGGGGGCCATCATGCTCTGAAAACAGTATTCTATGGTTTAATACTGGATATGTATTATTTCTATCTGTTGAGACTGCATTTATAATTGCAGAAAAGGTCAGATCCTGCACCCAGAGGTTTGAAGTGAACGATTTATCATTACACCACTGAGTGAGGCACCAGACATATTTCTAAATTCGCCCCTACTCCATACCTTTGCAGGATGCAGTGCAGTGGGAGGCGATACAAGTTTAACAGGTTCCTTCTTCACAGGAGGTTTCACCTGGTGATTGTCTTCAGATTCGGACTCTGAATCGGAGTCAGAGTCGGGTACACCTGCAAATATTTCAAAAAGGGAAGTATTTATAAAAGGTTGAGATCTTTGCAAACCTAAAATCATTCAAAATACATGCTCACTATACTGAAACTAGGATATAAAGATGATACCAGAACTGAGAGGTTATACCTATCAGGAACAGGGGTGGAACTTTGTTTTGTAGGAACAGAAATGGATGACCTGACAGAGGTCTTTAAAATTATGAAAGCGTTTGATATGGTAGACAGAGAAAATGTTTTCACTTGTGCAGGAGTCCAAAACTAGGAGTCTTAAATTTGAAAAATCATTAATAAAAGGAGAAATGTATTTACTGACTGGAGAGAATTGTGTCCACAGGTCCCTGAAGGTGGCAGGATAGGTAGATGGAATGAAGAAGGCATATGGAATGCTTTCCTTTATTGGCTGAGGTATAGAGTACAAAAGCAGGGGAAGTGATGCTGGAACTGTATAAACTGCTGGTTATACCACCGCTGGAGCATCATGTACAATTCTGGTCACATTACAGGAAGGACATAATTACTCTGGAGAGAGTACAAAGGAGATTTACAAGAATGTTGCTAGGGCTCGAAAGTTACAGCTACGAGGGAAGATTGGATCGGCTTGGGTTGTTTTCCTTAGAACGCGGAGACGTGACTTAATTGAGGTGTACAAAATTGAGGGGCCTAGATAGAATAGACAGGAAGGGCCTGTTTCCACTAACGGAGAGATCAATTACCATGGGGCACAGATTTAAGGGGTGATTGGGGACATGGGAGGGAACATGAGGAAAAACTTTTTCACCCAGAGGGTGGTGGGTGTCTGGAATTCACTGCACGGATTGGTGGTGGAGGCAAAAACCCTCAACTATTTTAAAAGGTACCTGGATATGCACCTTAAGTGCTGTAACCTACAAGGCTGCGGACCAGGTGCTGGAAGGTGGGATTAGATTGGGCGGCTAGTTTTTTCAGCCAGCGCAGATACCACGGACTGAATAGCCTCCTTCTGTGTTGGAACTTTTCTATGGTTCTAACTCGCTACCACATGGAGTGGTAGAGGTGAATGGCAAAGCTCCATTTAAGGGGATGTTAGACAAGTATATGAGGAAGAAAGGATTAGAAAGGTATCATGATAGGGCTAGATAAAGTTGGATGGGAGGAGGCTCGTTTACAGCATAAACACTGGCACAGGCCAGTTTGGCCAAATTACCTTCGTCTGTGCTGTAAATTCTACATAATATACTTGCTTCAATCTTTTCCAGGATTTAACGACTGTGGAACTCCTTCCTCAGTGTTCCTCTCGACCTACAATCTACCACTTTCTAAAAAGATTGGTCTTATTTCATTCTTTATCAGTTTTCTCTACTATACTCAACAAAGGTCTGCCTTGCCATTCAGGAGTAGTTTGTTTCTTTAAACAGTCGAAGGAGGGGATCTGATGTAAGCCTTTTCATCAGGACCTACTACACAAGTGTCTGGAAGACAGAAACAGAGGTCCAGGATGCAGAGCTCCTACTGACTACATCCAGCATTGGGGGTTTCATGCCTGCACTTCATAGAATCACAGAACGATGCAGCCATTCAGCCCATCATGCCTGTGCTGGCTCTTTGAAAGAGCAATCCAATTAGTCTCGCTTCCCTGCTTTTTCCCCACAACCTTGCCAATTTTTCTCCTTCAAGTGACAGTTACTGGTCTCAGGGGAGATGCTAAGCAGAGAGCTGAAGGAAAGCAGCAAAACAAAAAAAGCTAGCCACCCAAGATTGTTCACACATTACCTCCTAACTTCCTCACAGCCAATATGCAACCTAAAACTAGGTTACCTGCTTAACCTCTTGTCCAAGTGCAAGAGATTGTGAAAGCAGCCCAATCTCTATAAAATCATGAGTTACAGCTCTCAGACAGTAATCTGCACTGAGCTACACATCTGTAACAACACTGAAGAGTGCTGATAATACCAAAAATACAAATGACACTCATTTTGTTGTCATCACAAGCTTAAAGTCCTCAAAATATTTTACAAATTGTGCAACTGCTCGCTATTTCTTCTCTCCCCAATTGGACAGTGCAGAGTATGATTGAAATACAGCCGCATGAGGGTTCACAATATTTTTAAAAACCTGCTGCTTCCTATATATGGAAACTCTGCATTAATACAGTCAGAAGGAAACAAGGATAAATGGATGATGAGCAGTAACCAGAGAAAATACCTAAGAACAAGACAATGCAGCTGTTGAATGGGCATTGGTGTGAAAGGAATAAAGTATTTAATGTCAATACACAGATTAATCCATAAAACGCAATGAACATCAATGGCACACATGAATGTAGGCCTCCACAGGACAGCAGCTGCATGGAACAGCATCACATACACCAACGCAACTTGGAAATATATCACCATTCCTTCATCATTGCTGGATCAAAATCTTGGAGCTATCAAACAGCATTAAGGGGGTACCTTCACCACACAGACTGCAGGAGTTGAAGACTCACGACCTTCTTTAAGTTAACTAGGGATGGCCTTGCTAATCTCACCGAAAGTAGGAGAACGATTAAAAAGAAAAAACCTTTTCTCAACCTTCAATTCAGTCTCTGCAGAAATAGCCTCTAATTGTTTCTTCTGCATGTTTGGACAATCAGCTTCAATCACCTTCCCTGCACTCATTGGTTTTTGGGCAAAAAAGCTCCACCTGTTTACTACCAATTGTTTCTTTTTAAATCTTGAGTGAGCAATTTGTCTGGATCGACGTGGTCAACTCCTTTGTAATTCATAAGCTTCTGCGGAAATATACAATGACCTAGAAAATATCCTTCAAAACACTAGATTGTTCCTGAATTGTAGATCTACCGCATGATCTGATGATACATCTTTAAGGTGAGAATGCACACCTCAAGTTGAGACAATATATATATACCTCCAGTACTGTGATGACCTTTATATAACATTGCTCTTTCTACACCTAGCCTGCATTTTAAAAACTCCACTGCACACTTCAGCGTATTAGACGCCTCTGCCAGTTTGGCTCAGTTGGCAGCAATTACCTCTGGATCAGAGAATGTGTTCTCAAGCCCAGGTATCAAAAGTAGTCTTTCAACAACTTGCATTTATATTATACCTTCAACATAAAATATCCCAAGGTGCTTCACAAGTATGTCAACATACAACATTTGTCACTAGTGCTGGAGGAAGAGAGAGACAGGGAACAGTGAGGCTATGAAAACAAGGATCTGAATTTTAAAATTGAGACATTACGTAACTGAAATGCTGTTAACCATACAACAAAATATATCCATGTATGTAGACCCATATTTCAAAAGATCCAATGACATTATTCCAGAGCATGGAATTTACATAGGGTCTTGCCCATCTGTCTTCTGGCAACAAAACCCACAAATATGACACAAAATGCATCCTTACTGTGCATTAAGACTACCAAATTTTGCTTATGTAACAGGTGACCATACTTCACAGTAACTCACTGTATGTGAAGCGATTTAGATTATTTAAGCTACTAGCATCTATACACCTAACCATTACATTTTTTTTCTACTAAAGACTTCTCCCTCTCTCATCATCCAGAACTTAAAACATAGAAGAACACTGTTCATACTCCCCAGCTCTATAAGTTGTACAAAGGGATAGATATGTTCATTTGGTCAGTCTTTATACTACATCTTGCATTTATTGAGACTTTGGAATATAAACGGCCTCAACAATTCAGCTTTTCTGTGCACACGAAACCCAATATTGGTTTGAACCAGTTCTACAGAATAATGAAACCACCAGAATATTTAGTGCAATTGTGTTTTATTTACAAATATAACATATATAGTGCTTCTGCCTCAAAGCCAAAACACTCACTGAACTAGTGTTCAGTTGGTTCTTTTGACGTTCCTTGTGATAAACAATGACACTGTAGAAAGGAGACATCAATTCCCCAAAGAGGCTGACATCAGAGATTCTGGGGGGCTTGTCCTTCTGTTTAGTTTAACAGATACATAGCTTGAAGATGGCACAATACTGGCCGAGCTGCTGAGGCTGAAGAACAACCCAACTGTCCGAGAAAAATGTGAACGACAACCCAACACACAAAACAGACTACAAGCTATGCCCAGCATGAGCCCCAAAAAGAGTCACAGAAGCAGAACAAAGTCCTGCAAAGTTTGATTTTAAAACTCCATCACCATGACGACTGGTCGGTCTTGCATTCCTCGGTGACCACCTTACTGTGCAGTGCAGTTTACCCATGCTTTGGTGCACCAAAGTCCATAACTTTTCTAAAGCTTGTATCTAGATCCCACTGATGCCTCAAAATCCTCCTCTGACGCCAGCTCATCTTCCACCCGTGCAAGTGTCCTTCAGATCCTAAAAAGGCGCTGACCTGGATCAGCTTTCTCCTCCGTGCTTCGCACATCCTCGTAACTTTTCAGGAGCTCGTGTTGAAGTGGATCAGGTTGGTGCAAGTTTCTCGAGCAATGGTGCTAGATATGGCGGATGCACTGGGGCCAACTGTTCCTCAAGATGGGTTTGCATCACATCAAGGCCAATCTGTAGCCAGAAAATGAAGTCCATTAGTTATACAATGATCTTATATTATTGAGCCATCTGTTACTTGATTAATATTCATACTGACAGAAAAATATATAGGCTTCTGGTGTACAAAGCTTTCATCATAGAGCAACATAATGCAATACTTGTATGCATATAGACACATACACACTTACCAAGATTATTCCCGATACCATCAATATCTGAGGCACCATTTCCCTCCAGGGTTTCAGTAGTATGACGTCCTCTTTGTGCATCGAGCTCCTGAGGCGAAGGGTCCTGTTCCTACAGCGCCTCTTCGAGCCTGGAGGTCGAACGAGAAGACTTTCATCCTAAATCAATCTGGGCTGCAATCTTAAGCATCTTCCAGGGGGTAACAGATCAACGTGCTAATCCACTGCTTAAGTGAGCTTACCGTTGCCTTTTAGTCAAGTTATTGAAATGGCATTCGAGACAGTCAACAAAGAAAATAAATTAAGAAATTCCTTTTCATTTAAAAGAAGAAAAATACTTATCACACCGCTGACTGCTCAGTCCAAAGATTCAATTATATAACAGATATGCATGTTTCAAAAGCTCATTCAGCATATATTACGCAGAGGCAAAACAAAAAAGAATTCCAAAGACAGTTTAACCTTATAACAGCTGATGATGGTTCTGAAGGAGGTGCATTGTGGAAACTCACCGACAACGTGCTCTCCACTGATGTAAATAGGACCAGAACCAGTCTTCAGACGTAAACAGACTGGAGGAGACACCTCAAACCCTCCCAAAACCATCTAGAACATAAGACAGGTGTTCAGAATTTTGCTCAATTTCAAATCGGATGCTCATTTACTCTATGTACAATTTAAGAAATATCACCAGTATCACATTAAGTATTCCTCTCGGGCTCACCAATGGCTCTACTGGCTAAATCCACACTGATGCAGTGCCTAGCACAATGATATTAGAAACAATTTTGGTGAGTGTGAGGGTATAATATATATGCAAGTATTGAATCATATTGCTCTACACATAGGATATGAAGTCCATGCATATCAAAAGCCTATATAATTTCCTCTGTGCGTTACAAAACGGGAAATAGCAGAAACACTACAATCAGCCTATGTCTTGAGGTGCTGGTGGGAAGGAACCCAGAGTTATCATAGGTGATTGCTATGAAGTGGCCTTCGGTGGACAGCATACAGAGAAATAGGTTCCAATGAAATTCTTCTCCCTGTTGCTACATACCTGCCAAGAGCATACACAGCAAGAGCTTTGTTTAGGGGGGGGGAGGAGAAATAGGTAAATTCGCTGTAGTCTGGAGAACTGAACCCCAACCCCCAACAAAAGGAGAATAGGATAGTAGTGGGCCACCTCTCCTCCGTATGTATTTTGAAGTTTGACAAAAGTGAGAAATCCAAGGAAATGAGATAGTGATAGGAGACTCGATAGTCAGGGGAACAGACAGGCTTTTCTGTGGCCACAGACATGAATCCAGGATGGTGTGTTGTTTTTTTGGTGCCAGGATCAAGGATGTCACTGAACGGCTGCAGAACATCCTGAGGGGGGAGGGTGAACAGCCAGCAGTCTGGTACCAACATCATCAGTAAAAAGAGGGATGTGCTCCTGCAGAAAAAGTGTTTAGTGAACTAGCTAGCAGGACCTAAAAGTAGTAATCTCTGAATTATTCCCAGTACCACGCACAAGTGAATACAGAAATAGGAGGATAGTGCAGATGAATGCATGGCTGGAAAGATGGTGCAGGCAGGGGCGCGGGAACCAGAAGATTATACAACAGGGCCACACCAAGGTGCACAGAGAATTGGAAGAGACAGATAGCACTAGAGTAGGAAAGAGCAAAGTATTAGATGGGGTCAGAGTGAGAGTGTTAGCACGAGAGAAGGGAGTAGTTCTGATTTAGGTGAGAGCAGACTGAGAAGAACTACGAAGAATGCAAAGACAGGATTATGATCTGTCTGTGTGTATAAACGTACAAAGTGTGGTGAATAAGGTTGGGAAGCTACAAGCACAAATAGCCATGTGGGAATATGATGTAGTGGCAATAACAGAAACGTGGCTTAAAAATGGCGAGGACTATACATTTAATATACAAGGAGGTAAAGTGTTCAGAAAAGATAGAGAAGGCAAAAAAAGGAGGTAGGGTGCAAACCTGATTAGGGAAGACACTGCAGTGCTGGAAAGCAAAGATGTCCTTGATGGGGCAAAGACAGAATTCCATTTGGTATGGCCACGCTACGAGGGATATCTCCAAATCGTGATAGTGGGGCAAATCAGTAGGGAATTCACAGAAATGTGCAAGAACTATTGAGTGGTAATATAGGGAGACTTTAATTACCCAAATATCGATTGGGATAATTTTAGAGTAAAGGGTAAGGAGGGGGAGGAATTTCTAAAATGTGTTCAGGAGAACTTCCTTGATCAGTATGTTCTCAGCATAACTAGAGAAGAGGCATTGCTGGATCTGCTGCTGGGAAATGAGGTGGGCCAAGTGGAACAAGTGTCTGTGGGGGAGCACATGGGTAAGAATGATCATATCATAAGGTTTAGATTAGTAATGCAGAAAAGCAAGGAACAAAATAAGGTAGAATGTCTAGGTTGGAAGAGGACACAATGAGAAGGGGCCTAGCCAGGGTAGAATGGAACCAAAGACTGCAGGAAGAACTGTATGGGAACAATGGGTTATCTTTAAGGAAGAGATGCTTCAGGTACAGACTAGCAACATTCCAACAAGAGCGAAAGGTAGGGGAACCAAAAACAGGGGGCTTGGTTGACAAGGAGACGACAATGATGAAGCAAAAAAAAAAAAAGAGGGCGTATGATGCATGTCAAGGGAACTCATCAAGCACGAACCAGGCCATATACAATAAGTTGAGAAGGGAGGTGATGAGGAAAATGAGACTGGTGAAGACAGAATATGAAAAAAGAATGGCAGACAACATAAAAGGGAACCCAAAGATCATCTACCAGCATGTAAAGAGTAAACAAGGGTAAGAGGAGGAATGGGGTCCAATAAGGACAGAGAGGGTAATATATGCTTAGAGATGCAGGACAAGGCTAATATACTTAATGAGGACTTTGTATCAGTGTTCACTAAGGAAATGGAGGCTGGAAAAATATCAGTAGAAGCAGAGAGTATAGAGGTAATGGATAGGATAAAAATTGAGGGGGGGGGGGGGGGAGGGGCGGGGGGAAAAAGGTCCTAAAAAGGCTGGTTATGCTTAGGGTTAAGTCACCTAGTCTGGATGGCTTGCATCTCAGGTTGCTAAAGGAAGTGGGGATGGAAACAGCTGAAGGGCTTTCCGTAAACTTCCAAACTTCCCTGGATACGGGGTGGTGTCAGAGGATTGGAAAATGGCAAATGTGACACCCTTATTCAAGAAAGGGTGCAAGGACAGTCCTAGCAACTACAGGCCAGTTAGTTTAACATTGGTGGTGGGTAAGGTTTTAGAAACTACAATTAGGGAAAATATCAATGGACACTTAGAGAGGTTGGAGTTAAAGATAGCCAGCATGGATTTGTAAAAGGCCAACCACGCTTGACAAATCTAACTGAATTCTTTGATGAAGTAACAGAGAAGATTGATGAAGGGAATATGATGCATGTTATTTCTATGGATTTTAAGAAAGCATTTGATAAGGTACCACATAAAAGGCTGGTTAACAAAATTGAGGCTCATGGAATAAAAGGGTCAGTGTCCAATTGGATAAAAAAATTAGCTTAAGGATAGAAAATAGAATCATAGTAAATGGTTGCTTTTCAGACTGGAGGATGGTGGACAGCGGTGTTCCCCAAGGGTCAGTGCTGTGGACACCAAACTTGGGAGGTGTGGCAAACAGTGAAGATGATATGAACTGCCTGCAACAAGACATAGATAGGCTAGCAGATTGGGCAGAGAGGTGGCAGATGGAATTTAATATTGACAAATGTGAGGTGCTGCGTTTTGGCAAAAGGAATAGGGAGGCAATATATATACACTTAATGGCACAGTTCTAAAGAGCTTGCAGGAACAGACGGACCTGGGAGTGCATGTGCATAGATCTTTGAAGGTAGCAGGACATATTAAGAGAGTGGTTAATAAAGCAAATGAGATGGTGAGCTTCATAAATAGAGGCATTGAGTACAAAAGCAGAAGAGTTATGCTGAACCTTTATAAAGCTCTGGTTAGACCCCAACTGGAGTATTGCATCCAGTTCTGGTCACCACACTTCAGAAAGGATGTAAGGGTCCTTGAGTGGGTGCAAAGATGATTTACCAGAATGGTTCCACGGATGGACAATTTTACTTATAAGGTTAGGGTGGAAAAACTGGGTTTGTTCTCTTTGCAACAAAAGGAGATTGAGGGCAGATTTAATAGAAGTGTACAAGATTATGACAGGCTTAGATAAGTTAGACTAGGAAAAACTGTTCCTATTAACAAATAGCACAGGACTAGGGGACACAGATTGAAAGTTTGGGACAAAAGATGCAGGAGGAATATGAGGAAGCACTTTTTTTTTTATATAAACACAGCGGGTGGTAACAACTACAGACATCAAATCAGTTTGAGTTGGAAAACTTAATTGTTAGTGTGCTCTGTTCTAGACTAATAAAGGTACTTTTATTTTTATTTAGAGATACAGCACTGAAACAGGCCCTTCGGCCCACCGAGTCTGTGCCAACCAACAACCACCCATTTATACCAACCCTACAGTAATCCCATATCCCCTATCACCTACCTATACTAGGGGCAATTTACAACAGCCAATTTACCCATCACCTGCAAGTCTTTTGGATGTGGGAGGAAACCGGAGCACCCGGCAAAAACCCACGCAGACACAGGGAGAACTTGCAAACTCCGCACAGGCAGTACCCAGAATCGAACCCGGGTCGCTGGAGCTGTGAGGCTGCGGTGCTAACCACTGCGCCACTGTGCCGCCCTGGACTGTTGAACAAATATCATGGGACAAACATCCCTTCTCCACAAAACTCTTAATCTGCGAACACCCTAAATATCCACTATCCACTAACCCCATTCATATTCAACACAAATGCTTGTGCATATATTAAGGCACTTACGGTAGTTAGAATGGATGGTTTCAGAGATGTCAAAGGCACCTTGATCATTTTCCCATTCGGGTTCATAGCTTCCAGTTCTATGACGTGCAGCTCATCCTTCGTTTCAGGCCCCACACATACCTGCCACCAAAAAAAACCCAAAAAAAGGCAATAATGAATTTTCACTGAAAAGCAATTCAAAAATATTTAAAAATCGGGTGTATAAACCAATTTCTTCAAATTTCACCATTGAGCCAAAACGGAGATCAAAAAATTATCTAGCCACAAGCTCAAAACAGAGAGGTGGTGTTCAAGTAGATTTATTTCTGAACAGGTACTGCCCTGATGGTGCAAGACACCATCTAGTGGTATCAATTAGTTACAACATTAGTAAAGCAAGTTGCAGAACACCCCAAAGTGCATCACATTCAATGAATTACTTTTGAAGCGCAGTTGCTTGTTACTGTGTACATGTGTACTGTGGTCACGACTGGGAGTTAAATATCCAGGGGTACCAGACTATTCGGAAGGACAGACAGGAAGGTAAGGGAGGTGGTGTAGCTCTGATACTCAAGGACAACATCAGAGCGGTGCTGAGAGATGGTATAGGTTCTATGGAGAATGAGGTTGAATCCATTTGGGTGGAAATTAGAAACTCTAGGAAGAAAGAGTCATTGATAGACGTAGTCTATAGGCCACCAAATAATATCACATTGGGGCAGGCAATAAACAAAGAAATAACTAATGCCTGTAAAAATAGTACGGCAATTATCATGGGGGATTTTAATCTACCTGTAGATTGGTCGAACCAGCTCAGTCAGGGTAGCCTTGAGGAGGAATTTGTTGAGTGTATCCGTGATAGTTTTCTTGAACAGTATGTAATAGAACCGACGAGGGAGCAAGCTATCCTAGATCTAGTACTGTGTAATGAGACAGGAATAATTAATGACCTCATAGTTAGGGATCCTCTTGGAAGGAGTGATCACAGTATGGTTGAATTTAGAATACAGATGGAGAGTGTGAAGATAAAATCCAATACCAGGGTCCTGTGCTTGAACAAGGGGGACTACAATAGAATGAGGGAGGACTTGGCTAAAGTGGACTGGAAACAAAGATTTTACGGTGGGACAGTTGACGAGCAGTGGAGGACTTTCAAAGCAATTTTTCCAAAGTGCTCAGCAAAAGTATATTCCAGTGAAAAGAAAGGACTGGAAGAAAAGGGGTAATCTGCCATGGGTGTCTAAGGAAATAAGGGAGGCTATCAAATTGAAAGAGAAGGCATACAAAGTGGCCAAAAGCAGCATGAAACTAGAAGATTGGGAAAACTTTAAAGGTCAACAGAAAGCTACAAAAAGAGCTATAAAGAAAAGTAAGATGGAACATGAGAAAAAACTAGCACAGAATATAAAGACAGATAGCAAAAGTTTCTATAAATATATAAAACAAAAAAGAGTGGCTAAAGTAAACGTTGGTCCTTTAGAGGATGAGAAGGGGAATTTAGTTATGGGACATGATGAAATGGCCGAGGCACTGAACAGGTATTTTGTATCGGTCTTCACAGTGGAGGACATTAATAACATGCCAGTAATTGACAAAGAGACGAACGTAGGTGAGGACCTGGAAACAATCATTATTACGGAAGAGGTAGTGTTGGGCAAGCTAATGGAGCTAAGGATTGATAAGTCTCCTGGCCCTGATGGAATGCATCCCAGGGTACTAAAAGAGATGGCGGGAGAAATAGCAGGTGCACTAACGGTAATTTTCCAAAATTCACTGGACTCTGGGGTAGTCCCAGTTGATTGGAAAACAGCAGATGTGATGCCACTGTTTAAAAAGGGAGGTAGACAAAAGATGGGGAATTATAGACCGGTTAGCTTAACCTCTGTAGTGGGGAAGATGCTTGAGTCTATTATCAAGGAAGAAATAGCAGGGCATCTCGATAGAAATTGTCCCGTTGGGCAGACGCAGCATGGGTTCATGAAGGGCAGGTCATGCTTGACAAATCTTTTGGAATTCTATGACGACATTACGAGCAAGGTGGACAATGGGGACCCAGTGGATGTGGTGTACCTAGATTTCCAAAAGGCCTTCCACAAGGTGCCGCACAAGAGGCTGCTGCATAAGATAAGGATGCATGGCGGCAGGGATAAAGTATTAGCATGGATAGAGGATTGGTTGACTAACAGGAAGCAGAGAGTGGGGATAAATGAGTGCTATTTTGGTTGGCAATCAGTCAGTCACTAGTGGCGTGCCTCAGGGATCAGTGTTGGGACCGCAATTATTTACAATTTATATAGATGATTTGGAGTTGGGGACCACGTGTAGGGTGTCAAAGTTTGCAGATGACACTAAGATGAGTGGCAGAGCAAAGTGTGCACATGACTGTGAAACTTTACAGAGGAACATAGATACATTGAGTGAGTGAGCAAAGGTCTGGCAGATGGAATACAATGTTAATAAATGCGAAGTCATTCATTTCGGTAGGAGTAACAGGAAAAAGGATTATTACTTGAATGGTAAAAAGTTGCAGCATGCTGCTATGCAGAGGGACCTAGGTGTCTTTGTGCATGAATCGCAGAAGGTTGGTCTGCAGGTACAGCAAGTAATTAGGAAGGCAAATGGAATTTTGTCCTTCATTGCTAAAGGGACCGAGTTTAAAAGCAGAGAGGTTATGTTGCAGCTGTATAGGGTACTGGTGAGGCCGCACCTGGAGTACTGTGTGCAGTTTTGGTCTCCTTACTTGAGAAAGGATATACTGGCACTGGAGAGGGTGCAGAGGAGGTTCACTAGGTTGATTCCGGAGTTGAGGGGGTTGGCTTATGAGGAGAGACTGAGTAGATTGGGATTATATTCATTGGAGTTCAGAAGAATGAGGGGGGGATCTTATAGAAACATATAAAATCATGAAGGGAATAGATAAGAGGGTAAGTAGAGAGGATGTTTCCACTGGCAGGTGAAGCTAGGACAAGAGGGCAGAGCCTCAAGATTAGAGGGAGCAGATTTAGGACTGAATTAAGAAGGAACTTCTTCACCCAGAGGGTTGTTAATCTATGGAATTCCTTGCCCAGTGAAGTAGTTGACGCTTCTTCAGTAAACGTCTTTACAGCTAAGGTAGATATCTTTTTGAACAATAAAGGAATTAAGGGATATGGTGGGAGCGCGGGTAAGTGGATCTGAGTCCACGAAAAGATCAGCCATGATCTTATTGAATGGCGGAGCAGGCTCGAGGGGCCGGACGGCCTACTCCTGCTCCTAGTTCTTATGATCTTATGAACAAGGTAATCAATCTGCACAATCTTAAGAGGAACAGATGAATGAGTGATCGGTTAAATCGGTTTCTGGCACTATTGGTCAAGGGAGGAAGATAGGATACTGGGAAAACACGATGATCTATGTCAAAAAGTACCATAAAATTTTTGATACATCCACCAAACAGACACCTCTGATAAAACAACACTGTTGGTACTGCACTACACTGCAAGTGTCACCATAGATTATATGCTCAACTTCTGAAGTCGGACTTGACTTTTTAATTCCAAAAGGCGACAGGGGAACCAACGGAACCAAGCTAACCTTAGTCCAAGCTGACAGCCCCTAGAAGTGTTGGTCAATGCCACGAGTAGCTAATTGCAATTCTGATTTTTAAAAATGAAACAGCCCTTGAGCACATGATCTTAATACACAAATTTGTATGGCCTATCCATGTGTAATTTAACCTTTTACATACTTGTTGGTAAAATGTTAAAGCAAAAAGCAGAGCACGCAAGTGTTTTTCGATTGTGTGTACTTTACTTCCTTGGCTACTGGTTCATAGTTACCTGCTAAAATGGTGTCTTAACACAACTGGACTTTTGCACCATGGAAACACTTGAAACTTTATATAAAAGGGGTGAGCTGGCATGGTCAGCTTGATTAACAGGAATAAACTGCTCCAGGCCAGAAGAAAGCAATCTAACCAGTAACAAGCCGCAACAGGACAGGTCATGGCAAAAGGCAAACAGTATCCCACCGTGTTCTGGATGGAGAACAGGGGGGCAGGGGCAGATCTGGCACATCTCATTGTGACTTGCACAATGTCCTCCAGCACCACAAATTTAAAATTCTGTTTTCAAATTCTTCCAAGGCTTCCTCCCCCTTCTTATTTCTAACTTCCTCCAGCCCTATAACCGTCAAAGAACTCTACAATCCTTTAACTCTGGGTTCTTGTGCATCCCCCACTTCCTTCGCCCCATCTTTGCCAGCCATGTCTTCAGCAGTCTAGGCCCTAACCCCCTCCTCTTTAAAACTTACCTCAGACCAAGCTTTTGTCACCTATTCGAATATCTTCTTCTTTGGCTTGGTATTAATTTTTTTCCTCAAAACTAAGTGCCTTGAATCATTTTCCTATGTTAAAGGCACTACTGAAATGCAAATTGCCATAAAATTTGATTTGACAAATAAAATATGTAGTGAGCTTGTGGGAAACTGCAGAAGTGCCAAACAAACTCCACAAGGTGAATGAGAGCAGCATTTTACTTTCTATAATGGTGTTTACATCATCTTTGAAGTGCAAGATACTGCAATCTATTTCCCTCCATTTATCTAAAATGCTGTCCCACAACATCTTTTAAATCATATAAAATTAAAGAGTGTGCTGCAAATTTAAGGTCTCAGAATGGGAAATGGCGAGTCAGAGAATCAATAGCAGTTAATGTCTAGGTAGAAGAATGGCACAAACAGCCTCTGGCTAAAATGTGAAAAGATTAACAACTGCTAAATAAAAAGAGGCTTGAAGTCTCTAATTAAGTTGTTTAAATAGTTCTTGCGTAATATTCCTGGTGAAAGACAAGATGAAATAAGAGCGGTGGCAGAATAAACTTGGCGGCCCACAGAGCAGGGGGCAACAGAGTGCAGCCTTGGCAAAGAAAGCGAGTACAATTACAAGATCAGTCTCAGCAGCTTTTATCTGGGTACAAAATAGCATGCATCTGAGGTTCAAGTCCTGTGACTGGCCAGTGCCAGATTCAAATTTCATTCAATTGATCACTTTCCTAAACGTTTTATCAGTTTCCTGCGGTAGTGAAACCGGCAGCGTTGAAATATATCCAACAAGAGAGAATCTAACCATCTCCTCATGACATTCAATGGCATTACCATCGCTGAATCCCCCATTATCAACATCCTGGGGGTTACCATTGACCAGAAACTGAACTGGAGTAGCCATATAAATACCGTGGCTACAAGAGCAGGTCAGAGGCTAGGAATCCTGCGCCGAGTAACTCACCTCCTGACTCCCCAAAGCCTGTCCACCATCTACAAGGCACAAGGCAGGAGTGAGATGGAATACTCTCCACTTGCTTGGATGGGTGCAGCTCCAACAATACTCAAGAAGCTCAACATCATCAGGACAAAGCAGCCCACTTGATTCACTCCCTCCACCACCAATGTACAGTGGCAGCAGTGTGTACCATCTACAAGATGCATTGCAGCAACGCACCAAGGCTCCTTAGACAGCACCTCCCAAACCCACGATCTCTACTACCTAGAAGCACAAGGGCAGCAAATGGTTGGGAATTCCACCACCTGTAAGTTCCCCTCCAAGCCACACGCCATCCTGACTTGCAACTACATCGCCATTCCTTCACTGCCGCTGGGTCAAAACCCTGGAACTCCCCCACATTGACTGCAGCGGTTCAAGAAGGCAGCTCACCAACACGTTCTCTAGGGCAATTAGGGATGGGTAATAATTGCTGGCCTAGCCAGCGATGCCCACATCCCATGAATGAATAAAAAATCTGTTGGTGTAGCAAGGTTTTAAGAGTACCCGTCACCGACTTTGTACAGGGTCAGAGAAAATACAAGCACATTTTACAACATACATACAGTTCAGGACACTCACTGTCCTCAGAATGAGTTGGTGTGCCGTCCGATCATCTTGAACCTGGAACTTGTATTCCTTCTTTCCTTCCTCCAGCACACATCCTAAACAATCAAAATTAGAAAAGATAAATTTAACAACTCATTTCCAGTGTACATTCAAAATGCTTTTGACGATAGCAAAATTTTGCAAATGGGTTTAAAAGCAAATGGACATGTTAAGGGCGGCACAGTGGCGCAGTGGTTAGCACCGCAGCATCACAGCTCCAGGGACCCGGGTTCGATTCCGGGTACTGCCTGTGTGGAGTTTGCAAGTTCTCCCTGTGTCTGCGTGGGTTTTCTCCGGGTGCTCCGGTTTCCTCCCACCAGCCAAAAAGACTTGCAGGTTGATAGGTAAATTGGCCATTATAAATTGTCACTAGTATAGGTAGGTGGTAGGGAAATATAGGGACAGGTGGGGATGTTTGGTAGGAATATGGGATTAGTATAGGATTAGTATAAATGGGTGGTTGATGTTCGGCACAGACTCGGTGGGCCGAAGGGCCTGTTTCAGTGCTGTATCTCTATACATTTATGCAAATGAGTTTGGGAAAAGAATTGCATTTATATAGTGCCTTTCACAACCTCAGTCAATCAAGTATTTTTAAAGTGCAGTCACTGAGGTAAGGTAGGAAACATGGCAGCCTATTTCACATCAGCAATGTCATGATAATCAGATGATCCGTTTTAGAGATGTTGTGTGAGAGGTAGATGTTGACTGGTCACTGGGAAGAACTCCCCTGCTCTTCAAAAGTAATACCATGGAATCTTTTACATCCACCCGAGAGAATGGACAGAATCTCAGTTTTGCATCTCATCTGAAAGGTGGCACCTCCAACAGTGCGGCATGCCCACACTGAGCCACTGCTGACAGGGTGGAAATGAAAGAATATGTTAGCTCTCGGGCCAATTAGATAATTGCTGTAGACAACTTAAAATGAAGTTTTTTTCCCCCCCTCTGTTTCAAAGAACAAAGAACAGTACACCACAGGAACAAGCCATTCGGCCCTCCAAGCCTGCGCCGATCTTGATGCCTGCCTAAACTAAAACCTTCTGCACTTCCGGGGGACCGTATCCCTCTATTCCCATCCTATTCATGTATTTGTCAAGATGCCTCTTAAAGGTCGCTATCGTACCTGCTTCCACCACCTCCCCCGGCAGCAAGTTCCAGACACTCACCACCCTCTGTGTAAAGAACTTGCCTCGCACATCCCCTCTCAACTTTGCCCCTCTCACCTTAAACCTATGTCCCCTAGTAACTGACTCTTCCACCCTGGGAAAAAGCTTTCAGCGTCCACCCTATTAAGTCTCCTCAGGATCTTATATGTTTCAATAAAATCACCTCTTATTCTTCGAAACTCCAATGGATACAGGTCCAGCCTGTCCAACCTTCCCTCATAAGATAACCCCTTCTTCCCAGAAATCAGTCGAATGAACCTTCTCGGAACTGCTTCTAATGCAATTTATCCTTTCTTGAGTAAGGAGACCAAAATTGTACGCAGTACTCCAGATATGGTAGCAAAACTTCCCTAACTTTATATTCCATTCCCCTTGCAATAAATGACAACATTCCGTTTGCTTTCCTAATCAGTTGCTGTACCTGCAACTAACTTTTTGGCGAGTCATGTACCGGGACATCCAGATCCCTCTGCACCACAGAGTTCTGCAATCTCTCTCCATTTAAATAATATCCTGCTTTTATATTCTTCCTGAAAAATTGGACCAGTTCACATTTGCACATATGGTACTCCATCAAATCACACGCAGCTTCCACAGTGCGGACTGCGACACCGACCACTCCCTGGTGTGCAGCAAGGTTAGCCTCAAACCAAAGAAGCTGCATCACTCCAAGCAGAAGGGCCGCCCGCGCATCAACACTAGCAGAATTTCTCATCCACAGCCGTTACGCAAGTTGCTAATTTCACTCGAAAAAGCCCTTCAAAACACTCCCACAGGGGATGCAGAGACCAAGTGGGCCCACATCAGAGACGCCATCTATGACTCAGCAATGACCACTTATAGCAAATGTGTGAAGCAGAATGCAGACTGGTTTCAATCTCATAATGAAGAGCTGGAGCCGGTCATCGCCGCTAAGCGCATTGCACTGAACTACAAGAAATCTCCCAGCGAGTTAACATCCGTAGCACTTAAAGCAGCCAGAAGCACTGCACAAAGAACAGCCAGGCGCTGTGCAAATGACTACTGGCAACACCTATGCAGTCATATTCAGCTGGCCTCTGACACCGGAAACATCAGAGGAATGTATGATGGCATTAAGAGGGCTTTTGGGCCAACCATAAAGAAGATCGCCTCCCCCTCAAATCTAAATCAGGGGACACGATCACTGACCAACGCAAGCAAATGGACCGTTGGGTGGAGCACTACCTAGAACTGTACTCCAGGGAAAATGTTGTCACTGAGACCGCCCTCAATGCAGCCCAGTCTCTGCCAGTCATGGATGAGTTGGACGTACAGCCAACAAAATCGGAACTCAGTGATGCCATTGATTCTCTAGCCAGCGGAAAAGCCCCTGGGAAGGACGGCATTACCCCTGAAATAATCAAGAGTGCCAAGCCTGCTATACTTTCAGCACTGTACGAACTGCTTTGCCTATGCTAGGATGAGGGAGCAGTACCACAGGTCCTGCGCGATGCCAATATCATTACCCTCGAAAAGAACAAGGGTGACCGCGGTGACTGCAACAACTACCGTGGAATCTCCCTGCTCAGCATAGTGGGGAAAGTCTTCGCTCGAGTCGCTTTAAACAGGCTCCAGAAGCTGGCTGAGCGTGTCTACCCTGAGAAATGCCGTGAACAACAGATGCCCCTCTACGTTGCTTTCATTAATCTCACCAAAGCCTTTGACCTTGTCAGCAGACGTGGTCTCCTCAGACTACTAGAAAAGATCGAATGTCCACCAAAGCTACTAAGTATCATCACCTCATTCCATGACATGAAAGGCACAATTCAGCATAGCGGTGCCTCATCAGACCCCTTTCCTGTCCTGAGTGGCGCTAGCTATGAAGAGAGGTTGAGTAGATTAGGATTACTTTCATTAGAAAGACGGAGGTTGAGGGGGGACCTGATTGAGGTGTACAAAATCATGAGAGGTATAGACATGGTTGATAGCAAGAAGCTTTTTCCCCCAGAGTGGGGGATTCAATTACAAGGGGACAAGAGTTCAAACTGAGAGGGGAAAAGTTTAGGGGGGATATGCGTGGAAAGTTCTTTACGCAGAGGGTGGTGGGTGCCTGGAACGCGTTGCCAGCGGAGGTGGTAGACGCGAGCACGATAGCGTCTTTTAAGATGTATCTAGACAGATACATGAATGGGCAGGAAGCAAAGAGATACAGACCCTTAGAAAATAGGCGACATGTTTAGATAGAGGATCTGAATCGGCGCAGGCTTGGAGGACCGAAGGGCCTGTTCCTGTGCTGTAATTTTCTTTGTTGTTTGTTCTTTGAAACAGGACTGTGTTCTCGCACCTACACTGTTTGGGATCTTCTTCGCCCTGCTGCTCTCACATGCGTTCAAGACTTCAGAAGAAGGAATTTACCTCCACACAAGATCAGGTGGCAGGTTGTTCAACCTTGCCCGTCTAAGAGCAAAGACCAAAGTACAAAAGTCCTCATCAGGGAACTCCTCTTTGCTGACGATGCTGCATTAACATCCCACACAGAAGAGAGTGTCTGCAGAGACTCATGAACAGGCTTGCGGCTGCCTGCACCGAATTTGGCCTAACCATCAGCCTCAAGAAAACAAACATCCTGGGACAGGAAGTCACAAATGCCCCATCCATAAATATCAGCGACCACGCTCTGGAAGTGGTTCAAGAGTTCACCTACCTAAGCTCAACTATCACCAGTAACCTGTGTCTTGATGCAGAAATCAACAAGCGCATGGGAAAGGCTTCCACTGCTATGTCCAGACTGGCCAAGAGAGTGTGGGAAAATGGCGCACTGACACGGAACACAAAAGTCCAAGTGTATTAAGCCCATGTCCTCAGTACCTTGCTCTACGGCAGCGAGGCCTGGACAACGTATGTCAGCCAAGAGAGACGTCTCAATTCATTCCATCTTCGCTGCCTCCGGAGGATCCTTGGCATCAGGTGGCAGAACCGTATCTCCAACACAGAAGTCCTTGAGGCGGCAAACATCCCCAGCATATACACCCTACTAAGCCAGCGGCGCCGTAGATGGCTTGGCCATGTGAGCCGCATAGAAGATGGCAGGATCCCCAAGGACACATTGTACAGCAAGCTCGTCACAGGTACCAGACCCACCGGCCGTCCACGTCTCCACTTTAAAGACTTCGGCAAACGCGACATGAAGTCCTGTAACATTGATCACAAGTCGGAGGAGTCAGTTGCCAGCGATCGCTGGAGCTGGCGGGCAGCCATAAAGGCGGGCTAAAGCGTGGCGAGTCGAAGAGACTTAGCAGTTGTCAGGAAAAAAAGTCAGAAGTGCAAGGAGAGAGCCAACTGTGTAACAGCCCCATCAACCAATTTTATCTGCAGCACCTGCTGCATCTATTCAATTATTTATTTTAAAAAGGTTCAATGTGTAAACATTACCATGTTTACAAGTCTCCAAGCCAAATTATTAAGAAATTCATAGGTAGAATTTCTATTTGCCCAACTGAGTGCTCACCATCTCCATATAGTGACACACCCAATCCTAGAATCATTCAGCACAGGAGGCAGCTATTTGGCCTAACATTTCTGTGCTGGCACTATGAAATAGCTAACCAATTAAGCCCAGTGCCCCTGTCCTTTTCCTATCGTCCTTCAAATTTTTTTCTCAGTATTTAAATGTCATACAGAAGCAAAATACTGCAAGTTCTGGAAATCTGACATAAAAACAGAAAATGCTAGAAATATTCAGCAGATCCAGCAGCACCTGTGGAGTAAGAAACAGAGTTGATGTTGCAGGTTGATGATCTCTCATCAGAACTGGGAAAAGTTAGAGATCTATCAGGTTTTAAGCAAGTGAAAGGGCTGGCGGGGGGGAGGGGGGGGGGCGTGGAGAGTGGGAAAAGAACAAAAGGCAAGGTCTGTGATAGGGTGGAGGGCAAGAGAAATTAAATGACAAAAGGGTTGATAATGCAGAGCCAAAGGGAATCAAAGGGACAAAAATAAACAAAATGAGCCTAGAGGAGGTGTGAATGACAGAATCATTAGCAGCTGCCATCTAAAAGCAACAAAAAAAAACGAGGACAAACGTGAGAAAAACCAAAACCAGCAAATAAAGAAAACAAAATGGGGCAGAGGCCAATTTAAAATTATTCAGCTCAATGTTGAGTCCAGAAGGCTGTAAAATGCCTAGTCAAAAGATGAGGTCTGTTCCTTGAGCTTACATTGAGCTTTACTGGAATACTGCAGGAGGCAGAGGACAGAATGGTCAAAATGAGAGAAAGGTGGAGGATTAAAATGACAGGTGACTGGAAGCTCAGGATCACACTCACAAACCAAACGGAGGTGTTCTGCAAAACGGACACCCAATCTGCATTTGGTCTCCCCAATGTAGAGGAGACTGCATTGTGAGCAGCAAATAAGAACATAAGAATTAGGAGCAGGAGTAGGCAATTCAGCCCCTCGAGCCTGCTCCGCCATTCAATATGATCATGGCTGATCTCATTTCGGCCTCAACTCCACTTTCCTGCCCATTCTCCAAAACCCTTCAACCCATTACTAATTAAAAATCTGTCTATCTCCTCCTTAAATTTACTCAATATCCCGGCATCCACCACACTCTGGGGTAGTGAATTCCACAGACTCACGACCCTTTGAGAGAAGTAATTTCTCCTCATCTCTGTTTTAAATCAGCTACCCCTTCTCCTAAAAGTACGACCTCTTGTTCTAGATTGCCCCACCAGAAGAAACATCCTCTCTACGTCTACTTTGTCAATCCCCTTAATCACCTTATATACTTCAATTCTTCTCATTCTTCTAAACTCTAGAGAGTAAAGGCCTAAACTGCTCAATCTCTCTTCATAAGACAAACCCCTCATCTCTGGAATCAATCTAGTGAACCTTCTCTGAACTGCCTCCAGTGAAATTACATCCCTCATATACAGTATACTAAATTTAAAGAAGTACAAGCAAAGCACTTTCATCTGGAAGGAGTGTCTGGGGCCTAGGATGGTGAGCAGGGTGGGAAGTAAAAGGGCACATCCTGCATCTCCTGTGCTTGCAAGGAAAGATGCTGTTCAAAAAGGGGGTGTGACTGAGAAGTGGTCCAGGGCGTTGCGGAGGGAACAGACCCTTCCGAATGCTAAAAGGGGAGGGTAGGAGATGATGCGTTTTGTGCTGGTATCATGTTGGAAGTGGCAAAAAACAATCCATTGAATACAGAGGCTGGTAGAGTGGAAGGGAAGGACAACGGGAACTCTATCCTAGTTCTAGGAGGGAAAGGAAGGGTTGAGAGCAAAACTATATGAAATGGAACTAACAGTCCAGCATCCTATCAACCACAATGAGGGGCAATCCTTAGTTGAGGAAAAAAAGGACATATCAGAAGCGCTATTCTGGAAGGTTGCATCGTCAGAACAGATGTGAGGAAGATGGAGAAACTGGGAGAATGGTATAGAGTTCTCACAGGAAGCGGAGTGATAGATAGTGCAGTCATGGTAGCTGTGGGTGTCATTGGGCTTATAGGAAATATTGATTTGATAGCCTATCCCCAGAAATGAAGACAGTAAAGTCAAGGAAGTGAAGGGAAAAGTCAGAGATGGACCATGTGAAGACAAAAGAAGCATGGAAATTAGAAGCAACGTAGACAAAATGTTCCAGTTCTGAGTGAAAGCAGGAAATGGCACCATGATTCATAAATGTACTGGAAAAAGTGAGGGAAGGTCCCCTGCACCCCTCCTCCCCAAGTAGGACTGGAACAAGGAATATTCCACATATTTCACAAAAAGACAGCTATAGCTAGGATTCACCTTTTATTTGAAAGATGTGAGTGGAGCTAAAGGAGTTCAATGACAGAACGAGTTCAGAGAGCTTCAGTACAGGTTGACACTACCAAAATGTTTGAAGGAGACTGCTGTAGTTCACAAGTTAAAACCATGCAGCCTACCAGCACAAAGCATTATTAAGCCACTGCATGTTTAATGAGGTTCAACCTCTTCATGAATGCATTGGCTTTCAGTGCTGTCTGGAACTAAATTTCTGGCCTACCCCCTCAGTTCTACAAGAACCCAAGATGGCTAGGTAACCATCAAGTGTTCCCCAAAATACTCCAGACCGATTGGCTCAGGTATCACATTACAGAGTCTTAAAGGTTGACTTCGTTTCAAACATCCATCATCAGGTGACTCACCTTGAACACAAGTCAACCCCACTCATCTTGTTGCCCTCTCCTTCTCTCCAATCTAACTCCACAAAGGTCACAAGCTGGCCATTAAACAAAGGTCAAACACATGTGATCTGGATCAATAGACAGAAGGTACTAGAACTTCAAGAATAGCAGAGAGAGCACAACTCAACTTATTGCACTGCTACCCACCATCCTGACAGAACATACCACTTCTGAACCTCAACAACTTTAAATGAGTCACATCAGTCAGCACTGGAGTTTCAACAGTATATCTGACCCGAACACTCCTCAGCATGGTGGATGGGCAAGCAAACTTAAATGTTCCAGATGACCTGGCTTAACTGTCACCAACTCGTCAATCCAAGTCCTTATGTTAAACAAGTTTAACAAGGTCATGGATCCACTATTCCAATGCTTTCCTGGATAGCCTCCCATCTTCCACACTCCTTAAACATGAGCTCATCCAGAACTCTGCACCTCTGTCCTAACTTGCACCAAATCCCACTCACCCAGCAGCCCTATAATAACTGATCTACATTAGTTCTTAGTGTAACAAAAGTTCAAATTTAAACCATACCATCTTATCGTTCAAACTCATCCAAATCTTCACCCCTCGCTCTCTCCAATTTCCTCCAGCTCTACAACAAAAGCTCAGTTTGGGTTCCACCAGGGCCACTCAGCTCCTGACCTCCTCACAGCCTTGGTTCAAACATGGACAAAAGAGCTGAATTCAAGAGGTGAGGTGAGTGTGACTGCCCTTGACATCAAGGCAGCATCTGACAGAGTATGGCATCAAGGAGCTCTAGCAAAACTGAAGTCAATGAGAATCAGGGGGACAACTCTCCACTGGTTGGAGTCATGCCTAGCACAAAGGAAGATGGCTGTGATTGTTGGAGGTCAATCATCTCAGCTCCAGAACATCACTGCAGGAGTTCCTCGGGGTAATGTCCTAGGCCCAACCATCTTCAGCAGCTTCATCTCCTTCCATCATAAGGTCAGAAGTGGGGATGTTCGCTGATGACTGCACAATGCTCAGCACCATTTGTAACTGCTCAGATACTGACGCAGTCAGTGTAGAAATGCAGAAAGACTTGGACAATATCCAGGCTTGGGCCGATAAGTAGCAAGTAACATTCATGCCACACAAGTGCCAGGCAATGACCATCTCCAACAAGAGAGAATCTAACCATCTCCCCTTGATATGCAATGGCATTACCATTGCTGAATCCCCCACCATCAACATCCTAGGGGTTACCAGTGACCAGAAACTGAATTGGAGTAGCCATATAAATACCGTGGCTACAAGAGCAGGTCAGAGGCTGGGAATCCTGAGGCGAGTAACTCACCTCCTAACTCCCCAAAGCCTGTCCACCATCTACAAGGCACAAGTCAGGAGTGTGATGGAATACTCTCCACTTGCCTGGATGGGTGCAGCTCCAACAACACTCAAGAAGCTCAACACCATCCAGGACCAAATATCCTGCTTTAGTGGCACCCAATCCACAAACATTCACTCCCTCCACCACCGACGCACAGTGGCAGCAGTGTGTACCATCTACAAGATGCACTGCAGCAACGCACCAAGGCTCCTTCGACAGCACTTTCCAAACCCGCGACCTCTACCAACTAGAAGGACAAGGGCAGCAAGTGCATGGGAACCTGCAAGTTCCCCTCCAAGTCACACATCATTGAGACTTGGAACTATAATCACCGTCTCTGGCTCCAAATCCTGGAACACTCTTCCTAACAGCACTGTGGGTGCACCTATCTCACATGGACTGCAGCGGTTCAAGAAGGCAGCTCACCACCACCTTCTCAAGAGCAATTAGGGATGGGCAATAAATGCTGGCCTAGCCAGCGACACCCACATCCCATGAATGAATAAAAAAAACCCTCCAAGAACTCTGCATTCTTCCAATCCTAGTCTCTTTCATAACTTCTTGCCCAATTATTATCATCAAGCAGCACTTACTCATCAATAACTTTCTCACTGATCAGGTTTGGATTCTGCCAGGACCACTTGGTTCCAGACTTCATTAAAGCCTCAGTCCAAACATGAAAAAAAGAGCTGAAAAAAGAGTAACTGCCCCTGACATTAAGGTAGCATTTAACCGAGTATGCCATCAAGGAGCCCTAGAAAAATTGTAGTCAATGGATTCGGGGAAAACTCTCTACTGGTTGGAGTCATACCTAACACAAAGGAAGATGGTTGCAGATGTTGGAGGCCAATCTCAGTTCCAGGACATCACTGCAGGTGTTCTTCAGGGCGGTATCCTCAGCCCAACCACCTTCAACTGCTTCATCAATAGCATTTCCTCCATCATCAGGTCAAAAGTGGGGATAGTCGGTGATGATTGCAGAGTGCTCAGTTCCATTCGTAACTCCACAAATACTGAAGCAGTCCTTACCCACATGCAGCAAGACCTGGACAACATTCGGGCTTGGGTTGAATAGTGGCAAGTAACATTCGCCCCACACAAGTGTCAGGCAATTACCATCTCCAAGAAGAATCTAAGCCCCTCCCCTTGAAGTTCAATGGCATTACCATTGGCAAATTTCCAACCATCAACATTCTGGGGAGGGGTGGGGGCCACCATTGACCAGAAACATTAATTGGACCAGCCACATATTATGGCTCCCATGGTGGGTTAGAGTCTGGATACTCTGTGGCAAGTCATCCACCTCCTGCCTCCCCAAAGCCTTTCCATCGTCTATAAGGCACAAGTCCAAAGTGTGATGGAATACTCCGAATACTCAAGAAGCTTAACACCATCCAGAACAAAGCAACCCACATGGCCAGCGTCCCATCCATCACCTTAAACATTAACCCCCTCCACCAATGGAGCACCACAGCTACAGTGTGTACCATTTAAAAGATGCACTGCAACAGATATTAAATTAATTAAAATATTCTAACAAGATGTATAGAACAATTCAGTTGAATTCCTGTTTAGTGGAATATTCTGAATATAGCTACAGTTATGATTGAGGCAGGAGGAGTGCACTATTTTTCTAGTTCCACTTCTTCACAGGTCACAACATATATTAAATTTACCAATGCAGTCAATTACAGACTCTTCTTTTAACCCCAAAATAAAATACCGACCAGGTTTCTTTAACAAACAACAAAATTATCAGTTTAATATATAGCAAGTCTTAACCAGTAAGGGAGCAAAGCATTAACACACAGATTGAAATATGAAAGTTCCCTTTTTACCTTAGCCCCTCACATACACCGGTTAACTGAAAAAAGAGAATTTCTTTTCAGAGCTCCATTACAAAATAAAAAACAGGTAAAAAATACTTTGGCCAAATACTTGCTAATTCTTGAAGAAAAAAAAAAGATATGGAAAGATGTCAGAAGTCCTTTTTTCCAGTTTGGCGTCTAATATATGTGCAGACGGCTGTCACTGGGATCTTCCGAGAACAGCTCTTTTCAGGCGACGCTGAAGATCAGTTTGGGCTGGCTTTCCAGGAGAAATGCAACGATAGGGGTTTCAGTCTGTTTTTTATACTTGCTTCTCAGGGCTTCTTAAAGAGGTGGAAAAATTGGCAAGCTTTTTCAAAGAGCTGGAATAGGCCGAGTTGGGATTTGTCCTTGGCAGGTTGATTCTTGAATTCCTTTTCAAATCTTTGTCCATACCCCAACTGTCTGTCCATGGAGGAATAGATGTGCAGAGTATTTCTTAAACGGTAAGAGATTAGAAAGTGCAGATGTACAAAGGGATCTGGGTGTCCTTGTCAATAAGTCACTGAAAGCTAGCATGCAGGTGCAACAAGCAATTAAGGCGGCTAATGGTATGTCAGCCTTTATCTCAAGAGGGTTTGAGTACAGGAGTAGTGAACTCTTGCTTCAATTGCTTAAAACATTGGTTAGACCACACTTGGAATACTGTGTGCAGTTTTGGTCCCCTTACCTTAGGAAAGATATTATTGCCATAGAGGGAGTGCAACAAAAATTCACCAGACTTGTTCTAGGGATGGCAGGACTGTCCTATGAAGAGAGTTGGGGAAACTGGGCTTGTATTCTCTAGAGTTTCAAAGAATGAGAGGTGATCTCATTGAAACCTACAAAATACCTAAAGGAATAGACAGGGTAGATGCTGCTAAGATGTTTCTCCTGGTCTGGGAGTCGAGAACCAGGGGAAACAATTTCAAAATAAGGGGGAAGCGACTTAGGACAGAGATAAGGAGAAATTTATTTATTCAGAGGATGGTGAATGTTTGGAATTCTCTACCCCAAAGGGCCGTGGAAGCTCAGTCATCGAGTATGTTTAAAGTAGAGATTGACAGATTTCTAAATACCAATGACATAAAAGGATATGGAGATAGTGTGTGAAAAAGGCATTGAAGGGGACGATCAGCCATGATTGTTTTGAATGGCGGAGCAGGCTCGATGGGCTGAATGGCCTACTCCTGCTCCTATATTTGTAACTCACTAAGGCTTCATCAATAGCACCTTCTAAGCCTATGGCCTTTACCACCTAGCAAGCAAGCACAAAGGAACACCGCCACCTCTGACTCCAAGGCACACACCATCCTGACTTGGAAATAAATCGTTGCTCTCATTGTCGCTGGATCAAAAACCAGATCCCTCCCACTCACCATCACCTTTTCAAGGGCAATGAGGGTTGAGCAATAAATTCAGGTTTAACCAGCGATGTCCACTTCCTGTGAATGAATGAGAAAAAGCACTGGCAGTCACCTGGATTCTAAGCTCTGGAATTCCCTCCTTAAACCTCTCCACGTCTCTTCCTTTCATACCATCCTTAAATCGCACCAGTGACTAAACTTTTAGTCACCCTTAATATCGCCTCTTCGGTTCAGTATTACAGTCCTATGAAGTACGTTGAGACATTTCCTGACAATAAAGGCACTATACAAATGTAAGTCATTGTTGAGATGATTGAAGACCAGGAGAAAGGACAGCAGACCACAGACAGACAATGGCAATACAAGGAGAGCAGAATATTAGGCATTTAACAACAGGAGTGACATGAAGGATGGCACAGACTCTAGAATTAATGACCATCTTAAAGGGGAGTTCTGGAGCTAAGGGGTTTCAAGAATCAACATGAATGTTTTAAAATAGCAAGTGTGATGTGTAGAGAATATTCTGGAAGCAAGCTCAGATATCAAAGGGGAAAAAAGTTCTAGCATCAGTAACACACTTCACACAACAACTGGGGTTAAACAGAATATACAGCATAAACAGGTTATTCGGCCCAACAGATTCATGGTAGTGTTAATGCTCGACATGAACCTCCTCCCACCTTACCATCTTTAGGAAAATAGAAACAGAAAATAGGTCATTTCACCTCTCTAGCTTATTCTGCCATTCAATGAGATCATGGCTGATCTGTGATCTAACTATATGCCCATCTTTGCCCCATATCCTTGAATGCTTTTGGCAAAAAAAGTCAATTTCAGTTTTAAAATTAACTGACCAAGCATCAATTGTCATTTGTGGAAGAGAGTTCCAAACTTCTACCACCCTTTGCGTGCAGAGGTGTTTCCTAATTTCAATCCTAAAATGGTCCAGCTCTAATTTTAAGACAATGCCCCCACATCCTAGACTCTCCAACTAACAGAAATAGTTTCTCCCAATCTGCCTGAGCTGGTCCCCTTAATATCTTCAAAACTTTGATCACCCCATAGCCTTTTGAATTCCAAAAAATACGACCCTAGTTTGTTTAATCTCTCCTCCGTTCAACCCTTGGATTTCATGCATCATTCCAGCAAACTTACGCTGCACTCCCTCCCAGGCCAATATATCCTTCCTAAAGTGTTGCGCCCAGAACCGCTCACATCACTTCAGGTGTGCTCTATTGCTTTGTATAGCTGAAACATGACTTTGGGCCTATATTCGCTGGAGTTGAGAAGAATGATAGGTGATCTCATTGAAACATATGCAAGATTCTGAAGGGGTCTGGCACAGTAGACACAGAGGTCATTTCCTCTGTCTGAAGAACATGGAACATGAAGGCACAACCTCAGGATAAGGAGTCAATCATTTAAGACTGAGATGAGGGGAAATTCTTTCACTCAGAAGGTTGTGAATCTTTGGAATTGTTTACCCCACGGGACAATGAATGCTCCATCGTTGAGTATATTCAAAGCTGGCATAGATAGATTTTTCATCTCTCAGGGAATCAAGGGATTTGGGGAGCAGACAGTAAAGTGGAGCTGAGACAAATCAGCCATGAATGGCGGAACAGGCTTGGGTGGGGAGGGGTACATGGTTGACTCCTGCTATTTCTTACGTTTGGAGTTCTACTCCGTTGTATTCTATTACTCTGGATATAAAGGCCAGCATTCTGTCAGCCTTTTTGATTATTTTCTGTAACTGTTCATGATATTGTAATGACGTGTGTACCTGGACCCACCCACATCGTCACCCTCCATTCCAAGTCTCTTTGGGCCTCCACTAGCTTTGCCTCATTTAGAAACATCCTGCTCATACTTTTTAGGTCCAAAGTGCCTCTCATTTGCCTACATTGAAATCCATTTGTCAGTTTTTCCCATTTACTTAATCTATCAATAGCTTGTAATTTTGCACTTCCATTTACATGGCTTACTACACCACCAATCCTTGTACCAGGCAAATTTGGATATGTGACTTTCTATTCCATCATCGAAGCCATTAATGAATACAGTGAATAGTTGAGGCTCCATCACAGATCCTTGCAGGACACTACTCGTCATTATTAGAGCCAATTAGAGTACCTGCCTATTCCCACTAGGATCGATCTCCTTCCCTCAACCGACTTCTTCACTAGGTCAATAATTTGCATTGAATTCCATGAGCTTCAACTTTAGCTTACAATCTCTTCTGAAGGACTTTATTAAATGCTTTCTGGAAGTCCATATAAATAACAACCAGACATTCCTCTGTCCACTACTTTAGTCACCTCTAACAAAATTCAATCATATTTGTCAGGCATGACCTACCCTTTAAAAATCCACTGCCTCACTCTGATCAGCTCTGATCTAAGCCATTCAGCTTTCCCTTCTATTTCTTTCTCCCTCATGTACTTATCCAACATCCACTTAAATGCATCTATGCTAATCGCTGCAACTACTCCTTGTAGTAGAGATTTTCACATTATCACCACGCTTTACATAAAGAAGCTTCTCCTGAATTCACTATTGGATTTAATAGTGACCATCTTATATTTATGACCCTAAGTTGCGGTCTTGCCCAAGGGAGTGAAGGATAGACCGAATAATTACAGGCCAGTCAGACTCACCTCAGTCGTGGGCAAATTATTGGAATCTATTCTGAGAGACAAGGTAAACTCACTTAGAAAGACACAGATTAATCAAGGTCAGCATGGATTTGTTAAGGGAAGATCTTGTTTGACCAACTTGATCGAATTTTTTGAACAAGGACTATAGATGAGGGTAGTGCAGTTGATGTGGTCTACATGGGTTTTAGTAAGGCTTTTGACAAGGTCCCACATGGCAGACTGGTTACAAGAATAAAATCCCATGGGATCCAAGGAAATGCAGCAAGTTGGATACAAAATTGGCTCTGTGGCAAGAAACAAAGGGTAATTGTTGACGGGTGTTTTAGCGACTGAGGGCTGTTTCAAGTGGTGTCCCGCAGGGCTCAGTACTGGGTGTCCTGCTTTTTGTGGTATATATTAATGATTTGGATATAAATGTAGAGGGCATGATCAAGAAGTCTGCAGAAAGATAGGTCGTGTGGTAGATAGCGAGGAGGATAGCTGTAAGCTGCAGGAAAATATTGATGGTCTGGTCAGATGGGCAGAAAAATGGCAAATGGAATTCAACCTGGAGAAGTGTGAGGTGATGCATTTGGGGAGGTCAAACAAGGCAAAGGAATACACAATATATGGGAAAATACTGAGAAGTGTAAAGAAAGTGAGGGACTGTGGGAGTGAATGTTCACCGATCCCTGAAGGTAGGACAGGTTGATAGGGTGGTTAAGAAGGCATATGGAATCCTTTCCTTTATGAAATATAAAACAAGAAATGCTGGAACCACTCAGCAGGTCTGGCAGCATCTGTGGAAAGAGAAGCAGAGTTAACGTTTCAGGTCAGTGACCCTTCTTCGGAACTGCCAGACCTGCTGAGCAGTTCCAGCATTTCTTGTTTTATATTTCAGATTTCCAGCATCCGCAGTATTTTGCTTTTATTTTAGCCTTTCCTTTGAGTTGAGGTATAGAATATAAGAGCAGGGAGGCTATGCTGCAACTGTGTACTGTGTGCAGTTCTGGTCACCTCATTACAGAAAGGATGTAATTGCACGAGAGAGGGGACAGAGGATATTTACGAGGATGTTGCCAGGACTGGAAAAACACAGCTATGAGGAAAGATTGGATAGGCTGGAGTTGTTCTCCTTGGAACAGAGAAGGCTGAGGAGAGATCTGATTGAAATGTACAACATTTTGAGGGGCCTGGATAGAGTGGAGGTGAAGGGTCTATTCACTTTAGCAGAGAGATCAGTGACGAGGGGGCATAGATTTAAAGTGATCGGTAGAAAAATCGGAGGGGAGATGAGGAAAGCTTTTTTCACCCAGAGGGTGGTGGGGGTCTGGAAATCACTGCCTGAAAGGGTAGTTAAGGCAGAGACCCTCAACTCATTCAAAAGGAGTCTGGATATGCACCTCAAGTGCCATAATCTGCAGGGCTACGGACCAAATGTTGGAAGGTGGCATGAAAATAGGTGGATCATTTTTCGCCGGCACAGGCACGATAGGCCAAGTGGCCTCTTTCTGTGCCTTAAACTTTCTATGATTCCAAGTTGAAGTATCTTCCTCTATGCCTACTCTATCAAACTCACCTCGATCATGTCCTTCCTAAGGAAAGGAACCCCATCTCATTCATATTTTTTTCCTACAACTTAACTAGGGAGAATATTCTTGAATGGTAACAGAAATTATGTTTTACAAAATTAGAATTGTAGATTAGAATCATAGCATGTTTACAGCATTGAACAAAATGGTTAAATGTCAGCCCCCAGTTAGAGCTACTCAGCTGGTCCCACTCCCCTACCTTTTCCCTACAGCTCTGCAAATTTTACTCTTCAGATAATTACCAATTCCCTTTTTAAAGCCACGATTGAATCTGCCTTCATCAGACTCAGGCAGTGCATTCCAGATCACAACCACTCACTGTGTGAAAAAGATTTTCCTCATGGCGCCATTGCTTCTTTCACCAATCATCTTAAATCACTGCCCTCTGGTGCTTGAACCTTCCACCAGTAGGAACAGTTTCTCTCTTGCCTACTCTGTCCAGACCCCTCATGATTTTGAACACCTCGATCAAAGCTCCTGCTCAACCTCTTCTTGGAGAATAGCCCAAGCCAATCTATCCACATAACTGAAGTCTCTCATCGCTCGGACCATTCTCATGAATATTTTCTGCACTCTCGCCAATGCCTTAACATCTTTCCTAAAGCGTGCTGCCCAGAATTGGACACAATACTCCAGTTGAGGCGAAACCAGTGTTTTAATAAAGGTTCACCATAACTTCCTTGCTTTTGTTCTCTATGCCTCGATTTATAAAGCCCAGGATCCCTTATGCCTAAATAACTGCTTTCTCAACCTGTTCTGCCACCCTCAATGATTTGGGGAGATGGGAGAGCATAGTAGTAATGTCACTGAACTAGGAATCCAGAGGCCCAGGCTAATGCCCTGGGGACATGGGTTCAACCCCACCATGGTAGCTGGTGGAATTTAAATTCGATTAATTAATAATTATCAAGAAAACATGCGATGTCGAATGATAATTTTCTTAATCCAACAGCTGGAAACCTGAATATTAAACTGGTGCAGACGAACCATTCAAACCTTGCAAGCTTCGAACTCTGTCTGCTGACCGTGACCACCGAGGCATATTCCCTGCTGCAGACTGTAGTGTTCAGTGGTTTAATTGGTCAGTGTTTGATTGTGTTATAGAATCACAGAAAGAGGCCACTTGGCCTATTGTGTCTGTGGCAACCGAACAACAGTCCACCCATTCTAATCACACCTTCCAGCATTTGGTCCATAGCCCTGGAGGTTACGGCACTTGAGGTGCATATCCAGACTTCTTTTGAAAAATGGGAGGGTTTCTGCCACAACTACCAAAGCAAGCTAAAGACAACCTTCTAAATTAACTGCTGCATTGTAACTTAGCTGGTTTCACTGAGGTGAGAGCCCAGGATCTTCTGCATGTAAAGCAGCTATGATAACCACTACCCAGGAAACCACCAAAGTCTGTTAACCGATCGATATCCACTCTGCTTAATTACTTAAGCCTGAGGGTGGAGCTAGTGAGTTTGAGAAGGTTCCGGAAAGGACAAAGAACCCCTTGAAGGAAACAAGCCACACTGCTGTCTCCTGGAGAACCACCGAATCAGCTGTCCATATCTTCAAACCAGAAGCCGAAGAACTACCAAATCAGGGGTCCACATCTTCAAACCGGCAGCCTCAGGACCATAAAATTCAGCCTGAAGCCAGCTGAGTCACCAACGTCCACAGACTGTGTACCCCTTTTATTTCTCTGGACTCTAATTCGACCAATCTATCCTTCCCCACTCTGTAACCTATTTGTGTGTGTATATGAGAGAGAGAAAGTTGGAGCATATTTTATTTTTATTTTTTTACTTAGATCAGCTTCAGTATAAAAAAAGCTAACATTTTTCTTTGTTAAACTCAAGAAAACCTGTCTGACTGGCCCTTTTTATGATTACCTAGGGTAAATAGTCAAACACATACTGAATTGACAAGCATACCCATTCAAAAGTGGTCAACCAAGGACAGCAAAAAGAGGCAAGCCCTTCCATCCCTCCTCACCTGGTTGTAACATAATTAATAAAAAAAATTTGGAGTCGAAAGCTAGTCTCACTAATAGCGCCATGAACTATCTTCGATTGTCATAAAAACCCATCTGGTTCACTAATGTCCTTTAGGGAAGGAAATCTGCCATCCTTACCTGGTCTGGCCTGCAGCAATGTGATTGACTCTTAACTGCCCTCTGAAATGGCCTAGTAAGCCACTCAGTTGTCAAGGGCAATTAGGGATGGGCAATAAATGCAGGCCTTGCCAGCGACACCCCCATCTCATCAAAGAATGAAAAGATCGATAGCCCCAGGGTCCCTCTGCTCTTGCAGGCACTTTAGAATTGTACCCTTTATTGTATATTGCCTTTCCTCATTCTTCCTAGCAAAATGTACCACTTCACACTTCTGTGCATTAAATTTCATCTGCCACTTGTCCACCCATTCCATCAGTCTGTCTATGTCCTCTTCAAATCTATTACTATCCTCCTCACAGTTCACAATACTCCCAAGAAAAGTCATCTGCAAATTCTGAAATTGTGATCTGCACAACCAAGTCCAAGTCATTTAGATCAAGAAAAGCAGGGATCCCAATACCAACTCCTGGGGAACCCCACTCCACTCCGTGCAGAGATATAACAGCTAGAAAGGACCTAATTCTCTTAGCATTGAGGTCAATAAGCAGAAGCATAGATTTAAAATAATTGGCAAAAGGATTGGAGGAGAAATTCTTGCACCCAGAGGGTAGCGGGATCTGGAACTCACAGCCTGAAAAGGTGGGCGGCAGAGGCAGAAACCTTCACATTTAAAAAAACACCTGGATATTCACTTGAGGTACCATAACCTACAGGATAAGAACTGGAAAGCAGGATTAGGCCAGATAGCTCTTTTTCAGCTGGCACAGACAGGATGGACAAAATGGCCTCCTTCCATGTCGCAGATTTCTCTACGTTCCTACAAAAGTATCACAGATGCTCGAAATCTCAAAATACTAACAGAAAATGCTGGAAACATTCAACAGAGTCCAGGCAGCCTCTGTGGAGACAGAAAGAAACACAGCTAATATTTCAGGTCAGTGACCTTTCATTAGGAGAAATTTAGAAATGCAACAGGTCAATGACGTTTCACTCTTGTTTCTGTCATGCTCTCCCACAGAGGCTGCCTGACCTGCTGAATGTTTCAAGCAATTTTCAGTTTTTATTCCAGAAAGGTATGCAAATTAGAGAATGTTTCAGCATTAATGGCCAGCATTATCAGCTGCAGGGGGGCAGGATGGAATGTGGGTGCTCTGTTATGGGATTAATAACCAGTGTTACAGTGGGGAGGGTCAGTAGATGCGCTGGGTTAGTAAACAGTGTCACAGTGAGGGGAGGGGGGGGGCGGTCAGTGGATGCACTAGGTTAGTAAACAGTGTTACAGTGGGAGGGGGGTGATACAGGAGAAATGCCGTGAACAACATATTCCCCTCTACATTGCTTTCATTGATCTCACCAAAGCCTTTGACCTCGTCAGCAGACGTGGTCTCCTCAGACTACGAGAAAAGATTGGATGTCCACCAAAGCTACTAAGTATCATCACCTCATCCCATGACAATATGAAAGGCACAATTCAACATGGTGGCTCCTCATCAGACCCCTTTCCTATCCTGAGTGGCGTGAAACAGGGCTGTGTTCTCGCACCCACACGTTTTGGGATTTTCTTCTCCCTGCTGCTTTCACATGCATTCAAGTCCTCTGAAGAAGGAATTTTCCTCCACACAAGATCAGGGGGCAGGTTGTTCAACCTTGCCCGTCTAAGAGCCAAGTCCAAAGTACGGAAAGTCCTCATCAGGGAACTCCTCTTTGCTGACGATGCTGCTTTAACATCTCACACTGAAGAGTGCCTGCAGAGTCTCATCGACAGGTTTGCGGCTGCCTGCAATGAATTTGGCCTAACCATCAGCCTCAAGAAAACGAAGATCATGGGGCAGGACGTCAGAAATGCTCCATCCATCAATATTGGCGACCACGCTCTGGAAGTGGTTCAAGAGTTCACCTACCTAGGCTCAACTATCACCAGTAACCTGTCTCTCGATGCAGAAATCAACAAGCGCATGGGAAAGGCTTCCACTGCTATGTCCAGACTGGCCAAGAGAGTGTGGGGAAATGGCACACTGACACGGAACACAAAAGTCCGAGTGTATCAGGCCTGTGTCCTCAGTACCTTGCTCTATGGCAGCGAGGCCTGGACAACGTACGTCAGCCAAGAGCGATGTCTCAATTCATTCCATCTTCGCTGCCTCCGGAGAATTCTTGGCATCAGGTGGCAGGAGCGTATCTCCAACACAGAAGTCCTCGAGGCGGCCAACATCCCCAGCATATACACCCTACTGAGCCAGCGGCGCTTGAGATGGCTTGGCCATGTGAGCCGCATGGAAGATGGCAGGATCCCCCAAAGACACATTGTACAGCGAGCTCGCCACTGGTATCAGACCCACCGGCCGTCCATGCCTCTGCTTTAAAGACGTCTGCAAACGCGACATGAAATCCTGTGACATTGATCACAAGTCGTGGGAGTCAGTTGCCAGCGTTCGCCAGAGCTGGCGGGCAGCCATAGAGACGGGGCTAAAGTGTGGCAAGTCAAAGAGACTTAGTAGTTGGCAGGAAAAAAGACAGAGGCGCAAGGGGAGAGCCAACTGTGCAACAGCCCCGACAAACAAATTTCTCTGCAGCACCTGTGGAAGGGTCTGTCACTCTAGAATTGGCCTTGAAAGCCACTCCAGGCGCTGCTTCACAAACCACTGACCACCTCCAGGTTCGTATCCATTGTCGCTCGAGATAAGGAGGCCAAAGGTGAGATAGTGGGAGGGGGGGGGGGGGGTCAGCAGATGCACTGGGTTAGTAAACAGTATTACAGTGGGGAGGCGGGGTCAGTAGATGTGCTGGGTTAGTAAACAGTGTTACAGTGGGGGGGTCAGTAGTTGCGATGGGTTCGTAAACAGTGTTACAGTGGGGGGGGGGTCAGCAGATGTGCTGGGTTAGTAAACAGTGTCACAGTGCGGGGGGGGGGGGGGTTAGTAGATGCACTGGATTAGTAAACAGTGTCACAGTGGGGGGTTGGGTCAGTAGATGCGCTGGGTTAGTGAACAGTGTCACAGTGGGGGGGTGGGTCAGTAGATGCACTGGGTTAGTAAACAGTGTTACAGTGGGGGGGGGGGGGCAGTAGATGCGCTGGGTTAGTAAACAGTGTTACAGTGGGGGGGGGTCAGTAGATGCGCTGGGTTAGTAAACAGTGTCACAGTGGGGGGGGGGTCAGTAAAGAGTGTTACAGTGAGGGGGTGGGTCAGTAAAGAGTGTTACAGTGGGGGGGGTCAGTAAATACTGTTACTGTAGGGGGGTGGGGGGGGGGTCTGTAAACAGTGTTGGGGTGGGGGGGGTCATTAAACAGTGTTGGGGTGGGGGGGGGGGTCAGTAAATACTGTTACTGTAGGGGGGTGGGGGGGGTCTGTAAACAGTGTTGGCGTGGGGGGGGGGGTCAGTAAACAGTGTTGGCGTGGGGGGGGGTCAGTAAACAGTGTTGGGGTGGGGGGGGGATCAGTAAACAGTGTTGGGGTGGGGTGGGGTCCGTAAACAGTGTTGGGGTGGGGGGGGTCCGTAAACAGTGTTGCGGTGGGGGGGGTCCGTAAACAGTGTTGCGGTGGGGGGGGTCCGTAAACAGTGTTGCGGTGGGGGGGGTCCGTAAACAGTGTTGCGGTGGGGGGGGTCCGTAAACAGTGTTGCGGTGGGGGGGGTCCGTAAACAGTGTTGCGGTGGGGGGGGTCCGTAAACAGTGTTGCGGTGGGGGGGGGTCCGTAAACAGTGTTGCGGTGGGGGGGGGGTCCGTAAACAGTGTTGCGGTGGGGGGGGGGTCCGTAAACAGTGTTGCGGTGGGGGGGGGGTCCGTAAACAGTGTTGCGGTGGGGGGGGGTCCGTAAACAGTGTTGCGGTGGGGGGGGGGTCCGTAAACAGTGTTGCGGCGGGGGGGGGTAAGTAAACAGTGTTGCGGCGGGAGGGGGTCCGTAAACAGTGTTGCGGTGGGGGGGGGTCCGTAAACAGTGTTGCAGTGGGGGGGGGTCTGTAAACAGTGTTGGGGTGGGGGGGGGGTCAGTAAACAGTGTTGCAGTGGGGGGGGTCAGTAAACAGTGTTGCAGTGGGGGGGGTCAGTAAACAGTGTTGCAGTGGGGGGGGTCAGTAAACAGTGTTGCAGTGGGGGGGGTCAGTAAACAGTGTTGCAGTGGGGGGGGGGTCAGTAAACAGTGTTGCAGTGGGGGGGGTCAGTAAACAGTGTTGCAGTGGGGGGGGTCAGTAAACAGTGTTGCAGTGGGGGGGGTCAGTAAACAGTGTTGCAGTGGGGGGGGTCAGTAAACAGTGTTGCAGTGGGGGGGGTCAGTAAACAGTGTTGCAGTGGGGGGGGGTCAGTAAACAGTGTTGCAGTGGGGGGGGGTCAGTAAACAGTGTTGCAGTGGGGGGGGGGGGTCAGTAAACAGTGTTGCAGTGGGGGGGGGTCAGTAAACAGTGTTGCAGTGGGGGGGGGGGTCAGTAAACAGTGTTGCAGTGGGGGGGGGGTCAGTAAACAGTGTTGCAGTGGGGGGGGGTCAGTAAACAGTGTTGCAGTGGGGGGGGTCAGTAAACAGTGTTGCAGTGGGGGGGTCAGTAAACAGTGTTGCAGTGGGGGGGGGTCAGTAAACAGTGTTGCAGTGGGGGGGGGTCAGTAAACAGTGTTGCAGTGGGGGGGGGGGGGTCAGTAAACAGTGTTGCAGTGGGGGGGGGGTCAGTAAACAGTGTTGCAGTGGGGGGGGGTCAGTAAACAGTGTTGCAGTGGGGGGGGGTCAGTAAACAGTGTTGCAGTGGGGGGGGGTCAGTAAACAGTGTTGCAGTGGGGGGGGGTCAGTAAACAGTGTTGCAGTGGGGGGGGGTCAGTAAACAGTGTTGCAGTGGGGGGGGGGGTCAGTAAACAGTGTTGCAGTGGGGGGGGGGGGTCAGTAAACAGTGTTGCAGTGGGGGGGGGTCAGTAAACAGTGTTGCAGTGGGGGGGGGTCAGTAAACAGTGTTGCAGTGGGGGGGGTCAGTAAACAGTGTTGCAGTGGGGGGGGGTCAGTAAACAGTGTTGCAGTGGGGGGGGGGGTCAGTAAACAGTGTTGCGGTGGGGGGGGGTCAGTAAACAGTGATGCGGTGGGGGGGGGGTCAGTAAACAGTGTTGGGGTGGGGGTTCAGTAAACAGTGTTGCGGTGGGGGGGGTCAGTAAACAGTGTTGCAGTGGGGGGGGTCAGTAAACAGTGTTGCAGTGGGGGGGGGTCAATAAACAGTGTTGGGGTGGGGGGGGGTCTGTAAACAGTGTTGCGGTGGAGGGGGTCAGTAAACAGTGTTGCAGTGGGGGGGGGTCTGTAAACAGTGTTGCAGTGGGGGGGGGGTCTGTAAACAGTGTTGCAGTGGGGGGGGGGTCAGTAAACAGTGTTGCAGTGGGGGGGGGTCAGTAAACAGTGTTGCAGTGGGGGGGGGGGTCAGTAAACAGTGTTGCGGTGGGGGGGGGGTCAGTAAACAGTGTTGGGGTGGGGGTTCAGTAAACAGTGTTGCGGTGGGGGGGGTCAGTAAACAGTGTTGCAGTGGGGGGGGGTCAATAAACAGTGTTGGGGTGGGGGGGGGGTCAATAAACAGTGTTGGGGTGGGGGGGGGGTCAATAAACAGTGTTGGGGTGGGGGGGGTCTGTAAACAGTGTTGCTGTGGGGGGGGTGTTAGTAAACAGTGTTGCAGTGTGGGGGGGGGGTTAGTAAACAGTGTTGCAGTGTGGGGGGGGGGTTAGTAAACAGTGTTGCAGTGGGGGGGGGGGGGTCAGTAAACAGTGTTGCAGCGGGGGGGGGGTCAGTAAACAGTGTTGCAGCGGGGGGGGTCTGTAAACAGTGTTGCAGCGGGGGGAGAGTCAGTAAACAGTGTTGGGGTGGGGGGGGGGTCTGTAAACAGTGTTGCAGTGCGGGGGGGGGGGTCTGTAAACAGTGTTGGGGTGGGGGGGGGGCGGTCTGTAAACAGTGTTGGGGTGGGGGGGGGGGGTCTGTAAACAGTGTTGGGGTGGGGGGGGGGGGGTCTGTAAACAGTGTTGGGGTGGGGGGGGGGGGTCTGTGGTGCCCTCGGCTGTTGTGGGTTTAATAATTTAATAACCAAGGAAAGGTTTGGAATGAGCCCAGGGTGGAAGGGGGTCCCGACCATCACCCAAGCCCCAGCCTTGTCCCGCCTCCCACCGAGTACAAGGCCTCTCCCAACGCCTGGGCCTGTCCCAGCCACCCGCTTACCGAACAGATAGACGCTCGAGTTGTACAAGTCCGTCACCGACACCTTTCGCTCCTCCATCACTCGACGCTGCACACAACCGCTCGCCTCACGGTGCAGCCCGGATGACTGACAACACCTCCAGCCAATCAGAGCGCCACCTCTTTCCACTTAACCAATCATAGAGCGACAGGGGGGCTGCGCTTCAACAAATCGACAAGGGACATTGGACGGGGACGCGTGATTGACAGATGCCGCTGACCAATAGCCGCGCGCCGTCAGTCAACGTGAAGGCGCAAATGGCATTTTGCAGCTCCCATTTGATTGATGACCATCGTAACCTATCAGCGTGAGGAATTGCCCATCAATCAAAGGCGGGACTACGGCGTGATTGACAGATTATGTGAGAAGGCAACGCCTCGGAATGGTGCAGTTGTGCAAATACTTGAAAAAGACCTGTTGTGTTGAAGAAGCATTACAATGCTTCCAGATCTTCAAGTTACGAGGAACAACAGCGACAATTTGCATTTATACAATCATAGAATAGTTACAGCACAAAATAGAGGTCATTTGGCCCATCATGTTCCTGCTGGCTCCACAGCAACTCACTCCTGCCCCGCCCAGCTGCCTTTCCCAGTTGCCCTCCAAATTTTTTGCTTTCGGATAATTATCCAATTGTCTTGTTTGAATCTGCCTCCATCACACTTTCACGCACTGCATTCCAGATCCTAACAACTTGCTGTGGAAAATGTTTTTCTTCATGTGGCAGTTGCTTCTTTTGCCAATCACCTTAAAAAGGTGTTCTGTGGTTCTTGACCCTTCCACCAACGGGAACAGTTTATCCCTATCTACTCTGTCCAGAACCCACATAATTTTGAACCTCTCTATCAAATCTCCTCCAAGAAGAACAGAAGCTTCTCTAAATTGTCCCCGTAGCTGAAGTCCCTTATTCCTGGAACCATTATCGTGAATATTTTCTGCACCCTCTCTAATGTCTTCAGATCCTTCCGAAAGTGGGGTTCCCAGAACTGGACACAATACTCCAGTTGACACCAAACCAGTGTTTTACAAAGATTCACCATAACTTCCTTGCTTTTGTACTCTATGACTCTATTTATAAAGCCCAGGATCCCATATGCGTTATGAACTGCTTCCTCAACCTGCCCTGCCATCCTGATTTGTGCAACTCTACCCACAGTTCCCACTGCCTCAGCACCCCCTTTAAAATTGTACCCTGTTTTTATTCTTTCATGGGATGTGGGCATCACTGGCAATGCCAGCATTTGGAACCTGTCCCTAATTGCTTGCTGGGCCATTTCAGAGGGCAGTTAAGAGTCAACCACATTGCTGTAGTCTGGAGTCACATGTAGGCCAGACCAGGTAAGGATGGGAGATTTCCTTCCCTAAAGGACATTAGTGAACCGATGAGTTTTTACGACAACCAGGATAGCTTCATAGTGCCACCACTGAGACTAGCTTTCAATTCCAGTTTTTTTTAAAATGAATTGTCAATAGATTCCATCAGCTGCTGTGAAAGGATTTGAACCCATCTCCCCAGGGCATTAGCCTGGGCCTTTGGATTACAAGTCCAGTGACATTACCATTGTGCCACAGTCTCTCTTCTGTATTGTCTTTCCTCGTTCCTCCTACCAAAATCTGTGCAATAGATTTCACCTGCCACTTGTCTGCCCATTCCACCAGCCTGTCTATGCCCTCATGACTTTTATCACTATCCTCCTCACAGTTCACAATACTACCAAGTGCTGTGTCATTTGCAAATTTTGAAATTGTGCCCTGTACACACAAGCTTAAGTCATTAATATATATCAAGCAAAGCAGGGATTCTAATACCACTATACACCTTCCTCCAGTCTGAAAACAACTTTGAATCACTACTCATAGAGTCATAGAGTTATACAGCACAGAAACAGGACCTTCGGCCCATCGTATCTGTGCTGGCCATCAAGCTCCTATCTATTCTAATCCCATTTTCCAGCACTTGGCCCATAGCCTTGTATGCTATGGCGTTTCAAGTGCTCAATAGCAGTCAGTCAATTTCGTGTGGATGCTGCTACCTTTTTAATGCTTTCATGGGATGTGGGCATCACTGGCTAGGACAGCATTTATTGCCCATCCCTAATTGCCCTTGAGATGGTGATGGTGAGCTCCCTTCTTGAACTGCTGCAGCTCACATTGTGTAGGTACACCCAAAGCGATGTTAAGAAAGGAGTTCCAGGATTTTAACCTAGTGACAGTGAAGGAACGGCGATATAGTTCCAAGTCAGGATGGTGTGTGGCTTGGAGGGGAACTTGCAGGTAGTGGTGTTCCCATGCATCTGCTGCCCTTGTCCTTCTAGGTGGTAGAGGTTGTGGGTTTGGAAGGTGCTGTCGAAGGAGCCTTGGTGAGTTGCTGCAGTGCATCTTGTAGATGGTACACACTGTTGCCACTGTGCACCATTGGTGGAGGAAATGAAAGCTCAGGGTGGTGGATGGGGTACCAAACAAGCGAGCTGCTTTTTCCTGGATGGTGTCGAGCTTCTTGAGTGTTGTTGGAGCTGCACCCATCCAAGCAAGTGGAGAGTATTCCATCCTGATTTGTGCCTTGTAGATTGTGGACAGGCATTGGGGAGTCAGGAGGTGAGTTACTCGCTGCAGAATTCCCAGCCTCTGACCTGCTCTTGTAGCCAAAGAAGTTATGTGGCTGGTCCAATTCAGGTTCTGGTCAATGATAATGCCCAAGATGTTGATAGTGGGGGATTCAGCGATCGTAATGCCATAGAACATAAAGGGAAATGGAAAGATTCTCTCTTGTTTGAGATGGTCATTACCTGACAATTGTGTGGTGTGAATGTTGCTTGCCATGTATGAGTCCAAGCCTGGATCTTGTCCATTTCTTGCTGCATCTGGACACATGCTGCTTCAGTATCTGAGGAGTCGCGATCATCAACGAACATCCCTGCTTCAGACCTTATGATGGAGGGAAGGTCATTGATGAAGAAACTGAAGATGGTTGGGCCTCGGACACTACCCTGAGGAACTCCTGCAATGATGTCCTGGGACTGAGATGATTGATCTCCAACAACCACAACCATCTTCCATTGTGCTAGGTATGACTCCAACCAGCAGAAAGCTTTCCCCCGATCACACTGACCTTAGTTTTGAGAGGGGTCCTTGATGCCCTACTCAGTCAAATGCTGCCTTGATATCCAAGGCAGTCACTCTCACCTCACCTCTGGAGTTCAGCTCTTTTGTCCATATTTGAACCAACGCTGTAATGAGGTCAGGAGCTGAGTGGTCCTGGCAGAACCCAAACTGAGCATCGGTGAGCACCCTTTTTCAGCTTCATCTTTCCCTTGGCTAGCGGGGGGTGTGGGGGGTGTCTAGAACCAAGGGACACAGTCTCAGAATAAGAGTAGGCTATTTAGGACAGAGATAAGGAGGAATTTCTTCACTCAGAGGGTGGTGAATCTTTGGAATTCTCTACCCCAAATTTCTATGGAGGCCCAGTTATAGAGTATGTTCAAGACAGAGATTGATGGATTTCTAGATATAAGATATCAAGGGGTATGGGGATAGTGCTGGAAAATTACGTTGTCGTAGAAGATCAGCAATGATCTAGATCAATGGCAGAGCAGGCTCCTATGTACTCTCCATCTATTTTGTCTTCCAGGGAGGTCTGAATTTGTTTGCCTTACTTTTCCCCCTTGTGGGAATGTATCTTCACTGCACCCAAACTATCTCCTTTTTAAAGTGTGCATACAGTTTTGCCTGCCAATCTTTGATTCCAATTTACCTAGGCCAGATCGATTCTAACTCTATTGAAGGTGGCCCTCCCCCAATTAATTATTTATTTTTTACTCTGAATTGCTCCTTGTCCTTTTCCATAGTGTTATGGATACGTGGAAGGGGGTGTGAGTGGTTACCACTGTTTACCTCCCAACTGTCTGCAATCATGTTCTGTTAAAAATGATGCATTTGCCCCTGAGTGTCTTTCAGGTCAAATAAACAAACAGATGACAGAGGTCCTGCAGGGGGAGTTTAGGGAGTTAGGTAGAAAGTTAAAAGACAGGACCTCTAGGGTTGTAATCTCTGGATTACTCCCTGTGCCACGTGCCAGTGGAGCTAGAAATAGGAAGATAATGCAGCTAAACACGTGGCTGAACAGCTGGTGTAGAAGGGAGGGTTTCAGATATCTGGACCATTGGGATCTCTTCAGGGACAGATGGGGCCTGTACAAGAAGGACGGGTTGCATCTAAACTGGAGGGGCACAAATATCCTGGCTGCGAGGTTTGCTAGCGTCACTCGGGATGGTTTAAACTAGTGTGGCAGGGGGGTGGGAACCAGAGCAGTAGGACAGCAAGTGAAATAAATGAGGGGGAACTAATAAATAAGGCCAGTAAGACTAAGAGGAAGAGCAGGCAGGGAGATGTTGCGGAGCACAGCGGGACTGGTGGTCTGAAGTGCATTTGTTTCAATGCGACAAGTATAACAGGTAAGGCAGATGAACTTAGAGCTTGGATTAGTACTTGGAACTATGATGTTGTTCCTATTACAGAGACTTGGTTGAGGGAAGGACAAGATTGGCAGCTAAATGTTCCAGGATTTAGAAGCTTCAGGCGGGATAGAGGGGGAGGAAAAGGGGTGGGGGAGTTGCATTACTTGTAAAGGAGAATATCACAGCTGTACTGTGGGAGGACACCTCAGAGGGGTCGTGCAGCGAGGCAATATGGGTGGAGCTCAGGAATAGGAAGGGTGCAGGCACGATGTTGGGGGTTTTCTACAGGCCTCCCAACAGCCAGCGGGAGGTAGAGGAGCAGATATGTAGACAGATTTTGGAAAGATGTAAAGGTAACAGGGTTGTAGTGGTGGGTGATTTTAACTTCCCCTGTAGTGACTGGGACTCACTTAGTGCTAGGGGCTTGGATGGGGCAGAATTTGTAAGGAGCATCCAGGAGGGCTTCTTGAAACAATATGTAGATAGTCCAACTAGGGATGGGGCCGTATTGGACCTGGTATTGGGGAATGAGCCCGGCCAGGTGGTCGAAGTTTCAGTAGGGGAGCATTTCGGGAACAGTGACCATAATTCCATAAGTTTTAAGGTACTTGTGGATAGGGATAAGAGTAGTCCTCGGGTGAAGGTGCTAAATTGGGGGAAGGCTAATTATAACAATATTAGGCAGGAACTGAAGAATTTAGATTGGAGGCGGCTGTTTGAGGGTAAATCAATATTGGACATGTGGGAATCTTTCAAATGTCAGTTGATTAGAATCCAATACTAGCATGTTCCGGTGAGGAAGAAGGATAAGTTTGGCAAGTTTCGGGAACCTTGGATAATGCGAGATATTGTGAGGCCAGTCAAAAAGAAAAAGGAAGCATTCATAAGGGCTGGAAGGCTAGGAACAGACGAATCCCTTGAGGAATATAAAGACAGTAGGAAGGAATTTAAGCAGAGTCAGGAGGGCTAAAAGGGGTTATGAGAAGTCATTGGCAAACAGGATTAAGGAAAATCCCAAGGCTTTTTATATGTATGTAAACAGCAAGAGGGTAACTAGAGAAAGGGTTGGCCCACTCAAGGACAGAGAAGGGAATCTATGTGTGGAGCCAGAGGAGATGGGCAAGGTACTAAATGAGTACTTTGCATCAGTATTCACCAAAGAGAAGGACTTGGTGGATGATGAGCCTAGGGAAGGGAGTGCAGTCTCAGTCATCTCATTATCAAAAAGGAGGAGGTGTTGGGTGTCTTGCAAAGCATTAAGGTAGATAAGACCCCAGGGCCTGATGGGATCTACCCTAGAATACTGAGGGAGGCAAGGGAAGAAATTGTTAGGGCCTTGACAGAAATCTTTGCATCCTCATTGGCTACAGGTGAGGTCCCAGAGGACTGGAGAATAGCCAATGTTGTTCCTTTGTTTAAGAAGGGTAGCAAGGATAATCCAGGAAATTATAGGCTGGTGAGCCTTACGTCAGTGGTAGGGAAATTATTAGAGAGGATTCTTCAGGACTGGATTTGCTCCCATTTGGAAACAAACAAACTTATTAGCAAGAGGCAGCACGGTTTTGTGAAGGGGAGGTCGTGTCTCACTAATTTGATTAAGTTTTTTGAGGAAGTGACAAAAATGATTGATGAAGGAAGGGCAGTAGATGTTATCAATATGGACTTCAGTAAAGCCTTTGACAAGGTCCCTCATGGTAGACTGGTACAAAAGGTGAAGTCACACGGGATCAGAGGTGAGCTGGCAAGATGGAAACAGAACTGGCTCGGTCATAGAAGACAGAGGGTAGCAGTGGAAGGGTGCTTTTCTGAATGGAGGGATGTGACTAGTGGTGTTCCGCAGGGATCAGTGCTGGGACCTTTGCTGTTTGTAGTAAATATGAATGATTTGAAGGAAAATGTAGCTGATCTGATTAGTAAGTTTGCAGACGACACAAAGGTTGGTGGAGTTACAGATAGTGATGAGGATTGTCAGAGGATACAACAGGATATAGATCGGTTGGAGACTTGGGCAGAGAAATGGCAGATGGAGTTTAATCCGGACAAATGTAAGATAATGCATTTTGGAAGTTGAAATACAGGTGGGAAGTATACAGTAAATGGCAGAACCCTTAGGAGTATTGACAGGCAGAGAGATCTGGGCATACAGGTCCACAGGTCACTGAAAGTGGCAACGCAGGTGGATAAGGTAGTCAAGAAGGCATACGGCATGCTTGCCTTCATCGGTCGGGGCATAGAGTATAAAAATTGGCAAGTCATGCTGCAGCTGTACAGAACTTTAGTTCGGCCACACTTAGAATATTGCGTGCAATTCTGGTTGCCACACTACCAGAAGGATGTGGAGGCTTTGGAGAGGGTACAGAAGTGGTTTACCAGGATGTTGCCTGGTCTGGAGGGTATTAGCTATGAGGAGAGGTTGGATAAACTCGGATTGTTTTCACTGGAACGACGGAGGTGGAGGGACAACATGATAGAGGTTTACAAAGTTATAAGCGGCATGGACAGAGTGGATAGTCAGAAGCTTTTTCCCAGGGTGGATGAGTCAGTTACTAGGGGACATAGGTTTAAGGTGCGAGGAGTAAAGTTTAGAGGGGATGTGCGAGGCAAGTTCTTTACACAGAGGGTGGTGAGTGCCTGGAACTTGCTGCCGGGGGAGGTGGTGGAAGCAGGTACGATAGCGACGTTTAAGAGGCATCTTGACAAATACATGAATAGGATGGGAATAGAGGGATACGGTCCCCGGAAGTGCAGAAGGTTTTAGTTTAGGCAGGCATCAAGATCGGCGCAGGCTTGGAGGGCCGAATGGCCTGTTCCTGTGCTGTACTGTTCTTTGTTATGACCAGGTGAGAAAGGGGTCTAGGAGTTCCCTCTCAGCTTTTTCCTGGTTTGACCATAACAGGGTTTAATTTTTAAAACACAGTGTTGTTAGCTTATGCTCGTTGACTCCTTATTTTATTTATTTGGAGATACAGCACTGAAACAAGCCCTTCAGCCCAACGAGTCTGTGCTGACCAACAACCACCCATTTATACTAACCCTACATTAACCGCATATTCCCTACCAAATCCCCACCAATTCGCAAGTCTTTGGCTGTGGGAGGAAACCAGAGCACCCAGCGGAAACCCATGCAGTGGGAACTTGCAAACTCCACACAGGCAGTACCCAGAACTGAACCCGGGTCACTGGAGCTGTGAGGCTGCAGTGCTAGCCACTGTGCCACTGTGCCTTGTTCACTGCTCTCCAATTGTAATGGCAAAGAAATCAACCATCCAGGTTTTCTTAGATTTAAACAAGGAAGGTGTAAGTTTATTAACCTTAAAACTCTAATTCAGTTAAAACTACTAGACAACTGCAAAGCAACCACGCTAGCATGCATACGCTATAAACGCACAGAGAGAGAGAGACAGAAAAGGAGAAAGAATCAAGGTGAAAGGTATGAAGCAATAGCTGGAGTTCAATTACTGTCTTTTGAGTTTGATGTAAAGTCTTTGATTGCAGTTCAATCTTGCTGTCTCGTTGGGGCCCAGTACACACTTTCAAACTTGTTTCAATGGTTTTCTGTCTTCTTGAAATCCAGTTGCAGTCTCTGCTTTTCATGTGACAGAGGGAGAGAGAGGGGGAGACCTTCCTTCTGTTTTGTCTTCAAATTGCAGTCTGACCCAAACTGTTCTGTGAACACAATTCAAACCAAACCTGGGTCAGCAGGCCAGTCATGTGACTAGCTCTTTTTTCAGGACAACCTGCCCGGCGAGTTTTATGCATTCTTTTAATCTTAGTAGATATCCTCAGTAGGGGGGTGGAACGCTGACTTTCACCCAGTCAATGTCTTGTGATCAAAATCCATTTGGTTAATTGAATCAGAGAGCAGTTCCATTGTCTTCTCCAGGCAACTGTCTCTTCGAAGGCAAATGCTTTCAGCCACTGTCCTGTTAGAATGCAGGTGCAGCCATATTTTCAGTCCAGTAAGAGTTTAAAATTAATGTTCTATATGATGAAATTAATATGCCTGATTCTTGGCAGGTGTGGTTTTGATCACACCTCCACATCCAATGGAATGAAATGCAATTTTCGAAGAGCATTTCATTAAAAGAGAATAGAGAGAAGAGTAAGTACAGGAAAACACACATGCATTTCTCTCATTCATTCAGAAATCCTAAAAAAATTGTTAATGCCTGTCTTTCTCTGTAGCAGTGCAGCTTTAAACTGCCGTTTTTGGCGTCCCAATAAATATGTGATTTTTGGGGAAATTTTTCAGTTTGTACATTTCCATGACTGCCTAGGGTGTCTTTGTTCCTGTTGAGATCTTCAGAGGGGGTGGGTTAGCTTTAATTAGCCCCAGCGCGGAGTTCTGCTCATGAGAGTCAGTAGTGGGTGGATCCATTCTGAACTCTCTTTCAGTACTTTGATGAATCACGCAAGGGCTTTTCACCTTAGGGGATGGTTGGTTCCCTTTTCTCCTGATAGTGGGGATGGATTCTTTGCTAATCTTCCCTTTGTCCTCTGGGACACTCCTGCCTCCAGGTATTTGCCCAGATTCTACTGCATTCCCCTGTAGGCATCACCCTCATGGTTTCTCTGCCCTCTTGAGGACTTTCTTTGTCTCTGCAGGTTCCTGTAAATGCTGTTAGCAACTCTGGTGGGGTGCCTCTGGTGTCTGCATTTACATAGGAGGATGTGGGGACTAATTTTTCAAACATTTCGGGGTTGGCTGACCAGACAGTACGGGTTTTCATGTGGGATTCTTCCTGGTCTTTCTTTAACCTGCCCACTTTGTACCTTTTTCCCCTTTCCTCTCTAACCTATTACCAGCCTTGTGCCTGCTTGTCCCCTTTTGTTCTCGGCAGGGGTCTCTTTCAGTTCAGCAGCCCTCCGCTGGAGTGTTTCCCAAAAGCCGATATAGAACTTAGGGGTGCAGATTTCACTGTAGGTTTGGGTTTCCCCTCAACCTGGCACATGTGGCAACTCCTATAGTACTGCACCACGTCTTTGTGGAGTTTTGGCCAGTCAACCTGCTGTCTTATGTGGGCTTTGGTTTTTCGTATACCGATATGTACAGCCACTGTAAGCTCATGGGCTATTCTTAATATTTCTCTCCGGTACCTCTGCAGCACCACTAACTGGTGAACCACTGTCCACTCCTTGCTCTCAGGTCTGCGAGGTGAACTCCACTTCCTCATCTGTACCTCATTCTTTAAATAGTAGCAATCAGGGACTCCCTCTGCTTCAATTTCAGACTGGACAGCCTGTGCTAACTCCCTCATTACCGGGTCGGCTCACTAAGCCTCAGCCAGGGAAGATTCATTTAATTTCATTCCCTGGGATTCTAACTTTACAAAGAAAGTCCCAGACAGACAGACCCCATGGTCATCTGCCAGCAGTGCCAATTCAGTTTCCTCTGGGGGAGCTGGTTTGGTCATGGCCCGATTCACTACACAAGCAGGGAAACTTCAGGGAATCATCTCCTGCCACCGCCCTGTCTCTCTGAACTCCTGCAGTCTCTCTTTCAATACTGGGGAAGCTATCACCTTCACCCCTGCCACATCTTTATCCAGGAGTAGGTCAACCCCGTCCACAGGCAAACTAGGGACAATCCCTACGGCCACCGGTCCCAAAACTAGGTCGCACTCCAGGTGCACCCGATGGAAAGGTACAGGTGTACACTGCCCTCCAATACCATTCACCACCATTCTGGTATTTAATGCACTGTCTGGGGGAAAGATCAGGCGTTTTCCCAGTAAAAGGGATCTAGTGGCCCCTGTGTCCCTGAGAATTACTATAGGCTTGCTTGCCCCACTCGAGGGGTATGGGGTTACTCTCTCTTCAGACACAAAATTCTGATAACCTTCAGGAACCCTATTAAATTTTCCTGTACCTACAGCAGTATGTTTCATAAGATCATAAGATCATGAGAAGTAGGAGCAGGAGTAGGCCTTCCGCCCCCTCGAGCCTGCTCCGCCATTCAATAAGATCATGGTTGATCTTTTCGTGGACTCAGATCCACTTACCCGCGTTCTCACCGTATCCCTTAATTCCTTTATTATTCAAACAGATATCTACCTTAGCTTTAAAAACGTTTACTGAAAAAGCATCAACTACTTCACTGGGCAAGGAATTCCATAGATTAACAACCCTCTAGGTGAAGAAGTTCCTTCTTAATTCAGTCCTAAATCTGCTCCCTCTAATCTTGAGGCCCTCTTGTCCTAGCTTCACCTGCCAGTGGAAACATCCTCTCCACTTGTATCTTATCTATTCCTTTCATGATTTTATATGTTTCTATAAGATCCCCCCTCATTCTTCTGAATTCCAATGAATATAATCCCAATCTACTCAGTCTCTCCTCATAAGCCAACCCCCTCAACTCCGGAATCAACCTAGTGAACCTCCTCTGCACCCTCTCCAGTGCCAGTACATCCTTTCTCAAGTAAGGAGAGAAAAACTGCACACAGTACTCCAGGTGCGGCCTCACCAGTACCTTATACAGCTGCAACATAACCTCTCTACTTTTAAACTCAATCACTTTAGCAATGAAGGACAAAATTCCATTTGCCTTCCTAATTACTTGCTGTACCTGCAGACCAACCTTCTGCGATTCATGCACAAGGACACCCAGGTCCCTCTGCATAGCAGCATGCTGCAACTTTTTACCATTCAAGTAATAATCCTTTTCACTGTTACTCCTACCGAAATGAATGACTTCACATTTATTAACATTGTATTCCATCTGTCAGTCCTTTGCCCACTCAATGTATCTATGTTCCTCTGCAAAGTTTCACAGTCATCTGCACACTTTGCTCTGCCACTCATCTTAGTGTCATCTGCAAACTTTGACACCCTACACGTGGTCCCCAACTCCAAATCATCTATATAAATTGTAAATAATTGCGGACCCAACACCGATCCCTGAGGCACACCACTAGTGACTGATTGCCAACCAGAATAGCACTCATTTATCCCCACTCTGTGCTTCCTGTCAGTCAACCAATCCTCTATCCATGCTAATACTTTACTCCTGACGCCATGCATCCTTATTTTATACAGCAGCCTCTTGTGCGGCACCTTGTCGAAGGCTTTTTGGAAATCTAGGTACACCACATCCACTGGGTCCCCATTGTCCACCTTGCTCGTAATGTCATCATAGAATTCCAAGAGATTTGTCAAGCATGACCTGCCCTTCATGAACCCATGCTGCGTCTGCCCAACGGGACAATTTCTATCGAGATGCCCTGCTATTTCTTCCTTGATAATAGACTCAAGCATCTTCCCCACTACAGAGGTTAAGCTAACCGGTTTATAATTCCCCATCCTTTGTCTACCTCCCTTTTTAAACAGTGGCGTCACATCTGCTGTTTTCCAATCTGCTGGGACTACCCCAGAGTCCAGTGAATTTTGGAAAATTATCGCCAGTGCACCTGCTATCTCTCCCGCCATCTCTTTTAGTACCCTAGGATGCATTCCATCAGGGCCAGGAGACTTATCAATCCTTAGCTCCATTAGCTTGCCCAACACTACCTCTTCCGTAATAATGATTGTTTCCAGGTCCTCACCTACGTTCATCTCTTTGTCAATTACTGGCATGTTATTAATGTCCTCCACTGAGAAGACCGATACAAAATACCTGTTCAATGCCTCGACCATTTCATCATATCCCATAACTAAATTCCCCTTCTCATCCTCTAAAGGACCAACGTTTACTTTAGCCACTCTTTTTCGTTTTATATATTTATAGAAACTTTTGCTATCTGTCTTTATATTCTGTGCTAGTTTTTTCTCATGTTCTATCTTACTTTTCTTTATAGCCCTTTTTGTGGCTCTCTGTTGACCTTTAAAGTTTTCCCAATCTTCTAGTTTCATGCTGTTTTTGGCCACTTTGTATGCCTTCTTTTTCAATTTGATAGCCTCCCTTATTTCCTTAGACACCTATGGCAGATTACCCCTTTTCTCCCAGTCCTTCCTTTTCACTGGAATATACTTTTGCTGAGCACTTTGAAAAATTGCTTTGAAAGTCCTCCACTGCTCGTCAACTGTCCCACCATAAAATCGTTGTTTCCAGTCTACTCTAGCCAAGTCCTCCCTCATTCTATTGTAGTCCCCCTTGTTCAAGCGCAGGACCCTGGTATTGGATTTTATCTTCACACTCTCCATCTGTATTCTAAATTCAACCATACTGTGATCACTCCTTCCAAGAGGATCCCGAACTATGAGGTCATTAATTATTCCTGTCTCATTACACATGACTAGATCTAGGATAGCTTGCTCCCTCGTCGGTTCCATTACATACTGTTCAAGAAAACTATCACGGATACACTCAACGACCTCCTCCTCAAGGCTACCCTGACTGAGCAGGTTCGACCAATCTATTAGTAGATTAAAATCCCCATGTTAATTGCCATACCATTTTTACAGGTATTAGTTATTTCTTTGTTTATTGCCCGCCCCAATGTGATGTTATTATTTGGTGGCCTATAGACTATGCCTATCAATGACTTTTTCTTCTTAGAGTTTCTAATTTCCACCCAAATGGATTCAACCTCATTCTCCATAGAACCTATATCATCTCTCAGCACCGCCCTGATGTCGTCCTTGAATATCAGAGCTACATCACCTCCCTTACCTTCCTGTCTGTCCTTCCTGGGCCTTACTACTGCTGCAGTTAAAGCCTAAAGCCCCAGCTTGTTAAGCTGTGCTTTCTATCAGGGTCCTTTCTCCTTCACTGAGCGGGCATGCCCTGATTATCCCTATAGACTTTCCCCATAGTTTCCAGCAGTCAGCTTTTAGATGCTCTGCTTTATTACAATGGAAGTCTACAGGTTTCTGGGTCTCACTCCTACTTACAGCACCTTCCTTTTTGGCTGGAGGAGGGCCCCCTGTGTCTCCTGCTTTTCTTTCTCTCCCAGGATGACTTGGGCTTCTATTATCTTCCCACCCTTTGTCCTTTTCGGATTTGTGGAGGTAATTAGGAAACTTTTCCCCTGGAGAACCGACTTATAGATGAGAGCAAACTTATCAGCCAGATCTCTGGCTTGCCTGGCTCTATGAACTTTCTGTTCCTCTACATGTGTCTTTATGGAGAGTGGGAGAGAGTTTTTAAATTCCTCGGGCAAAATTGCCTTTCTGAGATTTTCATAGCTCGGCTGCACTTTTAAGAGCCCTCAGACACTGGTCAAAAGCCAGCTGCGTATTTCTCTCAAACTCCTAGTAAGTTTGATCAAATTGCTTCTTGAGCGTGCTAAATTTCTGGTGGTAGGCTTCTGGTATACTAGCTCATATGCCCTGAGGATAGCATTTTTTGTCAGTTCATAACTGGATGAACTCTCAGCTCACAACAAGGAATAAACCTCATGGGCTTTTCCTGTTAACTTGCTTTGTAACAGAAGAGTCCAAGTCTCAGCTGACCACTTAAACTGCCTTGCTAGTTTTTCAAAAGATACAAAAAATGCTTTCATGTCTCCCTCATTGAATTTTGGGATCAGTTGAGTGAATTTTAACAATTCAGTACCCAGCCCCGAATTACAATCCTCCATATTGGCCATGCTTTCACTGGGGTTGCTCTGTCGCCCCCTAGTTAACTTAAGCCGCCTCAGCTCTCTCTCCTTGCTTTACTTCTGGAAGGCTCTTTCTCTTTCTCTCTCCTCTCTCTCTTTTTCTTTCCTCTGTCTCTCTTTCTCTTTCCTCACATTCCTTCTGGCAGGTTCTTTCTCTTTCTCCTCTCTGTCTTTCTCTCTCCTGTCTTGCTATCTCTCTCTTCTCTATTTTATCCTGGCTTGCTTTCTCTCTTTCTCTTTCTTCAAATTCAGGTTTCCTCTGTCCAATTGTATCTTTGCTAGCAATACCCTGTTGGATAAAAGCAAAATACTGCGGATGCTGGAAATCTGAAATAAAAACAAGAAATGTTGGAAGCACTCAGCAGGTCTGGCAGCATCTGTGGAAAGAGAAGCAGAGTTAACGTTTCGGGTCAGTGACCCAGTGACTCAACTTGCAGTCTGACACAAACTGTTCTGTGAACACAATTCAAACCAAACCTGGGCCAGCAGGCCAGTCATGTGACTAGCTCTTTTTATCAGGACAACCTGCCCGGCGAGTTTTATGGATTCTTTCAATTCTTAGTAGACATCTTCAGTATGGGGCTGGAATGCTGACTTTCACACAGTCAATGTCTTGTGATCAAAATCAATTTGGTTAATTGAATCAGGGAGCAGTTCCATTGTCTTCTCCAGGCAACTGTCTCTTAGAATGCAAATGTTTTCAGCCACTGTCCTGTTAGAATGCAGGTGCAGCCATGTTTCAGTCCAGTAAGAGTTTAAAATTAATGTTCTATATGATGAAATTAATATGCCTGATACTAGGCAGGTGTGGTTTTCATCACACAGGTCTTCTCATAAGTTACAAAAATAATTATTTTTATAGAATCTCTGAAATGGTCGCAACCTCACCCACACACACATTCACCCACATACACATACACAAGAATAAATAGCTAGAGAGAAAATGATAGGATGTAGTTTAAAGTCCAAAGCAAGGTAAGTTCATGGCTCACAGTAAACCTGTTGTTGAATCTTCTCAGGAGGAAAGTCTTTTTAAAAGGACTGCGTATTTGTAATCTTGAACATATTGAGGTGTTGTAGAGTCCGAGTGGTTACAAATCTGCACAGAGCTGGTAGTGTGGATTTTGGTGCCTCCACAGATCAAGAGTCTTAAAAAGTCAGTATGTGATGTCTCTGCTGTAGTGGCTGTTTCAGTGGTTGTTCAGCAGGGTTCTTCTTGCTTGGCTGGATCTCTAGCACAGCCTCTGGCTGGGCTGCTTTCTGAAGGTGGTAGCTTGATTTCCCTTCCCTCTCCAGAGGGCTACTTTTTTAAGGGAAACATCCATCACATTAGAGTTTCTGTTAGGAGACACATGGCATCCAGCACTGTAATGGTACTTCTATTGTTTCTTAGCTCTAACCGAATAGATTCTGTCCTTGACCCCTCTAGGATATCATCTCTCTCCAGCAACGTAATGTTCTCCTAAATCAATACAGCTAGTCCTCCCACTTTCTGTCATTCCCTAGCTTTCCTGAACTCCTGGCGTCCAGGAATATTTAGTCCCCAATCCTGCCCTTTATTGAGCCAGGTCTCCGTTATAGCCACAACATCACATTTCCACATCGGTATCTGCACCTGCAGCTCACTAACCTTCTTTACCACAATCTGCACATTCACAGATATGCACAGTAAACTTAATTTAGACCATATTGCATTCCCTCTTACTCTGACCCTACTTAATACCTTACTATTTCCTACTCTAGTGCTATCTGATTCTCTGTGCATCATGGTTTTCCTCTCTAAAATTACCTCCTGGTTCCCCCATTCCTGCCAATTTAATTTAAACCCTCCCCAATAGTACTAGCAAATCACCCCACAAGGACATTGGTCCCAGTTCTGTTCATACAAACATACAAATTAGGAGCAGAATCACAGAATCGTTACAGTGGAGAAGGAGGCCATTCAGCCTATCGTGTCCGCACCGGCTCTCTGAAAGAGCAACGCCCTCAGTTCCATTCCCCTGCCTTCTCCCCTTAATCCTGCACATTCTTCCTTGACCTTATTTTTTAATTACTTTTTTTCCTTCCCTTCTCTCTTTTCTCCTGATGTTGGTACTTTCCCACACTCCTGACCTCGACAGTGCCCCTTTGAGCCTGCCCAGCCATTTAATAAGATCATGGCTGATCTGATTGTGGCCTTGACTCCACTTTCCCACCTACCCCCGAAACCCTTGGACTCCCTTGTTAGTCAAGAATTTATCTACCTCTGCCTTAAAAATATTCACTGACCCTGCCTCCACCACTCTCTGGGGAAGAGAGTTCCAAAGATTCACAACCCTCTGAGAGAAAAGGTTTCTCCCCATCTCCATCTTAAATGGGCGACCCCTTTATTTTTAAACTGTGTCCCCTAGTTCTAGTTTATCCCACAAGGGGAAACATCCTTTCAGCATCCATCCTTGGAAAGCTACTCACTTCAGTTGCAGACCTGTTCGTATACAATCACACACAACCACAAGAAAACCTGTATTGATTTGCTCTTTTTGTTTGGTAACAATTTAGCTTCCCACTTCAATTTTCACTTGTTTGTCTGTGGGTAACTATCGGAAGCTATAGCACCCAATTTCTGTTACGACTAGGTGAGCAATGTGTAGGGGGTCTGTTGCAGTCTTCACCTGGTCTTATTGTAACAGGGTTTAATTTTAAGTTTTGAGCTCCCTCTTTTTTTACAGTTGTTTACAGTTTTCAATTATAAGGCAAAGAACTGAGCACAAACAGGCTTTCTTTGGTTTAAAGCAGAAAGAGCAAATTTATTAAAACCTTAAAACTTAAAACTCTAATATGGTTCACACTTACGGATATACGGCATGCTCACGCGAGCATGCACACGTGATATAAACATGCAAATAGGAATAGAAAAGAGCAGAAGAAAAGAAAAGTAAAACAGTTTGAGTCAATATCTTGTTACTGTTTCTCAAGCCCACTGTAATCCTTGATTGAAGAAATAGTCTTGCAATTCATTGGGGCCCAGTAATCTTCTTAAAACTTCGTTCATGTGGCAAACCCTTCTCTCCTTGAGTTTCACATCTCTTCAATGGTTTCAGTTCCCCGAGAGATGAGCAGGCAGGAGATGTTCTTGCTTCAGTTCCAGGAGCACACAGCATTCTGCCTGGCAATTCCTCTGCTTGGGAGTTCAAATTCAAAAAGGACTCCCAGGTTGCCCTGCAGGTTAGTCATGTGATTAGTTTCTTATATGGAACAGTCTTTTCAATATCCTTTGTTAGAGGTTCAAATCCAAAAGCTCCAGCCAGCTAGACATGCGACTAGAACTGGGTTTACCACTTGTATGTATTGGAAAAGCCACTGCAGGATCCCGATTGCTTCAACATTGTCTGTTACCACGGAAATGTCTTTCCGGTCAGGGCTTACAATTTTAACTTTTAATGTTCATGGGGTAAAATAATGTGCGCCTTAGGCTTGGTAGGAGGGGTTTGCCTGACACAGATGTTAAGCTAACTAGCCTGTAGTTTCTGCTTTCTGTCTCCCTCCTTTCTTGAATAGAGGTGTCACATTCACTATTTTCCAATCTGATGGTACCTTTCCGGAATCTAGAGAATTTTGGAAAATTAAAACCAATGCATCTACTAAGTTCAGCTGCAACCAATCTGGCCTGTACAAGTCCCATCTCCCCCAAAACCCATCCCTCCTGCACTATCTCTCCAGCCACACATTCATCTGCTCTATCCTCCTATTTCTATACATAGGAACATAGGAAGATAGGAACAGGAGTAGGCCATTCAGCCCCTCGAGCCTGTCCCGCCATTCAATGAGATCATGGCTGATCCACGGCCTAACTCCATCTACCTGCCTTTGGCCCATATCCCTTAATATCTTTGCTTAACAAACATCTATCTATCTCAGATTTAAAATTAACAACTGCTCTAGCTTCAACTGCTGTTTGTGGGAGAGAGTTCCAAACCTCTACCACCCTTTGTGTGAAGAAGTGCTTCCTAACATCTCTCCTGAACGGTCTGGTCCTAATTTTTAGACTATGCCCCCTAGTTTTAGAATCTCCACCCAGTGGAAATAGTTTATCTTTATCTAGCCTGTCTTTTCCTGTTAATATCTTGAAGACCGATCGGATCACCCCTTAACCTTCTTTATTCTAGTAAAAACAGGTCTAATTTGTGTAATCTCTCCTCGTAACTTAACCCCTGTAGTCCAGGTATCATTCTTGTAAACCTACGTTGCACTCCCTCCAAGGCCAATATATCCTTCTTAAGGTGTGGTGCCCAGAACTGCTCACAGTACTCCAAGTGGGGTCTAACCAGGGTTTCGTACAGCTGCAGCATAATCTGTGTCTTTCTACTCCAATCCTCTAGATATAAAGCCTGTAGCCTTTTTGATTTTTTTCTGCACTTGCTCGTGGCATTTTAAAGATTTATGCACCTGAACCCCCAAGTCTCTTTGGACATCCACTGTACTTAACCTCTTCCCATTTAGAAAGTACCCTGCTCTATCCTTTTTTGGTCCAAAATGGATAACCTCACACTTGCCCGCATTGAAATCCATGGGCCACAGCTTTGCCCACTCACCTAGTCTGTCAATATCTCTTTGCAATTTTATGCTATCATCTAGACTGTCTACAATGCCGCCTAACTTTGTATCATCAGCAAATTTGGATATATGAGTTACTATGCCATCATTCAAGTCGTTAATGAATAATGTGAATAATTGAGGCCCCAACACAGATCCCTGCGGGGATACTGCATGTGGTACTGGAAGTAATCTGACATTGCTACCTTTGAGATCCTGCATGCCAGTTTCTTCCCTAGCCCCATAAACTCTGCCTGCAGGGCCTCATCCCTCTCTCTGCCTATATTGTTGGTACAGATATGGATCACGGCTGCTAGCTGTTCACCCCCCCCCCCCTCAGAGTGCTCTGTAGCTGTTCAATAACATCATTGACCCTGGCACCAGGGTGACAACATACCATCCTGGACTCATGTCTGCAGCCACAGAAATTCCTGTCTGTTCTCCTAACTGTTGAATATCCTATCACTGTTGCTTTACAATCTTCCTCCTGCCTCCCTGTACAGTTGAGCCAGCTGTGGTGCTGTGGACTAGGTTCTGGTTGCACACCACGGAGGAACCATCACTCTCACCAATATACAGGACAGAATACTGGTTGGAGAGTGAGATGTACTCAGGGGTCTCCTGCACTACCTGCCTGGTCCTTCTTGACTGTCTGGCGGTCACCCATTCCCTCTCTGCCTGCATGCCTTTAAAGTGCTGGGTGACCACATCTATAAATGTGCTATCCATAAAACTTTCAGGCTCATGGATGCACTGCAGTGATACCACCTACTGCTCAAGTTCTGAAACCCAGAGCTCAAGCTGCTGAAGCTGACAACACTTCCTGCATATGTGGTTGTCCAGGACACTTCTCGTGTCCTGGAGTTCCCACATGGAGCAGGATGCACATTGCACGGGACCAAGCTGCCCTGCCATTCCTCTATTTATTTGACTATTAAATTCATGATTAAATTAATGAAGACCCTCCAGCTCATCACCAATCAGCTGTTTCTTTTGTGCTGACATCACTTACTAGGGAAGTTAACTGAAATGTTTTTGCTGAAAATAGAGACATGTTGTTGAAGCTTTTCATCTTGCACTCATCAGGACAGTCGCAAGAATAAGCAATGTAATGGAAAACAACAACTTATACTGCATGAGAGGAGAGTGCTGATTGGGTGGCAAGTGAACTCCAATTGGTCGAGGCGTTGCCATTGTGAATGCACCAGTTTACGGTAACTGACAGTTAACTGCCAAGCCTTGTTTAAAATTTAAACCAGGCAGCTTGACTCTGATTGGTTAATGCACTGCCCTGAGGTATGAACCAGCGAATGGCTGTCACTTATTTTGTTCAGCTGAATCAGGTGCAATGTTTATACATATTCTTACTGTCTGAAAAGAACAGGGCCCTGGGTATTAATATGTGTAGCTTCCAGTATGTGCAAATGCACCACATTGTGAGCCTTACTGTCAATCTTAAATTGGTTGTCAGCGTAATTCTTAGCACACTGTGGATTATTTAGCAAGTGTTGTCCAATCGCAGAATCACATCTAATGTTGGATACTATGTTTTGAGTTTTGCAAGCACGGGCTGATTGGGTACAGCCTGTACCTTGCCTGTTGCAGACATCAGAAGGGACATGTTGTTTGATACAATCTGCCAGTCACACAGTGTCCAACATTAGATGTTGCAGCCAGAAAGAACATTTACAAGCATTGCGCCTTTTTGAGCTGAACAAAACAAGTGACAGTCATTCGCTGGTTTATTCCTCAGGGCAATGCCTTGACCAATCAGAGTCAAGCTGCCTGGTTTAAATTTTAAACAAAGCTTGGCAGTTAACTGTCAGTCACCGTAAACTGGTGCATTCACCTTGTCAACGCCTCTACCAATCAGAGTTCACTTGCCAACCAATCAGCATTCTCTTCTCATGCAGTGTAAGTTGTTGTTTTCCCTTACATTGGTATTCTTGTGAATTGTCCTGATGAGTGCAAGACGAAAAGCTTCGACAACATGTCTCTATTTTCAGCAATACTCAAGTTCTGTACTACTAAACGACTATTTGAAATGTTTTTGTTTAACTTATTATCTAAATACTTATATTTTAATTTACTGAAAAATTCAGACCCCTTTAGTGTCACTATATCTTGTTATTTAACTTTATCCCCTCGATACAATTAATCAATTGAACACTTTTTGTCAATCATCAAATTGGCCTTAATTGTATGCTAATTAATTAATCTAGTCTTACTTTAAAGTTGATAAATTGAAATAGAATTATATTGGAAAAAATATAAAATCTTCCCAATGTACTCACCACACGTGACTCCTGGTCCTGTGACATCACTTCACAATATGTCCCCGCCTCTTGCCTCTGTTCCTCTCTCTCTCTGTGCGTTGCTGCTCTCCCACTGCCGATGTTTGCCACACTGTTTCTAAAGGCTGCTCTGTCCCGCTGTCCTTTGCTGCTCTCGCTAATGCTGCATCTTATGGTAAAACATAGACCAAAAGGTATGGTGGTAGATAAACAGGGGGAAACATTTAAAGAAATAATTCAAAATGTTCAACAAAAATGTATACCATTAAGAAACAAAAACTTAGCCAAAAATTCCATCCCTAGTTTACCAGGGAAGTTAACAGTTGCACGAGACTAAAAGAAGAGGCTGATAATGTTGCAAAGAATAAATGTAAGCCTGAGGATTGGGAGTATTTCAGAAACCAGCAAAGGGTGACCAAAAAGTTGATAAAAAGGGAAAAAAATAGAATATTAAACTAGCCAGGAATATAAAAGCAGATTGTAATAGCTTTTACAAGTATAGAAAAAGGAGAGAAGTTAAAATAAATGTTGGTCCCTTAGAGGCAGAGATAGGAGAAATTATCATGGGGAACAAGGAAATGGCAGAGACGTTGAACAAATGCTTTACGTCTATCTTCACAGTAGAAGACATAAATTACATACCAGAAATAGAGGGTAACCAAAGGGCTAATAAAAGTGAGGAACTTAAGGTAATTAATATCAGCAGAGGAAAAGTATTGGAGAAACTTAAGGGATTAAAAGCCAACAAATTCCCAGGACCTGATGGCCTACATCCTTGGGGTCTAAAAGAGGTGGCTGCAGAGATAGTGGATGAACTGATTATGGTTTTCCAAAACTCCCTAGATTCAAGATCAATCCCAGCAGATTGGAAACTAACAAATGTAACACTGCTATTCAAGAAAGCAGGGAGACAGGAAACAAGAAATTACAGGCCAGTTAGCCTGACATCTGTCATCAGGAAAATGTTGGAATCTATGATTAAGGTAATTTTAATAAAGTACTTAAAAAATAATAGTATGATCAGACAAAGTCAACATAGTTTTACAAAAGGGAAATCATGTTTGACAAATTTATTAGAGTTTGTTCATGATGGAGAGACCGGGAGTAATGTATCCAAGTTTGCTGATGATACCATGCTGGGTGGGAAAGTAAGCTGTGAGAATGGCACAAAGAGGTTGCAAAGAGATATAGACAAGCTAAGTGAATGGGCAACAAGGTGGCAGATGGAGTATAATGTAGGAAAGTGTTAAGTAATTCACTTTGGTAGTAAGAACAGAAAAGCAGAATTTTTTTAAAAAGATATGTAACTTGTAAATATTGATGCTCAGAAAAACTTGGGTGTATTCGTACAAGGAACGCAGATAAATTAGCACGCAGGTACAGTAAGCAATTAAGAAGGCAGATGCCATTGCAAGGGGATTTGAGTCCAAGAATAAGAAAGTCTTGCTACAATTGTACATACTGAGAGGATGTTTCCCCCCATGGGGGTATCTAGAGCTAGGAGGCACAGTTTTGAATTAAGGTTTCTTCCATTTACGATGGCGACGAGGAGGAATTTCTTCTCCCAGAAGGTCGATAATCTTTGGAATACTCTTCCCCAGAGAGCAGTGGCGGCTGGGTCATTGAATATATTCAAGGCAGAGTTCGACAGATTTTTGATCTACAGGGGAGTAAAGGGTTATGAGGGGCCGGCAAAAAGTGGAATTGAGGCCACAATCAGATCAGCCATGATCTTATTAAATGGTGAAGCAGGCTAGAGGGGTCAAATGGCCTTCTCTTGCTCCTATTTCTTATGATCTTATGGTCTTACACAGCTTTGGTGAGACCACACCTGGAGTACTATGTAGAATCATAGAAAATCTATGGCACAGAAAGAGGCCACTTGGCTTATCGCATCTGTGCTGGCCGTAAAATGATCCACCCAGTCTAGTCCCACCTTCCAGCATTTGGTCCGTAGCCCTGCAGATTACAGCACTTGAGGTGCATATCTAGACACCTTAGAAATGAATTGAGGGTTTCTGTCTCTACTACCCTTTCAGGCAGTGAGTTCCAGACACCCACCACCCTCTGGATGAAAAATCTTTCCTCACCTTCCCTCTAATTTTTCTACCAATCACTTTAAATCTATGCCCCCTCGTCACTGACCTCTCTGCTAAGGTGAATAGATCCTTCACCTCCACTCTATCCAGGCCCCTCAAAATTTTATACATTTCAATCAGATCTCCCCTCAGCCTTTTCTATTCCAAGGAGAACAACCCCAGTCCATCCAATCTTTCCTCATAGCTGCATTTTTCCAGTCCTGGCAACATCCTCGTAAATCTCCTTTGTACTCTCTCCAGTGCAATTATATCCTTTCTGTAATGAGGTGACCAGAACTGCACACAGCACTCAAGTTGTGGCCTAACGAATGACTTATACAGTTCCAGAATAACCTCCCTGCTCTTGTATTCTATACCTCGACTAATAAAGGAAAGGATTCCATATGCCTTCTTGACCACCTTATCAACCTGTCCTGCTACCTTCAGGGATCTGTGGGCATTCACTCCAAGATCCCTCACTCCCTTACCCTTCTCAGTATTTTCCCACTAATCTTGTATTTCTTTGCCTTGTTTGACCTTCCCAAATGCATCACCTCACGCTTCTCCAGGTTGAATTCCATTTGCCAGTTTTCTGCCCATCTGACTAGACCATCAATATCTTCCTGCAGCTATCCTCCTCGCTATCTACCACACGGCCAATCTTTGTGTCATCTGCAAACTTTTTGATCTCTTCTTCTTCTTCTTTGGCCTCCTTGTCTCGAGAGACAATGGGTAAGCGCCTAGAGGTGGTTTGTGAAGCAGCGCCTGGAGTGACTATAAAGGCCAATTCTAGAGTGACAGGCTCTTCCATAGGCACTGCAGCTAAAATTGGTTGTCGGGGCTGTTACACAGTTGGCTCTCTCCTTGCGCTTCTGTCTTTTTCCTGCCAACTGCAAAGTCTCTTCGAGCCGCCACTCTTTAGCCCCTCCTTTAGGCATGCGCCATGGAGAGGTCACTCCATAGGAGCCTCACAGCGACCAAAACAACACGGAAGGCAGCAGTTACGGGGTTTGATCATGCCCCCTACATTTACATCTGAATCGTTAATATATACCACAAAAAGGAGGGGACCCAGTACGGAGCCCTGCGGAACGCCACTGGAAACAGTCCTCCAGTCGCAAAAACACTCGTCAACAATTATCCTTTATTTCCCGCCACTGAGCCAATTTTGTATCCACCTTGCTGCATTTCCCTGGATGCCATGGGATTTTATTTTTTTAAGCAGTCTGCCATGTGGGACCTTGTCAAAAGCCTTGCTAAAATCCATGTAGCCCATATCAACTGCACTACCCTCATCTATCTTCCTTGTTACTTCTTCAAAAAATTCGATCAAGTTGGTCAGACAAGATCTTCCCTTAACAAATCCATGCTGTCCTTGATTAATCCGTGACAGTTTACCCTGTCTCTCAGAATTGATTCTAATAATTTGCCCACTACTGAGGTTAGACTGACTGGCCTCTAATTATTCGGTCTATCCCTCGCTCCCTTTTTAAACAGAGCTACAATGTTAGCAGTCCTCCAATTCTCCAGCACCACACCTGTATCCTGTGAGGACTGGAAAATGATGGTCAGACCTTCTGCTATTTCCCCTCTTGCTTCTTTTAACAGCACATTTCATCCGTCCCTGGTGATTTATTAATTTTCACGGATGCTAATCCCATTAATACTTCCTCTCTCCCTATGTTTATCACATCCAATACTTCACACCCCTCTTCCTTAACTACAATATCTGCATCAATCTCTCTTTTGTGAAGACAGATGCAAAGTATTCATTAAGAACCATACCAACATCTTCCGTCCCTACACATAGGTTACCTTTTTGGCCTTTTATGGGCCCGACTCTCTCCTTAGTTATCCTCTTACTCTTAATGCATTGATAAAACATCTTTGGATTCACCTTGATTTTGCTTTCCAATACTTTTTCATGCCCTCTCTTAGCTTTCCTAATTTCCTTTTTGATTTCACCCATCCACTTTCTATACTCCTCATGGCTTTCTGTAGGATTGAGTTTTCGGTGTTGGATATAAGCTTTCATTTTATGACTTATCTTACCCCTTAAGCTGCTTGACATCCATGGGGCTCTAAATTTGGCCATTCCACCCTTTTTCTTTGTGGGAACACGTTTACTATGAACCCTTTGAATCTCCCCTTTGAATGCCTCCACTGCTCTGACACTGATTTACCTTCAAGTAGCCAACAGGCCAACCAGGGGCGATGCCACATTGGATTTGGTACTGGGAAATGAACCCGGCCAGGTGTTAGATTTAGATGTAGGTGAGCACTTTGGTGACAGTGATCACAATTCGGTTAGGTTTACCTTAGCGATGGGCAGGGACAGGTATATACCTCAGGGCAAGAATTATAACTGGGGGAAAGGAAATTATGATGCGATTAGGCAAGATTTAGGATGCGTAGGATGGGGAAGGAAACTGCAGGGGATGGGAACAATCGAAATGTGGAGCTTATTCAAGGAGCAGCTACTGCGTGTCCTTGATAAGTATGTACCTGTCAGGCAGGGAGGAAGTTGTCGAGCGAGGGAGCCGTGGTTTACTAAAGAAGTTGAAGCGCTTGTCAAGAGGAAGAAGAAGGCATATGTTAGGATGAGGCGTGAAGGCTCAGTTAGGGCGCTTGAGAGCTACAAGCTAGCCAGGAAGGATCTAAAGGGAGAGCTAAGAAGAGCAAGGAGAGGACACGAGAAGTCATTGGTGGATCGGATCAGGGAAAACCCTAAGGCTTTCTATAGGTATATCAGGAATAAAAGAATGACTAGAGTTAGATTAGGGCCAATCAAGGATAGTAGTGGGAAGTTGTGTGTGGAATCAGAGGAGATAGGGGAAGTGTTAAATGAATATTTTGCGTCAGTATTTACAGTAGAGAAAGAAAATGTTGTTGAGAATACTGAGATTCAGGCTACGAGGCTAGATGGGATTGAGGTTCACAAGGAGGAGGTGTTAGCAATTTTGGAAAGTGTGAAAATAGATAAGTCCCCTGGGCCAGATGGGATTTATCCTAGGATTCTCTGGGAAGCTAGGGAGGAGATTGCAGAGCCTTTGTCCTTGATCTTTATGTCGTCATTGTCGACAGGAATAGTGCCGGAAGACTGGAGGATTGCAAATGTTGTCCCCTTGTTCAAGAAGGGGAGTAGAGACAGCCCTGGTAATTATAGACCTGTGAGCCTCACTTCGGTTGTGGGTAAAATGTTGGAAAAGGTTATAAGAGACAGGATTTATAATCATCTTGAAAAGAATAAGTACATTAGAGATAGTCAGCACGGTTTTGTGACGGGTAGGTCGTGCCTCACAAACCTTATTGAGTTTTTCGAGAAGGTGACCAAACAGGTGGATGAGGGTAAAGCAGTGGATGTGGTGTATATGGATTTCAGTAAGGCGTTTGATAAGGTTCCCCACGGTAGGCTAATGCAGAAAATACGGAAGTATGGGGTTGAAGGTGATTTAGAGCTTTGGATCAGAAATTGGCTAGCTGAAAGAAGACAGAGGGTGGTGGTTGATGGCAAATGTTCATCCTGGAGTTTAGTTACTAGTGGTGTACCGCAAGGATCTGTTTTGGGGCCATTGCTGTTTGTCATTTTTATAAATGACCTGGAAGAGGGTGTAGAAGGGTGGGTTAGTAAATTTGCAGATGACACTAAGGTCGGTGGAGTTGTGGATAGTGCCGAAGGATGTTGTAGGGTACAGAGAGACATAGATAGGCTGCAGAGCTGGGCTGAGAGATGGCAAATGGAGTTTAATGCGGAAAAGTGTGAGGTGATACACTTTGGAAGGAGTAACAGGAATGCAGAGTACTGGGCTAATGGGAAGATTCTTGTTAGTGTAGATGAGCAGAGAGATCTTGGTGTCCAGGTGCATAAATCACTGAAGGTTGCTAACCAGGTTAATAGGGCTGTCAAGAAGGCATATGGTGTGTTAGCTTTTATTAGTAGGGGGGTCGAGTTTCGGAGCCACGAGGTCATGCTGCAGCTGTACAAGACTCTGGTGAGACCGCAGCTGGAGTATTGCGTGCAGTTCTGGTCACCGCATTATAGAAAGGATGTGGAAGCTATGGAAAGGGTGCAGAGGAGATTTACTAGGATGTTGCCTGGTATGGAGGGAAGGTCTTACGAGGAAAGGCTGAGGGACTTGAGGTTGTTTTCGTTGGAGAGAAGGAGGAGGAGAGGTGACTTAATAGAGACATATAAGATAATCAGAGGGTTAGATAGGGTGGATAGTGAGCGTCTTTTTCCTCGGATGGTGATGGCAAACACGAGGGGACATAGCTTCAAGTTGAGGGGTGATAGATATAGGACAGATGTGAGAGGTAGTTTCTTTACTCAGAGAGTAGTAAGGGCGTGGAATGCCCTGCCTGCAGCAGTAGTAGATTCGCCAACTTTAAGGGCATTTAAGTGGACATTGGATAGACACATGGATGAAAATGGAATAGTGTAGGTCAGATGGTTTCACAGCTCGGTGCAACATCGAGGGCCGAAGGGCCTGTACTGCGCTGTAATATTCTAATTCTAAAAAAAAAATCTAATTCTAGCTGTTTCCAGTCCACTTTCGCTAAATCATTCCTCAGTTTAGTAAAATTGGTCTTTCCCCAATTGAGAACTCTAACTCCTGGTCTATCTCTGTTCTTTTCCATCCTTTCCTTTTCTTTTTGGCTTCCTTGTCTCGAGAGACAATGGGCAAGCGCCTAGAGGTGGTCAGTGGTTTGTGGAGCAGCGCCTGGAGTGGCTATAAAGGCCAATTCTAGAGTGACAGACCCTTCCACAGGCGCTGCAGGAAAAGTTGGTTGTCAGGGCTGTTAAATAGTTGGCTCTCTCCTTACACTGCTGTCTTTTTTCCTGCCAACTGCTAAGTCTCTTCGACTTGCCAATCTTTAGCCCTGCCTTTATGGCTGTCCACCAGCTCTGGCGATCGCTGGCAACTGGCTCTCATGACTTGTGATCAATGTCACAGGACTTCATGTCGCGTTTGCAAATGTCTTTAAAGTGGAGACATGGACGGCCGGTGGGTCTGATACCAGTGGCGAGCTCGCTGTACAATACGTCCTTGGGGATCCTGCCATCTTCCATGCGGCTCACATGGCCAAGCCATCTCAAGCGCCGCTGGCTCAGTAGGGTCTATATGCTGGGGATGTTGGCTGCCTCAAGGACTTCTGTGTTGGAGATATGGTCCTGCCACCTGATGCCAAGGATTCTCCGGAGACAGTGAAGATGGAATGCGTTAGACGTCGCTCTTGGCTGACATATGTTGTCCAGGCCTCGCTGCCGTAGAGCAAGGTATTGAGGACACAGGCTTGAAACATTTTTGTGTTCCGTGTCAGTGCGCCATTTTCCCACACCCTCTTGGCCAGTCTGGATATAGGAGCGATGCCTTTCCATGCGCTTGTTGATTTCTGTATCGAGAGACAGGTTGCTGATGATGGTTGTGCCCAGATAGGTGAACGCCTGAACCACTTCCAGAGTGTGGTCGCCAATATTGATGGATGGAGCATTTCTGACGTCCTGTCCCATGATGTTCATTTTCTTGAAACTGATGGTTGGGCCAAATTCATTGCAGGCAGCCGCATGCCTGTCGATGAGTCTCTACAGACACTCTTCTGTGTGGGATGTTAATGCAGCATTGTCAGCAAAGAGGAGTTCCCTGATTAGGACTTTCCGTACTTTGGTCTTCACGCTACATACAAGATTCTGAAGGGGCTTGACAGGGTAGACACAGAAGTTGTTTCCCCCGGATGGGGAATCTAGAACACGGGGACACAGTCTCAGGATAAGGAATCAATCATTTAGAACTGAGATGAGGAGAAACATCTTCACTCAAAGGCTTGTGAATCTTTGGAATTCTCTACCCCAGAGGGTTGTGGATGCTCCAACCTTGAGTATATGTAAGCTTGAGATAGACACATGTTAGGTTCATGGATCTGGGGAGTGGGCAGGAAGGTGGAGTTGAGGCAGAAGATCAGCCATGAACATATTGAATAGCGGAGCAGGCTCGAGGGGCTGTATAGTCTACCCCTGCTCCTATCCCTTATGTTTCTAACATCCCAAGGTTCTTCATTGGACCCTTATCAGAAAATATTTGACACAAGAGACAGGGTTGATATTTCAGGTCAATGATCTTACATTAGAAGCATTAGGACAGTGCTGAAGTAACAGAGAAGGTTGATCAAGCTAAATAGACTATATTTATATAGCACCTTTCAAGAGACTGCAAAGCATTTTACAGCCAAGGTAGCACTTTTGAAGTGTGGTCACTGTTGTAATTTAGCAAGCTTCCACAGACAGCAATGTAACAATGACCGGATAATCTGTTTTTGTGATGTTGATTAAGGGATAAAGATTGACTAGGACACCAGAGATAACTACCCTGTTCTTCTTCAAAATAGTGCCGTAGGACCTTTTACATCGACCTGTGAGGGTAGACAGGGCCTTGGTTTAACATCTCATCCAAAACAAAGCAGGACTTAAACACAAAAATCTTCTGATTCAGAGGTAAGAGTTCTACCAACTGAGCCATGGCTGAAAGCAGTATAGTCATTATAAGCATATGGACCTTTGGGGGCATTCAACATGAGACTTATGAAGAAGACAGAAGTCCATGCAATTTAGCAACTAAATAGATGTGAAATTGGCTCAGTGACAGGAAGCGATATATGGTGGCGAATGGATGATTTCTTTTTATTCGTTACATGGGATGTGGGCATCGCTGGCAGGGCCAGCATTTGTTGCCCATCTCTAATTGCACTTGAGAAGGTGGTGGTGAGCTGCCTTATTGAAACACTGCAGTCTATCTGGTGCGGGCACATCGCAGTGCTGTTGACAGGCAGTTCCATGATTTTGATCCAGCGACAGTAAAGGAACAGAAATATAGTTTAATTGTACACAACTGTTGCCACTGTGCGTCGGTGGTGGAGTGAGTGAAAGTTTAAGGTGGTGGATGACGTGCCAATCAAGCGGCTTCATGAGTGTTGTTGGTGCTGCACTCATCCAGGTATGCTCCTGACTTGTGCCTTGTAGATGGTAGACAGGCTTTGGGGAGCCAGATGATGGGTTACTGGCTGCAGAATTCCCATCCTCTGACCTACTCCAGTTCAGTTTCTGGTCAATGGTAACCCCCAGGATGTTAGTGGGGGATTCAGCAATGGTAATGCCGTTGAATGGCAAGGGGAGATGGTTAGATGGTTAGGGAAATGGTCATTGCCTGGCATTTGTGTGGCGCGAATGTTACTTGCCACTTAGCAACCCAAGCCTGAATGTTGTCCAGGTCTTGCTGCATACGAATACTTCAGTATCTGAGGAGTTGCAAATGGTACTGAACATCGTACAATCACCAGCGGACTCCCTTCTGACTTTATGATAGAGGGAAGGTCATTTTCAGAGGTGGTTTGCAGTGGTGTCCCCAAGGTTAAGCTTTGGGTCCATTACTCTTTTCAATTTTTGATAAAGGACTTAGACTAAATTGCGCCATTTTGAAAAGTGTGTCTGAGCAGAGAGACCTTGATGTCCACATACACAAATCCTTACAGGTGACAGCGGAAGTTGATAAGATTTTTAATAAAGCATATGGGCACTTGGGTTTATAAATAGAGGAATTAGAATATAAAGGAGGGGAGATGAGGAGAATTTCTTTATGCAGAGAGTTATCAGGACCTGGAACATTCTACCTAAAAAAAGGAGTGGAAGAAGATTCTATAAATACTTTGAAAGGGGAGTTGGACAGGCACTTGAGGCTGAGGAACTTGCAGGATTACGGACAAAAAGCAGGGACTTAGCATGACTGCTCTTTTTGAGAGCCAGTACAGGCATGATGGGCTGAATGGCCTGCTTCTGTGCTGTAAGTTTTTATGCTTCTTTGATTCAAGATGACCAAAAACTTGGTAAAAAAGAAATGACTTAAAGGTCAAGTGACAGCTAGAAATGTTTAGGGAGGGAATTCCAGAGAGTCTAGGCAGTTGAAGTACGACTGCCAATGGTGGAGCGATTAAAATGCGGAAAAATGTGAAATTGTCCATATTGGCAGGAAGAATAAAAAAGAAGCATATTATCTAAATGTTGAGAGATTGCAGAGCTCTGAGATGCAGAGGGATCTGGGTGTCCTAGTGCATGAATCGCAAAAGGTTAGTATGCAGGTACTGCAAGTAATTAGAAGAACTAATAAAATGTTATCGTTTGTTGTGAGGGGAATTGAATACAAAAGTATGGAGATTATGCTTCAGTTATACAGGGCATTGGTGAGATCACATCTGGAGTACGGTGTACAGTACTGGTCTCCTTATTTAAGGAAGGATGTAAATGCATTGGAAGCAGTTCAAAGAAGGTTTACTGGACTAATATCTGGAATGGGAGGGTTGTCTTATGAGGAAAGGTTGGGCAGGCTAGACTTGTACCTGCTGGAGTTTAGAAGAGTAAGAGGCAACTTGATTGAAACATATAAGATCCTGATGGGTCTTGAGAGGGTTGATATGGCCTTCGCCTGTGTTGTACAATTTTATGATATCCAATTCCTTTTTGAAACTTACTATTGAATCTGCTACCGTCACCCTTTCTGGGAATGCATTCCAGATTTACTGTGACTGCTCCAATTTCACACTAGGTGGCAGTCTCTTCCACAAATTAACAGCTTGGTAATTTTCATGGTCCAATAAAGTCATTTGAATTTGCTTTGCTTACTTTTCATTGTACTGTATTAACTGCTGAAACACAAGACAGGATTTTCCTTCACCTTTCTGCTGGGATAGACATAGTATTCTAGTGAGGTGGATTGGAGAATGGGGGTCTGTGCCATTCCCAGCGCATTTTACGGTGTTGACTCTGCCAAAGATACCTCAGCAACACTGGGTGCTCGGTATCTGATGTTCCAAGCTGATGGGATGAGGTGGTTAAATAGCCACAGTTAGACCTCAGTTGGAGTATTATATCCAATTCTGGGCACCAAACTTTAGGAAGGATATCAAGGTCTTGGAGAGGGTGTAAAGGAGATTCCCGAGAATGGTACCAGGTATAAGAACACAAGAAATAGGAGCAGGAGTAGACCATATGGCCCATCGAGCCTGCTCTGCCATTTAAAATGATTATGGCTGATCAAATCCACTTTCCTGCCCACTCTCCATATCAAAAATCTGTCTATTCCAGCCTTAAATGTATTCAACGATGGAGCACCCACAACCCTCTTGGGTAGAGAATTCCAAAGATTCACAACCTTTTGAGTGAAGTAATTTCTCCTCATCTCAGTCCTAAATGATCGGCCTCTTATCCTGAGACTGTGCTTTAGATTCCCTGACCAGCGGAAATAATTTCTCAGTATCTACCCTATCCAGCCCTTTTAGAATCTTGTTTATTTCGATGAGATTACCTCTCATTCTTCTAAACGCCAAAGAATACAGGTTCAATTTATTCAGCCTCTCAACATAGGACAACCACCTCATCTCAGGGACCAATCTAGTGAACCTTCTCTGCACTGCCTCCAATACAAGTATATCCTTTCTTAAATGTGTAGACCAAAACTGCACAGAGTACTCCAAATGTGGTGTCACCCAACCCTGTACACTTGTAGCAAAACTTCCTTATTCCTATACTCCAATCCCCAGGCAATAAAGGTCAACATGCCATTTGCCTGCCTAATTGCTTGCTGTAGCTATATGTTAACTTTCTATGTTCCTTGTACAAGCACACCCAAGTCTCTTGGAACATCGACACTTACAAGTTTCACACCTTTTAAAAAATATTCTGCTTTTCTATTTCTTACAACCAAAGTGAATAACTTCACACTTCTCTACATTATACTCCATCTGCCATCTTGTTGCCCTCTCAGTTAACCTGTCTATATCTCTTTGCAGCCTCTCTATGTCCTCCCTGTAGCTTGCCTTTCCACCTACCTTTGTATCATCAGAAAACTTAGGTACATTACTCTCTGTCGCTTCATTTAAGTCATTAATATAGATTGTAAATAGCTGAGTCCCCAGCATTGATCCTTGTGGCATTCCACTATTTATTGGCTGACAATTTGAAAATGCCCTGTTTATGCCCACTCGTTGCTTCCTGTCTGTTAACCAATCCTCTATCCAGGCTAATATATTACACCCAACACCATGAGCCCTTATCTTGCCCATTAACCTTTTGTGTGGCACCTTATCGAATGCCTTTTGGAAATCCAGGTATACTACATCTACTGTTTCCCTTTATTTACCCTACTAGTTATATCCTCAAAAAACTCTAATATATTTGTCAAACAAAATTTCCCTTTAGTAAATCAATGCTAACTTATTCTAATCATACTGTGCTTTTCTAAGTGCATTGTTAAGACTTCCTTAATAATAGATTCCAGCATTTTCCCAATGACTGATGTTAGGCTAACTGGCCTGTAGTTCCCTGTTTTCTCTCTCTCTCCTTTCTTGAAAAGCGTTGTAACATTTGCCAACTTCCAATCTGATGGGATTATTCCTGAATATAAGGAATTTTGGAAAATCATAGCTAGCGCATCTACTATCTCTTTTAGAACCCGAGGGTGTAGGCTATCAGGTCCTGGAGCTTGTTAGATTTTAGTCCCTGAAGTTTCTCCAATACCTTTTCTCTGCTGATATTAATTTCCTTAATTTCCTCACTCTTTCTAGCCCCTGGGTTACTGTCTATTTCTGGTATGTGTCTTCTACTGTGAAGACAAACACAAAATATTTGTTCAATGCCTCTGCCATTGGACTGAATTTTGTTGAGCTCCCAATGTCAGGCTCCTTGGCGGGGGTGGGGTGTGGTGGGGTGATGGTGCCAGAAGATCGCAGCAGCAGTGACCTGCCATGGAGCCCGACGCCAGGATTGCTGGGCCCAATCTTCCCGACCGGGGCGAGGCTCCAAAGCGACCACCCCACCGCTCGACGACGGGACCTGACTTTAAATATTTAAATAACCAGCATGAATACATTTAAATCCAATTCCCTACGATTTTACCGTCAGAGCCGGATCTTCAGTGTGACGGTCGGCACTTACGCACCTTCACTTTCCCGTCCAGGGAAAGTTGGCGCCACCAAGTTGGGGAAGGGGGGATTAGAGCATTTTTAGTGTAGTGGGGAAAGGGGTGACCTTTGCACTTTGTGCAGTTGCGGGCAGAGTGGATCAACTCTGTGATTTCAGTCTATTGGGGGGGCGGAGCGGGCCAAACATTTATCTTAAGTGCAGTTGTGGGGGGAGGGGACGGGGGCAACTCTGCATTCTTTGAGCACGGCTGGCAGACCTTTAAAAATGGCGGTGTCACCAAGGCCACCGGCCACCCCCACCATGCGACTGGGGGTGGTCGGGTGGTCGCCCTGCACATTTAAATGAGCCGCCCCCTGGAAGATTTGGCCCGGCAATCCCGGCGTGGGAAAAAGAATCCAGCCCGTTGTTCAGTTACAGTTTTTCCTGTCAGTCTTTGTTTCCATTTTACCCCGGCTAGATCCCCTCTCTTCCCATTGAAGTTAGCCCTCTTCCAATCTAGAAGTCCTACTTCAGAAAGTTCCTTGCTCTTCTCCATTACTAATCTAACCTTATGGTATGATGATCACTCTAAGACACTTGGTTCACTTGGCCACATCATTCCCCAGCACCAGATCCAGCAATGCCTCCTCCCTAGTTGGACCAAGAACATATTGATCAAGGAAGTTCTCCTGAACACATTTCAGAAATTCTTCCCCCTTCTTACCTTTTGCTCTAATAAATCTCAACTGATAGTTGGGTAATTAAGGTCTCCCAATATCACCACTCTATCCTTCTTGCAGATCTCTGTGATTGCCCTGCTCATTTGCTCCTTTATCTCTCACTATTTGGAGGCCTTTCGAATACCCCCAGCCACGTGATCATACCCTTTTTGCTTCTCAACGCTAACCAAATAGATTCTACTTCTTCCCCTCTCTTTCCAACACTGTAATGACTTCCCTAATCAGTACTGCCACCCCACCTCCCTCTTGTCCTTCCCTATCTTTACTGAAAGCTTTGTATCCTTGACTATTAAGTGCTCAGTCCTCATCATTTTTAAACCATGTTTCCGTTATTGCCACTGTATCATATTCCCACAGGGATATTTGTGCTTGTACTTGTAGTCCATATCCTAACTCACAGCAAGTTTTGTTCATCTATCACCCCTGTGCTCAATAACCTACATTGGGTCCTGGTCCAGCAATGGCTCAATTTTAAAATTCACATCCTTGTTTGCAAAGCCGTCCATGGCCTCGCCTCTCCCTATCTCTGTAACCTCCTCCAGTTCTCAACGTCCGAGATCCCTGCACTCTTCGAGTTCTACCTTCATGCGTAACCCTTCTTTTAATCATTCCACCATTGCTAGCTGTGGTTTCACTGCCCAGGCTGTAAACTCTACAATTCCTACCGAAACCTCTTTGCCTCTCTACTTCTGTCTCCTCTTTAAGAAGCTCCTGAAAGGTGGAACTCACTACCACATGGAGTAGTGTGGTGCAGGCGGTAGCGTAGTGGTATTATCACTGGACTCGTAGCCCAGAGACCCAGGGTATTTCTCTGGGGACATGGGTTCGAATCCCACCACAGCAGAAGGTGGAATTTGAATTTAATTAATAAATATGGAATTAAAAGCTAGTCAAATGATGGCCATGAAACCATTGTCGATTGTTGTAAAGTCCCATCTAGTTCACTAATGTCCTTTAGGGAAGGAAATCTGCTGTCCTTACCTGTTCTGGCCTACGTGTGACTCCTGACCCACAGCAATGTGGTTAACTCTTACATGCCCTCTGAAATGGCCTAGCAAGCCACTCAGTTGTACCTAACCGCTACAAAGTCAATAAAAAGGAATGAAACTGCATGGACAACCTGGCATCGACCTAGGCAACGGAAACGACCACGGCAAACCCACCCATGTTGACCCTGCAAAGTCCTCCTTACTAACATCTAGGGGCTTGTGCCAAAGTTGGGAGAGCTGTCCCACAGACTAGTCAAGCAACAGCCTGACATAGTCATACTCACGGAATCATACCTTACAATGTCCCAGACACTGCCATCACCATCCCCGGGTATGTCCTGTCCCACCGGCAGGACAGACCCAGCAGAGGTGGTGGCACAGTGGTATACAGTAGAGAGGGAGTTGCCCTGGGAGTCCTCAACATTGACTCCGGATCCCATGAAGTCTCATGGCATCAGGTCAAACATGGGCAAGGTAACCTCCTACTGATTACCACCTACTGCCCTTCCTCAGCTGATGACTCAGTACTCCTCCATGTTGAACACCACTTGGAGGAAGCACTGAGGGTGGCAAGGGCACAAAATGTACTCTGGGTGGAGGACTTCAATGTCCATCACCAAGAGTGGCTTGGTAACACCACTACTGACTGAGCTGGCCGAGTCCTAAAGGGCATAGCTGCTAGACTGGGTCTGCGGCAGGTGGTGGGGGAACCAACACAAGGGAAAAACATACTTGACCTCGTCCTCACCAATCTGCCTGCCGCAGATGCTTCTGTCCATGACTGTATTGGGAGGAGTGACCACCGCACAGTTTTTGTGGAGATGAAGTCCCGCCTTCAAATTGAGGATACCGTCCATCGTGTTGTGTGACACTATCACCGTGCTAAATGGGATAGATTTCGAACAGATCTAGCAATGCAAAACTGGGCATGCATGAGGCGCTGTGGGCCATCAGCAGCAGCAGAATTGTACTCAACCACAATCTGTGACCTCATGGCCTGGCATATCCCCCACTCTACCATTACCATCAAGCCAGGAGACCAACCCTGGTTCAATGAAGCGTGCAGGAGGGCATGCCAGGAGCAGCATCAGGCATACCTCAAAATGAGGTGTCGACCTGGTGAAGCTACAACACAGGACTATCTGCGTGCCAAACTGCGTAAGCAGCATGCGACAGACAGAGCTAAGCGATCCCATAACCAACAGATCAGATCTAAGCTCTGCAGTCCTACCACATCCAGCCGTGAATGGTGGTGGACAATTAAAGAACTAACTGGAGGAGGTGGCTCCACAAATATCCCCATCCTCAATGATGGGGAAACCAGCACATCAGTGCGAAAGATAAGGCTGAAGCATTTGCAACAATCTTCAGCCAGAAACGCCGAGTTGATGATCCATCTCGGCCTCCTCCTGAAGTCCCCAGCATCACAGATGCTAGACTTCAGCCAATTCGATTCACTCCGTGTGATATCAAGAAACGACTGAAGGCACTGGATACTGCAAAAGCTATGGTTCCTGACAATATTCCTGCAATAGTACTGAAGATCTGTACTGCAGAACTTGCCGCGCCTCTAGCCAAGCTGTTCCAGTACAGCTACAACACTGGCATCTACCCTGCAATGTGGAAAATTGCCCAGGTATGTCCCGTACACAAAAAGCAGGACAAGTCCAACCCAGACAATTATCGCCCCATCAGCCTACACTTAATCATTAGTAAAGTAATGGAAGGTGTCATCAACAGTGCCATCAAGCAGCACTTGCTTAGCAATAACCTGCCCAATGACGCTCAGTTTGGGTTCCGCCATGGACACTCAGCTCCTGACCGCATTACAGCCTTGGTTCAAACATGGACAAAAGAGCTGAACTCAAGAGGTGAGGTGAGAGTGACTGTCCTTGATATCAAGGAAGCATTTGACCAAGTATGGCATCAAGGAGCCCTAGCAAAACTGAGATCAATGGGAATCGGGGGAAAACCCTCCGCTGGCTGGAGTCATACCTAGCACAAAGGAAGATGGTTGTGGTTGTTGGAGGTCAATCATCTGAGCTCCAGGACATCACTGCAAGAGTTCCTCAGGGTAGTGTCCTGGGCCCAACCATCTTCAGCTACTTCATCAATTACCTTCCTTCAATTATAAGGTCAGAAGTGGGGATGTTCGCTGATGATTGCACAATGTTCAGCACCATTCGTGACTCCTCAGATACTGAAGCAGTCTGTGTAGAAATGCAGCAATATCTGGACAATATCCAGGCTTGGGCTGATAAGTGGCAAGTATCATTCGCGCCACACAAGTGCCAGGCAAAGACCATCTCCAACAAGAGCGGCACAGTGGTGCAGTGGTTAGCACCGCAGCCTCACAGCTCCAGCGACCCAGGTTCAGTTCTGGGTGCTGCCTGTGCGGAGTTTGCAAGTTCTCCCTGTGACTGCGTGGATTTCTGCCGGGTGCTTCGGTTTTCTCCCACAGCCAAAGACTTGCAGGTTGATAGGTAAATTGGCCATTGTAAATTGCCCCTAGTGTAGGTCGGTGATAGGAGAATTGAGGGGGGGGGGGGGGATGTGGTAGTGAATATGAGATTAATGCAGGATTAGTATAAATGGGTGGTTGTTGGTCGGCACTGTATCTCTAAAAAAATAAATAAGAGAGAATCTAACCATCTCCCCTTGACATTCAACGGCATTACCATCGGTGAATCCCCCACTATCAACATCCTCGGGACTACCATTGACCAGAAACTGAACTGGAGTAGCCATATAAATACCGTGGCTACAAGAGCAGGTCAGAGGCGAGGAATCTTGAGGCGAGTAACTCAACTCCTGACTCCCCAAAGCCTGTCCACCATCTAGAAGGCACAAGTCAGGAGTGTGATGGAATACTCTCCACTTACCTGGATGGGTGCAGCTCCAACAACACTCAAGAAGCTCAACACCATCCAGGACAAAGCAGCCCGCTTGATTGGCACCCCATCTACAAACATTCACTCCCTCCACCACTGACACACAGTGGCAGCAGTGTGTACCATCTAGAACAAAGAACAGTACAGCACAGGAACAGGCCATTCGGCCCTCCAAGCCTGTGACGATCTTGTTGCCTGCCTAAACTAACACCTTCTGCACTTCCGGGGCCCATATCCCTCTATTCCCTTCCTATTCATGTATTTGTCAAGATGTCTCTTAAACGTCGCTATCATATCTGCTTCCACCACCTCCCCTGGCAGCAGGTTCCAGGCACTCACCACCCTCTGTGTAAAGAACTTGCCTCACACATCCCCTCTAAACTTTGCCCTTCGCACCTTAAACCTATGTCCCCTAGTAACTGACTCTTACACCCTAGGAAAAAGCTTCTGACTATCCACTCTGTCCATGCCGCTCATAACTTTGTAAACCTCTATCATGTCACCCCTCCACCTCCGTCGTTCCAGTGAAAACAATCTGAGTTTTTCCAACCTCTCCTCATAGCTAATGCCCTCCAGACCAGGCAACATCCTGGTAAACCTCCTCTGTAGCCTCTCCAAAGCCTCCACGTCCATCTGGTAGTGTGGCAACCAGAATTGCACGCAATATTCTAAGTGTGGCCTAACTAAGGTTCTGTACAGCTGCAACATGACTTGCCAATTTTTATACTCTATGCCCCGACCGATGAAGGCAAGCATGCCGTATGCCTTCTTGACTGCCTTATCCACCTGCGTTGCCACTTTCAGTGACCTGTGGACCTGTATGCCCAGATCTCTCTGCCTGTCAATTATCCTAAGGGTTCTGCCATTTACTGTATACCTCCCACCTGCATTAGACCTTCCAAAATGTATTACCTCACATTTGACCGGATTAAACTCCATCTGCCATTTCTCCGCCCAAGTCTCCAACCGATCTATATCCTGCTGTATCCTCTGACAATCCTCATCATTATCTGCAACTCCACCAACCTTTTTTGTCGTCCGCAAACTTACTAATCAGACCAGCTACATTTTCCTCCAAATCATTTATATATACGACAAACAGCAAAGGTCCTGGCACTGATCCCTGCGGAACACCACTAGTCACATCCCTCCATTCAGAAAAACACCCATCCACTGTTACCCTCTGTCTTTTATGACCGAGCCAGTTCTGTATCCATCTTGCCAACTCACTTCCGATCCCGTGTGACTTCACCTTTTGTACCAGTCTGCCATGCGGGACCTTGTCAAAGGCTTTACTGAAGTCCATATAGATAACATCCACCGCCCTTCCTTCATCAATCATCATCGTCACTTCCTCAAAAAACTCAATCAAATTAGTAAGACATGACCTCCCCTTCACAAAACCATGCTGTCTCTCGCTAATAAGTTTGTTTGTTTCCAAATGGGAGTAAATCCTCCCGAATAATCCTCTCTAATATTTTCCCTACCACTGACGTAAGGCTCACCGGCCCATAATTTCCTGGATTATCCTTGCCACCCTTCTTGAACAAAGGAACAACATTGGCTATTCTCCAGTCCTCTGGGACCTCACCTGTAGCCAATGAGGGATGCAAAGATTTCTGTCAAGACCCCAGCAACTTTCTCCCTTGCCTCCCTCAGTATTCTAGGGTAGATCCCATCAGGCCCTGAGGATTTATCTACCTTACTGCTTTGCAAGACACCCAACACCACCTCCTTTTTGATAATGAGATGACTGAGACTATCTGCACTCCCTTCCCTAAGCTCATCATCCACCAAGTCCTTCTCCTTGGTGAATACTGATGCAAAGTACTCATTTAGCACCTCACCCATTTCCTCTGGCTCCACACATAGATTCCCATCTCTGTCCTTGAGTGGGCCAACCCTTTCCCTAGTTACCATCTTGCTCTTTATATATGTATAAAAAAGCCTTGGGATTTTCCTTAATCCTGTTTGCCAATGACTTTTCATGACCCCTTTTATCCCTCCTAACTCCTTGCTCAAGTTCCTTCCTACTATCTTTATATTCCTCAAGTGCTTCATCTGTTCCTAGCCTTCCAGCCCTTACAAATGCTTCCTTTTTATTTTTGACTAGGCTCACAATATCCCGTGTTATCCAAGCTTCCCGAAACTTGCCAAACTTGTCTTTCTTCCTCACAGGAACATGCTGGTCCTGGATTCTAATCAGCTGATGTTTGAAAGACTCCCACATGTACAAGATGCACTGCACCAAGGCTCCTTAGACAGAACCTTGCAAACCTGCGACCTCTACCAGTTAGAAGAACAAGGGCAGCAAATACATGGGAACACCACCATGTGCAAGTTCCTCTCCAAGTCACACACCATCCTGACTTGGAACTATATCACCGTTCCTTCACTGTCGCTGGGTCAAAATCCTGGAACTCCCTTCTTAACAGCACTGTGGGTGTACCTACCCCAAATGGACTGCAGCGGTTCAAGAAGGCAGCTCACCACCATCTTCTCAAGGGCAATTAGGGATGGACAATAAATGCTGGCCTGGCCAGCGATGCCCACATCCCATGAACGAATAAAAAAAAGGTGAATAACATAGATGCATTTAAGGGGAAGCGAGATACACATGAAGAAGAGAGGAATAGAGGAATGTGTTGATAGAAGTGGCTGAAGACAGGTGTCGTGTTGAGGGTAGACACCAGCATAAACCTGAAGGGCTGAATGGCCTGTTTCTGTGCTGTAAGTATTTTGTAATACTGTACAAAGAATGTCTATAACCAGAGGATGCAGATTTAGGTTAATTGGTGGAAGAATCAGAAGGGAGATAAAGAGAATTTGTTTTACGCAGCGAGTTGTTATGATCTGGAATGCACATCCCTGATTAAATAGTAACTTTTAAAAGGGAATTGGATACACAATAATGAAGAGGGAAAAAAATTGCAGGATATTTAGATCCTTGAGCCTGTTCCGTCATTGAATGAGATCATGGCTGATCTGTGACCTAGACCATACACCAGGCTTTGCCTCAAATCCCTTAATACCTTTGGCTAACAAAAATCTATCAATCTCAGTTTTAAGATTAACAATTGATCGAGCCATTGATCTACAACAATGATAACTTATATTTATATAGTACCATTAATGTCGTAAAATGTCCAAGGGTGCTTCACAGGAGCATTATAAAACAAGTTAGTTGTTAGTTGTTGTAGCCATTGATCTAGGACAATGCGGAAAGAGCAGGGGAGTGGACCTAATTGGATAGTTCTGTCAAAGAGCTGGCACAGCCATGATGGGCTGAGTAGCCTCTCTTTGTGCTGTACCACTCTAAGCTTCTACGATAATATTTGATTCTGGTCACTATGAAGTGGCTGTTGTGGAAAGTGTGTGGACAAGATTGGATTTGCAATATCAATAGCCTGGCAACATCCACTATCTTCAACTCACTTTGAAGAATGTTCCTGCACTTATTTATTTGATTCGCCAATGCATTTGTAAGACAACACTGCCCCTTTAATAGTCATCACTGCATTCCCCTACTCATGCTCTTTTGCTTACCTCAGATGTCTCTGTGATGATTGGATGTTTAAGGAATTTCAATAACATTTCCCCACAGCCTAGCTACCTGCTTTGTTTGTTCAGTTGCAAATACTTCATGGTTCACCAACATCTTCTCAACGACCTGCCCCTCTCCAGCTGTAAACATCCAGCCTGCATTTCCTCCCCGACACACATCATTCTTTGATGTCCTCAACAGCCCTGTATCATAACACAACTGATCCTTTTCCATTGAATTCCTCAAAGCTCTGTTCTGATGTATTAGACACATTCTTAACTATTTGTTTCATTGACAAGTGGCTGAAGGATTGTTTCAGAGCAGGTAGACATTCTAGATCAAAGTAAACACAAGCTTCCAAATAACTTGAATCACTCCGAATAAACATGTGCCTGATCCAAACCTACATTTCCAATGGACCAAACTACTTCCCATGTACTTCCATATTCACTCCCATTACATAGAATTCCAATAGACCCCTTCCCATTCACTTCTGTTATATAGAATCCCAATGGACTAAACCCCTTTACATAGACACCCGTGTACATTTCCAATGGGCAAAAAACCTTCACATTAATTTTTATTCTATACAATCCTAATTCCCTTGTGTGTAATATCAATTTAAAAAAAACATTATTCAGTCACAGGATGTGTTCATCACTTGCAAGGCTAGCATTTATTGCCCATCTCTAATTGCCCTTGAAAAGTTGGTGTTGAGCTGCCTTCGTAGCTTGTTAGGCCATTTCACAGGCCATGAGTCGACCATTTTGATGTCGGTCTTGAGTTACATATGGACGAGACTGGTTAGGTTTTCTTCCCTAAGGATCTATAGAGAACCAGTTGGGTTTTTATAACAGTTCAGTAGTTTCATGGTCACCGTTACTGATGCTAACCTTTTAATTCCAGATTTACTTAATTAAATGAATTTAATTCACAAACTGCCATGGTGGGATTTGAAACCACATCTCCAGATTAGTAGTCTAGTTCGCTGGATCACTAGTCTAATATAACCATTATGCTACCATACCCGTAACAGGACTGGGTTCCAATTCTTCTTCATATTCAGATGCATTGTATAGACTTTCTGTATGAAATCTCTTCCCATTCACTCCCATTGTACAGAATTGTAATTCAGCATTTTTCTTTCTGCCCAATGTGTAAATTTTCAGTGGATGCTCAATGATTGGGATGCAGCTCCAATGCTCCAGTTGCATTTTGGTGAGGGCTCCTAATTTACATATTCCCTGAAAACTTAATGAGTCTTTTGAACAGTTGTTGTGCTATCTCCCAATGCTCTATGCAATGTGGGTGGCTGCATTTAGGGTCACCTTTGGCCACCATCCCCAATGTTATGTTGCATTACTTCATGGGCCCCATTGGCACTCCACAACAAACGCTACAGCACAGCAATAAAATGTTACTCAGGTGTCAGGAATAGTTCTATTTCTGGGATTTCAATTCTAAGTAAGTACTTAAACTCAATTTTAATGCAAATACATATTTTCTGCTTTCTTCACAGAATCTTACAACACAGAAGGGGCCATCTGGCTCTTTGAAAGACCAGTCTAATTTAGTCCCACACCTGTGAGAATAGCAAGGATAAAGCAGTGGCGAAGAGAGAGAGAGAGACAGACAGAGCGAGAGAGCACTGCGAGAACAGAGGAAGGTCCGAGAGCACAGTGGGGATAATGCAGCAGCAGAGAGACAGAGCACTGTGAGAACAGTGGAAGGTCCGAGAGCACAGCAGGGATAAAGCAGTGGGGGAGAGACAGCGGAGGAACTCCAGGACACGTCATGTGTCTTGGATGACCACATGTGTAGGAAATGTGTCCAGCTGCTTCAGTTTGAACTCAGGATGTCCGAGCTTGTGGGGAAGCTAAAGTCACTGCAGAGCGTAGACTATCAGGACTATTTCCTGGTTCCTACTTTCCAGGAGGCAGTCACCCCACTGGCAGTAAGAGTTCAGCATACTAGTTGGGTAGCCATCTGAAAGACTAGCAAGAGGCAGGAGTCTTTGGGATGTGTGCCACTCTCAAACAGGTACTCAGCATTGGAGACTGCTGGGAGTGACAATGCCGTGAAAGAGTGCAGTCCAGACCATGGCACCAATGGGCTGTACAGGAGGAAGCAGCAGTGTAGAAATGCAGTTGTTATAGGAGATTCCATGGTCAGGGGGACAGAAAGGCATTTCTATGACCGTCATCGTGAATCCTGCATGGTGTGTTACCTCCTCGCGGAGAGGGTGCAGGATATTCCGCTGGGGGAAGGGAGTAAGCCAGAAGTTGTGGTACACGTTGGTACCAGTGATATATCAAGGGCAGTTATTGAGGTGCTATGGCCAGATTCTCAGAAGCTAGGGAAGAAATTAAAGAGTAGGACCTCAAAGATAGTAATCTTTGGATTACTCCCAGTGCCATGTGATAGTGACAGCAGAAATAGGAAGATAGCAATGATCAATACTTGGCTTGAAGCATGGTGCAGGATGGAAGACTTAAGATTCTTGGGGCATTGGGACCAGTTCTGGGGTAGAAGGCACCTATTCAAAAGGGATGGGTTGCACCTCAACAGGACTGGGATCAATGTCTTTGTAGGGAGGTTCACTGGTGTGGTTGTGGAGGGTTTAAAATAAATATGCAGGGGGATGGGTACCAGCATATGGAAGTAGAAAAGAGGAATAAGGTGCATGACGTGAGAGTGTTGGACAATACAGGAGAAGGGAGTAGTTCCATATTAGATAGGAGCAGGCTGAGAAGGGCTACAAAGAATGCAAAGACAGTATTACACTGCATGTATGTAAATGCACAAAGTGTAATAAATAAGGTTGATGAGCTACAAGCACAAATAGCCGTGAGGGAATATGATGTAGTGGCAATAACAGAATCGTGGCTTAAAAATGGTGAGGACTGGACACTTAATATCCAAGGATATAAAGTTTTAGGAGAAGATAGAGAAGGGAAAAAGGGAGGTGGGATGGCAGTACTGATTAGAGAAGACATTGTAGTGTTGGAAAGAGGGTATGTCTTTGAGAGGGCAAGAATAGATTCCATTTAGTTAGAGTTGAGAAGCAAAAAAGGTATGACCACACTGCTAGGGGTATTCTATAGGCCTCCAAATCGTGAGTGAGTGAGAGAGAGGAGCAAATCAGCAGGGACATCACAGAGATGTGCAAGAATATCAATAGAGTCATGGTATTTGGGACTTTAATTAACCAAATATTGGGATAATTGTGTAGGAAAAGGTAAGGAGGGGGAGGAATTTTTGGATTGTGTTCAGGAGAACTTCGTTGATCAGTATGTTCTCAGTCCAACTAGAAAGGAAGCATTGCTGGATCTGGTGCTGGGAAATGAGGTGGGACAAGTGGACCAAGTGGCTGTAGGTGAGCACTTGGGTAATATTGATCATCGTACCATAAGATTTAGACTAGTAATGCAGAAAAACAAGGAATGATATAAGGTAGAATGGCTAGATTGGAAGAGGGCGATGAGAAGGGATCTAGCCAGGATAAAATGGAACCAAAGACTGACAGGAAAAACTGTAATAGAACAATGGGTTATCTTTAAGGAAGAGATTCTTCAGGTACAGGCTAGATACATTCCAACAAGGGCGAAAGGTAAGGGAACCAAAAACAGGGCTCCTTGGATGACGAGTGAAATAGGCCAAATACAATAAGTTGAGAGGGGAGGTGAAGAGGAAAATAAGACCGGCAAAGAGAGAATATGAGAATAGAATGGCAGTCAACAAAAAAGGGAACCCAAAAATCTTCGACTGGAATGTAAATAGTAAGCAGGTAGAAAGAGGTCGAGTGGGTCTATTAGGGACAAAGAGGATAATAATTGCTTAGAGGCATAGGGCAAGGCTAGAATACTTAATGAGTATTTTTATTCTGTGTTTACTAAGGAAGAGGAATCTGACAAAATATTTTTAGAAGCAGAGAGAGCAGAGGCAATGGATAGGGTAACAATTGAGAGTGAGGAGATACTGGAAAGGCTGGCTATGCTTAGACTAAATAAGTCACCTGATCCGGATGACTTGCATCCCAGGTTGCTAAAGGAATTGGAGTTGGAGATAATGGATGGTTTTGCCATAATCTTCCAACCTTCCCTAGATATAGGGGAGTTGCCAGAGTATTGGAGTGTGGCAAATGTGACACAAGAAAGGGTGTAAGGACAGTTCAAGTAACTGCAGGCCATTTAGTTTAACAACAGTGGCGGGTAAGGTTTTTAGAAACAATAACCAGGGAAAGAATCAACAGGCTCTTGGAGAATTATGAGCTAATTAAGGATAGCCAGCACAGATTTGTAAAAGGCAGATCATGCTTGACTAATCTAATTGATATTTTTGATGAACTAACAGTGAAGGTTGATGAAGGGAATGGGGTAGATGTTGTTTATATGGACTTTCAGAAAGTGTTTGATAAAGTCTCACATAAAAGGCTGGTTAACAAAATTGAAGCTCATGGAATAGGAGAATCCATTCCCAATTGGATAAAAATATTGGCTTAAAGACAGAAAACCGTGTGGTAAATGGTTGTTTTTCGGACTGGAGGATGATAGACACTGGTGTTCCCCAAAGGTCAGTGCTTTTTTTGCCATATATAAATGACTTGGATCTTGGAAGTACAGAGTACAATTTCAAAATTTGCCAATGATACCAAACTTGGAGATACGGCAAACAGTGAGGATGATGCCAATTAACTGCAACGCATCATAGATAGGCTAGCAGAATGAGCAGACAACTGGCAGATGGAATTTAATATAGACAAGTGTGTGGTGATGCATTTTGGTAGAAGGGATAGGATAAAGCAATATAGACCTAATGGTGCAGTTCTAAAGAGTGTACAGGAACAGAGGGACCTGGGAGTGCATGCGCATTGATCTTTGAAGGTGGCAGAACATATTGAGAGAGTGGTTCATAAAGCATATGGGATCTTGGGCTTCACAAAATCAGGGAAGTAATGCTGAATCTTTATAATGCTCTGGTTAGGCCTCAACTGGAGTATTGAATTCAGATCTGGTGACCACACTTTAGGAAGCATGAGAGGGTCTTTGAGAGGGTGCAGAAGAGACCCACCGATCCAGTCATCTACCTCTTCCAACTAAAAGCCTCAGGACCACCAAAGTCAGCTAGAAGCCAGCTGAATCACCAAACCCCACAGACTGTATACCCTTTTTTATGGACTCTAGCTCAACCAATCTACCTTTTGACCCTCTGTAACCTATTTGTGTGTGTAAACCTCCAAAGCCTGTGTGAGTGAAAGTTGACGTGCTGTTTATTATTTTCATTCGTTCGGTTTAGGTATAATAAAGTTAACCTCTTTCTTTGTTATCTCAAGAAAACCTGCCCGATTGGTTCTTGTTATGATCATGGCAAGTAAGTAATCAAACACCTATTGAATTGGTCAGTACATCCACTTTAAGAAAGAATTAAACCTGTTGTGGTCAAACAATGAGAGGGAAAAGAGGGAAGCCCTTCGACCTCTCCTCACTTGACCGTAACACAAGGTTAGTTTGGAAAAGCTGGGGTTGTTCTCCCTGAAACAAAGGAGACTAAGGGGAGATTTGATAGAAGTGTACAAGATTATGACAGGCTTAGATAAGTTAGACAAGGAAAACCTGTTCCTATTTGCTGATGGTACAAGGACTAGAGGACTCAGATAGAAGATTTTGGGAAGAGATGCCGGGAATGTGAGGAAGAACTTTTTTTACGTGGTGGATGGTAATGACGTGGAACTCGCTGCCCATGAGGGTGGTGGAAGTGGAGACAATCAATGTTTTCAAAAGGAAATTGGATGGCAACTTGAAAGAAATAAACTTGCAGGGATACGGGGATCCAGTGGGGGAGTGGGACTGACTGGGGCTCCATGGAGAGGTGGCATGGACTCGATGGGCCAAATGGCCTCCTTCTATGTGTAAATGTCTCTGTGACCTCAGCTTTCTCTCCATAACCATGCAAATTAGTCAATTCCATTTTGAAAGTCTCTATATAATCTGCTTCCACCACCCTTTCAGGTAGTGCATTCTGTGCCTGTGTGAAAAAGTTTCTCATTTTCCCTCTAGTTCTTTTGCCAATTATTTTAAATCCGTGTACTTTGGTTACTGACGCACTTGCTAGTTCATCCCGGCTAACGCTACTTATCTAAACATATGCTAACTCTATTAGGTGTCCCCTTAACCTTAGCTGCTGTAAGGAGAACAGTCCCAGCTTCTCCAAATAGTTTCATTCCTTATCTCTCTCTCTTTGATGACTTTTTTTTGCCTTACTTCCATCTGACATCCATCAATTGTGTTCTGCTCTATGGCAGGTTTTAATTCAAGTATTGCACGTGAGATTCCTGAGTCACTCACTAGGGAAAAGTAGCTGAAGCAGTTTCCTGCTGCCGTCATTATACACTTTATCTTTGGAGAACCTTCTCCTAGGTGGGCTGCAAGCAAGGTTAATAAACCCCACCTACCCTTTACAATTGAAGGGAGAATCCACCTGTACCCTGTGAATGTAGGAACCAAATATGCAGACCCAGTTCTCCAGTTTGTGCCCATCAAGGTTGTCTGGAGAGGGAACCAAGTCCCCCCACATATCCACCTAACATTCACCAACCAAATTCTAGTCTTAATTCGCTGGGATTGTCTGGACCATGGCTTGAAACCTTCATCTTCTGACGCAGAGACAGGTAATGCTGACACTAAGCCTAAAGCTTATTCCTTCTATGGGAGGTAAGCACATACTTGTCATGAGGTCACAGTGTCTCCCACATACATGTAGAATCTCATAGAAATAACAGCATAAAAACGAGGTCATTTTGACCCAACCAGTATCATTGTTCATCATCTATATGATCATTAGTCCTAATCCCAAGAGCCTGCCCTGTTCCCATAACTGTTCCTCCTTCCTTCAACTACATCTTTAAGCTATTCTTAAATGTTGAAATGAACTCTGTTTTAATCACAACAGCAATGACTTGTGTTTATACAGCACCTTTAACATGGGAAAACGTCTCATGGTTCATCAAAGGAGCATAATCAAAATAAACTTTGACACTGAGCCACAAGCAACATATCAGGATAGGCCACCAAAAGCTTGGTCAATGATGTAGGTCTTAAGGAGCAACTTAAATGAGGAGATGGAGAGGTAGGGAAACTGAAAGTTTTAGGGCAACTGAAGGCAGTCACTGCTGGTGGAGTGATTGAAATCAGGGACACAAGGGAGACCAGAATTTGGAGCAGCTGACTCACTAGCTGCGGTCGTACCCTTGACAGCCTTACCATCCTCTGTGTAAAAACACTTCTCCTGTCAGGAACTCAAAGCAGGTCTTAGAACTGCCAGTATGAATCTTACCTCCTGACTAGAGGAAACTCTGGTAAATAGCTGTAGTGATCCTGACATTCGTCCTGGGCATACGGATGAAAGACTTATCTTCTAGTAGCTGAATCCCTCTGAAGTTTCCCTCAGAATACCAGGTACTCATCTACACACAGTTTAATCCGGTAAAGTGAGTGATTAGAGGGCCGAATCGATCTCAACCTATTCTCAAACTATATTCTCCCAACTCTGAAGTGAATTGAGAAGCGATTCACTCCGAGTTCACAGGCTCTCGGCTGCCCAAAAGTGGCATCCATCTGAACATCTTGCAGGAGGTGTCAATGCAGAGATGAGGGACAGAGAGAGAGAGAGAGAGAGAGGGGAGCTTTTTTCCTTCTTCTGATGGAGGGAGGGGTTTCTGAACATTCCTGAATTGAGCAAGAACCCTGATCAGATCACAAATGAGAGAACTTCTGTAACAAGTTACTTCATTGTCAGTGCTGTCATTTTAACCCAAGCTAACCCCACATTTGGGCCACCAGGGGTTAACTGCAGAATGACAATGGGAGTTGCAACATCACAGGTTAGATCGAGAGAAACTATTTTCTCTGGTGGGGGAGTCCAGAACAAAGAGACTTAACGTTAACATTAGAGCCAGGCCTTTCAGGGGGTGATATCAGGAAGCACTACTTCACACAAAGGGGAGTGAAAATGTGGAACCCTCTTCCTGAAGAATGCTGTTGAGGCTTGGGGGAGGTGTGGTGGGGTGGGGGGTGTTTCAAACTGAGATTGAGAGAGTTTTGTCAGGCAGGGCTATTAAATATTACAGAACCAAGGTAGGTTGATAGATATATTAAGGTACAGAATGCCAATGATCTAATTGAATGGTGAAACAGGCATGAGGGGCTGAATGGCCTACTGCTATTCCCTCAATGCTTCCATCCGCCAGATCCTGAGGTCCACCCCGATACCAAGTCCGACCCTACGACCCCAAGCACAAAGGTTTCCAACCATTTACCTGTGGATCTCTACGCTGACACCTGGAGCATCTATCTTGTGCTGCCTTCCCTAGCCCAATATCCGGAGCTCCTACGACATCACCATTTGTGCGCTGGGTAGTAACCCTGCCCCAGGTGGGAGGGTGACCCAAGAATGAGCAGTCCCTGAATTTAACTCTCATGGTTTCCCCAGCCAAGTTGGTTGTCAGCAGTTAACATTATATAAGGTATTAAAGCTTTGAAATGAAGTTTGCTCGGGGGTATATTATCTCATAGTCATTGACTGAATTTGTGTAACTGAGTCATCTAGTTAACACTTGCCATGCGTTTCTCCTCTGCCAAGTGCCTCAGGATATTTTCTACTGGCCTATTATTTAAAGGCAAGTTGCTGTATCTGCTCGATTGACTCACTCATTTTCAAAACAGTGGAAATAAAGTTTGATTTAATGAGTCATTTTTTATTCCCTTTTTTGCATTGCAATAACCCTTTAGCAAGTATTTTTTTGTGTGATAACCTTATATTTTACATTTTAAAAAGAAAAGATTCCAGCCAGTAATATACAGTAATGCGCAGCACTATTTGGTAGCAGGAGTTTCAGCGTCTCTGCCAATGGGGGGAAAAAAACCCCAAAATGATTGTCAATTCATGGTTGCTCAGACCACCGAGGCCACTGAGGTCACGGAGGTGATTTTGCTGCTGTCGTCTGCCCAGGGCTGAAGGTTCTGCAGCGCGTAAAGTGAGGCATTGTGCAGGCACAAGGGGTCCTGCTGAATGGGCTGAGTCAGCGATTTCTGGAAGGCTTCCTGCTGAAGCTGGATCATCAGTCGGTTCGCCTGCTGTCGCTCAGCCTCCCGTTCCTCAGCCGTCTGCCTCCTGGTTTTTAAGATAACCACAGAAAAACTGTGCATTAGGGAAAGTGCTTACTCGTTCTCTTCCCAATACAATTGACATGCTTTTAAAACCCAAGCTTGGCGTGATCACATCGCTATACTTGATTATCTAACATTTTTCTGACTGTTACCAGTGTTAGTGGTGTCCTTCGTCAAGTGTCCTTCCTTATATATGTTTATCAGTCTCTGTATGAGAGTGTGTGAATTGTGTCTATGTGTGTGAATCAGTCTCTATATGTGAGTGCGTATATCAGTCTCTGTGTGTAAGTGTGTGTATCAGTCTCTGTGTTAGAGTGCGTGTATCAGTCTCTGTGTGTAAGTGTGTGTATCAGTCTCTGTGTTAGAGTGCGTGTATCAGTCTTTGTATGTGAGTGTGTGTATCAGTCTGTGTGTGTGTGTATATCAGTCTGTGTGTGTATCAGTCTCTGTATGTAAGTGTGTATCAGTCTCTGTGTGTGTATATCGGTCTCTATATGCTGTGTGTGTGTGTGTGTGTGTGTGTGTCAGGCTCTGTATGCTGTGTGTGTATCAGTCTCTGTATGCTGTGTGTGTGTATCTGTGTGTGTGTGTATGTATCAGTCTGTGTGTGTATCAGTCTGTGTATGTGAGTATGTGTATCAGTCTGTGTATGTGAGTGTGTGTATCTGTGTGTGTGTCAGGCTCTGTATGCAGTGTGGGTATCAGTCTGTGTGTGTGTGTTTGTGTGTGTGTGTGTCAGTCTCTGTATGCTGTGTGGGTATCAGTCTGTGTATGTGTGTGTGTATCTGTGTGTGTATCAGGCTCTGTATGTAAGTGAGTGTATCAGTCTGTGTGTGTGTGTGTGTGTATATCAGTCTCTGTATGTAAGTGAGTGTATCAGTCTGTGTGTGTGTGTGTATATCAGTCTTTGTATGTAAGTGTGTGTGTCAGGCTCTGTATGCTGTGTGTATATCAGTCCCTGTATGCAGTGTGTGTCTCAGTCTGTGTGCGTGTGTATCAGTCTGTGTGTGTGTATCAGTCTCTGTATGTAAGTGTGTGTATCAGTCTGTGTGTGTACATCAGTCTCTGCATGTGAGTGTGTGTATCAGTCTCTTTATGTCAGTGTGTGTATCAGGTTCTGTATGCTGTGTGTGTATCAGTCTGTGTGTGTGTGTATCAGTCTGTGTGTGTATCAGTCCCCATATGTGTGTGTGCACACATTTTTATTCCTTTTTTGCATTGCAATAACCCTTTAGCAAGTATTTGTTGTGTTATAACTTTATATTTTACATTTTAAAAAGAAAAGATTCCAGCCAGTAATATACAGTAATGCACAGAACTATTTGGTAGCAGGAGTTTCAGCATCTCTGCCTGTGGGAAAAAAAACCCAAAATGATTGTTGATTCATGGTTGCTCAGACCACCGAGGGCACTGAGGGGAGCAATGTATTAACATGGATAGAAGATTGGCTGGCTGGCAGAAAACAGAGAGTGTGCATAAATGGGTCCCTTTCTGATTGGCAGGATGTGACGAGTGGAGTCCCGCAGGGGTCTGTGCTGGGGCCTCAACCTTTTACAATTTATATCAATGACTTAGACGAGGGGAGCGATGGCATGGTAGTTAAATTTGCAGATGACAGAAAAATACGTAGGAAAGTATGTTGTGAAGAGGACATAAGGAGGTTGCAGACTGACATAGATAGGTTGAGTGAATGGGCAAAAATCTGGCAGATGGAGTATAATGTGGGAAAATGTGAAGTTATTCACTTTGGCAGGAAGATTAAAAAATCATAATCTTACTTAAAGGGAGAACAGCTGCAGAACTCTGAGGTGCAGAGGGATCAAGGTGTTCCAATGCATGAGTCATAAAAAGTTAGTATGCAGGTACAGCAGGTAATAAAGAAGGCTCATGGAATGCTATCCTTTATTATGAGAGGAATTGAAAATAAAAGTAAGGATGTGATGCTTCAGTTATACAGGGCATTGGTGAGACCACATCTCGAAAACTGTGTGCAGTTTTGGTCTCCTTATTTAAGGAAGGATGGAGGTTTCAGAGGAGGTTTACTTACTAGATTGATACCTGGAATGAGCAGGTTGTCTTATGAGGAAAGGTTGGACAGACTGGGCTTGTTTTCACTGGAGTTTAGAAGAGTGAGGGGAGATTCGATTGATGTATATAAGATCCTGAACGGTCTTGACAAGGTGAATGTGGAAAGGATGTTTTCTCTTGTGGGTGAGTCCAGAACTAGGGGTCACTGTTTTAAAATTAGGGGTCGCCCTTTTAGGACAGAGATGAGGTGAAATTTTTTCTCTCAGAGGGTTGTGCGACTTTGCAACTCTCTGCCTCAGAAGGTGGTGGAGGCGGGGTCATTGAATAATTTTAAGGCGAAGGTAGATAGTTCTTTTTGGGTAAGGGAATCAAAGGGTTAGATGGGAGTGTGGAATTCAAGTCAGAAACAGATCAGCCATGATCTTATTGAATGGCGGAGTAGGCTCATGGGGCATAATGGCCTACACCTGCTCCTAATTCATATGTTCGTATCAGTCTCTGTATGTGAGTGCATGTATCAGTCTCTGTATGTCTGTGTGTATCAGTCTCTGTCTTTGTGTGTGAGCATTAGCCTATGTATGTGTGTGTGTGTACCAGTCTCTGTCTGTGTGTGTGTATCAGTCTGTGTGTGTGTGTGTGTGCATTAGCCTCTGTATGTGTGTGTGTGCCAGTTTCTGTATGTGTGTGTGTGTGTATTAGCCTCTGTATGTGTGTGCTTGTATCAGTTTCTGTATGTACGTGTGTGTGTATCAGTCTCTGTCTTTGTGTGTGAGCATTAGCCTATGTATGTGTGTGTGTTTGTGTATCAGTCTCTGTATGTGACTGCGTGTCTCAGTCTGTGTATGTATGTGTGCATCAGTCTCTGTATCTGTGTGCGTGTATCAGTCTCTGTATGACAAAATTAATATGCCTCATTCTTGGCAGGTGGGGGGTCTGCATGACACTAGAGCTAAGATGAAGAAGGGTGAGATTTTCTCTCGTGCTGATTTTCTTTGCATAATCTCAAGCATGTTTAGAATTTCCTGAGAAATACCAAGCAACAATAACGTGCATTTATATAGCACCTTTCATGTAATAAAATGCCCCAAGGCTTTTCACTGGACTGACTATCAACCAAAATTTGCCATTGAACTGCATAAGGACATAGGCTTGGTCAAAGAGGTGTTTTAAGGAGCAGAGAGAGGTAGAGAGGCAGAAGGGTTTAGGGAGGGAAATCCAGAGAACATAAGAAATAGGAGGAGGAGTAGACGAGACAGCCCATTGAGCTTGCTCCGCCATTCAACAGGATCATGGCTGATCTTCTGCTTCAACTTCACTTTCCACCCGCTCCCCATATCCCTTGATTCCCTGAGGGACTACATATCCATCTCAGCCTTAAATATACGCAATGATGGAGTATCCACAACCCTCTGGGGTAGAGAATTCCAAAGATTCACAACCCTTTGAGTGAAAAAACGTCTCATCATCTCAGTCCTAAATAATCAATGGAGCAATAAAAATCAGGGATGAGCAAGAGGCCAAGAATTGGAATAGCACAGAGAGCTCGGAGGGATTTAGGGCTGGAGGAGGTTACAAAGATATGAAGGCTACGGAGGGATTTGAAAACAGGATTGAGAATTTCAAAATCGAGAAACTGCTGTACCTAAGCTGCAGATGATGTTTCTGCAAATGCACAGAGTGTCGCTAAGCATGAAAACATACTTCTTGCCAAATGCACAAACATTTGCATTGCATAGTGTGCAGAGGAATCTAGTACATATTTGTAAGTGAGCAGCACCAGTCGGGAAAATAAATTCTACAGCAACCCAGAGAAGAAAGGAGCTCAGAAGGTGGAAATGACTACAAGACAGAGAGGTGGATAGAATCACAGCGTGATACAGCACAGGCGCCGGCTATTTATCCAATTGTGCCTGTGCCAGCTCTTTGAAAAAGCTATCCAATTAGTCTAACTCCTTTACGCTTTCCCCATAGCCCTGCAAATTCATCCCCTTCAAGTAATTATCAAATTCTTTTTTGAGAGTTATTATTGACTGTGCTTCTTTTGTCATTTCAGGCAATGCATTCCAGATCACACCAACGTGCTTTTAAAAAAAAATATCAGTCACGATTGTATTGAATAGTGGACCAGGCTCGGGGAGCCGAATGGTCTACTCCTGTTCCTATTTCTTATGTTGCTATGTTACCTGCCAATGGAAACAGTTTCTCCTTATCAAAATATCTCAAAATCTTGAACGCCTTTATTAAATCTCCCTTTCACCTCCACCGCTTCAAGAGGCTGGAGGTTAAAGGTTCACAAACTTGTATCGGGATGGACCTGAATGAGGGAGGGAGTTGGATTCGCTCTTTGTCTTTCAATTATTCTTACATTCTTATGAAATTATCCTATTCATATTTCTTACATGTGCGGCATGGTTGAACACGTCAGCTACTAGCCAGTGGCAAAGTGAGCTGTACTTTACCGCACAAATACTAGTAATTGCTATTTCCTCAGGGATAGTATCAGATTCTATGTCAGTGACAGGCAATTAGACTGGTGAAGCCAGTCCTGAATAGTGAAGATCACACACACACCTTTCCACTGAACCTACAGTGCAAAAAACTAACATAGGGAGGGGTAAATGACTGAGTAAGATTTCCATGCTTTAACTGACAGTCTTCTGGCCTCAACATTGAGTTCAGCAATTCCAGATCAAAAGCACCGCTCCCATTTTCTCCGGACGACAGGTGTTATTAATGGTCTGCTGTAATCATTTACAACTCCTCCAGACCTATAACTTTCTTCTTTTTACTTGTCCCATTACCATTCATCTCTTTTGTTGTTTAATCACTCCTGCCCTCCATCTAACACCCTTCGTTCTTTACTCCCTCCCTCTCCCACCCCCATCCTTTTAAACACCTTTTCCTTGGCTCTGTACTTGCTGTTGAACTGTTACATCTCTAACTTCTAGTTCTGGTGAAAGGTCTTAGCCCAGGAATGTAGGAGGGTAATTCTAGCCTAACCCACCCATCGAGAAACTGAGAGGTCGGATGCAATGCTGGTTTCACACCTGCCCGGGTTTACTCTACTGAAGTTAAGGAGATTAAAATGAGTGTGGTCTATTCCAGTGTTCCACCCGATTCCGTTGGTTTCTTGCTGCAATTATACAAGGCCTTGGTGAGACCACATCTGGAATATTGTGCGCAGTTTTGGTCTCCTTATCTGAGGAAGGATGTTCTTGCTATGGAGGGAGTGCAGCGAAGGTTCACCAGACTGATTCCTGGGATGGCAGGACTGATGTATGAAGAAAGATTGGGTCAATTAGCCTTGTATTTGCTAGAGTTTAGCAGAATGAGAGGGGATCTCATAGAAATCTACAAAATTCTAACAGAATTGGACAGACTAGATGCAGGAAGGATGTTCCCGATGGCGGGGGAGTCCAGGACCAGGGGTCATAGACTAAGGATAAGGGGTAAGCCATTTAGGACTGAGATGAGGAGGGATTTCTTCACCCAGGGTGGTGAACCTGTGGAATTCTCTACCACAGAAAGTAGTTGAGGCCAAATCATTAAATATATTCAAGAAAGAGTTAGATAAAGGGATCAAGGGATACGGGGAGAAAGCGGGAACAGGGTACGGAGCTTGGATGATCAGCCATGATCGTATTGAATGGCGGTGCAGGCTCGAAGGGCCGAATGGCCTACTCCTGCTCCTATTTTCTATGTTTCTATGTCTATGTTTCCAGATTGGCAGGTTAGATTAAAATTACCCCCCTCCCCCCAACCCCAATTAACTCTGTTTCTGTCTTGCAAATGCTGCCTGACCTGCTAAGCATTTCCAGCATTTTCTATTTTTATTTCAGATTTCTAGTATCCACGGTATTTTGGGTTTGTGCTGCCATGCTTAGATCCCGATTCCTGTCTGCCTTGCCTTTGGAGCATAACTCTCAACCTCTTCCCTCTACAGAGATATATCTGATTACCATTGAAATCACTCAGCAATGTAAATTTTGTGCTGCCCTTCATGCTGCTTCCTAAAAGGTACATAAAATCTATAGCTCAGAGACAGGCCATTTGGCCCAACTGGTCTATGCCAGTGGTTATACTCCACACAAGGTGCCGCCCACTCTAATTATATTTGCTACCCTGCCCCCATGTTTCTCTATGCCCTTCTGCTTCATGTATGCCTGAAGCTTGCCCTTTAATACGTCAATGCTATCTGCCTCAACCATTCCATATGACAGCGAGCTCCACATTTTAATTTTTTGAAGAGGAGAAGAGAGTTCAGGAAGAATGGCTAAAAGAAAAAAGATGGAACTTGCATTTCTATTGTATCTTTCATTCAGGACATCCCAAAGCGCTTTACAGCCAATGAAGTACTTTTGAAGTGTAGTCACTGTTGTAAGAAAAACAGCATTCAATTTGCACACAGCAAGCTCCCACAACCATGCAATGACATCAATGACCAGATAACCTGCTTTTAGTGATGTGGTTGAGGATAAATATTGGCTAGGCTAAAGGGGAGAACTCCCTTAATCATCTTCAAAATAATGCTTTTACATCCACCTGAGAGGGCAGACAAGTCCTCAGTTTAACTTCTCATCTGAAAGACGGTACCTCCAACCATGCTTCACTCTCTTAGTCCTGAACTGGAGTGTCAGCACTCAAGTTTCTGGTGTAGGATTTCAGCGTCAACAATCTGCATTAATATAAATACCTTTAAAATAATAAAATGTCCTCAATTAGACAAAATCTGAACCCATGACCTTCTGACTCAGAGGTGAGAGTGCGAGCTAGGGTTGTCACCCTACAGTAGAGAAAGAAGACCAACAGAAAAAGGGAGTTTATAGGAGAGGAGAGCTCCAAGGGTACATTTACCAGGCTTGTATTCCTTGAAATAGAAAAGTTTAAGGGAAGATTTTTAAAAGGAATTATTTATTTATTTAGAGATACAGCACTGAAACAGGCCCTTCGGCCCACCGAGTCTGTGCCGACCAACAACCACCCATTTATACTAACTCTACAGTAATCCCATGTTCCCTACCACCTACCTACACTAGGGGCAATTTACAATGGCCAATTTACCTATCACCTGCAAGTCTTTGGCGGTGGGAGGAAACTGGAGCACCCGGCGGAAACCCACGCGGTCACAGGGAGAACTTGCAAACTCCGCACAGGCAGTACCCAGAATCAAACCCGGGTCCCTGGGGCTGTGAGGCTGTGGTGCTAACCACTGCGCCACTGTGCAGAGAGAAACATTTCTCGCTGGTGGGGCAGTCTAGGACAAGGGGACATAACCTCAAAATCAGAGCCTGGCTATTCAGGAGAAAAGTTAGAAAACATTGCTTCATGCAAAAGATGGTCCCACAAAAGGCAGTAGATGCTAGCTCAATTAATAATTTTAAAACAGAGATCAATCAATTTTTGCTAGCCAAGGGTACAAAAGTGCCAAGGTGGTTGGACGCAGCTAAGAAAGAGATCAGCCACGATGAGAACCTAGGAACATATAAGAGCGGGAGTAGGCCATACAAGCCCTTGAGCCTGTTTTGTGATTCAATAAGATCATGGCTGAGTTTCTACCTCAACTCCACTTTTCCACCCTATCCCCATATTCCTTGATTCCCATAGTGCCCAAAAAGTCTAACGCTCAATCTTGATAATACTCAATGACTGAGCATCCACAGACCTCTGTGGTGGAGAATTCTAAAGATTCATAACTCTTTGAGTGAAGAAATTCTCCTTTCAATCTTAAATAGCTGACCCCTTATCCTGACACTGTGACCCTTAGTTCTGGACTCTATAGCCAGGAGAAACAGCCTCTCGGCATCTACTCTGTCAAGCCCTCTAAGAATTTTTATACATTTCAATGAGATACATTGAATGGCAGAACAGGCTCGAGGGGCTGATTGGCCTCCAACTGCTTCTTATGATGGGTATTACCTCCACTTGGTCCTTCTGTTCTGGAACCAGGTCTTGACTTGGGCGTCAGTCATCTTGAGGGCCTTGGCCAGTGTTGCCCTCTCGGCTGAGGCCAGGTACTTCTGCCGGTGGAAGCGCTTCTCCAGCTCACAGATCTGCAGACGGCTGAACGACGTCCTGGGCTTCTTCCGCTTAGGAGGGGTGCGGTTCTGGTACGGGTGGCCAATCCTCCTGGCTACAGTGAAGGGGGACAGGGCAGCTGGTGAGAGCAGAGTGGGAGAAGTCAGCCATAGGTAGAAAGAAAATACACACTGTCACAACAAGGGATCGGGTGGGGTGGGTTTCAAGGGGCCTTTTTGGGCACAAAGGGAATCGAGGGATATTGGGATAGTGCATGGAAGTGAAGTTGATGCAAAAGCTCAGCAATGATCTCATTGAATGGCTGAGCAGGCTCGAGGATCTGAATGGCCTACTGTGCTCCTATTTCTTATGTTCTTATTGGATGTGAGGTTGCCTTCTGGCTCAGCTTGTGGGAGACCACTAGCTCACTGTCATTTTATTGTAATTTAAGTTTAATTTAATTTTTTTAATTCTACTTTATTCCCCTGCGAATTTTTCACAGGTCTTTATTTGCTTCCTTTTTCTCCCTGCCCTCTCCTGACTGTCGCTGGGCTACTGAGAGAGCTAATTGCAGCAGGGTGGCTCGACCATTTCCCTGCCTGACTGTATTAGCTTCGCAGGCGAGTCCAGACTGCGACTGTTGGACCATAAAGGGCATCACAGTCGAGCTGCTCTTGTCCTCATTTGGCAGGTAAGTTGCGAGCACTCCTCAGAAATCAGGGAGCAGGAATCCCGCCTCAACCTTTCCCACTGTACTGTTACCCAAGTGATACCCCAGCTAAGACCAACTAACGCAGAACAGGGATCTTGCTGATCTATGTGTCCTCTGCTCCTCCTGGCCTCATGAGGAAAGTAAGAAAACCTTTAAAGACGTACGTCTTTGAACCTTTTCTGGCCATGGCTCCGCTACCCTCTAGCATTTAAAATGAAAAGTTCTCATCCTTGTGTTCAAAGCCCTCTATGGCCACAGCCCTCCCTATCTCTGTAACCTCCTCCAACCCTCTGAGATCTCTGCACTCATCCAATTCTGGCCTCTTGCACCTTCAGCTGCCAAGGTCTGAAGCTCTGGAATCCCCTCCCTAAACCTCTACGCCTCTCTACTTCTTCCTCCTTCAAGGCACTCCTTAAATCCTTCCTCTTTGATCAAGCTTTGGCCACCTGTCCTAATATCTCCTTACGTGGCTCAGTGTCAAGTTTTGTTTGATAACGTTGCTATGAAACACCTTGGGATGTTTCACGATGTTAAAGGCACCATATGGGCTGAATTTTGTGCTGCCAGCAGGGCCCCCAGTGCCAAGCCGAAAAGGCGAGTGGTACCCCGTCACGGTCTTTCGGATCCCCCGCCACGATCTAATGGTGCTCAGGGATTTAAGTACGTGGCGCCAGGATCCCCATCCCTTTAAAGATGGGGATCCCGCCTCCAAGAGCTGCTGGCCAATCAGAAGGCAGGCAGCTCAGAAGTATCGGCAGCACCACTGGGAGTGGTGGCCATTACTGGTACTGCAGATGCCTTGGACCCAGACCCAGCGCTGAAGCCCGGACCCAAGGTAAGTGAGGCGGGGTTGCCTGGGCCAATCAGCAGGCTCTGGCGAAGGCGGGGTGGGGAGGGTGAGAATTTAGTGCAGGGAAAGAGGGGTTTAACGTAGGTGGAGTGTTTCCCAGTGGGGGCTCTCCATGGGCCATGGACTGCCCATGGAGGAGGGCTCCGCACCAAGCACACAGCGAGGTCGTTTTGTTTTACTGGGCGAACTCCCCCGATGGCGATGGACCCCCCTGCACCACCCCCCCTCCCGCCCCCAGTGCTGGTTAAATCCCAGCAGTGGTAGCAAGAGGCCCTTAAGTGGCTGGTAATAAATCTGTTAAGGGCCTCAACTGGCCTCTGAGCAGGAAGGCCATAGTCAGCCTATCCCACCCCTGACTAAATTCCGGTGTGACGGGGAGGTGATGGGCCTTCCGTCTCCCTGCCCCGCTGTTGCAATTCAATGGGCTCCCCCGTCTCCCAACCCAACTCCAGAGGACCCATTAAATTCAGCCCGATAAATGCAAGTTGTTGTTGTTCTAGCTTCACCCAGCGGGAAAGCTATAACATCTTTCCCACGCCAGTTAAAATAGTGGTCAGGCCCCAATGATGTTATCTGAGCCCAAACTGCATATTTAAATGAGGACACCAACGGAGTCAGGCAGGCATTTTTGCCACCTACACAGAAGAATGAGTTAAAATTGGAGACTGCTGGAAGGGAGCATTACATTGGCAGGTAAGTCTCTGAGCAGGCTTAAACTGCCTGCCCTCCAGCCTGGGTTCTGCCACACAGGCAGGCCTCACCTCTGCAGAGTTGCCTGGAATAGAAAGATTTCCTGGCAGGACAGATGGAAGAGCTGGGAGATGCAGAACTGAGGCACTACAGCGCCATCATTAGCAGGAAGGTGTCATTACACCGTGACAAGATTACATAGGCACATTCTATTATAAACATGGATATAGGGATCTATAATGGCAAAAAGAATACATGAAAGTGTGATAGAAATCTGACAACAGGGAGCAATGTTTTGTAGAAAGGAAGTGAGTGTGAACAAAATGATTTTTAATATATGTGTATTATATATTAATATGTATGTAATATATTTAGGGTACATTTTCCAAGGTTCTGTACCCAGCATAGCCTTTCTTGACTGGGAACATTAAAAAAAAAACTTGCATTTACAGCTAATGAAGCATTTTTGAAATGTATTTACCTTTATAGGGTTGGGAAAATGCAGCAGCCAATTAGCGCACAGCAAGGCCCCACAAAGAGCAATGTGATAATGACCCACTTTAGTGATGTTGGTGGAGGGAAACGGCCAGGACACCGGGGAGAACTCCACCATGGGATCTTTTATGTGCACGTGAGAGGGCAGACCGGGCACCCGCAACAGTGCAGCACCCCCTCAGTTCTGCACTGGGAGTGTCAGCCTAGAATTTATGCCCAGGTGACGAGAATGGGGACTTGATTCCAATGTCTGTAAGGCACTTTGGGACATTCTGAGTTCATGAAAGGCACTCTATGGGCTGAAGTTAGTGAGGCCGTTTGGAGTGGGAATGGAAGTGTGGGGGGCCGGAGAATAGTGTCAGACGCTTCCGCAACAAGGAGGCATTGCTGCCCAGACATGACAGGAGTGCAATTTCAATCGTTATTTAAATACATAGATAGTTATATTACATTTGCATGCAATTGATAGCGATTCAAAAGGATGGGCTTGGAATTAAGTGGCCAGTGGGCGGCCCTCACATTCTTTTGGATCCCAGGCCGATGAAAGGTGGCGGCACCGAGGTGAGGGAAGGCAGCCATGGGGAGCATTGGATCGGGGAAGGGAGGGGAGAGAAGGCCATTGTCGTCATGCAGTGCTGTGCATGTGTGCGCTAGGTCTCGGGTGAGAGGGTCCATGGGCATAGTATGGGGTCACTCTGCACAGATGGGGATTGTACTGGGTGCAAGAGTTTGATGGGCTATATCTTTGGTGCCCCACAATCAGCACCTCAAAGCCCGACCCCTCATACAATAAAACGGGCCCCTTGCCTCCATTATGTAAAGTGGTCGCCCACCGTGTATGGTGGGTCAGCCAGTTGCACGGGTCACAGGCAGCAAAGGTACCCACTTCCATGGTGTAAGCATGTTCCTCTCCCCTCCCCCGCACCATGGTGTGAGCATGTTCCCCTCACTATCCCTCCCCCGCACCATAGTGGAAGCATGTTCCCCTCACTGTCCCTTTCCCTGCACCATGGTGTAAGCATGTTCCTCTCCCCTCCCCCGCACCATAGTGTAAGCATGTTCCCCTCACTGTCCCTTTCCCTGCACCATGGTGTAAGCATGTTCCTCTCCCCTCCCCCACACCATAGTGGAAGCATGTTCCCCTCACTGTCCCTTTCCCTGCACCATGGTGTAAGCATGTTCCTCTCCCCTCCCCCGCACCATAGTGTAAGCATGTTCCCCTCACTATCCCTCCCCCGCACCATGGTGTAAGCATGTCTCCCTCACTATCTCTCCCCCGGACCATGGTGTAAGCATGTTCCTCTCCCCTCCCCCGCACCATAGTGTAAGCATATTCCCCTCACTGTCCCTTTCCCTGCACCATAGTGTAAGCATGTTGCCCTCACTATCCCTCCCCCACACCATGGTGTAAGCATGTTCCTCAACCCTCCCCTGCACCATAGTGTAAGCATATTCCCCTCACTATCTCTCCCCTGCACCATAGTGCAAGCATGTTCCTCTCCCCTCCCCCGCACCATAGTGTAAGCATGTTCCTCTCCCCTCCCCCGCACCATAGTGTAAGCATGTTCCTCTCCCCTCCCCCGCACCATAGTGTAAGCATGTTCCCCTCACTATTTCTCCCCTGCACCATAGTGTAAGCATGTTCCCCTCACTATCCCTCCCCCGCACCATGGTGTAAACATGTTCCTCTAACTGTCGCCCCTCCCCAACACCACAACTTTACAATTGTGCTTTTCTCCTCTCAGTTACCCAAATGGTGCATTCTGGTCAGACTGTGGAGAACAGAAGAAGAGAGCGATGATGAACATACACTGTCACTTGATTTCACACTCGCAACCACCAGCCCAGATACTGACACTCCATATATCTTAGAGGATAGATTTAGAGGCAGGATCTGGATGTCCTAAGACACGAGTGGGCTGCAACCAGGGCAGGGGCAAGGACAGCACAGGTTCCAGGCCCCCGAAGGGTGAGGTTGCACATGTGATCCACTGCAGAGGATTCAAGTAAGCACTTTGATGGGGCAGCCTAATCAGAATGCTGATCGGTATGCACAACAAAATGATTGGTGCATTGGGAAGCCTGCGTTCAATGTCAAGGAACATGGAGAGTCCCAGTCCCAACTTGGCACAGGGCTTTTCCCAGAGCTTGGATCCCATCCTTTCCATCATGGAAGTGGTGGCCAACTCCGTTCGCACACTTACAGACCCAGACACGATGCAACGTCTGATGGCCAATGTTACAGCTTCCATTGCAGCACAAGCAGCAGCCACCCAACGTCTGAGTGCTGCCGTGCAAGCTCGGACTGCTGCCATGACAGCTGTGGATTATAGTGTGCAGAGGTGCTTGCCAGGTCTCACAGCATTCCAGCAACTTGTCTTCCAAAGGATTACGAGGATTGCTGAGGCACTGCTCTGGGGACGTGGCAGTAGCTCCATGAAGCACAAACCAGCTGAAGACATCATTCATCTTCCCACCGCTGCCACTCCTCTTGTTGTTGCCTGTCAACCAGCCAGCCCAGACTGCTATCACCCATGCCGAGATGGTGCAGTGCACAGCCGGGCCTTCTAGGTCCAGAGCTGCTTGAGGTCATCCTCCAAGGCCATCTGTAATCTCCCCCAGGTGGAAGTCAGCAGCCTTCCACCAGTTATGCTGCAGCCACTGGGGTAGTACTAGGAAAGGCAATGGCACATGGAAGATAGGCACTAGGGTGATTATTGATTTTTATATGCAATATGGCCTGGTTTGATTTATAAATTTGGTTTGAAATGTTTATTTTGTGATAAATTTCATTTTTGCATTGGGGCCAAGCGGACACTGTGACAGTCAGTAACAGAGGGAAGGTAAGGTGTGGGACTGTCGGTAAATGGGTTGCAGTTACTGGTATGGCACTCGGATGAATTCTTCACAGACAGCAGGCAGAAAGGAGCCCTCTTGGTTGCCTCTTCCTTTTTCTTCTTCTACTTCCTCCTCCTCCTCTTGCTTCTAGATTCTAGACTCCTAGATTCGGGGAAGGTTCTGTTAGATTGGAAAAAAGCGAATGTGACTCCTTTATTCAAAAAGGGACGGAGACAGAAAGCAGGAAACTACAGGCCAGTTAGCTTAACATCTTAGGGAAAATGTTAGAAGCTATTATTAAAGATGTTATAGCAGGGCACTTAGAAAAATTCAAGGTAATCAGGCAGAGTCAACATGGTTTTGTGAAAGGGAAATCATGTTTAACCAATTTATTGGAGTTCTTTGAGGGAGTTACACGTGCTGTGGATAAAGGGGATGTATTGTACTTAGATTTCCAGAAGGCATTTGATAAGGTGCCACATCAAAGGTTATTGCAGAAAACAAAAGCTCATGATATAGGGGGTAACGTATTGGCATGGATAGAAAATTGGCTAGCTTGCAGGAAACAGAGAGTAGACATAAATGGATCATTTTCTGGTTGGCAAGATGTAACAAGTGGTGTGCCACAGGGATCAGTGCTGGGCCTCATCTTTTTACAATTTATATAAATGAATTAGATAAAGGGACCGAAGGTATGGTTGCTAAATTTGCTGATGACACAAAGATAGGTAGGAAAGCAAGGTGCGAAGAGGACATAAGGAAGCTACAAAGGGATATAGATAGATTAAGTGAATGGAGTATAATGTGGCAAATAACCTGGCAAATGGAGTATAATGTGGGAAAGTGTGAAATTGTCCATATTGGCAGGAAAAATAAAAAAGAAGCATATTATCTAAATGGTAAGAGATTGCAGAGCTCTGAGATGCAGAGGGATCTGAGTGTCCTAGTGCATGAATGGCAAAAGTTTAGTATGCAGGTATAGCACGTAATTAGGAAAGCTAATAGAATATTATTGTTTATTGCAAGGAGGTTGTGCTTCAGCTATACAGGGCATTGGTGAGACCACATCTGGAGTACTGTGTACAGTATTGGTCTCCTTATTTAAGGAAGGATGTAAATGCGTTGGAAGCAGTTCAGAGAAGGTTTACTAGACTAATACCTGGAATGGAAGGGGTGGGCTGTCTTATGAAGAAAGATTGAACAGGCTAGGCTTGTATCTGCTGGAATTTAGAAGAATAAGAGGCAACTTGATTGAAACATATAAGATCCTCAGGGGTCTGGACAGGGTGGATGTGGAAAGGATGTTTCCCCTTGTGAGAGAATCTAGAACTAGGGGTTATTGCTTAAAAATAAGGGGTCACCCGTTTAAGACAGAGATGAGGAGAAATTTTTTCTCTCAGAAGGTCGTGAATCTTTGGAATTCTCTTCCTCAAAAGATGGTGGAAACAGAGTCTTAATATTTTTAAGGCAGAGGTAGATAGATTCTTGATAAGCAAGGGGGTGAAAGGTTATCGGGGGTAGGTGGAAATATGGAGTAATCAGTTCAGTCATGAACTTATTGAATGGCAGAGCAGGCTTGAGGGGCCGAGTGGCCTACTCCTGCTCCTAATTCGTATGTTTGTATGTTCTGCTTCTCCATCTTCTCATGTTCCTGCTTGCCATATAGCTTGTGGCAAGCGCTGTCCCCTGATGATGGTGAGATGTTAACATGCAGCAGACCATCACAAATCTTGACACCTGCTCAGCCTAGTACTGCAGGGCTCTTCCAAAGCGGTCCAGGCATAGGAAGCATTGTTTCAAAATGCCAGTGGTCTTCTCTATCAAACTTCACGTGGCGGCATAGTTTTCATTGTATGCTTACAGTGCACATGCGTGTGGATTGCACACCGGAGTCACCAGCCATGTGGTCAGAGGATAGTCCTTGCCGCCCAGGAGGTGGCTGAAATGTAGCTGGCACAGCCGACTGCTGCAGAATGAAGGCATCGTGGTCGCTGCCCAAATACCAGGCACTGACCTGCATGATTCGCTGCCTGTGCAATCACTGGCACCCTTTACCACAGGGAAGCTTGCAAAACTAGCGAAGCCATATGCTTGCTCTGCCTGCTTGCCTCCAGCTAGAGGGAATGAAATGTAATTAGCTTTCATTGACAGCAAACTGCGAGATTTTACAAATATCTTCAGCTCCAGCCTGGAGGGAGCAATATGCGTAAAAGTTCATGAACACCTTCACAGCCACTGGCAATGTGGCCCTTTCCCTGCTTTGCAGTTGTGGCTGCAGCAGGTGATAGGTTTCAGTGAGGACGTCCTTACTGAAGGGCAGACATCTCACATATTGTTCATCACTGAAGAGCAGGTAGGGAAATTGCTCCCTGAATACACTGGGCTGATATGGCCTTCTACTGATAGCCCTTCCCTGCCTTCTCCTCCTCCCACTTCCAGTCAATTGTCCTGCTCTGCGTGGCCTCTGTTCATTCTCCAAGTCATGCAGTATTGCAAGGGGGATGCCTACTAGTGCAGCCATGTCTAGGAGCAACAGGTTTGTGCAGCATCAGCGAAACGCTCTTCAGCACCAGCCTCCCCCCCCCACCCCCCAACCCCGTGTAGACATTGCAACTTAAAACAACTATAGAAAGCACGAATTACTTGCAGAATCAAAACAACAGCCAGAAGAAATCAACCAACAGCTAACATGTAAATAGCTGCTGACCCTTCAAATTGCACTGCTCAGGTAGTCCTTCATCCTGCTGAGCACTTGCTCAGTGTGCGAGGTTAAAAGAGCATGATGGCTGGAGCATTAATATCCACAAGACCACTGCTCCATCAATCAAATCAGCATGCACAGCATGATCTGTCTGCATACTGTTATTTGCATACTTCTGGCAGACATTCATTGCACTAATGGTCTCACCAATATAGTGGCCACCATAATTTGTACCACAAATGTGCATGCACACTGGGAGCACCATTTTGGAGCCCTAAGGGCACTCGTAGCACTCAAAAAATAGGTGCAAATGAGACCAATTTCTCACCATCACTGCCTAGGTTATGCTAGCGCACATGGAACTGCATTCCTGCAGGAGTCAGTGCCTACAGCAAATCGAGAGAGAAAAATGAAATGCAAAGAAAAGCAAAGGAAACTGCAGGACTAACATCACAAATTGTTAATCCTTCAGTGTGGATGTAAAACATCAGGGATAGGGTGGATCAGTAACAGCGCAAAACCGCACCCGTGCCTGAAGAAATCTGTGGTGTAAAAGTTTCTGAGTCATTGGACTGAGTGCTGGGTAGAACTAACCTAAGCCTTCAGAGCAATGTTTAATCTCAAATTCTTTTCTTCATCAGTTTGTGACACCATATGAATCTCAAGGTTTGCTCCCCATTTGCCACAGTACCAACACAGGCAGGTGTACATTGAGCATGGACTATATCCTCTCTCCTCTCTCTGTCCTGCACACACTCTGGCTTTCTTGTTCTGCTTAATTGTTTGTCTCTTGCTCAATTTCCATTTGACTTGCTCACTTTCACTTTCTTGCTTTTGCTCTCCCATGGTTCCCACCCCCTCTTATAACTGTGTATGTTTCTGCCTCTTTCACTGTCTATTTGTGGTGAAGAAGGCATATGGAATGCTTTCCTTTATTGGCCAAGGTATAGAATTCAAAAGCAGGGATGCAATGCTGGAACTGTACAAAATGCTAGTTTGGCCACAGTTGGAGTATTGCGTACAGTTCTGGTCACCAAATTACAGAAAGGACATAAAAGCAAAATACTGCGGATGCTGGAAATCTGAAATAAAAACGAGAAATGCTGAAAATACTCAGCAGGTCTGGCAGCATCTGTGGAGAGAGAAGCAGAGTTAATGTTTCAGGTCAGTGACCCTTTTAACAGGCAAATATTAGAAATGTAAAAGGTAATATGCAAGTAAAGCAGGGGTGGGGCAAGAGATAACAAAGGAGAACGTGTAGATAGGACAAGGTCACAGAATAGCTGACCAGAAGGTCGAGGAGACTACATTGTGAGCAGCGAATACAGTATACTACATTGAAAGAAGTATAAGTAAATCGCTGCTTCACCTGAAAAGAGTGTTTGGGGTCTGATATCCCAATTACTTGTACTTCTTTCAATATACTATACTGTATTCGCTGCACCCAATGTGGTCTCCTCTACATTGGGGAGACCAAACGCAGACTGGGTGACCGCTTTGCGGAACACTTCCGCTCAGTTCGCAAGCAGGACCCCGAGCTTCCAGTTGCTTGCCATTTCAACACTCCCCCCTGCTCTCATGCTCACATCTCTGTCCTGGGATTGCTGCAGTGTTCCAGTGAACATCAACGCAAGCTCAAGGAACAGCATCTCATTTGCCGATTAGGCACACTACAGCCTGCCGGACTGAACATTGAGTTCAATAATTTCAGAGCATGACAGCCCCCCATTTTACTTTTATTTTTAGTTTTTTTTTCTTTTCCCTTCAAAAACATTTTTTTTTGTTTATTTTATTTTATTTCATCCTAGTTTGTTCAGTATGCTTACCCATTTTTTTTTCATATTTGTACTTGTGGCTGTTCAATTTTCAGTCGTTAACACCCTATCTGTACTAACGCTTTGTCTTTCAACACACCACTGACACATTGTCTTTGCTCCACGACCTTCTGGTCAGCTATTCTGTGACCTTGTCCTATCTACACTTTCTCCTTTGTTATCTCTTGCCCCACCCCTGCTTTACTTGCTTATAACCTTTTACATTTCTAATATTTGCCAGTTCTGAAGAAGGGTCACTGACCTGAAACATTAACTCTGTTTCTCTCTCCACAGATGTTGCCAGACCTGCTGAGTATTTCCAGCATTTCTTGTTTTTATTACAGAAAGGACATAGTTGCTCTGGAGAAAGTGCAGAGGCGATTTACAAGAATTTTACCAAAATTTGAAAGTTGTAGCTATGAGGAAAGATTGGATAGGCTAGGGTTGTTTTCCTTAGAATAGAGGAGGTTCAGGGGTGACTTAATAAAGGTATACAAAATTATGAGGGGCCTAGATAGAGTAGACAGGAAGGACCTGTTTCCCTAAGCGGAGAGGTCAATTACCAGAGGACACAGATTTAAAGTGATTGGTAGAAGGATGAGAGGGGACATGAGGAAAAACTTTTTCACCCAGATGGGTGTTTGGAATTCACTGCCAGGAAGGGTGATGGAGGCAGAGACCCTCAATTCTTTTAAAAGGTACCTGGACATGCACCTGAAGTGCTGTAACCTGCAAGGCTATGGACCAGGTGCTGGAAGGTGGGATTAGACTGGGTGGCTAGTTTTCGGCCGGCATGGACATGACGGGATGAGTGGCCTTCTTCTGTGCTGCAATTTGTCTATGGTTCTATGGTTCTATTTACGTCACTGCTTTGTTTCTGTCTCACTTTGTCACTTTGACTCTTGTTTTGCCTCTGTCTATCGTGCTCTGTCTCTGTCCTTGTATGTCTTTCTCTTCCACATATGGGACTTGGAGGGGGTGCAGTGTAGATTCACCAGAATGATACCGGGGCTAAAAGGGGTGATGCCAGGAAGCACTTCTTTATACAAATCTGGAACTCTTTCCCCCAAGAAGATGTTGAGGCTGTGGGGTCAATTGAAATATTCAAAATTAACATTGATAGATTTTGTTAGGCAAGGATATTAAAGAATATGGAATCAAGGTAAATGGATTTAAGGTACAAATCGGACACAATCTAATTTAAAGGTGAAAGAGACTCAAGGAGTTGACTGTTTCTATGCTTCTCTGGCTTGCTCTGAGTGTGTGTGTGTCTCTCTGTCTCTGTCTTGCTCACTGTCTACGTGACTCATGCTGAACTCATTTATATCTGTGTGTCTCTCTCTCTCTGTCCATTTGTGTCTCTCTTTCTATCTCTTCCTATCTTACTGACTATGGGGGTGGGGGGGGAGGGATTTTACATTTTCCCCTGCACCAGGTTTGGAAGCGTGGATAGCATAAAATTGGGTGAGATGGTGATGGGTGGAGGAGCGGGGGGGGAGGTTCCTGCCACCATCCCATCTCTGCCAAAATTTAGCCGGCCCCACCGCCAATTGAGGCCTTTAACTCGTAATTAAAGGCCCCTTCCCACTGCAGCCACAATTAACCATACGGCAGGGGGCCCTGTAGCCGCATCGAAAGCGTGGCACGAGAAACCATGCGGGTTGTTCCCCGATTCCGGGGGTTGGAGTGGGGAACCTCGTTAAAAGGCACTTAGTGCCTGAACAAGGGACCCAGCATCAGGAAGTAGGGGAGGTGGGGGGCTGTTGAGAACCACCCCCCAATCCTTGCTGCCCTCCACCTCCACCCCCCTCCGACCTCCACCCCTTGAGACCCCTCCTGCCCTGCCCTACCTGAGGCCTGGCTCCAGCGACACTCGTCGGCTTCCAGCAGGTGCACCTCCAGCAGCAGCTACTGACTCCGGAGTGGCGCTGCAGCTTCCGGCCTCTGATTGGCCGTCAGCTCTCCAAGGGCGGCAGCTCTGGAGATGGGGTCCTTGATCCTGCGGAAGGCCCGCCGCTGTCCACTTAAGTGCCTGACTGGCACTAAATTCGGCGGGCCTTCCGGAGAAGAGGTGACACAGGGATCTCGGCATTGCTTTTTCCAAATGTCGAGACCCCTGCTGCCAGAATAAAATTCCCCCTATGTCTCCATGTGACTCAAGTATATAAATATTTCTGAGTCTCCCTCTGATGAATAAAATATAAAAATTAAATGATTTCTCCTGGGCTGAATTTTTGACTGCTGTGATTAATCTTTTCGCCCATCTCGTGCTATAGATGAGTTGATTTGCTCAATATGTCATGGCAATTTTTAAAATAGCTAACATTTATACCTCTTCAAAGACTGCTAAAACAGATTATGTGGTCGTTATCATATTACTGTTTGTGGGAGGTTGCTGTGTTTCTTCTTCTTTCTTTTGGGCCTCCTTATCTCGAAAGACAATGGATACGCGCCTGGAGGTGGTCAGTGGTTTGTGAAGCAGCGACTGGCGTGGCTATAAAGGCCAATTCTAGAGTGACAGGCTCTTCCACAGGTGCTGCAGAGAAATTTGTTTGTCGGGGCTGTTACACAGTTGGCTCTCCCCTTGCGCCTCTGTCTTTTTTCCTGCCAGCTACTAAGTCTCTTTGACTAGCCACACTTTAGCCCCGTCTTTATGGCTGCCCGCCAGCTCTGGCGAACGCTGGCAACTGACTACCACGACTTGTGATCAATGTCACAGGATTTCATGTCGCGTTTGTAGACGTCTTTAAAGCGGAGACATGGACGGCCGGTGGGTCTGATACCAGTGGCGAGCTCGCTGTACAATGTGTCTTTGGGGATCCTGCCATCTTCCATGCGGCTCACATGGCCAAGCCATCTCAAGCACCGCTGACTCAGTAATGTGTATAAGCTGGGGATGTTGGCCGCCTCGAGGACTTCTGTGTTGGAGATACGGTCCTGCCACCTGATGCCAAGTATTCTCCGGAGGCAGCGAAGATGGAATGAATTGAGACGTCGCTCTTGGCTGACATACGTTGTCCAGGCCTCGCTGCCATAGAGCAAGGTACTGAGGACACAGGCCTGATACACTCGGACTTTTGTGTTCCGTGTCAGTGCGCCATTTTCCCACACTCTCTTGGCCAGTCTGGACATAGCAGTGGAAGCCTTTCCCATGCGCTTGTTGATTTCTGCATCTAGAGACAGGTTACTGGTGATAGTTGAGCCTAGGTAGGTGAACTCTTGAACCACTTCCAATATTGATGGATGGAGCATTTCTGATGTCCTGCCCCATGATATTCATTTTCTTGAGACTGATGGTTAGGCCAAATCCATTGCAGGCAGCCGCAAACCTGTCGATGAGACTCTGCAGGCACTCTTCAGTGTGAGATGTTAAAGCAGCATTGTCAGCAAAGAGGAGTTCCCTGATGAGGACTTTCCGTACTTTGGACTTCGCTGTTAGATGGGCAAGGTTGAATAACCTGCCCCCTGATCTTGTGTGGAGGAAAATTCCTTCTTCAGAGGACTTGAACGCATGTGAAAGCAGCAGGGAGAAAAAAATCCCAAAAAGTGTGGGTGCGAGAACACAGCCCTGTTTCTCGCCACTCAGGATATGATGTGAGCCGCGTGGAAGATGGCAGGATCCCCAAAGACACATTGTACAGCGAGCTCGCCACTGGTATCAGACCCACCGGCCGTCCATGTCTCCGCTTTAAAGACGTCTACAAACGCGACATGAAATCCTGTGACATTGATCACAAGTCGTGGGAGTCAGTTGCCAGCGTTCGCCAGAGCTGGCGGGCAGCCATAAAGAGGGGGCTAAAGTGTGGCAAGTCAAAGAGACTTAGTAGTTGGCACGAAAAAAGACAGAGGCGCAAGGGGAGAGCCAACTGTGTAACAGCCCCGACAAACAAATTTCTCTGCAGCACCTGTGGAAGAGCCTGTCACTCTAGAATTGGCCTTTATAGCCACTCCAGGCGCTGCTCCACACACTACTGACCACCTCCAGGCGCTTATCCATTGTCTTTCGAGATAAGGAGGCCAAAGAAGAAGAAGATGGAACATATGAGCAGGAGTAGGCCATTCAGCCCATTGAGCTTGCTCCGCCATTCAACTAGATCATGGTTGATCATCTACTTAAAAGCCACTTTCGGCACTGTCCCTATATCCCTTGATACCATTAGTATCCAGGTATCTATCGATTTCTGTCTTGAACAGGTTCAATGATTGAGCTTCTATGGGGTAGAGAATTCCAAAGATTCACCACTCTCTGAGTGAAGAAATTCCTCCTCATCTCAGTTTTTAATGTTCTGCCCCTTTATTCTGAGACTGTGTCCCCTTGTTCTAGACTCACCAGCCAGAGGAAACATCATATCCACATCCACCCTGTCTCGCCTTGTAAGAACTTTGTAAGTTTCAATGAGATCACCTCTCGTTCTTCGAAACTCTAGAGAATACAGGCCCGGTTTTCTCAATCTCTCCTCATAAGACAATTCTGCCATCCCAGGGATTAGTCTGGTGAACCTCTGCTGCACTCCCTCTATGGCAAGTATACCCTTCTTTAGATGAGGAGACCAAATCTGTACACAATACTCCAGGTGCGGTTTTCCCAAGGATATGCAATTGCAGCAAGACATCGTTACTCCTGTACTCAAATCCCTTTGCAATGAAGACCAGCATACCATTTGCCTTCCTAATTGCTTGCTGCACCTGCATGCTAGCTTTTAGTGATTCATGAACCCAGGTCCCTTTGGACATGAACACTTCCCAACCTCTCACCACTTCAGAAATACTCTGTCTTTCTCTTTTTTTCTACCAAAGTGGATAACTTCACACTTGTTCACATTATATTCTATCTGCCATGTTCTTGCCCATTCACTTAGCTGCTCCAAGTCCCCTTGAAGCCTCCTTGCATCCTCCTCACAACTCACATTCCCAGCTAGTTTTGTGTCGTCAGCAAATTTAGAAATATTCCATTTGGTCTCCACATCCAAATCATTTATATAGATTGTGAACAGCTGTGGCCCAAGCACTGATCTGTGCTGTACCCCACTAGTAACAGCCTGCCACCCTGAGAATGACCCTTTTATTCAAACTTTGTGTTTTCTGACTGCTTTCCAATTCTCAATCCATACCAGTATATTCCCCCACCAACCCCCCCCTACCCCCGATCCCATGTGTTCTAATTTTGTTTACTAACCTCCTGTGTGGGACCTTAGCAAAAGCCTTCTGCAAATCCAAGAACATTTCGGATGCTAACTTGTTTATTTCGGGTTGGCTAATGAAAGTTCATCTAAACTACAGCCAACTGACATTTCTGGCACTTTAGAATTGTCAGATATTACGGCATAGAAGGAAGCCATTCAGCCCATCATGCCTGTGCTGGCTCTTTGGTAGAGCTATCCAATTAATTCTATTCCTCTTCTCTTTGCCCTACCCCTGCATTTATTTTGCTTTCAAGTATTTCAAGTACCCGGGCCCTGATAATCTTCCCTCCGAAGCCCTGGTTACTCAGTCCTACTTGCATTGAGATCTTTTTACTCGGTGAATTGTCCAAATTTGGACTGTGGGTCAGCTGAGATTCAGTTGGTAGCACCCTCATCTGAACATGACACTGAGCACATAACATGCTGGATTTAATAGGCACCCCTGAGACGGTCTAGGAGGCAGCCATAGATTTGCAATGGAGGCAGGGAGTGTAGGATCCGTCACACTGCAATTTAATCAGGGACGGGATAGGCTGACGATAGCCCACCCAGAGGCTAATTGAGTCCCTTAAGAGGCTTATTATCAGCCAGTTAAGGGCCTCTTCCCACCATCACTGGAATTAAGCCAGGGGCAGGGGACCTCCACAAGGTGACCTCCCTGTGGGTTTTTTTGGGGGGGGTGGGTGGGTGGACGTTTCTCTGTAAGCCCCCAGCAGAAAACAACCCACCTCCATGAAACCCCTTGCCCTGCACTCAATGCCTACCCTCCTCCCATCACTCGGGCCTGCCGACTGGGCCTGGCGACCTCGCCTCACTTGCCTTGGGTTCAGGCCTTCAGCACTGGGCCTAGTTCCCTGGCCTCTTGTAGTACCAGCAGTGGCCACCACTCCCAATGGTGCTGCTGAGACTACTGAGCTGCCTGTCCTCTGATTGGCCAGCAGCTCTTGGAGGCAGGATCCCTGTCTTTAAAGGGATGGAGATCCCGGCGCTGGGCTGTTAATTGCCTGAGCGCCATTAAACAGAGCCAGGGGAAGCTCCGAATGGCTGAGGCAGGGTTCCCACAGCCTTTTTGGTCCAACAGCTCTACTAAATCCTGCCCAATGTAAGCACAATCCCAGGTCAGTACTGAGGGAGTGCTGCACTGTCAGAAGTGTCGGCTTTCAGGTGAGATGTTAAACCAAGATCCTGTCTGCCCTCTCAGGTGGACATAAAAAGTATACCTTAGGGAAATGTTGCCATGCAACCATTCAATATGCTTATGATATCATGAAGAGCTGTGATCTGATTTCTGTTCCGAACAATGGCTGTAAGTCAAGGGTAGCCTGACCCGCTGAAAGGAGGGACTTTTGACATCTTACTGCACTGTTAGCGTATGGTCTGAACCTGGTTTATTTTTATTTGCTCGTGCAATGTGGGGATCCTTGCCTTGTTAACCCATATTACCACTTGCAATGATTTGTGAATCTGTACCCCTCAATCTCTTTGCGCATCTACCTTATTTAGTCTCTTATTTTCCAAGAAGTATGCGGCTGTCTGATTTCTCTTACTTCGCTGTGGTTCAATGGGTAGCTTTCTGGCCTGAGTCATAAGGTTCTCAATTCAAGACCCATACCAGGGCTTAAGCATAAAAATCAAGGCTGTCACTGCAGTGCAGTACTGAGAAGTGCTGCACTTACTGGAGGAGGTGTTGTTTGGATGAGATGTTAAACTGAGGCCCCAGCTGCTCTCTCATGTGAATGTAAAAGTTTGAAGAACGGCAGGGGAAGTATCCCTCAGTGTCTTGGCCAATGTTTATCCCCAATTGTGAAAGGTGCTATATGAATGCAAGTCTTTCTTGCAAATGTGCCACTTGACAGTTGATAAATTTACTGCCACAATACTAATACACAGGGAGTGATGCACTATCGCGATTTGCTCCATGTTAGCTATTTGATCAGCCCTCCTCTTGCTTTTTTTCCATTCTTTAACTTTTGGCTGGAGTCGTGTAATATACATTGATCAAGAGAAAACAGAATGTGGGGATAGAGGGAATGTACTCCAATTACCTAGATATGACAAGTAGTCTTTCCCAATTGGGCCTCAGCCTTTCTCCACGTATATCAACGACTCAGGTAAGGAATAGAGAGTTGGATATCTAAGATTGCAGATCTCACTATGCTGGGAGTAAGTTGTATAGATGAGAGCAAAAAGTTACAGAGCAGCATAGACTAAATGATTGGGCAAAACTGAGGCAGATGGAGTTTATGGTGGGAAAGTGTGAGGACATTCACATTGGATTAAGAAAGACAAATTGGGATATTTTCTAAAATGATGAGAAACTAGGAACTATAGAGGAGCAAAGAGATTTAAGTATCCATGTAAACAAATCACTAAAAGCTGGTAAACAGGTGCAAAGAGCGATCAAAAAGGCTAATGGAATGATGGCCTTTATCTCAAGGGCAATGGAGTACAAAGGAATGGAAGTGTTGCTTCAGTTGTATAAAGCTCTGGTCAGATCACATCTGGAGCATTGTGTTCAGTTTTCAGGACCGAATCTCAGACAAGATGTTTAGGCCATGCAACAGATGCACCAGTATGACACCAGGGCTTAAAGGGTTAAGTTATGGGGGCAGGTTGCATAAACTTGGCTTGTATTCACTTGAGTTTAGAGGGTTAAGGGGTGATCTAATTGATGTGTTTAAAATTACATCAGGATTCACTTGGGTAAACGGAGAGAAACTATTTCTTCTGGAGGGGGTTCTAGAAAAAGGAGAACAACCTAAGGAATGGGTAATAAACTCTGGCCTAGCCAGCGACACTCACATCCCATGAACGAATAAAAAATATTAGAGCTAGGCTATTTGGGAATGAAATCAGGAAGAACTTTTTCGAACAAAAGGTACTGCTACTCCTAACACTACTTACTACAGCAACACAGCAACTTGCACCAGTAATGCAGTATCATGTCCTAAGGTGCTTCACAAGAACATAATCAGACAAAACTTCACAACGAGCTAAAGAATTCCTTAGTTAGAACATTAGGATAGGTGGTCAATGCTTGGTCAAAGAGGTAATTTTTAAGGAGAGTCTTAAACGGGAGAGGCAGAGAGGTTTAGGGTATAAATTCCAGAGATTAGGGACTGGATGGCTGAACCAATTGTCGGATGAATGTTGTGGGATGAGCTGAAGTTTACAGAAGGTGCAAGGTGGGAGACTGGCCAGGAGAGAATTGGATTGATGCGACAAAACATGGATGAGAGTTTCACCAGCAGATGGGGTGAGGCAGGGATGGAGGTGGGTAATGTTACAGAGTTGGAAGTGGGCATTTTTGGTGTTGGAGAGGATATGGGGTCAGAACCTCAGCTGAGGGTCAAATAGGACGCTGAGGTTGTGAAGTGTGTGCTTGTGGCCAGAGAGAGGGTAGCAAGGGAGCAGGGCTTGTGGCGGGGGCTAAAAAAATTGGCTTTGGTCTTCCCTCTGTATAATTGGAGCAAATTGGCTCATCCAGTATTGGATGAAGGAGAAGCAGCAGGACAAATCAGAGGCAGTGGAGGAGTTGAGAAAGGTAGCAATGAGGTGGAGCTGAGTGTTGTCATAGTACATGTGGGATCTGTCATCATGACAAAAGACAGCATATATACATGAGAAACAGGATGGGGCCAAGGATAGATTACCTGGGGATTAATGGTGCAGAGAAGGAAAGAAATGTTATTGCAGATGGTTCTTTAACTATGACAATAGGTAAGAATGGAATGAAGTGTGTGCAGTAATATTCAGCTGGACAATGGAGGAGAGGCATTCAAGGAGGATGATGTGGTCAACCATGTCAAAGGTTGCAGAATGGTCGAGAAGGATGAGGTGGGATATATGTGCCATAATCACAATCACAGAGGATGTCATTTCGAGACTTTGATAAGGGCCATTTCAGCACTGGGGCAGAAATCTGATTGGAGAGGTTCAAATTTTGGGAGTTGTAGAAATGTAAGCGCGCGTTTGGGAAACAGAAACACATTCAAGGAACCAAAGCGAAACACAGCAGATACTGGAAATCTTAAATAAAAACAGAAAATGCTGGAAATACTCAACAATTCAGGCAGCATCTGCGAAGAGAGAAACAGAGTTAACATTTCAGGTCGATGGCCTTTCAACAGAACACATGTTCAAGGACTTTGGAGAGGAAAGCGAGATTGGAGATTGGGCTAGTAGTTTGCCAGGACAGAGAAGACAAGGATGTTTTTTTGAGCGAGGTGATAATGATGACAGATTTGAAGGGGAGGGGGACAGTACCTAAGGAAAGGTCATCATTTACAATATCTGCTAACATGGGGCCAGGAAAGGAAGCTAGGTGGCTAGCAGTTCAGTGAAGCGTCTTGGTTCGATGCTTTAGTTTCTCATCAACAAAAAGGACTAGCTTCTCACAGAGTTCCTGTAGGATTCTCTGAAGAGAAATTCCAGGTTAGATTTCATTCTGACTTTTCAAAGATGTAGCAAGGAACTTTGTACGCTGTCTAACTAATGGCCGAACAACCTCACCAGCATTTCTGACAGTGAAGTGTTGTTTTATGTTAGCTCCAATCTTGTATGTTCAATGTTATACTGTGTGCAGAGAATAAAAATTAAATCATAGAAATAAATCAGATATATAAATCTGAGAAAGCAGTGGATGAGAACAGAGATGGACTGTCTTCATGTAAAAAATGTCATTTATATTCAATAAGGGAGCTTCATTGTCAGTCACATATCTCTGTGAATATTTGTGTAATTCAATAAATGGGTCTTAAACTGTCAGATTATAGATAGAAACAGATCGTCTCCAGTGGGTGCTACATCTAATCAAATATCCAATACTGTACAATGACACTACTGCTATTGCAACAGTAGGAAATCCCCTGTGGATAGGTGAGTACCGGCCAGAGAAAACCTCTGGTGTAACTCACTGGTTTGGGACTGGTCAATCTGGTTTCTCTCTCCCGTTTGAGGCTGGTCAGTCTGATCTATCTGTCTGGTTTGGGATTGGTCAGTCTGGTGCATCTCTCTGGTTTGGGACTAGTCAGTCTGGTGTATCTCTCCTTTTTGGGGCTGGTCCCTCTGATGCACCTCTCCGGTCTGGGGCTGGTCACTCTGCTGTAACTATCTGGTTTGTGACTGGTCAGTCTGGTGTATTTCTCCAGTCTGGGACTGATCACTGGTGTATTTCGCTGGTTTGTGACTGACAAGTATCCCATATGCCTTCCTAACCACCTTATCAACCTGTGCTGCTGCCTTCAGTGATCTATGACAAGTACACCAAGGTCCCTCTGATCCTCCATACTTCCCAGGGTCCTACCATCCATTGTATATTCTCTTGCCTTGTTAGTTCTCCCAAAATGCATCACCTCACACTTCTCAGCATTAAATTCCATTTGCCACAGCTCCACCCATCCTACCAGCCCATCTATATCGTCATAGAATCACAGAGTTATACAGCACAGAAGCAGGCCCTTCAGCCCATCATGTCTGTGCTGGCCATCAAGCACCTAACTATTCTAATCCCATTTTCCAGCACTTGGACCGTAGCCTTGTATGCTATGGCGTTTCAAGTGCACATCTAAATACTTCTTAAATGTTGTGAGGGTTCCTGCCTCTACCACCCCTTCAGGCAGTGCGTTCCAAATTCCAACCACCCTCTGGGTAAAATTTGTTTTACCTCAAATCCCCTCTAAACCTCCTGCCCTTTGCCTTAAATTTATGCCCCCTAGTTCTTGACTCCTCTGCTCAGGGAAAAAGTTTCTTCCTATCTAACCTATCAATGCCCCTCATAATTTTGTATACCTCAATCATGTCCCCCCTCAGCCTTCTCTGCTCTAAGGAAAACAACCCTTGCCTATCCAGTCTCTCTACATCCAGTCAGACTACATCAACTGCTTTACCCTCATCTACACATCTAGTCACCTCCACAAAAAATTAAATCAAGTTAGTTAGACATGATCTTCCCCTGACAAAGCCATGCTGACTATTCCTGATTAATCCCTGCCTCTCCAAGTGGAGATTAATCCTGTCCCTCAGAATTTTTTCCAATAGTTTCCCAACCACTGATGTTAGACTCACCGACCTAAAATTACCTGGTTTATCCCTGCTACCCTTCTTGAATAATGGTACCACATTCCCTGTCCTCCAGTCCTCTGGTACCTCTCCTGTGGCCAGATAGGATTTGAAAATTTGTGTCAGAGCCCCTGCAATCTCCTCTCTTGCCTCATATAACAGCCTGTGATTCATCTCATCTGGGCCTGGGGATTTATCCACTTTTAAGCCCGCTAAAACTGCTAATACTTCCTCCCTTTCAATGTTAATATGTTCAAGTATATCACAGTCCCCTCCCTGATCTCTACACCTACATCGTCCTTCTCCATAGTGAACACAGATGAAAAGTAATTATTTAAAACCTCACCTATGTCCTCCGGCTCCACACACACATTGCCATTTTGTTCCCTAATGGGCCCTACTCTTTCCCTGGTTATCCTCTTGCCCTTAATATACTTAGAAAACGCCTTAGGATTTTCCTTTAGCATGCCCACCAGTGTTTCTTTATGTCCCCTCTTCGCTCTCCTAATTACTTTTTAAGTACCCCCCTACACTTTCTATACTCCTCTAGTGCCTCTGCTGTTTTCAGCACTCTGAATCTGCCATAAACCTCCTTTTTTTCCCTGATTCAATCCTCTATATCCCTTGACATCCAGGGTTCCCTGGATTTTTGGTCCTACCTTAATGGGTACATGTTGGCTCTGAACTCTCACTATTTCCTCTTTGAATGACTGCCACTGGTCTGATGTAGACTTTCCTACAAGTAGCTGCTCCCAGTCCACTTTGGCCAGATCCTGTTTTATCAAATTGAAATCGGTTTTCCACCAATTCAGTATCTTTATTTCCAGTCCATTTTTGTCCTTTTCCATAACTACCTCAAATCTTATAGAGTTATGGTCATTATCCCCAAAATGTTCCCCCACTGACAGTTCTACCACTTGTCCGGCTTCATTCCCTAGGATTAGGTCCAGTACTGCCCCTTCTCTTGTAGGACTTTCTACGTACTGTCTCAAAAAGCTCTCCTGTATGCATTTTAAGAATTCCGCCCCCTTTAAGCCTTTTGCACTAAGACTATCCCAGTAGATATCGGGGAAGTTGAAATCCCCTACTATTATTACCCTATTATTTTTACACCTCTCTGAGATTTGCCTACATATCTGCTCCTCTATCTCTCCCTGACTGTTTGGAGGCCTGTACACTCCCAGCCAAATGATTGCCCCCTTTTTGTTTTTAAGTTCTACCCGTATGGCCTCATTTGAGGAACCTTCTAAGATATCTTCCCCCCTACTGCAGTAATTGACTCCTTGATGAACAGTGCAATACCACCTCCTCTTTTATCCCCGCCCCTGTCACGCCTGAAGATTCTATACCCTGGAATATTGAGGTGCCAATCCTGCCCTTCCCTCAACCATGTCTCTGTGACAGCAATGATATAATTCCATGTGTTAATCAGTGACCTCAATTCATCTGCCTTAATTGTAAGACTCCTTGTTTTAAAATAGATGCAATCCAGCCTTGCATTATTCGCTTGTGCCGTAAGAGGTCTATATTTGCTCTGCCTTCTATATTTGACTGTGTATCCCCGCCTAGTGTACCTCCACTTTGTATCCCATCCCCCTGCCAAATTAGTTTAAACCCCCCCCAACGGCACTAGCAAACCTCCCAGCAAGGATGTTGGTCCCGTTCTGGTTCAGGTGCAACCCGTCCAACTTGTACAGGACCCACCTCTGCCAGAAACAGACCCAGCGATCCAGGAAACTAAAGCCCTCCCTCCTGCACCATCTCCTCAGCCAAGTATTCATCTGCTCTATCCTCCTATTCTTAAACTCACGAGCACGTGGCACCAGGAGTAATCCAGAGATTAACCTCTCTGGTTTGTGGCTGGTCAGTCTGATGTATCTCTCCAGTTTGGGACGGGTCACTCTGGTTTATCTCTCCGGGCTAGGACTGGTCAGTGTGGTGTATCTCTGCAATTTGGGACTGATAGTTGGGTTTATCTCTCCAGTCTGGGACTATTCAATTGGATTTATCTCTCTGATTTGGGACTGGTCACTCTGGTTTATCTCTCCGGTCTGTGACTGGTCAGTGTGGTGTATCTCTGCAATTTGGGACTGATAGTTGGGTTTATCTCTCCAGTCTGGGACTATTCAATTGGGTTTATCTCTCTGATTTGGGACTGGTCACTCTGGTTTATCTCTCTGGTCTGTGACTGGTCAGTGTGGTGTATCTCTGCAATTTGGGACTGATAGTTGGGTTTATCTCTCCAGTCTGGGACTATTCAATTGGATTTATCTCTCTGATTTGGGACTGGTCACTCTGGTTTATCTCTCCGGTCTGTGACTGGTCAGTCTGGTGTATCTCTGCAATTTGGGACTGATCAGTCGGGTTTATCTCTCCAGTCTGGGATTGTTCGATTGGGTGTATCTCTCCATTTGGGACAGGTCACTCTGATGTAACTCTCTGATTTGGGACTGGTCAGACTGGCGCATCTCTCCAGTTGGGACTGGTCAATCTGGGATATCTCTCTGCTGTGTTACTGGTCAGTCGGTCTATCTCTCAGGTCTGGGACTGGTCAGCCAGGTGTATCTCTCTGGATTGGGACTGGTCAGTCTGGTGTATCTCTCTGGATTGGGACTGGTCAGTCTTGTGTATCTTTCTAGTTTGTGACTGGTCAGTCTGATGTATCTCTCACGTTTGAACGTGGTCAGTTTGGTTTATCTCTCCAGTTTGGGACTAGTCATTCTGATGTAGCTCTCCGATTTGTGACTGGTCAGTCTGGTGTATCTCTCCAGTTTGGGACTGATCAGTCAGGTTTAGCTCCTCGGTCTGGGACTGTTCAATCGGGCGTATCTCTCCGTTTGGGATTGGTCATGCTGGTATATCTCTCTGGTTTGGGACTAGTCAGTCTGCTGTACCTCTCCAGTTGTTACTGGTCAATCTGGGATATCTCTCTGGTTTGTTACCGGTCAGTTGGTTTGTCTCTCCGGTCTGGGACTGGTCAGTCGGATGTATCTCTCTTGTTTGGGAGTGGTCAGTTTGTTGTGTCTCTCCAGTTTGGGACTGGTCAGTCTGGTGTATCTCTCTCTGGTCTGGGACTGGTCAGTGAGGTATATGACTCCGGTTTGGGACTGGTAAATCTGGTGTATCTCTCTGGTTTGAGACTAGTCAGTTGCTGTATCTCTCCAGTTGTTACTGGTCAATCTGGTGTATCTCTCTGGTTTGTTACCGGTCAGTTGGTTTATCTCTCTGGTTTGGGACTGGTCACTCTGGTATATCTCTCCAGTTTGGGATTAGTCAGTCTGGTGTATCTCGCCAGTTGTTACAGGTCAATCTGGGATATCTCTCTGATTTGTTACCGGTCAGTTGGTTCATCTCTCCGCTCTGGGACTGGTCAGTTTGGTGTATCTCTCTTGTTTGGGAGTGGTCAGTTTGGTGTATCTCTTTGGTTTGGGGACTGGTCAGTCTGCTGCACCACTCCTGTTTGGGACTGGTCAGTCAGGTGTATCTCTCCAGTTTGGGACTGGTCAGTTTGGTGTATCTCTCTGGTTTGGGTCTGGTCAGTTTGGTGTATCTCTCTTGTTTGGGAGTGGTCAGTTTGGTGTATCTCTTTGGTTTGGGGACTGGTCAGTCTGCTGCACCACTCCTGTTTGGGACTGGTCAGTCAGGTGTATCTCTCCAGTTTGGGACTGGTCAGTTTGGTGTATCTCTCTGGTTTGGGACTGGTCAGTCTGCTGCACCTCTCCAGTTTGGGACTGGTCAATCTGGGATATATCTCTGGATTGTGACAGGTCAGTTTGATGAACCTCTCTTGTTTGGGACAGGTTAGTCCTGTACCTCGCTGTTTTGGGACTGGTCAGTCTGGTGCATCTCTCCTGTTTGGAAGTGGGCAGTATGGTGTATCTCCCCAGTTTGGGACTGGTCAGTCTGGTTACCCTCTCCTGCTCGTGGCTGGTCAGTTTGATGTATCTCCCCAGTTTGGGACTGGTCAGTCTGGTGTATCTCCCGTTTGAGATGGCTCAGTCTGGTTCATCTCACTGGTCTGGGACTAGTCACTCTGATGTAACTTTCCAATTTGGGAATGGTCAATCTGGCGTATTTCTCTGGTTTGGGACTGTTCAATAGGGTCTATCTTTCCATTTGGGACGGTCACTCTGATGTTACTCTCTGATTTGGGACTGTTCAGTCTGCTCTATCTCTCCCGGTCTCGGACTGGTCGTTCTGGTATATCTCTCCAGTTGGGACTGGTCTGTCTGCTGTACCTCTCCAGTTGGGACTGGTCAGTCTGAGATATCTCTCTGGTTTGGGACTGGTCAGTTGGTTTATCTCTCCGGTCTGGGTCTGGTCAGTTTGGTATATATCTCTGGTTTGTTACTGGTCAGTTTTTTTCTTCTTTTTTTTATTATATGTCGAGGGGGCCTTTATTCCTCAGGCCCCCTTTATATACATACTTATATTTTTAAAATAACTTTATTAAAAACAGAAAAAAACAAAAACTCAAATTAAAATGCCATTCTCGGCATCGACAATGCACTCCAGTCCCTGCGGTGCCCACCGGTCGCGGGAGGCCTCAAGCGTACCGGTAGACACCGCACGCTCCTTCTCCAGGGACACCCGGGCACAAACGTAACCGCGGAAGAGGGGCAGGCAATCGGGGAGGACAGAACCCCTGATGGCCCGCAGCCTGGACCTGTGAATTGCCACCTTGGACAGGTCCAGGAGCAGACCGACGAGGAGATCCTCCTCCCGGCTCCGCCAGCACCCACAGGACCAGCAGATAGGGAATTACACAGATTGGCCTCTGGGTCGGGCACATCCCGGGCGGAGTGGCAGGCTGTTGGGAGGACGGCCCCTCACAGGTCTCTCTCTCACATTTCTCCCGTGGGGTCCACAGATTCCCCTACCAAGGGCGGGCCCCCCACCTCAGGAGTTGACAAGATCACAGGGGCATCTCCCACACCTGCAGGGGATGGGAACAATCGAAATGTGGAGCTTATTCAAGGAGCAGCTACTGCGTGTCCTTGATAAGTATGTACCTGTGAGGCAGGGAGGAAGTTGTCGAGCGAGGGAGCCGTGGTTGACTAAAGAAGTTGAAGCGCTTGTCAAGAGGAAGAAGAAGGCTTATGTTAGGATGAGACGTGAAGACTCAGTTAGGGCGCTTGAGAGTTACAAGCTAGCCAGGAAGGATCTAAAGGGAGAGCTAAGAAGAGCAAGGAGAGGACACGAGAAGTCATTGGCGGATAGGATCAGGGAAAACCCTAAGGCTTTCGATAGGTATATCAGGAATAAAAGAATGACTAGAGTTAGATTAGGGCCAATCAAGTGGGAAGTTGTGTGTGGAATCAGAGGAGGTAGGGGAAGTGTTAAGTGAATATTTTGCGTCAGTATTTACAGTAGAGAAAGAAAATGTTGTCGAGGAGAATACTGAGATTCAGGCTACTAGGCTAGATGGGATTGAGGTTCACAAGGAGGAGGTGTTATCAATTTTGGAAAGTGTGAAAATAGATAAGTCCCCTGGGCCAGATGGGATTTATCCTAGGATTCTCTGGGAAGCCAGGGAGGAGATTGCAGAGCTTTTGTCCTTGATCTTTATGTCGTCATTGTCAACAGGAATAGTGCCGGAAGACTGGAGGATAGCAAATGTTGTCCCCTTGTTCAAGAAGGGGAGTAGAGACAGCCCTGGTAATTATAGACCTGTGAGCCTTACTTCGGTTGTGGGTAAAATGTTGGAAAAGGTTATAAGAGACAGGATTTATAATCATCTTGAAAAGAATAAGTTCATTAGCGATAGTCAGCACGGTTTTGTGACGGGTAGGTCGTGCCTCACAAACCTTATTAAGTTTTTCGAGAAGGTGACCAAACAGGTGGATGAGGGTAAAGCAGTGGATGTGGTGTATGTGGATTTCAGTAAGGCGTTTGATAAGGTTCCCCATGGTAGGCTATTGCAGAAAATACGGAAGTATGGGGTTGAAGGTGATTTAGAGCTTTGGATCAGAAATTGGCTAGCTGAAAGAAGACAGAGGGTGGTGGTTGATGGCAAATGTTCATCCTGGAGTTTAGTTACTAGTGGTGTACCGCAAGGTTCTGTTTTGGGGCCACTGCTGTTTGTCATTTTTATAAATGACCTGGATGAGGGTGTAGAAGGGTGGGTTAGTAAATTTGCGGATGACACTAAGGTCGGTGGAGTTGTGGATAGTGCCGAAGGATGTTGTCGGGTACAGAGGGACATAGATAGGCTGCAGAGCTGGGCTGAGAGATGGCAAATGGAGTTTAATGCGGAAAAGTGCGAGGTGATTCACTTTGGAAGGAGTAACAGCAATGCAGAGTACTGGGCTAATGGGAAGATTCTTGGTAGTGTAGATGAACAGAGAGATCTTGGTGTCCAGGTGCATAAATCCCTGAAGGTTGCTACCCAGGTTAATTGGGCTGTTAAGAAGGCATATGGTGTGTTAGCTTTTATTAGTAGGGGGATCGAGTTTAGGAGCCACGAGGTCATGCTGCAGCTGTACAAAACTCTGGTGAGACCGCACCTGGAGTATTGCGTGCAGTTCTGGTCACCGCATTATAGGAAGGATGTGGAAGCTTTGGAAAGGGTGCAGAGGAGATTTACTAGGATGTTGCCTGGTATGGAGGGAAGGTCTTACGAGGAAAGGCTGAGGGACTTGAGGTTGTTTTCGTTGGAGAGAAGGAGGAGGAGAGGTGACTTAATAGAGACATATAAGATAATCAGAGGGTTAGATAGGGTGGATAGTGAGAGTCTTTTTCCTCGGATGGTGATGGCAAACACGAGGGGACATAGCTTTAAGTTGAGGGGTGATAGATATAGGACAGATGTCAGAGGTAGTTTCTTTACTCAGAGAGTAGCAGGGGCGTGGAACGCCCTGCCTGCAACAGTAGTAGACTCGCCAACTTTAAGGGCATTTAAGTAGTCATTGGATAGACATATGGATGAAAATGGAATAGTGTAGGTCAGATGGTTTCACAGGTCGGCGCAACATCGAGGGCCGAAGGGCCTGTACTGCGCTGTAATGTTCTAATTCTAATACCTCCGTTCCGAGGGGTGGAGGGCTCCCGCCCAGGGCTTGAGGCCCTGACTGTGCTGGTGCAGGGGAAGCCTGAGGACCCATGCCAGGAGATGGACCCCGTGGTACAGGGCCTTCTTCAGAGGAGGGACGTCTCCTCCTCTTATTTCGGGAGGGGCGCAGAGGCTCCGAGTATTCCATGTCTTCAGGGGCCTCTGCCTCCGCACCCACCTTTTGCCTGGTTACCCTGGGCCTGAGCCCAGCCCTGGGGCAGGTGGATTCCCCGGGAACGGGCCTTGGGCTGAGCTCAGACTCGGGTAGTGTCACGGTGTTCAGGGGACGTGCCTCTCAATGTTTATTTTTCCTCCGCACCTTCCTTCCACTTAGACGGGCACCCCCATCCTCGCTGAAGGCCGTGAAAACTACAGCCTCTGGCACCGACTGAACGGTATCTGGTGGAGGTGTGGGGGGTGGTGGGGGGGTGAGAGGAGGTGCAGTGGCGGCACCCTGGGCTGCCGAGGTGGAGTTGGCAGCCGGGCGATTGGGACAGTTTTTACGAACATGCCCCACCCCCTTGCAGACATGGCACCGCGCTCCGTCCACGGTCCAGAAGATGCGGTAGGCCGTCCCCTGGAACTCTGCATCAAAATGGCCCTCCAAGACCTCCTCCCATGCCAGCTGCATAAATAGCTGGCGGCGGAAGGAGTAGACATGTCGGAAGCTGTGCTCCCGAAGACCGAGCGGGATTGGAGTGATCCCTGACCTTACCTGCCCCAGATGGTGCAGGTGGGGGAGGAGGAGCTCACTGGGAATGAAGGGCAGGACATTTGATAATATTATCCGCTGCGCAGTGGCCCCCAGAGGGTCCACCAGCAGGAAAGTCCCACCCACAGTGAGCCCTTTATTTAGGGCCAGGGACACGGCCCGCTCAGTCTTCAGGAAGAACACAGCCTTCCCATACATTTTTGAGGCTGCCACAATGGCCGAGGGGCTGACAACCTCAGCCATTGCCTTTACACAGGCCTCGATAGACATATTGGGGTGGGAATAGCTCTTTACCCCATGGCTCGATGCAATTAATTTAAAGGGTGACGGGGTCACACGGGCGGCCATAGAGGCTACAGCCGCATAGGTATGAGAGGGCCCCGCCACCGGTGATGATGGGCTTGCCATGGGTTCAAGAGCCAAACCCACCCCGAGTTGTAGGCAAACAAACAAAAAAAAACAAACAAACAAACGTTTCCAAGAAAAAGCAGTTAGTAGGTTTGGGGAGAGGATGAGGGTATACAGGAAAGGGGAAAGACAGGCTGCGAGCGATGACTTTGCTTTCTTTCCTTAAAGGGTGGTACTCTAAGCACTCTAACCACTTCTGGTCTTGTGGTTGTGGGAGGGGTCTTCACCTGGGTCAGCCGAAAGATGCCCAGGCACTAGCTAGTTCCTTCTGTCTCTATAGCCTGGCAGCTTCAGCTGACCCAGGCTGGGCAATTAGGGTGGGGAGGGAGCTTCCTTGTGTAGTCAAATGCAATTGCACAGCTCCCTGCAGAAATATACAGCCCCCACCCCTTGTTGTTCCGGCCTCTTCCACCTCCCACAACAGTCCAAATGAAATAAAAGTCTGGTGCTCGAAATACAGCCTTATTCCCAAAGTCTTTCCCCCTCTGCAGCAAAGGTTGTTCAAAGTTTTTGCAGTTCTCTCCTCAGCTCTCCCTCTCCAGCAACTGACTGCAGCACTGTCAGCTGCACCTCATTGAGGCACTCAGCACTCAGGCTTCCCAATCAGAGAGCAGCCAACCCCATTTTTTTTTGCCAGCAGCCAACCCCGTTTCTTTTTAACAAGTCATTTCTTTATTACATCACTGCAGTGCCCAGTAACCAATCTCCTTGAGATCTGCTCTTTATGGACTGGGAGTGTTTTATGGGACAGTGTAGAGGGAGCTTTACTCTGTATTTAACCTGTTTTCTTTCCCTTTATATACATATTTACATTTTTAAAATAACTTTATTAAAAACAGATAAATAAACCAAAAACTCAAATTAAAATGCCATTCTCGGCGTCGACAATGCACTCCAGTCCCTGCGGTGCCCACTGGTCGCGGAAGGCCTCAAGCGTACCGGCGGACAACGCATGCTCCTTCTCCAGGGACACCCGGGCGTGAACGTAACCGCGGAAGAGGGGCAGGCAATCGGGAAGGATGGACCTCCCGACGGCCTGCAACCTGGACCCGTGAATTGTCACCTTGGCCAGGCCCAGGAGCAGACCGACAAGGAGATCCTCCTCTCGGTCCACGCCCCTCCTCACTGGGTGCCCAAAGGTCAGGAGCATGGGACTGAAGTGCAGCCAGAACTTGAGGAGCAGCCCCTTCAAATACGCAAAGAGGGGCTGCAACCTCGCACACTCCATATATATGTGAAACATGGACTTGTCCAGACCCCGTGCTGTATCTGTCCTGGGAGTGTTTGATGGGACAGTGTAGAGGGAGGGAGCTTTACTCTGTATCTAACTCTGTGCTGAAAAGGCCTGCTCAGGTCAGGGAACAAAAACCCAACCCGAACCCGACAGAACCAAATCAGACCCGAGCCCGAGCCGGCCCGAGTCCCTCCATTTCTTTCCCGAGCCCGACCCGACCACCGGAATGTTCCCTTTACCTACTTTGTGACCCCGAATCTGCAGGAAACTGCAGCATGAGCGTGATGGCGTCATAGAGAAGCTCACTCGCTCACTGCGCAGACTCAGAGCTTCCCTCCGTGATGTCCCGGACTCCCAGCTCAGGTAGGTTTTTTTACTTTTAGCACTAACCAGCAGAACAAAATGTAATTTTAACCTTGTGTGCCCGACCCGGACCCGGCCTGACCTAACCCGAGCCCGAAAGCCGGACCTGCAAGTGCGACCCAACCCGAACCCGACGCGTGTCATTGGGTCCCGTTGCGTTTGGGTCAGGTAGCAGGCCTTTACCGTGCTGTACCTGCCCTGGGAGTGTTTGATGGAACAGTATACAGGGAGCTTTACTTTATCTAAACCATGCTGTACCTGCCCTAACACTTCCATGTTTCTTTTCTTGCCCTGTTCAGCACAAAATTCACAAAAAGAGTTAAAGAGAAAAGGGATTAAAAACAAGAAATGCTGGAAATACTCAGCAGGTCTGGCAGCATCTGTGGAGAGAGAAGCAGAGTTAACGTTTCAGATCAGTGACCCTTCTAGTTCTGATGAAGGGTCACTGACCTGAAACGTTAACTCTGCTTCTCTCTCCACAGATGCTGCCAGACCTGCTGAGTATTTCCAGCATTCCTTGTTTTTATTTCAGATTTCCAGCATCCGCAGTATTTCGCTTTCATTAAAGAGAAAAGGGAATGCAGTGACACTAAAACAACATGAGAAGTTTATTGTTTCGTTGGATACTATGGTTTCTATTGGCAACCACATCATACTGTTTCAATGATTCACTGGCTGTAAGTGCCTTGAGGAAGATATTAACCTAGATTTCTCTTTGCATGGGAAGCTTTGATTTTTTGGTTTAATCACCAATATTTCATACCGGCATTTTATGAATGGACTGGATGAAAATGAACAAGATCTTTTACAAGGTATAATAAAAAAATCATTTTCAGTGGCACTGGCCATTCTGGCATTAATTGCCCATTCTTACTTGTTCTAAAGCAGTTTAATGGAACTGAGTTGAACTGAGAACCAATCACATTGGTGTAGGACTGGAATCACAGAGTCACAATAGTCCAGATCGGGTAAGGACAGCAGGTTTCCTTGTCTAGAGGACATCAGTGAACCAGCTGGGTTTTTATGACAATCCGACAGCTTCATGGTCACTTACTTTATTCACTTCTGTCAGGCGAGGGTTATGGACCCAAAGTGGGTAGATGATACTAAGAGACAGATCAGCCATAATCCAACTGAACCAGGCCTACCCCTATTCCTGTGCTCCTTTGAATGGTGGAATAGTCCCTATGGGCTGAATGACCAGCTCCTGTTCCGATATGTCAATGTCCCTAGAGCAGAGGTCTGCAACTTTAATAACAAGAAGAGCCATGTTTTAAAATGTCGTCAAGAATGCAATATCTTGAGCCGCAAAGCTGTTACCCAAGCATCAATAATAACGAAAAACAAGATTGAGACACAATTATGGATTTCTATGCAACATGGGTTTTTGATGTTCATAAAGGTGCATGTCATGCTAGGCCCTCACCAGCCAATAATGAAGCACATTAATTTTGTCATGAACATTGATTTTAGACTGTTACTGGAGTGAGGAAAGGGCTTGTTAAACAGATCAGCCGTCGCTGGAAAAGATATTTGCATATTAACAGGCAATGTTTGGAAGGACAAAGCAGCCATTTCCTGACACATTCAAACCAGAATGGACTTTAAAAAAAAATGTATTCATACATGGGATGTGGGCATCGCTGGCCAGGCCAGCATTTATTGCCCATCCCAAATTGCCCTTGAGAAGGTGGTGGTGAGATGCCTTCTCGAACCGCTGCAGTCCATGGGAGGTGGGTACACCCACCGTGCTGTTTGGAAGGGAGTTCCAGGATTTTGACCCAGCGACAGTGAAGGAACGGAGATATAGTTCCAAGTCAGGATGGTGTGTGACTTGGAGGGAAACTTGCAGGTGGTGATGTTCCCATGCATTTGCTGCCCTTCTCCTTCTAGTTGGTAGAGGTCGCGGGTTTAGAAGGTGCTGTCTGAGGAGCCTTGGTGCATTGCTGCAGTGCATCTTGTAGATGGTACACGCTGCTGCCACTGTGCGTCGGTGGTGGAGGGAGTGAATGTTTGTGGATGGGGTGCCAATCAAGCGGGCTGCTTTGTCCTGGATGGTGTCGAGCTTCTTGAGTGTTGTTGGAACTGCACCCATCCAGACGTTGAAGGTGGGGGAGCTCGCATTCCAGGTTGACTGCTAAGATGGCCGAATATACAAACGGACATGGTCAAACCAGCTAGTCACATGACTAACCTGCTGGGCAACCTGATTTTTTTGAATTTGTACAAACAGTTTGGGCAGAAAGCTGTTTTGCTCCTGGACTGAGAAGATCTCTCCTGTCTGCTCCCATCTCTTTCTCACAAGCCTCTGAATCTACTGAAGACACATGAACCCCAAGAGAGAAAAGTCTCCTACAGTGAACAAGGTTTAAGAAGAATACTGGGCCCCAACGAAAATCAAGATCTACCTACAATCAAGGACTCAACAGTGAGCTCGAGGAACCGTAACAAAAACTCATCAGATATTGCTTCAAACTTTTCCACTTTATTTTTCTTCTGCTATTTTCTGTCTCTATTTGCATGTGTGTATCGCATATACATGCTAGCGTGGGTGCGTTGTGCATTCATAGGCGTCAACCAAATTAGAATTTAAGTTTAATAAATTTCAACTTTTCTTCTTTAAGACTAAGAAAACCTGATTTTGCTGGTTTCTTTGCCTTATAATTGGAAAGCAGTGAACAAGGATTTCACCCATGAGGAGCTAAAAACCACAGTGTGTTTAAAATTAAACCCTGTTACGGTAAGGCCAGGGAAGGCTGAAAGGGAACCTTCGACACCTTTCTCACTGGGTCATGACATGTATTAATATCAATGAAAGATCATCAAAAAGCATTTTAAAAGTTTTGACAAAATGTTGTGAATTGAGTGATGCTTTCCCACAAGCACAATGTTAATAAAAGGTAATGGAGGGAGGGGGAAATGGAGAGCGGGGGAATTGTAGCCTCTAAAAATGTCTTCAAGACAAAAGGGAAAAAAATAAAGGCGGAATCACTTGTGTATGGAGGGAGAGTTGTAATTGCACAATGCTCAAGGACAATTCTGATGTGCAGTGTGGAAGTACAAGTGCTAAATTAATCTTTGCATTCTTTTTGTGTTCACTCGGGCAAATGAACAGAAAACGCTGCTGTGTTTCATTTTTGATGGTTATTCGCAAAAAAGAAAAAAAAATTTCAGTTGCTACCACATATTGTGGGAGCTTTCGTGCTTGGGAGGTGCACATCAGACCCCATGGAGAAGCAGGCTGCCGAACTCTACATCAGTGGATTACTAGTCCAGAAACATAACCAATATGTTGCCATACCCCACACACTGAACGCAGAAATTTCCCCACTTAAGGGAATGTGTCAGATAGGCCAGCAGTTTCCCGACTCAGCCTCTGGTCTACACTGGATTTAATGGATCTCAGCTTGTTTGCAACAGGAGTGTGACAATTGGCCTAAATGCCACTGAGCTAGAGACAGTAAAGATCAGAGTTCCAGCTCTTGATCATTATCCAGTGACAGCTGCTTAAAGTATGCCTGTGTATGCGTTACAGCAGTAGCTACACTTTAAAAGATCTTCATTGTCTAACTTGGTTCAGTGAGTAGCACCCTTCCCAATGACTCAGAAGCTCCATAGGCTGAAGTTCCACTCCAGAGACTTGAGAATGTAATCTAGACTAACACTCCCAGTGCGGTACTGAGGGGGTGCTATACTGCCAGACGTGTCATCTTTTGGATGAGACCATAAACTGAGGCCCAGTTGCTCGCTGCCTTCTGGATTCAACGTACCTGGGATGCTTCTGAGATGCAAACAGGCACTATATAAATATATATATAAGTATCTCAGGGAATCGTGGGATATGAGGACAGGGCGGCAAAGTGGAATTGAGGTGGAAGATCAGTCATGATCTTATTGAATGGCGGAGCAGGATTAAGGGGTTGTGTGACCCACTCCTGCTCCTGTCTCTTGTGCAAGTTCATTCTTGTGAAACTGTAAATGTGTTTGTTTATAATGTATCAGCCACAGGTGCTCAACCTTTGGCACCATGGCCAATGGGTGATCCCTCATATGTGAAAGAGAGTGAGTGCAGACAGGGCTTTGCAACACGAGGGGCAGCATACCCAAACAGGACCTGAACTGATGTCCACAAGCACATACAATCCCGCAGGGCCAGTGGCTGGGAAGTAGGAGCAGGGAATCTGCCTGACAGTTCCCGTCATAAGCAAGAGGAAAGAAAAACTTGCATTTATATGACGCCGTTTGTGGTTTCTATCCTGTGTTCTTCATTATAAAGCCATTCCAAAGAGCTTTACAGCCAATTAAGAACCTTTCTGAAATGTCGTCACTTTTTAAATGTTGGAAATGTGGCAGACAATTGCAAGATTCCACTAAAAAAAGGAGGACTTGCATTTATATAGCATTTTTCATGACCACTGGACATCCCAATGAAGTGCTATTTTGAAGTGTCGTCACTTTTTCATGTCGGAAAACATGGCAGCTAACTTGCACACAGCAAATACCCATAAACAGCAATGTGATAATGACCAGATAAACTGTTTTTTTGTGATGTCGATTGAGGGTTAATCATTGGTCAGGACACCGGGGAGAATTCCCCTGCTCTTCTTCAAAATAGTATCATGTGATCTTTTACATTCACCTGAGAGGGCCTTGCATCCAAAAGACAGCATCTCAGACAGTGCAGCACTCCTTCAGTAGTTCACTGGAGTGTCAGCTTGGATTTTGTGCTCTCAACCCACAACCATCTGATTCAGTTGCAGTGCTGTAATTGCTGTGCCCATCAGCATCCTATAACCACTTCTTGTCCTGAAAAGAACAATAGAATCATACAGAACAGAAGGGGGCCTTTGGGCTCCTTGAAAAGGCTGTATAATTAGTCCCACTTGCTACTCTTCCCATAGTGCAGCAAATTATTCCTCTTCATATATTTAGCCAATTCCATTTTGAAAGTTACTATCGAAGCTACTTCCACCACCCCTCGGGGCAGTGCATTCCAGATCATAACAACTCACTACATTAAAAAAATTCTCATCTTCTCCCCACTGGTTCTTTTACCAATTACTTTAAATCTTTATTCTCTGGGTACTGACACTTCTGCCAATAGAAACAGTTTCTCCTTTTTCACTCTATCAAAATTCTTCATAATTTTGAACACCTTGATTAAATCTCACCTTAACCTTCTCTACTTTGGAGAACAACCCCCAGCTTCTCTGGTCTCTCCACGTAAATGAATTCCCTCATCTGCGGTAAATCGCCAAGGACTCATACTCACACTGTTCCTTCACTGTCACTGGGTCAAAAACCTGGAACTCTCTTCCTAACAGCACGGTTGGTGTACCTACACTACATGGACTGCAGCGGTTCAAGAAGGCAGCTCACCATCATGTTCTTAAGGGCAATTAGGAATGGACAACAAATGCTGGCCTTGCCAGTGACACTCACATCCCATGAACGAATAAAAAAACACACTCAATCAAACTCATAGAATGGTTACAGCACAGAAGGAGGCCATTTGGCCCATTGTGTCTGTGCCAGCTCCCTGCAAGAGTAATTTAGCTTGTCCCATTCCCCCACCCTTTCCTCATAGCCCTGCAAATGTTTTCTCTTTGGGTACTTATCCAATTCCCTTTTGAAAGCCATGATTGAGTCTGCTTTCATTTCGTCATAACATTCAAGGCTATGAGCCAAGTGCTGGCAAATGGGATTAGGTAGACAGGTCAGGTGTCTGTAATGCATCGGTGCAGACTCGATGGGCCGAAGGGCCTCTTCTGCACTGTATTATTCTGTGATTCTGTGATTCTGCTTCCACCACATTTTCAGGCCATATATTCCAGATCCTAACCACTTAGGTTTCCTGCTGCTACTTGCCAGCCACTGGCCCCTGTGGGATTGTATGTGCTTGTGGACATCAGTTCAGGTCCAGTTCAGGTATGCTGCCCATCATGATGCTGAGTAAAAAAAGTTTTTCTTCATGTTGCCTTTGCTTCTTTTGCCAAACACCTTAAATTGGGGTCCTCTGGCTCTCGACCCTTACGCCAATGGGTACAGTTTTTCTCTGCCTACTCTGTTTAGACTTTGCAAACTTTTCTTCTCTATGGAGAACAACCCCAGCTTCACCAATCTATCTACGTAACTAAAATCCCACATCCCTGGAACTATTCCAGTAAATCTTTAATGCATCCTCTCTAAAGCCTTCACATCCTCCCTAAAGTGTGTTTCCCAGAACTGGCAACAATAAAGGTTTAGGAGAATTTCCTTGTTTTTGTACTGTACTTATAAAGACAAGTTGTTTTTTTCACAACCCTTATTGGCTTCTCCTGCCACCTTCTGTGTGTGTGCTGATCTGCCTCTATCTCCCCATTTGTCTACATCCCCTTTAAAAGTTTACCATTCCATGAGAAAGATTTCACAGTTGACAGATCTACCCTGCCCTATAAAACCTGTTTCAAACTGCAAGTTGGTGAGTGTCATTGCCGGGAGCTGTTAAGACTTGTGCATGCTCAGACCTCCTTGGCACTGACTAGTAACTTGTAGAAGCAAGAAGGTGGGAAATGAAATTCAAAGGGAAGAGCAGAGAATAAAACAAAATCAATGAATAAATAACCTAGCCAGAAATTAGAGTGACATGTATCATTCTGCCAGCTGCCTTCCTTCACTATTCAATTTGATGCACAGACTCATTGATATGTGGTGAAGTTTAACACAACTGGAGTCAAAGTAAACTGGAGGAGATGAGAAGGATATCACCTTTCCAAACTGTATATTGTAGCTGCTGTCAGCTACTGCTTCTTCTTTCTAAGTATTCAACTAATCTGTTGGAGCTCAAAATCTCATTTTATATTGGGAAATTGATACTTTATGTTCGAATTTAAAAGAATCCTTCTTTTCAAGGCCACGCCTCCCCATATCTCCGTAACCTCCTCCAATCCTGTAACCCTCCGAGATTTCTGTATTCCAGTTCTGGCCTCTTGAGCATCCCTGATTTTAATCAGTCAACAATTGGTAGCCATGCCTTCAGTAGCTTTGATCATAAGCTCTGGAATTTTGTCTCGAAAGGAGGAAGATACAAAAATCCCCCAGGAATACAACAGAACCAAGGGGCGAGTGAGAATGAGGAACTGAAAGAAATTAGCATTAGTAAAAAGGTAGTACTGTAGAAATTAATGAGACTGAATGTTCATAAATCCCCTGGACCTTATGATCTACACCCCAGAGTATTATTGAAAGAGGTGGATGTGTTGGTGGTCACCTTCCAAAATTCTATAGATTCTGAACGGTTCCTGCAGATTGGAAAGTAGCAAATGTAACCCCACTATTTAAGAAAGGAGGGAGAAAGAAAACAGGGAATGGCAGACCTGTTAGCCTGATATCAGTAGTAAGGAAAATGCTAGACTCTGTTATGTGGTTGACATCCTTCCATGTACAAAAGATGATGGACACGTAGCAAACAAAATCCTGGAACTCCCTGCCTAACAGCAATGTGTATGTACCTACACCACATGGATTGCAACACTTTCTCAAGGGAAATTCGGGATGGGCAGTAAGTACTGGCCTAGCCAACAACACCCACATCCCATGAAAGAATAAAGAAAAATAATCTGTTTAGGTGGGGTGTCTTCTCTTGGTGCACCTTTGCTGATGGCTGTAAAGGCCAATTCTTGAGAGGCAGGTTCTGCCACAAGTGCTGCACCTGAAGTTGCCAAATGATGCTGTGAGTTGTTCTTTTTGACATTGTGAAGTGATTCATTTTGGTAGGAAGAACATGGAGGGACAATATAAAATAAATGGTACAATTCTAAAGGGGATGCAAGAGCAGAGGGACCTGGGTGTATATGTGGATAAGTCATTGAAGGTGGCAGGAAAGGTTGCGAGAGCAGTTAATAAAGCATCCTGGGCTTTATTAATAGGGGATAGAATACAAGAGCAATGAGGTTATTTTAAACTTATATAAGACACTAGTTCGGCCTCGGCTACAGTATTTCATCCAGTTCTGGGCACCGCACTTTAGGAAAGATGTGAATGCATTGGGGAGAGTACAGAAAAGATTCACGAGAATGGTTCCAGGGATGAGGAACTTCAGGTATGAAGACAGATTAGAGAAGTTGGGACTGTTTTCCTAGGAGAAGAGAAGGCTGAGAGGAGATTTGATAGAGATATTCAAAATCATGAGGGGTCTGGACAGAGTGGATAATGAACCACAGACAGCGAAGATGGAAATTATTGAGCTTCTTTTCCTGGTAGCTGTAAGTCACCCATGTTTCACAGCCACACATCAAAGTGCTGAGAACACAGGCCTTATAAACCATCAGCTTGGCCCTAATCTATTATAAAGGATTTGATAACTGGACACTTCGAAAATAATGGTAGAATTGGGCAGAGTCAACATGGATTTATAAAAGGGAAATAATGTTTGACAAGGAGGAACAAGTGGGTGTGGTGTATTTAGATTTTCAGAAGGCTTTCGATAAGGTCCTACACAGGAGGTTAGTAAACAAAATTAGAGCACATGGGATTGGGGGTAATATACTGGCATGGATTGAGAACTGGTTAATGGACAGAAAACAGAGAGTAGGAATAAATGGGTCATTCTCAGGATGGCAGGCTGTGACTAGTAGGATACCACAAGGATCAGTGCTGGGTCCCCAGCTGTTCACAATCTGTGTCAATGACTTGGATGTGGGGACCAAATGTAATATTTCCAAGTTTGCTGATGACACAAAACTAGGTGGGAATGTGAGTTGTGAGGAGGATGCAGAGGCTTCAAGGGGAGTTAGACAAGCTAACTGAATGGTCAAAAACATGTCAGATGGAATATATTTTTTATATTTTATTTTTTTAACCAGTCTGCCATGTGGGACCTTGTCAAAAGCCTTGCTAAAATCCATTGTAGACCACATCAACTGCAGTACCCTCATCAATCCTCCTTGTTACTTATTCAAAAAATTTAATCAAGTCAGTCAGACATGGCCTTCCCTCAACAAATCCACGCTGACTATCCTTGATTAATCCATGCCTTTCTAAGTGACAGTTTATCCTGTCTCTCAGAATTGATTCCAATAATTTGCCACTACTGAGATTAGAATGACTGGCCTGTAATTATTCGGTCTATCCCTCGCTCCCTTTTTAAACAGGGGTACAACGTGAGCTGTCCTCCAATCCTCTTGCCCCACACCTGTATCCAGTGAGGACTGGAAAATGATGGTCAGACCTTCCACTATTTCTTCCCTGGCTTTTTTAACCAGCCTGGGGAACATTTCATCCAGCCCTGGTGATTTATCCACTTTCAAGGATGCTAATCCCCTTAATACCTCTTCTTTCCCTATATTTATCACATCCTTAACTGCAATGTCTGCATCGAACCCTCTTTTGTGAAGACATATGCAAAGTATTCCAAAAGGCATTTGATACAGTGCCGCATAACAAACTTGTGAGTAAAATTATAGCTCATGGAATAAAAGGGACAGTAGCAACATGGATACGACATTAGTTGAGTGACAGGAAAACAGAATAGTAGTTAATGGATGTTCTTTGGGCTGCAGGAAGGTTTGTAGTGGAGTTTCCCAGGGATCAGTGTTGGGACCCTTGCTCTTCCTGATATATATTAATGACCGAGACCTTGGTGTACAGGGCACAATTTCAAAATTTATGGATGATACGAAACTTGGAAGCATTGTGAAATATGAGAAGGATAGACAAGTTGGTGGAATGCGTGAAAAGGTGGCAGACAATGCGGAGAAATGTGAAGTGATTCATTTTGGTAGGAAGAACATGGAGGGACAATATAAAATAAATGGTACAATTCTAAAGGGGATGCAAGAGCAGAGGGACCTGGGTGTATATGTGGATAAGTCATTGAAGGTGGCAGGAAAGGTTGCGAGAGCAGTTAATAAAGCATCCTGGGCTTTATTAATAGGGGATAGAATACAAGAGCAATGAGGTTATTTTAAACTTATATAAGACACTAGTTCGGCCTCGGCTACAGTATTTCATCCAGTTCTGGGCACCGCACTTTAGGAAAGATGTGAATGCATTGGGGAGAGTACAGAAAAGATTCACGAGAATGGTTCCAGGGATGAGGAACTTCAGGTATGAAGACAGATTAGAGAAGTTGGGACTGTTTTCCTAGGAGAAGAGAAGGCTGAGAGGAGATTTGATAGAGATATTCAAAATCATGAGGGGTCTGGACAGAGTGGATAGGGAAAAATTGTTCCCACTCGTGAAAGGATGGAGAACGAGAGGGCACAGATTTAAAGTGAAAGGAAAAAGAAGTAAAAGTGACATGAGGAAAAACTTCTTCACACAGTGAGTGGTTAGGATCTGGAATGCACTGCCTGAGAGCGTGGTGGAGGCAGGTTCAATCGAGGCATTCAAAAGGGAATGAGATTGTTAGTTGAAAAGGAAAAATGTGCAGGCCTGTGAGGAGAAGGAGGGGAATGGCACTGGGTGAATTGCTGACTCAGAGAGCCAGTGCACACACCATGGGCTGAATGGCCTCCTTCTGTGCTGTAACAATTCTGTGATTCTGTATTCATTAAGAACCATACCTACATCTCCGCCTATACACATAGGTTACCTTTTCTTTGTCGACTTTACACAAACCTGTCATAATCTTGTACACCTCTACCAAATCTCCCCACAATTTCCTTTGCTTCAAGGAGAACAACCCCCGCTTCTCCAACCTAACGTAGCTATAATCCCTCATCCCTGGAACCATTCTGGTAAATCTCCTCTGCATCCTCTCAAGGACCCTCACATCCTTCCTAAAGAGCGGTAACCAGAACTTGACACAATGCTCTAGTTGGGGCCTAACCAGGGCATTATAAAGGTTCAGAATAATTCCCTGTTTTTGTACTCAATGCCTCTGTTTATTAAGCCCAAGATTCCATATGCTTTACTAACCATTCTCTCAATATGTTCTGCCACCTTCAAAGATGTGTGCATATGAACCGCCAGGTCCCTCTGTCCTGCACATTCGCTAGTACTATGCCATTAAGTCTACATTGCCTCCCCCTATCCCTTCTGCCAAAATGCATCACCTCACACTTCTCTGCATTAAATTTCATCTGCCACTTGTCTGCTCGTTCTGCTAGCCTATGTCCTGTTGCAAATCTATTTGTATCATCCTCACTGTTTGCCACTCCACCAATCTGAAAAACCATTTATCATGACTCGCTGTTGCAAGCCAACCCGATCAGATGACTTACCCAGTTTAAGCATTGCCAGCCTTTCCAGTATATTCTGCCTATCAATTTTCACCCCATCCATTATCTCTACCATCTGCATATCTACCGATATTTTGTCAGCATCCTCTTCCTTAGTAAACACTGAAACAAAGTATTCATTAAGTATTCTAGCCCTGCCTTCCACCTCCAAGCATATATCACCCTCTTTGACCCTAATAGGACCCATACTCTTACTACCAACTTACTATTTACATGCCAGTAGAAGATTTCACTAGAATGGTTCCAGAGATGAGGGATTACATGGATAGACTGGAGAAGCTGGGCTTGTTCTCCTAACAGCAGAGAATGTTAGGAGAAAATTCAATAGAAATGTTTGAAGTCAAGAAGGGTTTGGGTAGATTAAGTAGAGAAAGCATTTCCAGTACCTGAAGATAACCAGAGGGCACAGATTTAGGGTGATTGGCAAAAGAACCCGAGGAGATATGAGGGAGAACATTTTTAGGTAACAAATGATTAGGTTCTGGAATGCACTGCCTGATAGGTGGTGATTCAATAGATTCAATAGAAGCCTTTAAAAGGAAACTGGATAAATACTTGAAGGAGAAAATAATTGCAGAGAATGGGGAAAATGCCACGGAGTAGGACTAACTGATTTGCTCTGTGAAAGATCCAATGCAGCCTTGATTGACTGAATGGCCTTTTTCTGTGCTGTACCACTGTATAATTCAACTACACAACTTTCAGGGTGGGATTTGAGTTCTCCCTTTCTGGGTTGCCAGTCTAGCCCAACAACCACTAGGCGACTGTAACACAACTAGAGGAGTGCAGGCTAAGTTCTTAGACATGGTTTTAAGAAAGATTGAACAGGCTGGAGCTCTTTTCGACCCTTAGTTTTGGAATCACCCACAAGTGGAAACATATTCTCTGTGCATGCTCTATCAAACCTGTTCATAATTTTAAAGCCCTCTATCAGATCACCCACAGCATTCCCTTTTCTAGAGAAAAGAGCTCCAGCCTGTTCAATCTTTCTTAAAACCATGTCTAAGAACTTAGCCTGCACTCTAAGGGTCATAAATATAAATATTCTAAATATTAATAATAATTCAAATGGGGAAGTCAGAAGAAATTTATTTACTCAGAGTGTGGTGAGAATGTGGAACAAGGTGTGATTGAGATGAATTGTTTAGATGCATTTAAGGGGAAGCTAGATAAGTACTTGAGGGAGAAAGGAATAGAAGGATAAATTATTAGGGTTGGATGAAGTTAGGTGTGAGGAGATTCATGTGGAGCATAAATGATTTGGATGCAGGGGTTAGAAGTAATATTTCCAAGTTTGCAGATGGCACAAAACTAGGTGGAGGTGTGAGTTGTGAGGAGGATGCAAAGTCACTTCAAGGGGATTTGCAGAGGCCAAGCGGGTGGGCAAAAATTTGGTAGATTGAATACAATGTGGAGAAATGTGAGGTTATCCACTTTGGTAGGAAAAAAGGAATAGAGTATTTCTTAAATGGTGAGAGGCTGGGAGCTGTTGAACTTAGTCGCTAACATGTAGGTACAACAAGTAATTAAGAAGGCAAATGGTATGTTGGCTTTTATTACAAGTGGATTTGCGCATAGAAGTAAAGATGTTTTGTTGCAATTATATAGAGCCTTGGTGATTGTGTACAGTTTTGGTCTCCTTACCTCAGGAAAGATATACTTGCCATAGAGGGAATGCAACAAAGATTCGGCCATTTAATTCCTGGGATGGTGGGATTGTCCTATGGGGAAAAATTAAATAGACTGGGCCTTTATTCTCTGGAGTTTAGAAGAATGAGAGGTGATCTCATTCAAACATACAAAATTCTTACAGGGCTTGACAGGGTAGATGCAGGAAGGATGTTTCCCCTGGCTGTGGGGTGGGGGGGGGGGGGGGGGTGCAGTGTCAAGAACCAGGGGAACACAGTCTCAGGATAAGGTCCAGGCCATTTAGGACTGAGATGAGGAGGAATTTCTTCACTCAGAGGGTGGTGAACCTTTGGAATTCTCTGCCCCAGAGGGCTGTGGAGGCTCAGTCATTGAGTATGTTCAAGACAGAGATTGATAGATTTCTACATATTAAAAACATCAAGGGATATGGGGATAGTGCAGGAAAATAGTGTTGAAGTAGATCAGCCATGATCTCATTGAATGGCGGAGTGGGCTCGGAGGGCTGAATTACCTACTTCTGCTCCTATTTTTTATGTTCTTATTTTCTTAAATACCAACATGGACTTGTTCGGCCAGATGGCATGTTTCTGTGTTCAGTGAGACCAAAAAGAGTGGGAAAGCTGAGGAAGTGGTACTTAGACTGATGTCAATCCTAGATTTTCAAAGTTGATTAGAGAGATGAAGGCGCCAGGAAAGAATTGGAGAACTTGTCAGTTGTAAGGATGTCACCATTCACTCCTTTTCTCACCGATCGATATTATCTCCCTGTTCAGCAACACCCCAAATTTAAAATTCTCAATATCATGTTTAAAGCCCTCCATATCTTGCCCTTCGCTATCTCCAATTAAATGGAGAGAGATTGAACAACGGTGGTACAAAGGGATATCCTGGTGCATGAATCACAAGAAGTTAGTACGCAGGTACAGCAAGTGATTAGGAAGGCAAATGGAATGTTGACATTTATTGCAAAGGGAATGGAATATAAAAGTAGGGAAGTTTTACTGCAGCTGTACAGGATCACATCTGGAGTACTGTGTACATTTTTGGTGTCCTTATTTGAAAAAAATTGCATCAGCAGCAGTTCAGAGAAGGTTCATTCGATTAATTCCAGGGATGAAGGGCTTATTGTATGAAGAAAGGTTGAATAGCTTGGGCCTATACCCACTGGAGTTTAGAAGAGGTAATCTTATTTAAACATGTCGGATCCTGAGGGGCCTTGATAGAGTGGATACCCGGAAGATGTTTCTTCTTGTGAAGGAAACTAAAACTATGGGACACAGTTAGATAGAAACATAGAAAATAGGAGCAGGAGTAGGCCATTCGGCCCTTTGAGCCTACTCCTCTATTCATTATGATCATGGCTGATCGTCCAACTCAGTAGCCTGTTCCTGCTTTCGCCCCATACCCTTTGATACCTTTAGACCCAAGAGCTATATCTAACTCCTTCTTAAAAACATACAATGTTTTGGCCTCAACTGCTTTCTGTGGTAGCGAATTCCACAAGCTCACCACTCTCTGGGTGAAGAAATTTCTCCTCATCTCAGTCCTGAAAGTTTTACCCCGTATCCTTAGACTATGACCCCTGGTTCTGGACTCCCCCACCATCGGGAACATCTTTCCTGCATCTACCCTGTCAAGTCCTGTAGGAATTTTATAGGTTTCTATGAGATTCCCCCCTCACACTTCTGAACACCAGCGAATATTTTCCTAACCGACTCAATCGCTCCTCATACGTCAGTCCCACCATCCCAGGAATCAGTCTGGTAAACGTTTGCTGCACTCCCTCGATAGCAAGAACATCCTTCATCAGATAAGGAGACCAAAACTGCACACAATATTCCAGGGCCTCACCAAGGCCCTGTATAAGTGTAGCAAGACATCCCTGCTTCTGTACTCGAATCCTCTTGCTATGAAGGCCAACATACCATTTGCCTTTTTTACCGCGTGTTGCACCTGCATGCAGTGACTGGTGTACGTGAACATCCAGGTCTCGCTGCATATTCCCCTCTCTCAGTTTATAGCCATTCAAATAATAATCTGCCTTCCTATTTTTGCTACCAAGGTGGATAGCCTCACATTTATCCACATTATACTGCATCTGCCATGCATTAGCCCACTCACTCAACTTGTCCAAATCACCCTGAAGCCTCTCTGCATCCTCCTCACAACTCACCCTCCCACCCAGTTTTGTGTCATCTGCAAATTTGGAGATATTACATTTAGTTCCCTCATCTAAATCATTAATATTATTGTGAATAGCTGGGGTCCTAGCACCGATCCCTGCGGTACCCCACTAGTCACTACCTGCCATTCGGAAAAAGACCCATCTTTGTTTCCTGTTTGCCAACCAATTTTCTATCCGTCACAATACACTACCCCCAATCCCATGCGCTTTAATTTTACATGCTAATCTCTTATGTGGGACTTTGTCAAAAGTTTTCTGAAAGTCCAAATAAACCACATCCACTGGCTCCCCCTCATCAACTCTACTAGTTACATCCTCAAAGAATTCTAGTAGATTTGTCAAGCGCGATTTCCCTTTTGTAAATCCATGCTGACTCTGCCCGATTCTACCACAGTTCTCTAAGTGCTCTGCTATAAAATCTTTGATAATGGACTCTAGAATTTTCCCCACTACCGACGTCAGGCTGACTGGTCTATAATTCCCTTCTTTCTCTCTACCTCCCTTTTTAAATAGTGGGGTTACATTAGCTACCCTCCAATCTGTAGGAACTGTTCCAGAGTCTATAGAATCTTGGAAGATGACCACCAATGCATCCACTATTTCTAGGGCCATTTCCTTAAATACTCTGGGATGCAGACCATCAAGCCCCAGGGATTTATTGGCCTTCAATCCCATCAATTTCCCCAACACCATTTCTCTACTAATACTGATTTCTTTCAGTTCCTTTCTGTCTGTGTTCCCCAACATTTCGGTAAGAATAAGAGGTCTCCCTTTTAGAATGGAGATGAGGAGAATTTTTTTCTCTCAGAGGGTCGTTTGTCTGTTGAATTCTCTTCCCCAGAAAGTAGTGGAGGCTGAATTATTGAATTTATACAAGGCTGAGTTAGATAGATTTTTGGTAGACAAGTGTGTCAAGGATTATGGGGGTGGGGGCTGATGGCAGACAGGAAAGTGGAGTTGAGACCACAATCCTATCAGCCATTATCTTATTGAATGGTGGAGCAGGCTCAAAGAGCCAAAGGTCTACTTCTGCTTCTAAATCTGATGCTCCTATGTAACCCTCTCCAGCCCTACAACTCTCTAAACACTCTGCAATCTTGTGCATCCCCCAGTCCCTTCTCCCACCATTGGTGGCTGTGCCTTCAAACAACTAGGCCTACTAACCATCTCTTCTAACCTTCTCAAGCTCAGTGTTGTTCAGTGTCTGATTAGTGTCTGATTACACTTTGAAGTGCCTTGGGACGTTTTCTATGTTAAAGATGATCTATGGATGTGAGTTGTCATTGTTATCTGTTATTTATATTGAGCCTTTAACATAATAAAGTACCTCAAGGTGCTTCACAGGAACTTGATAAAACCAAATATGACACTGAGCCACAAAAGGAGATATTAGGGCAGATGACCAAAAGCTTGGTCAAAGTGGTAGGCTGTAAGGAATGTCTTAAAGGAGGAAAGAGAAGTAGAGAGGTGGAGTGGTTTAGGAAGCGAATTCCAGAACTTGGGGTCTAGCTTACTGAAGGCATGGCCATTAATGGTGGAGCGATTAAAAGCGGGGATGCTCAAGAGACTGGAATTATAGGAGTGCAGATATCTTGGAGGGTTGTGCAGCTGGAGCATATTACAGAGCTAGGGAGGGGCAAGGCCAAGGAAGGATTTGAAAACAAGGGCGAGAATTTTAAAACTTAGGTGTTGCTTAACTGGGAGCCAGTTAACAGTGTAGGCCATTGAGCACAGGGGTGATGGGTGAATAGGATTTGGTGTGAGTTAGGACACAGTCAGCAGAGTTTTGGATGACCTTAAGCCTACAGAGGGTAGAATGTACAGAGGCTGGCTAGCAGTGCATTGGAATAGTCAAGTCTAGAGGTAACAAAGGCTTGAATGAGGGTTTCAGCAGAGAAACTGATACATGGACAGAGACGGGTGATGTTACAGAGTGGAAATAGGCAGTCTCGTGACAGCGCGGATATGTGGTTGAAAGCTCATCTCAAATATGACAGTAAGTTGGAAACAATCTGGTTCAGGGTCTCACAGTTGCCAGGGAGAGTGATGAAGTCAGTGGTGGGAGAGCAGAGTTTGTGGCAGGGACTGAAGACAATGGCTTCAGTCTTCCCATACTTAATTGGAGGAAATTTCTGCTCATCCAGTACTAGATGCTGGACAAGCAGTCTGACAATGTAGAGACAGTGGAGCGGTTGAGCGAAGTGGTGAAGAGGTAAAGCTGGGTGTAAAAGAGAGAAAACATATGTATGTAACATCTATGCATACAATCACATAGATATATACATATGTAATGTACAGAGAGAGAGAACAGTTTCTCTACATGCGCACAACATATATACACACACATAGTTATATATATATAGACAGTTATGCACGAGAACTGAACTGAGTTTCATAGCCTTCCGTCTAATCCCAATTTGTCAAACATTTTCTGTAAAAAAAATTATAACATTAAAATACAAGATCAAGTTTAGGGAGAGCACATTATCAAATACAAGCATTGGAAAAAAGGGTGATTAGCGGGGTTGGAGAGATGGATTTTAGCAAACGACTATGTTGATCGAAAGAGAAACATTTATAGACGAGAAAAGAAACGGCGAGGTCTGTTGGTGAGTTATAATGTATACACACCCATACAAAACCTCTACGTGTATATAATGTGCCGTTTACGTGTTTCTAGAATATTTATAGAACAGGTAAACTATTTCTCACACACCATACTGTTCATTTGGCCCAGAACATATAGTATAATGCAAAAGGACAATTACTGAGTTGTGATATTTATCGAGACATTGGTCTCAGTAATTGTTTTATTTAATATTATATTTCGCTTTGTTTCCTCTCCCAGGTTGTGGGTGAGAAACCGGCGACCTGTGTGTGCACATACGGACATTAGAAATCATCTATAGACTTGCCATTTATTTTGTCGATAAAGTATTATTTTGTGTGTTTCTATGAACTTAATTGTTTTCTAAAAATCCATTTTTCCAGGGTGTTTCGTTGTGCTTTTTATAATCTTGGTTTTATTTAATAAATATAAATAATTACATACAGAAAGGGATTGATGAATTGGGATTAGGCGGGACGCAGATTCTGTGAAACTTCCGATAACTTCAGAGACGGATTCCCAGATAAATCTTTACACTCAGTCCAGTGTCAGGGAAGGGAGGTAATATAACAAAATTAACAGGTGAGTACAGGGGGGAAAGGGACAGAAGGGTATGCTCGATCACACATTATACATTCATTATTACAATGTAGTAAACATATATCTTTGAGTTCAAAGATCGTAGATTATTTTATCTTTTATATTTACGCTATACATAGTAAATCATATACACAATTTGACATGCTGTTTGTATTTATAAAGTCTTATATTCTTTGGCCTCCTTATCTCGAGAGACAATGGATAAGCACCTGGAGGTGGTCAGTGGTTTGTGGAGCAGCGCCTGGAGTGGCTATAAAGGCCAATTCTAGAGTGACAGACTCTTCCACAGGTGCTGCAGAGAAATTTGTTTGTCGGGGCTGTTACACAGTTGGCTCTCCCCTTGCGCCTCTGTCTTTTTTCCTGCCAACTACTAATTAATGATTTATATTATATATAGAACAGCCTTAGCCACTATGCAATGTATTTCATGCTTATTCAAGAAATGCAGCATATTTGTGCCCAATATATTTCCTGTCGTGATTGTTCTGGTAAAGCTGTAGATGGATGATTTATTTATAAAGTAATGGTGGTGGACTGGGAACTGTTTGGAACAGCTGTTACATTTGGGGTTTCTGAACATAAGTTCATGGGCCTATAGTGCGGGCACTAGACAGATTGAGAGAGTCGACAAATCACGAATTTTAAGGGTTTTAAAGAGCCCAATGGGTCAAACGAATTTTAAAAGCCTGTAGATTGTACGAGTTTCAGGTTTATGTCTACCTCAGCTTCGAAATGCAACCTGCTGTCATTATTTTTATTCTCTCCATATTAAAGCATCATTCACGGCAATTAATTTCTGGCTTTAAAGAATCATTCTCATAAAAAGAAAGATTTGCATTTATACAGCGCCTTTCACGGCCTCATGACGTTCCAAAGCACTTTACAGCCAATGAAGTACTTTTGAAATGAAGTCACTGTGGTAATATAGGAAACTGCAGCTAATTTGTGCACAGCGAGCTCCCACCAACAGCATTGTGATAATGAGCAGAAATTTGCTTAAATTATTGATGTTGGTTGAGGGATAAATATTAGACCATGTCCCCCCGGGAGAACTCTCCCACTCTTCTTCAAATAGTACCATAAGATTTCTTTTACATGCATCTGAGGGGACAGATGGGGACCTGGTTTAATGTCTCGCCCAAAAGACAGCACCTCCAACAGTGCAGCACTCCCTCAGTACTGCGCTCAACTCCCAACCTGGATGTAAGTGCATAAGTCTCTAGAGTGGGACTGGAACCCAAAGCCTTCTGACTCACTGATCCAAGGTTGATAAATTCTACAGTCCTGACCTATTGAGTCCTGTCATTGAATTATCAAATCATATAGCCCAGAAGGAGGCCATTCAGTCTATCATGCCTGTGTCAGCTCTTTGAAAGAGTTATCTAATTAGTCCCACTCCTCTGTGGTTTCCCTGTAGCATTCTTCCTGTTTCAAGTATACAGCCAATACTCTTTTGAAAGTTATGATTGCATCATATTCCGCCATGCTTTCAGTCAGTTCATTGCAGATCAGAACAAATCGCCATGAAAAAATTCTCCTAATCTGTCCCCCGTTTTTGTTGCAGGGTAACGACAATTGGTGAGGTGGGGAAATGAATGCGGTCTCTCTCTGATCCTGTGTTTGAATATTAAGCAGGTGCATGGGCCTCTTTCTGTGTTCCTTCAGATATCACTGTGCCTTTGGTTGTGTGCTATATGGCGTTTCCACCCCTAATACATCCCTACCCCCAAAAAAAAACAAAAGGTGCCCGTTCCACAAATTAATTTCAACAAGATTACTGAGGGAAGGATTGCACCCAATGTCTATTAATCTGGGAGGGGAGATGAGGAGATTGTTTTTTACACAGCAAGTTGTTATGATCTGAAATGCGCTGCCCAGCAGTTTCAATAGGAACTTTCAAACGGGAATTGGATAAATACTTGAAATGGGAAAAAAAAAACGTTGCAGGGCTCTGGAGAAAGAGCAGGGCGAGTGGGCCTAATTGTCTGTACGTGTGAGCCGGCACAGGCACGATGGGCCGAATGCCCTGTGCTGTAAGATTCTAAATAGATTTCAGATTTCTAACACAAAGCTCCACATTCAGGTGGAACAAAGCAAATCACTGGGATGCGGGGTTGCATCCGAAAATAAAGGGAGATGGGGGTGTCGCCAATGGCTAGAGAGACAGGCCAGTGTTAGTCCCTCACTCACAGAATGAGGTCAGAAGTTACTAATTTAATTTCCAGAGTACGACTGCAAATGGATATTTTTTTTTTTGCCGAGCGGCCAGGGCAGAAGGAGAGATCAGTGAGCAGTGGAGGTGACGGGGAGCCGCGGTTGAATCCGAGCTGATTCGAGAGGCACTTGATAAACCTGAACCAGTCCAGGCTTTACTGAGATGAGCTATTTCATATGGGTGCTTATCTGCAACAACCTGAGCGCTCACACATACAGACAGACCGAAGCTAATGATTTTATATCATGTCAGGAGAAGTATCTTTGAGAATGTTGCTGGATGTACATCGAATCTTACAAAACGGACCAGCGGTGAAAATTGCTCATTTCTACAAAACCGGGTGGAAATATCAATTCGTAAAATAAAAGGCGGCATTGACGACAAATAAAATCTTTATCTCCATATATTCCCGCTTTCCATCTCACATTCTCTCTCTACTCCTCTCTTCCTCTTGCTCACTCCCCTTTTCATTTCCCTTTTTCATTATTTGCTGTTTTTTCTCTTCATCTTTCCCCTTTATCTTTCCCTTCTCCTTCCGTTTCTTTTTCTTTCTATCTCCCTTTCCTCCCATCCCCTTTATCTCCTTTTTCTCTCTTTCTGTCCAGCCCTCTGCTTCTCTTTCCCTATCTCTTCATTTTGGATCTCCCCCTCTCGCTTTCCCTATTTTAAAAAAATCTCTCCCTTAACTCTTTTTCCTGTTTGTTGCGAAATAGAAAAGAATAAGACACCGCTCACGGCGGCTTCTGAAACAGCCCCTAGCTTGGGCTGATTTACAGGGGGTATTAATAGAGCTCATCCGCGGGGACCAGCAGTGAAGTGAACCCGGGCAAATGCCCTCACACTCGGCGCCTCCTCACGGGTTGCGTTGTTGCAATTTTGCGACCGGCTGCCTTTCCATACTTGTGGATTAATACAGATCATTCAGATTGTTCTACTATTAATGCAATCTGCGTGTGCGAGTAATGTCTGCGATTTGGTCACAAAATTAATCGAAAGTCCGTTGAGAACAAAAACTGAAACTGCTGAAGATGTTTAAGGTTCGCAGCAGAGCTAGAAAGTTGTTAAAGAGCGGCCTCTTGAAATTATACAACGCGTATACAATGCTACAGATAAAGCCAAGAATGCAAATAACCTTCATTTATATGGCTCATTCCCAGGCCCTTTACAAGCAATAAAATAGTTCTGAAGTGTGGTCATTCCTATCATGCACGGAAACGGGGTAATGAAAGATTCTACAATGTGAGCGGAATCAGATCATCTGTTTTGTTTGAGAGATAAATATTTCCTCGGACACAAGAGTGTTCTATCTTACTCATCCTAAATCCTGGGACATTTTACGTTCATCTCAGAGGGCAGACAGGGCCTTGCTTTCAAATCTTCATCCCAACCAGTACTTAAAGCTTCGAAGATCAGATGTAACTAGATGTCAGGGAAACATACATTTCATTCAGGAAGGTGAAGATGTGATAGGATAATGTTTGGCGTGAAATCACCTGCAAGTTCCCCTCCAAGTCACACACCATCCTGACTTGGCCATAAGTTCCTTCATTGTCGCTGGGTTAAAATCCTGGAACTGCCTCCGTAACAGCACTGTAGGTGTACCTACACCCCCCCCCCCCCCCCATTAATTTCATCGGTTCAAGAAGGCGGCTTATCACCACCTTCTCAAAGGCTATTAGGGATGGGCAATAAATAATGGCCTAGCCAGTGACGCCCACATCCTCAAAAATTGTCCCCCCCCCCCCCCCGCCAAAAGTATTAGTTCTGATCTGTCTTTGGGGCCCGTCGAAAATTTCCAGAATTTTCTGCCTGTATTTGCAGAATTCCAATGTTCTCAATTTTTCTCTTTATTAAAATCATCACTTACAAAGGCTGTCCAATTCATTTAATGCAGTCACACGTACCATATGCACCATATGTTCAAATGTACCATAATCATACAGATATTAATAGATACAGCGAGCGAGATGTGCGTCTCCAGGTACCCCAAAAGTGAATAAACTGAATGTTAAACCCACATGTGTGCAATATTACTTATTAAATGCGGTGAATGCATATACAGATGTTTATGAAGAGACAGATGAGGAGTGCGCATTTATTTATAAATAAAACTTCGTAATAAAAATATATGCTTCCCCTGTCAGAGCAAGAAAGCGTATTAATTTGCAATGTATCGCTGAGGGCTTAATCTTCAGTCGGTTAAAACCCAACAAAGCCCGACCCTCAGTTCTGCACGGACTGTCGCAACAGCAGGAAGTTGGTGTTTCGAAAATACTTTAAAAGTTCATCTCTCCAGTACACGCATGTTCTCATTACAGCATCTAAACTGTCCCTTAAATAACCCCCAATATTGTTTTCTCAAATCACTTTTGGAGTTAAGACTGAGCTCGGTCACATGCCATGAATTTATACAGTCGCCAATTTTCTGTGCTTACTTTCAAATAATGATCGGTGTTCCTTACCTATACTCAGGAATAATCGTTTAATAGTTTATGGCTTTCCATTAATATTTTAAATATTTTAAAAGAGGCAAATTACAAGAGTTCAAAGTCAGAAGCTTGTGTTTTAAAAATAATAATTGAATGGCTTAACATCTGTAACATTTACATATGTATGTGTGTATTGGAACAGATCGCGTATAGACAAAATAACAAATTATATTACAGCACTAAATGAACATTGTAATTTAAAATAGTAATTAAAAATTCATGTTTTGTTCCCCAAGCAATGCAGATTATCGCTGGGAAAGGCAGAAAGCTTTGCAGGCATCGCCTTGAAATCTTTCAACACTCTTCGTGCGGTTAATGAATTTAGGAGAGCGATCACCGTTTTGTGGGTTTATTACTTATCAGTTCTTTTCAAAATCATACAACTCTGAATATAATGTGCGTGGTGTTGGGAAGCTTCTAGTTCGCCTTTAGACGGAACCTGGGGAAACCCAGAGCTGGATAGACCCAGCAAGAAAACGAGAATGAGTAACGGCAGATTGGGAAATGGGGCGGGATATATATATAAATGGACACCCAGCAGCAGCTAATAAAACTGACAAAATAAATAAACAGTGTCAGAGCAAACACAACCATCTTAATGCCACGGCAAGTAACATCAATAGTATTAATGTGTCTGTCTTCAAAACGCGACCTCAGATACAAGTGAAATTATTACGCAGAAAACACATTCTTCATCGCCGTCATCTATACTCAGCAAGACTACTATAAAGCTTGAATAAACATCATTCAAGTCACGGTCTGTCTCTGAGGGAGACCCGATTGATAAATTCACACCAAACATTTTAAATGATGCATGCGTTTATGGAGACATATACTCCCAAATAAAGGATTAAACGAATTGCTAAAGACATTCCTAACACTGGCAATAAAATATATATGTATGTTATTCTGTTGTTCTGCCTTTTAGGGCGTTAGTGTGGTGTTTAATTATAGATAATTAAAACGGTACAGGGCCAAAACCATTACTGAAACACGTCACGCTAAACATCCCTTAAATCGATAGAATGATTCCAAACGGTGGAAAATACCTCAAGGTCTCCACTCCAGCACCGAATGGACAATTTGTCCTTGTTTTGTTCCAAGCGTGATTTATTTTTTTTCCCCCAATTTCAAATAGAATAAATTTTTCTGCTACACGATTTGCTTTCCAAAACTTTCTTTCTCGCCATCCTGTCAATATGTTTTTAAATGATCACTTTCTTCATTCTGCAAATGTTTTTTTAAATGTTTTCTATATTATGAGTTAACTTTCAATCAGACGTCTTATTAATTTCCACCTTTTCATTCTGCACTTTCTAAACTTTTATATTCCCTGCCCACTCTCACTGAGATCTCTAACTGAGTTTGTCTGTCCCATTTTAGATGTAGCTTATTTAAAAAAATATCCTTTCTTCATTCAGGCTATTTGGTTCTCCCCTCCCCCGCTCTCGTCTCCCGTTGCTCTATAGCAAAGAATCGCCGAATAATAACCATTCGGCCCATCGTGCCCTTTGAAAGAGTAATCTAGTTAGTCCCCCCCCCCCCTGCTCTCGCCCCCATAGCCCTGCATTTCTTAAAATAATAATTAAAAAAAATACAGTTATATCAAACATTCACCCAACACCCACACAAATGCAAGACCTCACCTGTTAATCTGTCTTTGGCAAAACGCCTGCTGCTCTCCATCCAGGGAAAAGTAAAACTAGATAAGTTTGCCATGTTGCCCATGCTGGGGAGACAGGGCACGGTTGGCATCCCGGCCGAGAGAGGTGGAGGAGGCATTGGTCTGTGCGCGGGCACTCGGATCACCCCGGCCCTGCTGTTCATATTAAGATTCATATTCATACTTACATTCATATTCATAGACATGTTAACATTATAGGATCCCGGTAATCCGGCCATACTGCAGTCGTTATTGTAAGCATTACTGTAGCCATCGGAGTGAGAGTTGTACATGTTGGTTGCGATCTGGCAATCCGATTCAGCAACTCTGTTAGAGTGCATACAACTCCCTTGGTCCGAATTGTTCAGGATTTGATCAATTCCAAAGTTTATAGGTTCATGATGTGAATGCGTTTGCTCAATTGCAGCATGATCCATGTTTTCGAACAATATTTTTGTCGCAATTTTCCAAATCTTTTTTTTTTCCTCTCTTCCCCAAAATGTTTTTTTTTTGGTTGTAAAATGAATGAGAAAAGCAAAATAATCCACACGGTCCACGATGAACTGCTCTGGATTATTATTTGTTTCTTCCTCCTCCTGAATTGGGTGAATTTAATAAATAAAATAAAAAATATGTAATAATTTACAAAAAAATTAGGAGCGCATTTCCTCTCCTGTCGAGTTACATCCGAGTTTCTGCAGGTAGCTGCGCCAGTGCGCCGAAAATCCCGGGGTTCTGTGTCCTCATTGGTCGCCGTCCATGATTGACAGCTCAATTCCTTTGCCCCACCTCCGCTTGCCATTGGCTCAGTCCTGCTGTGATTGACAGTCGAGCTACCCTATCAAGCCTCAGCCGCTGGGGAGCCTCTCAACGATGATTGCAGCAACTGGCAGCAAATTATCGGTTTCCATTGATAATTTAGGCTCTTCCTTCTCTCCCCGCCTCCAATCCAGGGGCTTGGATTCTGATTGGTTATTCCAGATTGATTGATGGGCGGCTCTCAGGCGCACGCCGTGCTTTGCAGCAAAAACGAGGAGGTCAACAGCAATGAAAAATGATTTGCAATAAAGACTGGAAAAAGGATAAAATGATCCTAACATTTAAAAAAACACGAATTTAGATCATTATCCCAATTGTTATTAAGAAATAGCAAATATAAAGGGATGAAAAATCTATCAGCTTTTTTTCAAAAATTCTCCCGAATTCGTTATCGATGCACTTTTTTTTGGATCTTGCTTTAATATTTGCAGGGACAATGCACGGCCTAATGTAACGTTACCAAATTAGGTTTAAATTATTTAGTTTCAGCAGACCTAAGCTGCTTCACCGCTGCAAATGCGCTGGGACGCCTTGACTGGGGGAATTTGACATTGGAAGCAAACTATTCCCGCAAACTGTTACGAATGCAAAAACAAAGCACTTGTGTAAAACTGCAAACGCTATTACGGTCACCCATTCGCGACCTTCCAGGATGTCTCCTTGGTGAGTATTTATCTCACTCACATTGTGTTTTCAGGGTTTTATTTTTGTTGGAGGAAATATCCCACTGCCTGTCACACACTCGTTTCATGTTCTTAATGTGGGAAGTATTCCCAGCAATCAGAATGTATCGTATTATTCATGAATCTCTATACATATCCACAAAACTGGTAATTACAAAAAGGTTGACAACTGCAGGAGGGTTTTATTGAACTCCTTTGTTGAGTAATTCGACGTTTAATCTATGAGTATGCAGTTTTTATTTTGAAGTACAAGGTCCGAGTTTGGTAATTGTCAAATTGCATTTTGATTCACTAAACCAATAATTTAATTTCCAGGAAGTATCAAAATGAATTTTGAATCGAAACAAATATGATACAATATATAATATATATAAAATAATATTCATAATATATAACATTTGTATTATCAATTACATACATTGTAATATACATTAACAATAAAATGAATTCTGCACAAATTGCAAAATATATTACTACTAACTGCTCAACTTTATAATATATTTAATTACAACATATAGCTTATACATTGCGGTCAAATTACAGGAACTTTTCACTGTGTTTCTGTTTGGAATACTTGTACTTACTTTTCGGATGGGGAGAGAGATTGAGACGCATTATTTGGGACCCTAACATTCCACCAGCTATTGTTGTTTTGAATTCGTTTTTATTTTTCTTTCATTTTATAAATATCAAACACTGGAACCGGACAAGGCGGTAATTGCCATAAAGGAACCAGACAATGAGACAAGTGAGAGATTAATTCGAGCCAGATCTAGTGCAAAATATATTCTGCCTGGTAATTATCATTAATTAATTTGTCATAGAAAATCCCTTTCCCACACTTACTATAACAAATTAAATGAATGGTAATTCTTAGACAGGCATTGCAGTGCAGAATATATTTTACACTACATATTACATAAATACAAATGTTCATTGTCTAGAAACATAGATTTATAAACTGGTGTTTAGAGATCTCTCTTGTAAGGTTCTTCTTAATTCCCATATATTTAAAGGATTGGTTGTGTTTGACCACCCGATTTCTCTACCAGCCGAAGGGATATTTATAGATAGAGTGGATGCATGCAGTTAACAGTAAATGTGTCAATACTGTTGTTTTATATAATGTTCCCTTTGCCTACATTGCAAGTTGGTGGATTGCAAAGTAATTCGTTATATGTGACGCGATTTGGAACTTTCTGAGAGACTTGATCATTCTTTATATAAATAGGAATTTTCTTTCCGACTTCTCCCGTTCGGCCTTATTGATGTATTACTAAGAATGACGCTTTTTATTACTGGTACCTGCGCGGGAGACTGTAGAGATTAATAAGATCAGATCCATTTAGTACAATGCGGTAATGTCATCATTTATTGATGCATTTATTTATGAATTAGTGCCGGGTTCTCGTTCTTTGCCTCCCCCCCTTTCCACTTCATTGGTTTCAGCGAATGGTACAACACAGAAGGAGGCCATTTGGCCTATCGTGTCTGCGCCGGCTCTTTGAAAGAATTCTCCATTTAGTCCCACTCAGCCCTTAGCCCTGTAATCCACCCCCCCCCCCCCCTCTTCAATTATTTATCCAATTCCCTTTGAAAAGTTACTGCAATTGTACAGGGCATTGGTGAGACCACACCTAGAGTACTGTGTACAGTTTTGGTCTCCTTACTTAAGGAGCCATATACTTGCATTGGAAGCAGTTCAGAGAAGGTTCACTAGACTGATTCCTGGGATGTCGGAGTTGTTTTATGGGGAAGGGCTGAGCAGGTTGGGCCTATGCTCATTGGAGTTTAGAAGAATGAGAGATGATCCTTATTGAAACATTTAAGATTCTGAGGGAACTTGACAGGATAGATACTGAGAGGATGTTTCCGGTCCTGGAGGAATCCAGAACCAGGGGTACAGTTTCAAAATAAGGGATTTCCCTGTTAAAACGGAGATGAGGGGGAATTTCTTCACTCAGAGGGTGGTTAGTCTGTGGAATTCTCTTTCCCAGAGAGCAATGGAAGCTGAGTCATTGAATTTATTCAAGGCTGAGTTGACAGATTTTTGATCTACAAGGAATTCAGGGATTATGGGGACAGACAGGAAAGTGGAGTTAAGGTCACAATCAGATCAGCCATGATCTTGTTAAATGGCAGAGCCACTCGAGGGGCCGAATGGCCTACTCCTGCTCCTATTTCTCATGTTCTTATTGAATCTAATGCCACCATCCTTTTAGGCAATGAATTGAGGATGATAACGCCAACTCTGGCACCTCTTCAGCTTTGTTTTAAAACGTCAAAACTTATGTATATAATTTTAAAATCTCGGAATGTACTGGTGATCAGGGCCTAAACCATTGTTTTTTTTTTCGCTCTTGGACTATAGCCAACCTGCCCCATTCGGCACTAACTATAACAGAAGTGAGCCCTTGTCTAGGAATATTAAATCCACATTTAATCCCTGTTAGATGACCAGGGAGTCAGACGGCAAAAGAGCCCGCATTTCCATCAGTTCCAAATTGTGTAATTTGAAGGCTGCCGCCTTCATATATAAGAGGGACTGATCAACCAATCCCAGAAATAAGATTTATTAAGCAAAAGGTGATCATAATCTAACAAAGTTTTCAGTGATTCTTTGATATGTATTAGGACAAGGAAATGTCTGAAAGTGAGTTAGCATCTTCACCGTGATCTCTGAAATGCTGATAGTTTCGGCGCGGTGCTGACAGAATGGCGGGGAGACCCGGTCAGTTCAACAAAAACTCCAACTTAAGCATTCTCTCTAAAATTAAAAAAATGCTGGATTTAAAATAAAATTCTATTTACATCAGGTATCCCCGATTTGAGGTCACGGCTTCACTCACCGTTCTCCAATAACAGTGAATTATGAGCTTTTTTTTTTGGCTAAACCTTCAATTAAAAGAATTTTTACATTAAACATTTCTTACGAATGACGCTAGAATAATTTCCAGTTAAAGTGCCCCCCCCCACAGATACAGACAGTAAGGAGGTTTTCATTAGTTATTAACACTTTATTAAATCAAAAAATCATTTGCAATAATTATTTTAAAGATCATAAAAAAGCTTAAGCTTCAAGTAATGACACTATAATTATTATCACAATTGTTTGTATTATTCTAAAATATTATGGCAATAATTCGTTTTTGTGATTAATATAATTATAAATTCAATAATGATTTTTTTTTCAGGTATTCATGTTAACTAATTTGTGCAATTAATTTCCCCGATTGCTGAACGGACAGCTAAACTTGTTCCCACTTACACTTTTCTGTGGTTACGACCGCGGTTTTAATTATCCTTTTATTAAATTTCTAACTGCTGATCCTATCCAGGGGTAAAGTTGCATGTACGTTAGGCTGTAATTTCAACCGGGAGAATTAACCCTCGCTCGCCGTCTCAGGCATTAACGCTAACCCCCAAATATTCTTTTATACAATAAGCTCCTGTGGAGGTCCCCAAAACGCAGCCACTGGCGCTCTCTGCATTTCCAATTTACCCTACATGGCCGAAAAAGATAGTTTCTTTTTTAAGCTTTTATTTTTTTAAACCAGATGAGTGAGGTAAGTGAATGCGGGCTCCAGTATTAATGAAGGATGTGTACCGGACAGAGAACTGTTTATTTGCATCCGAGTTTATTCGTTCATGAGACGGAAAGATTCACAGACAGATAGAAAAGAGCAGTTCAATGCTATATATATAAATAGACACAAATAGATGGATGTATAGATAGATACAAATAGCTAGATAGAATAGAGATATATATAGTAGCTGTAGATAGAAATGTGAACACTACTGGAGGGTTGTAGGTAGAAAATGAATTGGTGGCGCTCCTGTTAATCATAGGACAATGGGCTAGTTTAACAAAGGGGAATGTATCTTCTCTCCTCGCTGTTTCTCTGTCGCCTTCTCTCTCATCCATTGCTTTTCGTCTTTCGTTTTTTTTCTATTGTTTTGCATAGTTTTATTTACTCGTTCACTTTGTTCTCTCTTTCTCCCATCTCACGGGTTATGTTTGTGGTTTGTTCTTTTTTAAAAAAAATCTAATATTGTCCTTTTCCTCCACCCTATCGCCCGCTCCATTCTCTACTACGAATTAGCTTTACGTTAGTTGCAAAATCCAGCGCAATTTTAGCACCAGATTCGCGATGTGCCCGGAAATTCCAAGCCACATGGTCTAACGCCTCTCGCCCAAGTCTCTTTCTCTTTTCGAAGTACTGCAAATGCGGAGAAAGTGCTTTTGACAGGATTGTCACTCTGAACTTGTCCATGTGTCCGGCCCAATTCTACCCGTTCATTAATACTTGGTAAAACAGCCACGTTCGGGCTGGTGCAAAGGTCCAACTCTTTAGAAAAAAGACTCGCTCCAACTTGCAGAAAGGGCGAATTGCAGCTCGCAGACACCTCATGGGCTGTTTAGAACACAATCCTTATTAAATTACATTGAATGCAATCTCACCGCGATAATTAAAATGCTGCCTGACAACTCCTTGCTACATGAGATATCCCTTTCAGTCACCGATTCAATTTAAAGCACACTGCACATTAATTAGAATCATGCTAAGATGTAATGAACACGCGAGTACATGGATTGGAAATTTTACAGGACACTGAAACCTTTTCCCATATGAAAGGTTTAAAATAAATAAAGGATGCGATGCAATAATTATACCGTTACAGCGGTAGCCCAGTATTTATCGCTCGGCGTTTCCATTGACCCACAGGTATGTGAAATCTGAATGACTGGCGGATCGGACAGCGGGTGTGGGCTGGAGGAATGAAACTGAACGAACACAGAGGCGATTCTGAGGTTAAAGAAGGAGAGGGTGAAAATTAAACTGAAGATTGGACATTTCTCGTCCGGAAAGGGAACCAAGCAATACATTGTGAAACGGCAAGACCAGCAACGAATTGAGACCGGATATGTATTGATTTAAAATCGAAGATTTGAGAAAAAAAAAGAAAATAGCCAAGGAGAATAACGAAATAAAAATAAAACACAACGAAAAGCGGTTTCTTTTTAAAAATGGACCTCTAATATATTATAATATAAAATCATTTCATAGTATATTGTATTGTAATTATTTTATGATCCTATGTTCTTCTAAATTATATGCCATTTATGTTTTGATATAAATATCATGTGATACATTGTGATAGAGTCCACCACTGTCTCAGCTCATCTGCTGAGGAAACCCTCATCCATGCCTTTGTTACACCGAGACCAGTCTGTTCTGACAGACTCCTGGCTGGCCTCCCACTCTTTACCCTCCTAAACGTGAGGTCATCCAAAACTCTACTGCCCATATCGAACTCTCACCAAGTCTGGTTCACCTATCTCCCCTGTGCGGACTAACTTACATTGTCTCGGTTTAAACAATGCCTCGATTTCAAAACTTCCTTCCTCGTGTTCAAATCCCTCCGTGGCCTCGCCCGCTCCCCATCTCTGTAATCTCCTCCAGCCCCACAACCCTCCTGCTCTCATCTAATTCTGGCCTCTTGTGCATCCCCAATTTTAATTGCTCCACCACTGGTGGCAATGCTTTCAGCTGCCTTGGCCCCAGGCCCAAGAATTCCCTCTCCCTGCTCCTCTCTAGCTTGCTTTCCTGCTATAAAAGGCACTCCTTAAAACCTACCTCTGTGACCAAGGCTTTTGGTCACCTGCTCTAATATGTGGTTGTGTGTCACATTTTGCCAGAACATGGTGCTGGAAACCTCTTGGGAAGTTTTAATATGTTAAAGGCACTATATAAATAACAGGTGTTGCTGATAATATATTCTTATAATATGTTATAATAGTTTACTATAGAATTTTACATTATAACAACGCATTTAATCATTAAGTTGCAATAAGTCTGTTATATTCTGTTATAACAGATAGCCACTTATATTATTTATTTTATTATGTATATAAACATGCGGAGGATATAGTATATTATTTGATTATATCATTCTTGAATTCTAATGGTATATTGTACATTATGGTATTATGTTTGATAGTCTACTGTATGATTGCACTATCATACTATTGCAGTGTATTATGAGAGCATATTTTATTAAAATACATTCAGCTGGTGAAACATTGCAGGGTTTCATTTCAGTCACCTGCTAAAGAGGACTCAAAGTAGAGCCCAAGGCAACAGCATTTCTCACTAATCCTGCCTTAAACGCCGCTTCTTGCCGTAGCTCCCTTCGAGTTTGATAAAAATGGACATGAACCGAACTGGGGACATCTCCCTGTCTGTGCAGGAGCTGCCAGGGTTAATTCACCAGTGTTAGGAATATACTGCAGAAATAAACGGATTATATTTTCAGTAGCGCCTGCTCCGTTTAGGAGGACAGAGTCTTGATTAAAACAAAACATGCTTGGGAAATAATTTGTTTAATGCTCATTTTTAAAACAACCCACTGTCCTTATTCCAGTCTTTAATACTCCTAATGTCCCCGCATTTACTAGTTCCATACAATTCCCAGGCTTTGAGTAAAGAAGTTCCACCTGATATCTGTTTGAAATTATGTCCTGCTTTCCTGTTTCATCTTGAAGTTTTTTTTTTAACGGGAAAAGTAAATACCTATTGAAGAAAGCAGAAGTTTACCGGGAGAGTTCAAGCCGGTGGGATTCATTCTGTGTTGCTCAGCACGTAGCTGGCACAGACCCAATGGGCCAAATGGTCTCCTTCTACAACAGAAGGTAAGCTTCGACAACATAATAGCGCAACCTCTCTAAATTTGGGATTGATCTTGTTATCCATCTCTGCAGTTATATATACATCTTGTGATCCGGTATGCAGAGCAGAGCAGAAATGCCTTGTAAAACTCCAACACGACCGTAAAAGATTCACACTTCTGATTTATATATCGTAATATTCTGCTTTCTCTTTTACCTGTTTTATAAAATTGACTACATATTGAAAGTGATGAGTCAACAATCACTCCCTTTCTAAATCTCCCTCAACCAATTCATTCTGTACTTGGAATGTGAATGCTTATGACAGGTGCACTTATCTGTGCTGTATTTCATCTTTATTATCCCAGTACAAATCTTATCTGAATTCTCCATAACATAAAGATGTCAAAGCTTTGCGGAGGATGCAGAGGAGAGTTACTAGAAAGATACCAGGAATGAGGGACTTCAGTTACTCGGAGGGACCAGAGTAGCTGGAATAAAAACAAGAAATGCTGAAAATACTCAGCAGGTCTGACAGCATCTGTGGAGAGAGAAGCAGAGTTAAAGTTTCAGGTCAGTGACCCTTCATCAGACCTGCTGAGTATTTCCAGCATTTCTTGTTTTTATTTCAGATTTCCAGTATCTGCAGTATTTTGCTTTTATACCAGAGTAGCTGGGGCTGTTCTTAGAGCAGAGAAGGTTAAGGGAAGATTTGATTGATGTATTCAAAATGGTGACGGGTTTGAATAAATTGTTTCTAGTGGCAGGAGGATTGGCAGAAGAACTGGAGGGGAAGTGAGGAAATGTTTTTTACTCAATGAGCTGTTACGATCTGGAATGCATTGCCTGAAAAGTGGAAGCAGATTCAACCGTAACTTTCAAATTGGTTTAATATTGGAAGGAGAAATATTTGCAGAAAGGGAAAGGGCAGGGGAATTGAACTAATTGGCTAGTTCTTTCAAAAATCTGACACAGGCAAGATGGGTTGAATAGCCTACTCCTGTCCTGTTTAATCCTATGATTCTATCAACTAATTAGCTACAACCTCTGTTCCTATTTTGTTCTCCCTATTTTGGTCTCGTCAGCAAAACAAATAAGTTTACATTTAGTTTTAATATTTGGTTATTCACATGGACAAGAATCAGCACTGGCCTCTATAGATCCTCACTCAGCATTTCCCCCCATTCCAACATTATTTTCAGCTTTAATAAAAATAAAAAGTGCTGGAAATGCTCAGCAGGTCTGGCAGCATCTGTGGAGAGAGAACTTCTGATGAAAGGTCACAGACCTGGAACGTTTAACTGCTTCTCTCTCCACGGATGTTGCCAGACCTGCTGAGCATTTCCAGCACTTCTTGTTTTTATTTCAGATTTCCAGCATCTGCAGCATTTTGCCATTAATTTCAGCTTCCTATTCAGTAATCAATTTCTGACCCAGTTCTACCCTAAATATAAGCAGTTTTTTTTTGTTTAATTAAAAACTCGTCAAGCAACACTTTGTCAAAAGCCTTCTGAAATTACAGATTAACTATAGTACATCTATCTTATCTCAAGCAGTGTAAAATAATTTTGCTAGCTGAAATTAATACTTTGTACTATTTTATCATCATGTACAGTCTTTGCATTACTCACTGTAATGATTCATAGTACAATGGTTTATATGTGCCAAATAATGAAGACATGAAATTAAACACTGAGATCTGTTGTTGCTCTCATTTTGAGTCGGAGATGGGGCTGTAGAGATTAACAACAAGAGCTTGCATTTATATAGCACCTTTAATGTAGTAAAAATACCAAGGTGCTTCATAGGACCATTATCAAACAAAATTGCATAAAACGACACCAAGTCATATCGGGAGCTATTACAACAAATGGCCAAAATCTTGGTCAAAGAGGTCAAACATTAAGGCCACTGATTTACAGTGACTGAATAAGCGCAATTGATTTTCTATTAAATGGTGAGCTGGGAAGTTTGCTGATGCTTTGGGATTGAATTGTGTGAAAACCATGGTGACTTGGCCAGGAATGTCAAACAGGCATAATGGCATTGGCCATCCTCAGCTGTCCATGTCCTAACTTGCTCCAAGTTCAGTTCATTCATCATCTCTGTGCTTACTGACCTACATTGGCTACCTGTTAAATGAACACCTTGATTTTAAAATTCTCATCCTCATTTTCAAATGCTGAGGGAAAGAAAAGGCAGCAGCAGGCAGGGAGGGGCCATCCAGCTTTTCCTGCACTGTTTGTAATTTTTCAAGGATGTTTGAGCATTTGTGATTGGGTCCTGGAAGTGTCCCTCCTTCTTTCTTTTTCTCTCTGCCCCTTCCTTTTCTGTTTCCATCTCCCCCATTCATATTCTGTGTCTCACTAATTCGAATGACTGACTCCTGTTTCTATGTTCTTACAATTATGGGCTTTTCTCTTTCAGCAATCAACTCACTTGTTTTTCATAGAAGAACTCAAATTAAAATAAGGAAAGACACTTTGCCTCTTTTTGTCTGATTATTTCTTTCATTTTCTCTGTCAGTAATTATTATGTTCTAGTTTTCTAACTAGCAACAAAAATGATAATTGCAGGTGCTGCTGGCTTCAAAATGCAACATTTGAAAAAAAAATAGACTGAATGAAGAATGAGGAAATACACTTTGCCTGTCTTTGTGTATGTATTACTTTTTGTTTAATATGCCTTCTGTAGTTTGTAAAGTATTTATAATTGGAAACCAACAGAAATGAGGCATATATGTAATAGGTACAGTTTACCTTCTCTTTCTTTGGGCTGAAAGCTTCAAAAGTGGCTCATGTGCAAGAAGTACTTGTGGAGCTGCCGCGATATTTAGTGTGGCGGGCCAACTGCTTCCACCATGACATGGAGGAGGTGGGCACTTTGTCCCCGGCAACGGTGTCCGGCGCCACTGCAGGCACCGGCACCATTTTCAAAGGGCTTCCAGACCTTCAGTTTAATTTAAATTTTTAAATTTTTAAAGCAACAGGACCTGAAAAATTAAAATGAAAAATTTAATAAACGTTTCAATCCCCTCTCCCAACCCCTCAATGAGTAAACAGTTTATTAGTTGCTGTCTCCCCCCCCCCCCACAAATAAACTGACGTTACGATCCCTACCATCCCCCCCACCCCCCCAAAGTTTATTAATTCTGACCTTTACCCCTTCCCACCACCCCCTATACCAATCAGGAAGGTTTCACCCCGCTCCCCCCAACTGCCCCGCCCTGAAAACTTAACTCCTCCTGCCTCCCCACCAGTGTTCTGCCTCAGATCTCCGAATGGAGATCCGAAGGGGCGGGCTTTCTGGCAACCAGCCAGAATATCGCAGTGGGATGGCCGGCGAGATAAGTTAAGTATTTATTCATTAATTAAAATAAATTTACATATTTAAATGAAGTTGCCATCACCAGGTGGAGGGAGGGCCGCCATGAAGCCTCACTGCCCATGGCAATATGGGACGGAGCCTTCCCGCATTGAGGCCCGTGGCGGGTCTCTCCCAGAGGTATTTTCTGGGCCCCCCCGCCACAACCCCTTACGTCAGGGGGCTGATAAAATCCAGCCCTGTACCTCTCCCACACATGGGTCGGAATTTATTCTGCCTCGGCCCTCCACTGGACGCACATTGCTATTTCATGGCGGGCAACCAGCAGCTCTGGTTCCGAAGAAGGGTCACTGACCCGAAACGTTAACTCTGCTTCTCTTTCCACAGATGCTGCCAGACCTGCTGAGTGGTTCCAGCATTTCTTGTTTTTATTTCAGATTTCCAGCATCCGCAGTATTTTGCTTTTATAACCAGCAGCTCTGCATTACTGGCAGCGTCATAGGGGAGTGGTGGCCACTGCCGGTACTGCAGGAGGCCCTGCAGAGTAGAATAGTGATGAAGATCGGGGAGAGGTAATTGGAGTTATGGGGCCATTCAGGCAGGCTGTAGTGATGGTGTGGCAGTGAGGGTTGGAAGGATCTCCCCAGGAGTGGGATGGTAGCCATCGCATAGCTCCTGTGCAAAAATACACATATTATCCCTCCCTCCTTTTAAAAAATGCTCCAATAAATTTTGTTCTGAGCTTTATTTTATTTAGAGATACAGCACTGAAACAGGTCCTTTGGCCCACCGAGTCTGTACTGACCAACAACCATCCATTTACACTAATCCTACATTAATCCCATATTCCCTACCACATCCCCACCATTCTCCTACCACCTACCTACGCTAGGAGCAATTTACAATGGCCAATTTACCTATTAACCTGCAAGTCTTTGGCTGTGGGAGGAAAGTGGAACACCCGACGAAAACCCACGCAGACACAGGGACAACTTGCAAAGTCTGTACAGGCAGTACCCAGAACTGAACCCAGGTCACTGGAGCTATAAGACTGCAGTGCTAACCACTGCACCACCCAGATATTTTGCAATATAACAAACTTGATATTGTCAGACAATAATTTTATTAATTGTTTGGCTTAAAAGCCACTGATGTACTGTAGTGCAGCATTGAGGGAGTTCTGCATTGTTGGAAACATTAAATGAGCCATTAAACTGAGGTCTTGTCTGCCCTCCTAGGTGGATGTAAAATATTCCATGGCAATGTTCTGAAGAAGAACAGGTCCTGGTCCTGGTCAATGTTTATTCCTTAACCAATAGCAACTGGATTATCTGGTCATGATTACATTACTGTTTGTGGGACCTTGCTGTGTGAAAATTGTCTGCTGTGTTTCTCAACTGGGAGCCAATGTAGGTCAGTGACTGCACTTCAAAAGGACTTCTTGGCTGTAAAGCACTTTGGGATGTCCTGAGGTGAAAGGCGCTATATAACTGCAAGTCTATCTTTCTTTCTTCCATTTTTTTCTTTCTCTCTCTCTCTTCAGGAAATTATAGGCTGGTGAGCCTTACATCAGTGGTAGGGAAATTATTGGAGAGGATTCTTCGGGACAGGATTTACTCCCATTTGGAAACAAACAAACTTACTAATGAGAGGCAGCATGGTTTTGTGAAGGGGAGGTTGTGTCTCACTAATTTGATTGAGATTTTTGAGGAAGTGACAAAGATGATTGATAAAGGAAGGGCAGTGGATGTTATCTATATGGACTTCAGTAAAGCCTTTGACAAGGTCCCTCATGGCAGACTGGTACAAAAGGTGAAGTCACACGGGATCAGAGGTGAGCTGGCAAGATGGATACAGAACTGGCTCGGTCATAGAAGACAGAGGGTAGCAATGGAAGGGTGCTTTTCTGAATGGAGGGATGTGACTAGTGGTGTTCCGCAGGGGTCAGTTCTGGGACCTTTGCTGATGGCAGTATAAATAAATGATTTGGAGGAAAATGTAGCTGGTCTGATTAGTAAGTTTGCGGACAACACAAAGGTTGGTGGAGTTGCGGATAGTGATGAGGATTGTCAGAGGATACAGCAGGATATAGATCAGTTGGAGACTTGGGCGGAGAAATGGAAGATGGAGTTTAATCCGGACAAATGTGAGGTAATGCATTTTGGAAGGTCTAATGCAGATGGGGAGTATACAGTAAATGGCAGAACCCTTAGGAGTATTGACAGGCAGAGATCTGGGCGTACAGGTCCACAGGTCACTGAAAGTGGCAACGCAGGTGGATAAGGTAGTCAAGAAGGCATACGGCATGTTTGCCTTCATCGGTCGGGGCATAGAGTATAAAAATTGGCAAGTCATTCTGCAGCTGTACAGAACTTTAGTTAGGCCACACTTAGAATGGTGCAGGGGTTAGCACCGCAGCCTCACAGCTCCAGGGACCCGGGTTCGATTCTGGGTACTGCATGTACGGAGTTTGCAAGTTCTCCGTGTCTGCGTAGGTTTTCGCCGGGTGTTCCGGTTTCCTCCCACATCCAAAAGACTTGCAGGTGATAGGTAAATTGGCCGTTGTAAATTGCTCCTAGTATAGGTAGGGGATAGGGAATATGGGATTACTGTAGGGTTAGTATAAATGGGTTGGTCGGCACAGACTCGGTGGGCCAAAGGGCCTGTTTCAGTGCTGTATCTCTAAATAAAATAAATAAATATTGCGTGCAATTCTAGTCGCCACACTACCAGAAGGGCGTGGAGGCTTCGGAGAGGGTACAGAAGAGGTTTACCAGGATGTTGCCTGGTCTGGAGGGCATTAGGTATGAGGAGAGGTTGGATAAACCCGGATTGTTTTCACTGGAACGACGGAGGTGGAGGGGCGACATGAGAGAGGTTTACAAAGTTATGAGTGGCATGGACAGAGTGGATAGTCAGAAGCTTTTTCCCAGGGTGGAAGAGTCAGTTACTAGGGGACATAGGTTTAAGGTGAGAGGGGCAAAGTTTAGAGGGGATGTGTGAGGCAAGTTCTTTACACAGAGGGTGGTGAGTGCCTGGAACTTGCTGCCGGGGGAGGTGGTGGAAGCAGGTACGATAGCGACGTTTAAGAGGCATCTTGACAAATACATGAATAGTATGGGAATGGAGGGATATGGTCCCCGGAAGTGCAGAAGGTTTTAGTTTAGGCAGGCATCAAGATCGGCGCAGGCTTGGAGGGCCGAATGGCCTGTTCCTGTGCTGTACTGTTTTTGTTCTTTCTCTGTCTCTCTCTCTGTCTGTCTGTCTCTCTCTCTTCCATGTATTGTGCCTTCAGTTAATGGAATCACTATGGCTAAAAATAGCCTGCATGACCCCTTGGAATAGTGGAACTCTATGTAACTGCATAATGAAGATGGTTACGTTACTGGAGAAATGCTGGCAGCTGTTGAATTGAAATCCAACAACATTGTTCAGGAGTCAAAAGGAAAGATTGGGAAAATAATAGTGAAACAATGCCTTGTTCTTTCTCTTTGATGCTGTTGATCCAAACTGGGAACTCAACCAAAGATAGGTTGCGTTGAAAGATAGTGGTAAGACACCTTCTTGAAGCACACAGTAATGGGTTTGATACACTTTAGAGGGCTGCTAAGAGTTAATCACCTTGCCCCACAACTAGGGATGGGGCAATAAATACTGGGTCACTCAAGATCTAAATCTAATTTCATGTGTGGTTACCCTTTAAATCAGAGGTGATCACTTTTACATAAGGGATTGCCGTAGAATTATACAGCACAAAATGAGGCCATTTGGCCCATTGTGCCTTTTCCAGCTCTTTCAAAGACCTATCCAATTAATCCCACTCCCCACTATTTCCATGTCGCACTGCAATGATTTCCTTTCTAAATATGTGTCAAATTCTCTTTTTGAAAATTACTATTGAATCCAGTTCTATCACTCTTTCAAGCAGTGCATTCCAACTCGCTAAGTGAAAACAATCCACCTCATCTCCCTCCTGGGCTTTTTCACCAATAATCTCAATCATTTAAATCGCCAAATCAGGGTTGGGCACCTTCGAAGCATGGACACCCTTAAATCAGAGGTGGGCACCTTTCATATTGGAGTGGGCAATAACTCAGAGCGGAAACCTTGAAATCATGGGTGGGAACCCTTAATTCAGGGGTGAGCACCTTTAAATCTTTCAGGGGTGGGCACCCTTAAATTAGCCATAGCCACCCTTATAAATGGCCTGGGCATCTCACTGTGTGGTCACCTGTAAATAGGCAATAAATGCCAGATTTGTTAGCAATGCCTACAACCCAGGAATAAATAAAATAAACATATCTCTCAATTTTTAATGTGAAAAGTACATCCCTTTAAATAAGGAAAAGTCAACGGTCTATGTCAAAGGACCAATTAACTAAAAATAAATTTAGTTTTAGGGGTGAGTGCCCTAAAATCAAAACTTTCTGAGATTGTGATTCAATTTGCTAGAATTCCATTGTTATAAAGCTAGTAAATTTTCTATTGACATATTACTCATCAATATTATAAAAATTAGAGGCTAATGGTGTTTAACTGTAACATGACAAAACAGAGTTTATGGGGTGGGAATCTTGAAAAAACGAGTTGTAATGTTTCACTTCAATCTCTTATTATCAATCACAATTCTAGGTTTAAGACCTTGCTCAATAACATGGAACAAAAGGAGGGAACAAGAAAAGTCGATATTGTTCACTAAAAATAATTAATTCAGTTTTAAGGGCCAGTAACTTTAAATCAAAATGTTCTGATTGTGTTTCCATTTGTTAGAGTCCCTTTGTTTTAAACCTGATTGATTTATGCTTATTATATGATTAATTGAAAATTTCCAATGTAGTTTCAAGTGTACCAGAGAGGATTTTTTCCGTAAAATCTGCAGCTACAGTCAAGGGAGAGTTGTAGAATTTGTGACAAATTTCATGTACCAGTTCGTGTTACTTTAACAGCTCTTCAGCTGTCGTTCCAGCACAATGTTTGATCCAGGGATAAGGTTCAAACACCATGATTTACCCATCACCAGGAATGCTCAGTTCCTCCTTTAGCTGCTCCTCAATCGCAGCTTCCCCGACCTCCAAAACCCTTATCAAAGTTCATCCTGGTGATACCCCTTATGGCATTGCCCCACTGTCTCAGTAACCTCATCCCACCTTGTACCCTGTTCCACACCCTTCACTCCTCTTATTCAGGCCTTTTCTACAACCCTACAATTGGCCGTGGAGCCTTTGACTGACTGTCCCTATTCTCTGGAGCACCACCCTAAAATCCAGCGTCCTCTCTCTCAACCTCTCAAAATCTTCTCAAAACTTACTTTTTTCCCTCTCCGCCCCTTCTCCCTCCTCCATGACAGAACACCCATTCCATTATCAATATACCATGTGAAGCAATTTGGGCCATTTTTTATGTTAAAGGCTCCACGTAAATGCAAATTGTGTCCCAGATCAAATTAATCAATAATGTCCTGGGTCGCCTATTTGGAGGGTGGTGGGGGAAGTGGGTGTGGGGATGATAGTGAAGGTGGAAAACTAACGCCTTTCTCCTTGGTGAGACTGAGGTGACTGTTAGCTGAGATAATGGTTTGTATGATTTCATACTTCCCTGGTTCTTCTCTTCTGTTAGTCTTCTTCCTCCTGTAATATTTCTTCTCTGTTTCCTTCTCTCTTTCTCTCAATATTAGCATGGCCAATTCCGCTTTGAACTTTTCTCTTTCCATTCTTCCTAAGTTCCGAAGACATTGCCCAACATGTCCATCCTCTTTCCTGCATCCTCTCTGCAGCAAAATCAAAATTCATTGCACAGCCTCTTACTTCAACTCCTCAGGACCTCAAAACCATTGAACACCCTAGCCGACTCTGCCTTCAGCCGGAAAAGTCTATGGATTTAGAACAAATCTTTGGCAGCTATAATAGAGAATGATGCAACCCATTATCTTATTTTGGCCAGTTTAATTATATCTATTCATGATATAATGTGGCTTTTCCTGACTTGCTATCATCATAATTTCATAAGACTCTGAATGCACATTTCGCGCAGGACCTACACGTTAACTTCATTATCCCAATCCTTCCACCACACAGAACGGATAAAAACCAATTTGAATTTCATTTTAAAAATAAACTTCATAATAACATCAGAGCCTTTTTAGTGCAAGCTCTCTTATGTTGCTTGTAGCCTGCTGGCAGAACTCATGATGAAAGATGTCCTGGGGGCTAAGATCCGCAAGGTTAATGAGTACCAGTAAGCGAGACAAATTAGAATTTGTTACAGTTTGCTTGCTGCATTGTGTATTCCTGCTGCTTATGCCCTTGTTTAGCTGAGCACAAGGATCAAAAGTTCCTTACCATATGCTCACAAAGAGCGAAGAATCTTATCCTGCTTAGATCATCCTTCATCTCGGGACCCATCCTAATCTCATGTCAATGTAGGAATAGACAGAATTGGAAAACCTCGTGTTATTTCGGGAATACATAGATTATACAGCACAGAAACAGGCTATTCGCCCCTGCTGGTCTATGCTGACATTTCAAAATTTGCGGATGATACAAAACTTGGAAGCATAGTGAACTGTGAGGAGGATGGTGTAGAACTTCAAAATGACATAGATAGGTTGGTGGAATGGGCGGACAAGTGGCAGATGAAATTTAATGCAGAGAAATGTGATGTGATTAATTTTGGTAGGAAGAACGCAAAGAGGCAATGTAAAGTAACGGGTGAAAATCTAAATGGAGTTGAGGAGCAGAGGGACCTGGGTGTATATGTGCATAAATCATTGAAGGTGGCAGGACAGGTTGAGAGTGCGGTTAATAGAGTATACAGTATCCTGGGCTTTATTAATAGGGGCATAGAGTACAAAAGCAAGGAAGTTATGTTGAACTTGTATAGAACACTGGTTCAGCCTCAACTGGATTATTGTACCCAGTTCTGGGCACCACACCTTTGGAAAGATGTGAGGACGTTGGAGAGAGTGCAGAAAAGGTTCATGGGAATGGTTCCAGGGATGAGAAACTTCAGTTACGTGGATAGATTGGAGAAGTTGGGACTGCTTTCCTTGGAGAAGAGAAGGTTGAGAGGAGATTTGATAGAGGTATTCAAAATCATCCAGGATCTGGACAGGGTAGAGAGGGAAAAGCTGTTCTAATTTGTGGAAGATCGAGAAGAAGAGGGCACAGATTTAAGGTAATTGGCAAAAGAAGCAGTGGCTGACATGAGGAAAAACGTTTTCACATGGTGAGTGGTTAGGATCTGGAATGCACTACCTGAGAATGCAGTGCTGGCAGATTCAATCGAGGCCTTCAAGAGGGAATTGGATTGTTATCTGAAAAGAAAGAATGTGCAGGGCAGTGGGAAGAAGGCCAGGGAGTGGCATTAGGTAAATTGCTCTTTTGGAGAGTCAGCGCAGACATGACGGGCTGAATGGCCTCCTTCTGTGCTGTAACAATTGTGCGATTATGTGATTAAAGATTGTATTGGCTGGGGTTGTTTCCCTTGGAACAGAGGAGGCTGAGGGGAGATTTAATTGAGGTGCATAAAGTTACGAAGGGCCCAGATAAAGTGGAAAGGAATGATCTATTTCCCTTAGCAGAGAGGTCAATAACTGGGGGCATAGATTTAAAGTAATTGGTAGACGGATTAGAGGGAAGTTGAGGAGAATTTTTTTTCACCCAGAGGATGTTGGGGTTCTGGAGCTCATTGCCTGAAAGGGTGGTCGAGGCAGAAATCCTCACCACATTTAAAAAACACACTTGGATATGTACTTGAACTGCCCTAACCTATGGGTTATGGATTAAGAGCTGGGAGATGGGACTAGGTTGGATCACTTTTTTTCTGCCAGCACAGACACGATGAGACAAATGGCCTCCTCCTTGTGCTGTAAATTTTCTATGTTTTTATGTTTATTCTCCACACGAGTCTCATCCCGCACCTTTTCATTTGACTAGGACTGCAGTGGTTAAAGGAAAAGGCCCACTGCCACCACCTTCGCAGACAACTAGGGATGGTCAATAAATGCCAGCCTTGCCAAGATCATCCACATCCCAGGAACAATTTTTAAAAATGGATGAGACCTCCATAGTCCATCTGGCAGGTTACTGTGAATAGGAAAGATCACAGTCCTACAAAGCCTTTTATAATCCTTTATGAATCATAGAATCATAGCATAATACAGCACAGAAGGAGGCCATTCAGCACATTGGGTCTGTGCCTTCTCTTTCTTAATGCAATCTAGTTAGAAGCTGGCCGAGCGCGTCTACCCTGAGGCACAGTGTGGCTTTCGTGCAGAGAGATCGACTATTGACATGCTGTTCTCCCTTCGTCAGATACAGGAGAAATGCCGTGAACAACAGATGCCCCTCTACATTGCTTTCATTGATCTCACCAAAGCCTTTGACCTCGTCAGCAGACGTGGTCTCTTCAGACTACTAGAAAAGATCGGATGTCCACCAAAGCTACTAAGTATCATCACCTCATTCCATGACAATATGAAAGGCACAATTCAACATGGTGGCTCCTCATCAGAGCCCTTTCCTATCCTGAGTGGTGTGAAACAGGGCTGTGTTCTCGCACCCACACTTTTTGGGATTTTCTTCTCCCTGCTGCTTTCACATGCGTTCAAATCCTCTGAAGAAGGAATTTTCCTCCACACAAGATCAGGGGGCAGGTTGTTCAACCTTGCCCGTCTAAGAGCGAAGTCCAAAGTACGGAAAGTCCTCATCAGAGAACTCCTCTTTGCTGACGATGCTGCTTTAACATCTCACACTGAAGAATGCCTGCAGAGTCTCATCGACAGGTTTGCGTCTGCCTGCAATGAATTTGGCCTAACCATCAGCCCCAAGAAAACGAACATCATGGGGCAGGATGTCAGAAATGCTCCATCCATCAATATTGGCGACCACGCTCTGGAAGTGGTTCAAGAGTTCACCTACCTAGGCTCAACTATCACCAGTAACCTGTCTCTAGATGCAGAAATCAACAAGCGCATGGGTAAGGCTTCCACTGCTATGTCCAGACTGGCCAAGAGAGTGTGGGAAAATGGCGCACTGACACGGAACACAAAAGTCCGAGTGTATCAGGCCTGTGTCCTCAGTACCTTGCTCTACGGCAGCGAGGCCTGGACAACGTATGCCAGCCAAGAGCGACGTCTCAATTCATTCCATCTTCGCTGCCTTCGGAGAATACTTGGCATCAGGTGGCAGGACTATATCTCCAACACAGAAGTCCTTGAAGCGGCCAACACCCCCAGCTTATACACACTACTGAGTCAGCGGCGCTTGAGATGGCTTGGCCATGTGAGCCGCATGGAAGATGGCAGGATCCCCAAAGACACATTGTACAGCGAGCTCGCCACTGGTATCAGACCCACCGGCCGTCCATGTCTCCGTTATAAAGACGTCTGCAAACGCGACATGAAATCGTGTGACATTGATCACAAGTCGTGGGAGTCAGTTGCCAGCATTCGCCAGAGCTGGCGGGCAGCCATAAAGACAGGGCTAAATTGTGGCGAGTCGAAGAGACTTAGTAGTTGGCAGGAAAAAAGACAGAGGCGCAAGGGGAGAGCCAACTGTGCAACAGCCCCAACAAACAAATTTCTCTGCAGCACCTGTGGAAGAGCCTGTCACTCCAGAATTGGCCTTTATAGCCACTCCAGGCGCTGCTTCACAAACCACTGACCACCTCCAGGCGCGTATCCATTGTCTCTCGAGATAAGGAGGCCCAAAAGAATAAAAGAAAAGAGAAAGAGTTAGATTCACTCTCCTGCTCCTTCTCTGAAATTTATTCTCCTTCAAGTACTTAACCAAATCTCTCCTGAATATGTTATGACTGAGGCAGGGGGAGTGCACTGTCAATTCAGTCCCACTTCTCCACAGGTCACAGCATGTCAATAAATTTTCCCACCTACCGAAACAGCCAATTATATACTCTATTTGTCCCTGGAATATATCACACCAACCAATGTTTCTTTAATAAACAACAAAATTATCTGTTTATTATAAAACCACGTCTTAACTAATAATGAAGTAAATATATATGCGAATTGAAATACTAAAGCCCCGTATTTTTTATATAGTTGTTGGGTAGTACGGAATTTGAGTATTGCTGAAAATACAAACATGCTATCAAAGCTTTTCAACTTGCACTCATCAGGACAATGCACAAGAATACCAATGTAAGGGACAGCAACAACTTTACACTATATGAGAAGAAAGTGCTGATTGGTTGACAAGTGAACTCTGATTGGCAGAGGCATTGCCATGGAGAATGCACCAGTTTATGGTGACTGACAGTTAACTGCCAAGCTTTGTTTGAAATTTAAACCAGGCAGCTTGACTCTGAGTAGTCAAGGCCTGGGAATGAACCAGCAAACGACTGTGACTTATTTTGTTTAGCTGAAACAAGTGCAATGTGTGCACATGTTCTTTCTGTTTGCAAAGAACAGGGCTCTGTGTATTAATATATGTAGCTTCCAGTATGCACAAATGCGCCACACTGCAAGCCCAACTGACAATCTTAAATTGGTTGTCAGCGTAATTCTTAGCACACTGAGGATTATTCAGCAAATGCTGTCCAATCACGGAATCACATATAAGGTTGGACACTGTGTTTTGAGTTTTGCAAGCATGGGCTGGTTGGGTACGGCCTGTACCTTGCCTGTTGTGAACAGCAGAAGGGACATGTTATTTGATGCGATCCGCCTGTCTTTGGGATGTACGGACTATATACCTAGCATCACACTGGCATTGAAATTCATATATCACATTACTCATTTGCGTGATAGGCAGTCTTTTTCGCTTGACGGCAGCGTCCTGTTAGTGGCAAACACCACACGTGTTGTTACTGCATAGTAGCAGCGTGAAACAGCTAGCTTCACCTGTTGCTCAAATCTTTGGGATACATTACCCTTCCAGTATAATTTGAGGTAGACTGGGCACTTTTCAGGGCTGAAAATGGCGGCCTTAGACCTGTTCATAAGTTTGCGTGACATACAGCATTGTCATGGAGGATGCCTTTGATTCACTCTCTTTCAGCATCAAGCTTGCATGGTGAGCAAATAGCTTGGGCTCTATTTATGAAGGTTGCCGATAAGGCCAATCTTATAGAGTAATGTGTAAGGTTCATTCCTCAGGAAAATGCCTTGACCAATCAGAGTCAAGCTGCCTGGTTTAAATTTCAAACAAAGCTTGGCAATTAACCAGTCACCAATCAGAGTTCACTTGTCAACCAATCACCACTCCCTTCTCATACAGTATAAAGTTGTTGCTTTCCCTTATGGTATTCTTCCAGATTGCCCTGATGAGTGCAAGATGAAAAGCTTTGACAACATGTCTCTATATATCAGCAATATTTTTGATATTCTAGCCCTCACATACATCCAAAAATCGGTTAACCGGGAAAAAAAGCATTTTTGATCACAGCTGTTACAAAGGAATAGAAGCCTGTTTTGGGTAGGCGTTCAAAGAAATTCAACTGCAGAAGGCTTCACATATGTCTTACAGCAGGTCTGCAGCAACAGAAGTTTTAGTCTTCACTAATTTGATGCAAAGTTCATTTGAAGATGCAAGGTTTTTTGCAAATATTCAGGTTTTCTTAAAAATTCAGGAGGCAAGAGTATCACTTTATATAGTATTTTGCTTTTCAATAGTAGGGATTCTTCAAAGAGAGGCAATAGCTTTCTTCTGAACTCCTGGCAGGTCCATGTCAAATTCCAATTGCCTGATTTAGTCCAAACCCACTGGCGTTTTAACAGTTCAAAATGAAACTTTCCAAGCAAGTTTCATGTTCATCATAAATTCTCTCTTGTCACAACAAATGATAGCTTTTAAGTCAACCCCCCCTCCCCCCACCGCCCGTGGTGCTTACTCGAAACCACCTGGTGTTGAATTTAATGAGGCCTTTGACGTTAGGGGTCATCGCAGGGCTCCCTGGAAAATTCTTCCGGGAGAGGCTCGCCACGACCGCCGACGCTGAGAAGGCCCCGTCGCATTTTACCGATGGCGGCGAGGCCTCGGTGTGGACCCCCTCCCCCCTGCTGCCACGCGGTGTGGCCTTCATTTAAATATGTTAATAAAGGTTAATACATGAAAATAAATGTACCTGGTCCCAACGGCCGTCCCACACCAACATTCCATCTGCCGGCCACAACTCACGCACCTTTGAAACTCCGCTCGGCGTTCCGAGGCGTGACACCTGTGGGAGGTGGGAGGAGTGAAAATTTCAGGGCGTGGAGGAGGGGGGGAGCAGTGAAAACTGCTCCGATTGGTTGAGGGGATGGTGGGAAGGGGTTTAGGGTCAAAGGGAATAAAGTTCGGGGGGGTAGGTCGTGAGTGAAAACTCACATTTTTGGGAGGATAGGACAAAAATAAAATCACCTGATTATTCATGGGGTTGGGGGAGGGGTGATTGGGAGAGGGGATTGGAAATGTCAATAAAATGTTATTTCACTTTTTCACAACCCTGTCTCTTTAAACAATTAAACGGCACTAAAGGGCTTGAAGCCCTTTAAAAATGGCGCCAGCGCCTGTGCGGTGACCCCGGACGCTGTTGCTGGGGATGGAATGGCTTCCCCCTCTACGTCATCGGGGGCGGCCGCTCTGCCCCCTCCATTTAAATGAGTCCCTGCGCAAAATATTACGGGAAGTCAGCGGCGGCACTTCCGTGCCTGAAGGCCGCCGACTTCAAAATGTGCTGCCGCGATGTGCAGCGCACTAATAAAATTCAGCCGCTGATGTCCAGTATTTGTTTACTGGTCAAAACCAGGAACCTCTTGTTGACCTTCCTCTTTTATTAAGAAAGGCATCCATAAAATTCAGCTATCTCCAGACGCTTCAATGTCCATGAAATCTTTCTCTTTTGAGTTTAAAAAAAAATATAGAATGCTAAGCTTTTAATGCAAAAAAAACCCAGAAATTACTTAACACCTCATTTTTGAATGCATTTCATTATGTGACGGAAACCACACCTGCTATATGAAAACATATTAATTTGGAACACTAATTAATATGGAACACTATTTGAACTGTTATTGGACCTTGAACATAACTTGTTTCAAAAGACCACAGAGCAGTGGCTGAAAACATGGCTGCACATTTGCATTCTGAGAGACAGTTGCCCAGAGAGACAATGGGAGTGCTCCCTGATTCAAACGGCCAGATGGGATTTGTCATTAGTGATGAACAAAAGACATTGAGAGCCATTGTCTGTGTAAGAACCAGCATTCCACCACCAACTCCCTCCCCACCCCACTGTGTGTGTCTAGTAAGCTTTGAAGAATCAACAAACATCGCAGGCCTGCTGGTCAACCTGGGAATTGATTGAATTATGCATCACAGTAAAGTTTTGGGGCAGACTGCAATTTGAAGACACAAGAGAAGCAAAGCCTTTCTCTCTCTCTCTCTCTCTCTCTCTCTCTTTCTCTCTCTTTCTCTCACACAAAGTTCCAAGGACTCATGGAAGTAATTTAAGCCTCAAGACAGAAGATCCCTGCAGCCTTCTGGTACCAGTGAAACAAGTTTGAAAGTGGGCACTGGGCCCCAACGAGAACTGTAGAGACTTAGCTTCAATCAAAGACTTTACATCCAACCCAAAACCAGTAACTGAATTCCATCCACTATGTCAAGCCTTCCCCCTTTAATTCTTTCTCCTCCTCTGAATCTATTTCTGTGTGTTTATCGCATATGCATGCTAGCATGGTTGTGTCAGATTTTTAATCTTAATTGAGGTAGAGTGTTAAGGTTAATAAACTTACACCTTTCTTGTTTAAACCTGAGAAAGACTGTCTGGTTGATTCCTTTACAATTACAATTAGAGAGCAGTGAGAAAGGACTCACTGAGGGGAAGCTGAAAACACTGCTTTAAAAGTTAAACCTTGTGACGGCCAAACCAGAAAAAGGGCAAGAGGGGAGACTGAGACTCCCTACTCACCTGGTCGCAACAGAAATTTGGGGGCTAGCATCCGAAACTGGACTCACAGACAAATGAGAAATTGGAAGTGGGAAGTCAAATTGATCCAATCAAAAAGAGAAAAGATTTCAAAACAGGTTTTCTTGTGGTCGTGTGTGCTAGAATACCAACATGTTTGCAGCGAAGCCAGTAATTCCCCAAGCCAAAGTGAAGTAACTTGGGATAAATTAAAGGTACTATCTATGGAGGAGTTGAGAAATATGGCTGAGCAGTATCGGATCACTTTCCGTGCCAAGGCTAGGAAGTCCGAACTCTTAAGACTAGTGGGCAACCATTTTTCCATCGAATCTGAAGAATCAGAAACAGGGTTAGAAATAGACTCCGACAGGGTATTGCTAGAAAAGGTACAACTGGAACAGAGGAAGCTTGAATTAGAAGACGGGGAAAGGGAGAGACAGGAAAGAGAAAAAGAGAGAGAAGAGCAAGAGAGAAAGAAAGGCAGGGGACAGAGGGAGAATGACATTTCCAGAAGGAATGGGAGGAAAGAGAGCTGAGGCAGCTTGAGTTAACTAGGGGGTGACAGAGTAACCCCAGTGAAAGCATGTGGTGCAGGGCTATGTACAGAATTTTTACAATTTTTCCAACTGATTCCAAAATTCAATGAGGGAGACGTGGAAGTAATTTGTACCTTTTGAGAAACTTGCAACTTGCAAGGCTGAGGGTTGGACCCATGAGGTTTCTTCCCTGTTGCCAGATGAAAGTTCATCAAATTATGAACTGACAAAAAATGCTATCCTCGGTGTAAGAGCTAGCACCGGAAGCCTATCACCAGAAGTTCCGAACCCTCAGGAAACAGACTGCTCAAACTTACTTGGAGTTTGAGAGAAGTAAGCAGGTGACTTTTGACCAGTGATTGAGGGCTCTTAGAGTGCAACCCAGCTCTGAAAATCTCAGAGATAATTCTCCTCGAGGTATTTAAAAGCTCTCTCCATAAAGACCCATGTGGAGGAACTAAAAGTACATAGAGTGAGGCAAGCCACAGTTTTGGCTGATGAGTTTGCTCTAATATGCAAGTCGGTTCTCCAGGGGAAAACCTTTCCTAGTCACCCCCACAAATCCGAAAAGAAAAAAGGGTGGGAAGGTTTTTGGCGCCCAGGCAGTCCTAGGAGAGAAAGAAAAGCAGGACACACAAGGGGCCTTCCTCCAGACAAAAAGGATAGTGCTGTGAGCTAGAGTGAGACCCAGAGGCCTGTGTGGTTTCATTGTAATAAAGCAGGTCATCTAAGAACTGACTGCTGGAAACTAGGGGGAAAGCCTGCAGGGTTAATCAGGGCATACCCGCTTAGTGAAGGAGATAGGACCCTGATGGAAAGAGCAGCTGAACAAGCTGTGGCTTTAACCACAGCAGTAGTAAGGCTCAGAAAATGTACTGCTGTGGGTGCAGAAAATTTTAATAGAATACCTGAAGGTTATCAGGATTTTGTATCTAAAGGGAGAGTAAACCTTACCTCTCGAGTGGGGCAAGCAAGCCCAGAGTAATCCTCAGGGACACAGGGGCTACTAGATCCCTTTTACTGGGAAAAGACCTGACCTTTTCCCCAGAGAGTGCAGTAAATAACAGAATGATAGTGAATGGTATTGGAGGGCAGTGTACCCCTGTACCTGTACCCAAGGGGAACTTGGAGTGCGACCTAGCTTCAGGATCAGTGACCGCAGGGATTGTCCCTAGTTTGCCTGTGGACAGGGTTGACCTGGTGGGGGCGAAAATGGTAGCTTCCCCAGCAGTGAAAGAGAGAGTGCAGGAGCTCAGAGACAGGGCAGTGGCAGGAGACGGCCCCCTGCAGTTCCCCTGAATGTATAGTGAGCCATGACCAAACCAACTCCCCCAGAGGAGACTGAATTGGCACGGCAGGCAGATGACCAAACTTTCTTTGGAAAGTTAGAGGACCGAGGGAATGGATTAAATGGATCTTCCCTAGCTGATGCTCAGAGAGCTGACCCAGTACTGTCAGAGTTAGCACAGACTGCCCAGTCTGAAATGAAGTGGAGGGAGTCCAATGACTGCTACTATTTAAAGAATGAAGTATTGATGATGAAGTGGAGTTCTCCTCACAGACCTGAGGACATAGAGTGGACAGTGGTTCATCAGTTAGTGGTGCCGCAGAGGTACTGGAGGGAAATATTAAGAATGGCCCATGAGACTACAGTGGCTGTACTTGTTGGTATACGAAAAACCAAAGCCCGAAAAAGACAGCAGTTTCACTGGCCAAAGCTCCACAAAGACGTGGTGGAGTACTGTAGGAGTTGCCACATGTGCCAGGTTGAGGAGAAACTCCAACCTACAATGAAATCTGCACCCCTAAGTCCTGTATCAGCTTTTGGGAAATCCCCCAGCAGAGGGTTGGTGAATTGTAAGAGACCACTGCTGAGAACAAATGGGAATAGACAGGCACAGAGCTGGAAAAAAGTTAGAGCAGGAGGAGAAAAAGGGATCAAAGAGGACAGGTTAACGGAAGTCTGGGAGTATTCCCAAATAAAAACCCCTACTGTCTGGTCAGCGAACCCCAAAATATTTGAAAAATCAAACTCCACATCCTCCTTTTTTTGAATTTGTCATGTGAGGGAACCGTGGTTGACAAGAGAGGTTGAGAGTCTTGTTAGGAAGAAGAAGGATGCGTATATAAAGTTGAGGAAAAAGGGCACAGGCATAGCTCTGGAGGGATACAAGATGGCCAGGAAGGATCTGAAGAAAGGGATTAGGAGAGCTAAGAGAGGGCATGAAAAATGCTTGGCGGGTAGGATAAAAGAAAACCCCAAGGCCTTTTACGCGTATGTCAGAAATATGAGGATGACTAGGGGGACCGTAGGTCCGGTCAAGGACAATAGCGGGAGACTGTGTGTTGAGCCGGAAGAGATAAGTGAGGTTTTGAATGAGTACTTCTCTTCGGTATTTACGAATGAGAAGGGGTGTATTACTGAAGAGGACGGTGTGAAACAGACTGGTAAGCTCGAGGAAGTGCTCGTTAGGAGGGAAGATGTGTTGGGGTTTTTGAATAACTTGAAGATAGACAAGTCTCCCGGGCCTGACGGGGTATATCCAAGGATGTTATGGGAAGCAAGGGATGAAATTGCAGAGCCGCTGGCAATGATCTTTTCATCTTCTCTGCTGACGGGGGTGGTACCAGGTGATTGGAGGGTGGCAAATGTTGTGCCCCTGTTCAAGAAAGGGAATAGGAACAACCCTGGGAATTACAGGCCAGTTAGTCTTACTTCGGTGGTAGGCAAGTTGATGGAAAAGGTGCTGAGGGATAGGATTTCTGAGCATCTGGAAAGACACTGCTTGATTCGGGACAGTCAGCACGGTTTTGTGAGGGGTAGGTCTTGCCTCACAAGCCTGATTGCATTCTTTGAGCAGGTGACCAAGCAAGTGGATGAGGGTAAACCAGTGGATGTGGTGTACATGGATTTTAGTAAGGCATTTGATAAGGTCCCCCATGGTAGACTTATGGAGAAAGTCAGGAGGCATGGGATAGTGGGGAATGTGGCCAGTTGGATTAAGAATTGGCTAACTGATAGAAGGCAGAGAGTGGTCTTAGATGGTAAATACTCAGCCTGGAGCCCAGTTACCAGTGGCGTGCCGCAGGGATCAGTTCTGGGTCCTCTCCTGTTTGTGATTTTTATTAACGACTTGGATGAGGAAGTCGAAGGGTGGGTCAGTAAATTTGCAGATGATACAAAGGTTGGTGGAGTTGTGGATACCGAGGAGGGCTATTGTCGTCTGCAAAGGGACTTGGATAGGTTGCAGTGCTGGGCTGAAAAGTGGCAGATGGAGTTTAACCCTGAAAAGTGTGAGGTCGTCCATTTTGGAAGGACAAACACGAATGCAAAATACTGGGTTAACGGTAGGGTTCTTGGGCATGTGGAGGAGCAGAGAGACCTTGGGGTCTATGTGCATAGATCGTTGAAAGTTGCAACTCAAGTGGATAGGGCTGTGAAGAAGGCATATGGGGTGTTAGCGTTCATTAGCAGAGGGATTGAATTTAAGAGCCGTGAGGTGATGATGCAGCTGTACAGGACCTTGGTAAGGCCTCATTTGGAGTACTGTGTGCAGTTCTGGTCGCCTCATTTTAGGAAGGATGTGGAAGCCTTGGAGAGGGTGCAGAGGAGATTTACCAGGATGTTGCCTGGAATGGAGAATAAGTCTTACGAGGAAAGGCTGAACATTCTAGGCCTCTTCTCATTAGAACGGAGAAGGATGAGGGGTGACATGATAGAGGTTTATAAGATGATCAGGGGAATAGATAGGGTAGACAGTCAGAAACTTTTTCCCCGGGTGGAGCAAAGCGTTACAAGGGGTCATAAATTTAAGGTGAAGGGTGGGAGATATAAGGGGGATGTCAGGGGAAGGTTCTTTACCCAGAGAGTGGTCGGGGCATGGAATGCCTTGCCTGGGGAAGTTGTTGAGTCAGAAACTTTAGGGACTTTCAAACGGCTTTTAGATAGGTATATGGATAAAGGAGAATGATGGGGTATAGATTAAATTGTCCTTGACAGAGGACAAAGGATCGGCACAACGTCGTGGGCCGAAGGGCCTGTTCTGTGCTGTATTTTTCTATGTTCTATCTATGTTCTATGTTTATGGGACGTGGGTGTCGCTGGCTAGGCCAGCATTTATTGCCCATCCCTAATTGCCCTTGAGAAGGTGGTGGTGAGCTGCCTTCTTGAACTGCTGCAGTCCATGTGGGGTAGGTACACCCACAGTGCTGATAGGAAGGGAGTTCCAAGATTTTGACCCAGCGACAGTGAAGGAACGACGATATAGTTCCAAGTCAGGATGCTGTGTGACTTGCAGGGGAACGTGCAGGTGGTGGTTCTCCCATGCATTTGCTGCCCTTGTTCTTCTAGTTGGTAGAGGTCGTGGGTTTGGAAGGTCCTGTCGAAGGAGCCTTGGTGTGTCGCTGCAGTGCATCTTGTAGATGGTACACACTGCTGCCACTGTGCGTCGGTGGTGGAGGGAGTGAATGTTTGTAGATGGGGTGCCAATCAAGCGGGCTGCCTTGTCCTGGATGGTGTCGAGCCTCTTAAGTGTTGTTGGAGCTGCACCCATCCAGGCAAGTGGAGAGTATTCCATCACACTCCTGACTTGTGCCTTGTAGATAGTGGACAGGCTTTGGGGAGTCAGGAGATGAGTTACACACTGCAGGATTCCTAGCTTCTGAACTGCTCTTGTATCCATGGTATTTATATGGCTACTCCAATTCAGTTTCTATTCAATGGTAGCCCCTAGGATGTTGATAGTGGGGGATTCAGCGATCGTAATGCAATTGAATGTCAAGGGGAGATAGTTAGATTCTCTCTTGTTGGAGATGGTCATTGCCGGGCACTTTTGTGGCGCCAATGTTACTTGCCACTTATCAGCCTAAGCCTGGATATTGTCCAGGTCTTGTTGCATTTCTACACGGACTGCTTCAGGATCTGAGGAGTCGCGAATGGTGCTGAACATTGTGCGATCATCAGCGAACAACCCCACTTCTGACTTTATGATTGAAGGAAGGTCATTGATGAAGCAGCAGAAGATGGTTGGGCCTAGGAAACTACCCTGAGGAACTCCTGCAGTGATGTCCTGGAGCTCAGATGATTGACCTCCAACAACCACAACCATCCTCCTTTGCGCTAGGCATGACTCCAACCAGCAGAGAGCTTCCCCCTGATTCCCATTGACCTCAGTTTTGCTAGGGCATCTTGAAGCCATACTCGGTCAAATGCTGCCTTGATGTCAAGGGCAGTCACTCTCACCTCACCTCTTGAGTTCAACTCTTTTGTCCATGTTGGAACCAAGGGTATAATGAGGTCAGGAGCTGAGTGGCCCTGGCGGTACCCAAACTGAGCGTCACTGAGCAAGTTATTGCTAAGCAGGTGCTGCTTGATAGCACTGTTGATGACACCTTCCATCACTTTCCTGATGATTGAGAGTAGACTGATGGGGTGGTAATTGGCCGGGTTGGACTTATCCTGCTTTTTGTGCACAGAACATACCTGGGCAATTTTCCATGTTGCCGGGTAGATGCCAGTGTTGTAGCTGTACTGGAACAGCTTGGCTAGGGTTGCAGCAAGTTCTGGAGCACAGGTCTTCAGTACTATTGTCGGAATATTGTCAGGGCCCATAGCTTTTGCAGTATCCAGTGCCTTCAGTCGTTTCTTGATATCACGCAGGGTGCATCGAATTGGCTGAAGTCTGGCATCTGTGATGCTGGGGACTTCAGGAGGAGGCCGAGATGGATTATCAACTCAGCACTTCTGGCTGAATATTGTTGCAAATGCTTCAGCCTTATCTTTCACACTGATGTGCTGGGCTCCCCCATCATTGAGGATGGGGATATTTGCGGAGCCACCTCCTCCAGTTAGTTGTTTAATTGTCCACTACCATTCACGGCTGGATGTGGCAGGATTGCAGAGCTTAGATTTGATCCATTGGTTATGGGATCACTTAGCTCTGTCTATCACATGCTGCTTATACAGTTTGGCACGCAGATAGTCCTGTGTTGTAGCTTCACCAGGTTGACACCTCATTTTGAGGTATGCCTGGTGCTGCTCCTGGCATGCCCTCCTGCACTCTTCATTGAACTCTTCATTAGGCAGGAACTGAAGAATTTAGATTGGGGTGGCTGTTTGAGTGTAAATCAACATCTGACATGTGAGAGTCTTTCAAACGTCAGCTGATTAGAATCCAGGTCCAGCATGTTCCTGTGAGGAAGAAAGACAAGTTTGGCAAGTTTCGGGAAGCTTGGATAACACGGGATATTGTGAGCCTAGTCAAAAAGAAAAAGGAAGCATTTGTAAGGGCTGGAAGGCTAGGAACAGATGAAGCCCTTGAGGAATATAAAGACAGTAGGAAGGAACTTAAGCAAGGAGTTAGGAGGGCTAAAAGGGGTCATGAAAAGTCATTGGCATACAGGATTAAGGAAAATCCCAAGGCTTTTTATACAAAGAGCAAGAGGGTAACCAGGGAAAGGGTTAGCCCACTCAAGGACAGAGATGGGAATCTATGCGTGGAGCCAGAGGAAAGGGGTGAGGTGCTAAATGAGTACTTTGCATCAGTATTCACCAAGGAGAAGGACTTGGTGGATGATGAGCTTAGGGAAGGGAGTGCAGATAGTCTCAGTCATCTCATTATCAAAAAGGAGGAGGTGTTGGGTGTCTTGCAAAGCATTAAGGTAGATAAGTCCCCAGGGCCTGATGGGATCTACCCTAGAATACTGAGGGAGGCAAGGGAAGAAATTGCTGGAGCCTTGACAGAAATCTTTGCATCCTCATTGGCTACAGGTGAGGTCCCAGAGGACTGGAGAATAGCCAATGTTGTTCCTTTGTTTAAGAAGGGTGGTAAGGATAATCCAGGAAATTATAGGCCGGTGAGCCTTACGTCAGTGGTAGGGAAATTATTAGAGAGGATTCTTCGGGACAGGATTGACTCCCATTTGGAAACAAACAAACTTATTAGCGAGAGACAGCATGGTTTTGTGAAGGGGAGGTCGTGTCTTACGAATTTGATTGAGATTTTTGAGGAAGTGACGAAGATGATCGATGAGGGAAGGGCGGTGGATGCTGTCTATATGGACTTTAGTAAAGCCTTTGACAAGGTCCCGCATGGCAGACTGGTACAAAAGGTGAAGTCACACGGGATCAGAGGTGAGCTGGCAAGATGGATACAGAACTGGCTCAGTCACAGAAGACAGAGGGTAACAGTGGATGGGTGTTTTTCTGAATGGAGGGATGTGACTAGTGGTGTTCCGCAGGGATCAGTGCTGGGACATTTGCTGTTTGTAGTAAATATAAATGATTTGAAGGAAAATGTAGCTGGTCTGATTAGTAAATTTGCGGACGACACAAAGGTTGGTGGGATTGTCAGAGGATACAGCAGGATATAGATCGGTTGGAGATGGGCGGAGAAATAGCAGATGGAGTTTAATCCGAACAAATGTGAGGTAATGCATTTTGGAAGGTCTAATGCAGGTGGGAGGTATGCAGTAAATGGCAGAACCCTTAGGAGTATTGACAGGCAGAGAGATCTGGGCGTACAGGTCCACAGGTCACTGAAAGTGGCAACGCAGGTGGATAAGGTAGTCAAGAAGGCATACGGCATGCTTGCCTTCATCGGTCGGGGCATAGAGTATAAAAATTGGCAAGTCATGTTGCAGCTGTACAGAACCTTAGTTAGGCCACACTTAGAATATTGCGTAATCCTGGTCGTCACACTACCAGAAGGACGTGAAGGCTTTGGAGAGGGTACAGAGGAGGTTTACCAGGATGATGCCTGGTCTGGAGGGCATTAGCTATGAGGAGAGGTTGGAACAACTCGGATTGTTTTCACTGGAACGACGGAGGTGGAGGGGCGACATGATAGAGGTTTACAAAGTTATGAGCGGCATGGACAGAGTGGATAGTCAGAAGCTTTTTCCCAGGGTGGAAGAGTCAGTTACTAGGGGACATAGGTTTAAGGTGCGAGGGGCAAAGTTTAGAGGGGATGTGCGAGGCAAATTTTTTACACAGAGGGTGGTGAGTGCCTGGAACTTGCTGCCAGGGGAGGTGGTGGAAGCAGATACGATAGCAACATTTAAGAGACATCTTGACAAATATATGAATAGGAAGGGAATGGAGGGATATGGGCCCCAGAAGTGCAGAAGGTGTTAGTTTCGGCAGGCATCAAGATCGGCGCAGGCTTGGAGGGCTGAATGGCCTGTTCCTGTGCTGTACTGTACTTCTTTGTTCTTCTTTGAACCAGGATTGGTTTCCTGGCTTGATGGTAATGGTAGAGTGGGGTACATGCCGGGCCATGAGGTTACAGATTGTGGTTGAATACAATTCTGCTGCTGCTGATGGCCCACAGTGCCTCATGGATGCCCAGTTTTGCATTGCTCAATCTGTTCGAAATCTATCCCATTTAGCATGGTGATAGTGCCACACAACACGATGGAGGGTATCCTCAATGTGAAGACAGGACTTCGTCTCCTCAAGGACTGTGCGGTGGTCACTCTTACCAATACTGTCATGGACAGATGCATCTGGAGCAGACGAATTGGTGAGGACGAGGGCAAGTATGTTTTTCCTTCTTGTTGGTTCCCTCACCACCTGCCGCAGACCCAGTCTAGCAGCTATGTCGTTTAGGACTCGGCCAGCTCAATCAGTAGTGGTGCTACTGAGCCACTCTTGGTAAATGCAGACATCAGAAGCACCCCAACAGGGTTGCTAACAGCATTGACATAAATGTACAGGGACAACGAAAGTCCTCAAGAGGGCAAAGAAACTGTGAGGGTGATTCCTCACCTAGTTGAAGTGCCTCAGGGGAGTGTAGTAGAATCTGGACAAATACCTGCAAGCAGGAATGTCCCAGAGGACAAAGGGAAGATTAGCAAAGAATCCTGTCCCACAGTCAGGAGAAAAGGGAACCAACCATCCCCTAAAGTTAAAAGCATTTGCATGAAAGTGATTTCAGAGTCGATTCCCATGATCAGAACTCCAAACCAGGGCTAATTAAAGCTAACCACCCCTCTGCAGACCTTCTTCTTTTCTTCTTCTTTTGGGCCTCCTTATCTCGAGAGACAATGGATACGCGCCTGGAGGTGGTCAGTGGTTTGTGAAGCAGCGCCTGGAGTGGCTATAAAGGCCAATTCTGGAGTGACAGGCTCTTCCACAGGTGCTGCAGAGAAATTTGTTTGTTGGGGCTGTTGCACAGTTGGCTCTCCCCTTGCGCCTCTGTCTTTTTTCCTGCCAACTACTAAGTCTCTTCGACTCGCCACAATTTAGCCCTGTCTTTCTGGCTGCCCGCCAGCTCTGGCGAATGCTGGCAACTGACTCCCACGACTTGTGGTCAATGTCACAGGATTTCATGTCGCGTTTGCAGACGTCTTTAAAGCGGAGACATGGACGGCCGGTGGGTCTGATACCAGTGGCGAGCTCGCTGTACAATGTGTCTTTGGGGATCCTGCCATCTTCCATGCGGCTCACATGGCCAAGCCATCTCAAGCGCCGCTGACTCAGTGGTGTGTATAAGCTGGGGGTGTTGGCCGCTTCAAGGACTTCTGTGTTGGAGATATAGTCCTGCCACCTGACGCCAAGTATTCTCCGAAGGCAGCGAAGATGGAATGAATTGAGACGTCGCTCTTGGCTGGCATACGTTGTCCAGGCCTCGCTGCCATAGAGCAAGGTACTGAGGACACAGGCCTGATACACTCGGACTTTTGTGTTCCGTGTCAGTGCGCCATTTTCCCACACTCTCTTGGCCAGTCTGGACATAGCAGTGGAAGCCTTACCCATGCGCTTGTTGATTTCTGCATCTAGAGACAGGTTACTGGTGATAGTTGAGCCGAGGTAGGTGATCTCTTGAACCACTTCCAGAGCGTGGTCACCAATATTGATGGATGGAGCATTTCTGACGTCCTGCCCCATGATCTTCGTTTTCTTGAGGCTGATGGTTAGGCCAAATTCATTGCAGGCAGCCGCAAACCTGTCGATGAGACTCTGCAGGCACTCTTCAGTGTGAGATGTTAAAGCAACATCGTCAGCAAAGAGGAGTTCTCTGATGAGGACTTTCCGTACTTTGGACTTCGCTCTTAGACGGGCAAGGTTGAACAACCTGCCCCCTGATCTTGTGTGGAGGAAAATTCCTTCTTCAGAGGATTTGAACGCATGTGAAAGCAGCAGGGAGAAGAAAATCCCAAAAAGTGTGGGTGCGAGAACACAGCCCTGTTTCACACCACTCAGGATAGGAAAGGGCTCTGATGAGGAGCCACCATGTTGAATTGTGCCTTTCATATTGTCATGGAATGAGGTGATGATACTTAGTAGCTTTGGTGGACATCCGATCTTTGCTAGTAGTCTGAAGAGACCACGTCTGCTGACGAGGTCAAAGGCTTTGGTGAGATCAATGAAAGCAATGTAGAGGGGCATCTGTTGTTCACGGTATTTCTCCTGTATCTGACGTAGGGAGAACAGCATGTCAATGGTCGATCTCTCTGCACGAAAGCCACACTGTGCCTCAGGGTAGACGCGCTCGGCCAGCTTCTGGAGCCTGTTCAGAGCGACTCGAGCAAAGACTTTCCCCGCTATGCTGAGCAGGGAGATTCCACGGTAGTTGTTGCAGTCACCGCGGTCACCTTTGTTTTTATAGAGGGTGATGATATTGGCATTGCGCATGTCCTGGGGTACTGCTCCCTTGTCCCAGCACAGGCATAGCATACATAAAGCTAACCACCCCTCTGCAGACCACAACAGGAACAAAGGCACCTTAAACAATCATGGAAATGTGCAAACTGCAAACCTCCCCAAAAATCACATCTTTATTGGAATGCCCATTCCCAACACATTGCAGGCTGATGGTGAAGAAACTTTAAACATCTTGGGCAACACATAACAATCTCAGACCCACCTCAAGAACATAGGGTCAGTCCAAAGCTGCACTGCTACAAAGGAATGACAGACTGTAACAATTTTAAGATTTTTGAATTGTCATGCAGGCACCCACCTGCCAAGAATGAGGCACATTGGTTTTGTCATATGAACATTTATTTTGAACTGTTGCTGAAGTGAGGAAATGACTTGTTGAACAAATCAACCGTGGCTGGAAAAGACATTTGCATACTAACAGACGGTGCTTGTGTAGACAAAGGACCATTCCCTGACACATTCAAACCACAATGGATGTTGATCACCGGGCAGTGAGGGGGTGGGGAAGTGCATTCCAGGGCCTGCTGCAATCCCCAGGGGCCAGGATTGGTTGGACCAGCTGTTTTTAAAAAATTCATTCATGGGATGTGGGCGTCGCTGGTCAGGCCAGCATTTATTGCCCATCCCTAATTGCCCTTGAGAAGGTGGTGGTGAGCTGCTTTCTTGAACCGCTGCAGTCCATGTGGGGTAGGTACACCCACAGTGCTGTTAGGAAGGGAGTTTCAGGATTTTGACCCAGCGACAGTGAAGGAATGGCGATATAGTTCCAAGTCAGGAAGGTGTGTGACTTGGAGGGGAACTTGCAGGTGGTGGTGTTCCCGTGTATTTGCTGCCCTTGTCCTTCTAGTTGGTAGAGGTCGCTTGTTTGGAAGGAGCTGTCTAAGGAGCCTTGGTGCACTGCTGCAGTGCATCTTGTAGATGGCACACATTGCTGCCACTGTGCGTCGGTGGTGGAGGGAGTGAATGTTTGTAGATGGGGTGCCAATCAAGCGGGCTGCTTTTTCCTGGATGGTGTTGAGCTTCTTGAGTGTTGTTGGAACTACACCCATCCAGGCAAGTGGAGAGTATTCCATTACACTCCTGACTTGTGCCTTCTAGATGGTGGACAGGCTTTGCGGAGTCAGGAGATGAGTTACTCGCCTCAGGATTCCTAGCCTCTGACCTGCTCTTGTAGCCACAGTATTTATATGGCTACTCCAATACAGTTTCTGGTCAATGGTAGCCCCTAGGATGTTGATAGTGGGGGATTCAGCGATGGTAATGCCGTTGAATGTCAAGAGGAGATGGTTAGATTCTCTCTTGTTGGAAATGGTCATTGCCTGGCACTTGTGTGGCACGAATGTTACTTGCCACTTATCAGCCCAAACCTGGATATTGTCCAGGTCTTGCTGCATTTCAACACGGACTGCTTCAATATCTGAGGAGTCACGATTGGTGCTGAACATTGTGCAATCATCAGCGAACATCCCCACTTCTGACCTTATGATTGAAGGAAGGTCATTGATGAAGCAGCTAAAGTTGGTTGGGCCTAGGACACGGCCCTGAGGAACTCTTGCAGTGATGTCCTGGAGCTCAGACATCACTGAGATGGCTCCAACAACCACAGCCATCTTCCTTTGCACGAGGTATGATTCCAGCCAGCAGAGGGTTTTCCCCCTGATTCCCATTGACCTCAGTTTTGTTAGGGCTCCTTGATGCCATACTCGGTCAAATGCTGCCTTGAGGTCAAGGGCAATCAGTCTCACACCTCTTGAGTTCAGCCCTTTGCTCCATGTTAGAACCAAGGCTGTAATGAGGTCAGGAGCTGAGTGGCCCTGGCGGAACCCAAACTGAGCGTCACTGAGCAGGTTATTGCTAAGCAAGTGCCGCGTGATGGCACTGTTGATGACACCTTCCATCACTTTACTGATGATTGAGCGTAGGCTGATTGGGCGGTAGTTGGCCGGGTTGGACTTGTCCTGCTTTTTGTGTACAGGACATACCTGGGCAATTTTCCACATTGCAGGGTAGATGCCAGTGTTGTAGCTGTACTGGAACAGCTTGGCTCGGGGCGCAGCAAGTTCTGGAGCACAGGTCTTCAGTACTATTTTCGGAATATTGTCAGGGCCCATAGCTTTTGCAGTATCCAGTGCCTTCAGTCGTTTCTTGACATCACGCGGGGTAAATCGAATTGGCTGAAGTCTGGCACCTGTGATGCTGGGGACTTCAGGAGGAGGCCGAAATGGATCATCAACTGGGCACTTCTGGCTGAAGATTATTGCAAATGCTTTAACCTTATCTTTCGCACTGATGTGCTGGGCTCCCCCATCATTGAGGATGGGGATATTTGTGGAGCCACCTCCTCCAGTTAGTTGTTTAATTGTCCACCGCCATTCTCGGCTGGACGTGGCAGGACTGCAGAGCTTCGATCTAATCCGTTGGGTATGGGATCGTTTAGCTCTGTCTATCGCATGCTGCTTATGCAGTTTGGCATGCAAGTAGTCCTGGGTTGTAGCTTCACCAGGTTGACATCTCATTTTGAGGTATGCCTGGTGCTGCTCCTGGCATGCCCTGCTGCACCCTTCATTGAACCAGGGTTGGCCTCCTGGCTTGATGGTAATGGTAGAGTGGGGGATATGCCAGGCCGTGAGGTTACAGATTGTGGTTGAGTACATTTCTGCTGCTGCTGATGGCCCACAGCACCTCATGGATGCCCAGTTTTGCATTGCTAGATCTGTTCAAAATCTGTCCCATTTAGCAAGTTGATAGTGCCACACAACACGATGGACGGTATTCTCAATGTGAAGGTGCGACGTTGTCTCCACAAGGACTGTGCGGTGGTCACTCCTACCAATACTGTCATGGACAGATGCATCTGTGGCAGGCAGATTGGTGAGGACAAGGTCAAGTATGTTCTTCCCTCATGTTGGTTCCTCCACATATGACTAACTGGCTGCTCCAGGGCTTTTTGAACTAGCCACAGAAATTTTGAACTGAGAAAGACTGTTTGCTGCTGGACTGAGAAGATCTCTCCTGTCTGCTCCCATCTCTTTCTCATAAGCCTCTGAATCCATTGAAGACACATGAACCCCAAGAGAGAAAAGTCTCCTCCAGCGAACAAGGTTTAAGAAGAATACTGGGCCCCAACGAAAAGCAAGATCTACCTACAATTAAGGACTCTATGGTGAGCTCGAACAACCATAACAAAAACTCTTCAGATATTGCCTCAAATGTTTCCACTTTATTTTTCTTCTGCTCTTTTATACGAACCTACGAACATATGAATTAGGAGCAGGAGTAGGCCACTCGAACCCTCGAGCCTGCTCCGCCATTCATGGCTGAACTGATTACTCCACATTTCCACCTACTCCCGATAACCTTTCACCCCCTTGCTTATCAAGAATCTATCTACCTCAGCCTTAAAAACATTCAAAGACTCTGCTTCCACCGCCTTTTGAGGAAGAGAATTCCAAAGACTCACGACCCTCAGAGAAAAAAGATCTCCTCATCTCTGTCTTAAATGGGCGACCCCTTATTTTTAAACAGTGACTCTTAGTTCGAGATTCTCCCACAAGGGGAAACATCCTTTCCACATCCACCATCAAGACCCCTCAGGATCTATATGTTTCAATCAAGTCGCCTTTTACTCTTCTAAGTTCCAGCGGATACATGCCTAGCTTGTCCAATCTTTCCTCATAAGAAAGCCCACCCATTCCAGGTATTAGTCTAGCAAACCTTCTCTGTATTGCCTCCACTGCATTTACATCCTTCCTTAAATAAAGAGACCATTACTGTACACAGTACTCCAGATATGGTCTTACCAATGCCCTAGTTTCTGACTCTATTTGCATGTGTATTGCATATGCGTGATAGTGTGGGCACGTCGTGTATCCGTTGGCGTCAACTGAATTGGAGTTTAAATTCAAATTTAATAAATTTCAACCTTTCTTCTTTAAACCTAAGAAGACCTATTTGTGCTGGTTTCTTTGCCTTATAATTGGAAAGCGGTGAACAAGGATTCACCAAGGGGGAGCTAAAACATGGGCCGGATTTTATGCCACCAGATGGTAGCGGGGTGGGGGTGGGGGGCTGGCCTAAATGGAGCGGGAGGCTCCGGGATGTCTTCCTGGTCTGCTGTCACCTCTGCGCCCCACTTTACGTGTCTTCAGTGGATTCAGAAGCTTGTGAGAAAGAGATGTGAGCAGAAAAGAGAGATCTTCTCAGTTCAGGAGCAAACAGTCTTTCTCAGTTCAAACTCTGTGGCTAGTTCAAAAAACCCTGGAACAGCCAGTTAGTCATGTTACCAGCCGGTCCAACCAGTCCTGACCCCTGGGGATTGCATCACCCCAGCAGGCCCTGGAATGCGCTTCCCCACCCCATTACTATCCGGTGATCAACACCCATTGTAGTTTGAATGTGTCAGGGAATGGTCCTTTGTCTACACAAGCACCGTCTGTTAGTATGCAAATGTCTTTTCCAGCCACGGCTGATTTGTTCAACAAGTCATTTCCTCGCTTCAGCAACAGTTCAAAATCAATGTTCAAATGACAAAACCAATGTGCCTCATTCTTGGCAGGTGGGGGCATGACAGAATGAATGAGAATGAATGAGAGAAATGCATGTGTGTTCTCCTGTACTTTCTCTTCCTTCTAATTTATAACGAAACACTCCGCCTAATGTCGTATTTCATTCAGCCGGATGTGTAGTTGTGACGCAAACCACACCTGTCAAATGGAAGCATATCAATTTCTTCATATGAAACACTATTTGAACTGTTATTGAACCTTGAACATAACTTGTTTAAAAAGACCATGGAGCAGTGGCTGAAAACATGGCTGCACATTTGCATTCTGAGAGACAGTTGCCTAAAGAGACAATGGGAGTGCTCCCTGATTCAATTGGCTATATGGGTTTTGTCAATGGTGATAATCAAAAGGTATTGAGAGTTATTGTCTGTGTAAGAGCCAGCATTCCACCACCAACTCCTTCCCCACCACACTGAGTGTGTCTAGTAAGCTTTGAAGAATCAACAAACTTCGCTGTTTCAAACAAAGAGCTAGTCACATGACTAACCTGTTGGCCAACCTGGGAATTGATTAAATTCTGCATCACAGTAAAGTTTTGGAGCAGACTGCAACTTGAAGACTAAAGAGAAGCAAGGTCTCTTTCTCTCTCTTTCTCTGTCTCTCTCTCACACAAAGTTCCAAGAACTCACGGAAGTAATTTAAGCCTCAAGACAGAAGATCCCTGCAGCCTTCTGGTACCAGTGAAACAAGTTTGAAAGTGGGCACTGGGCCTCAACGAGAACTGCAAGACTTAATTTCAATCAAAGGCTTTACATCCAACCCAAAACCAGCAACTGAATTCCATCTTCAAACCTTCCCCCTTTAATTCTTTCTCCTCCTCTGTATCTATTTGCGTGCGTGTTTATCGCCATTTACCTGCTAGCGTGTTTGCGTCGCACATTTTTAGTAGTTTTAACTGAGGTAGAGTGTTAAGGTTAATAAATTTACACCTTTCCTGTTTAAAATTAAACCTGAGAAAGCCTGCCTGGTTGATTTCATTATAATTACAATTAGAGAGCAGTGAGAAAGGACCCGCTGAGGGGAAGCTAAAAACACTGTATTTTAAAAGTTAATCCCTGTTACAGCCAAACCAGGAAAAGGGCGAGAGGGGAGACTGAGACCCCTTCCTCACCTGGTTGTAACAATTACAATGTATAAAACAGAAGTTGAAAACATTTTAAAACACATTTTCCACACCCATGCGCCCCCCCCCCCAATCACTCTATACTTGCAGTTAATACAATGTTGCTTTGTACTATCTTTACTCATACACTCAAACAAAGTTCGGGTCATGACAAAGCCCCTGCAATAACATTATTTTTGTCCAAAATGTGGACAATCTTCAAGTGATAGGACTGTAATGGTAAACTCCATCAGAATATTCTGGCATTCTGAGTTCTAAATCTTTTTACAAAGGTTATTCAAATCAGCCAATTGCAACCTTATAAACATAGCCTCCCAGTTATTTCATTTGTTCCTTCCAATTGTTACTGTATACCAGCACATCATCAAGATAAACTACACAGTTAGGAACACTGGCCACCACTTGATTCATTTGTCTCTGAGAAGTTTCTCGAGTACCCCCTAACCTGTATGGTATCACTTGACAGTGGAAAAGCCTGTCCAGTGTGACAAAAGTTGATTTTTTTTTTAGCCAGGGGTGTTAAAAGAACTTGTCAGTATTCTTTTAACAAATCTATCTTTGTAAGAAACATGGCACTGCCCACTCTGTCAATCCAAGCAAGAAATTGGGTAGAAGTCTATCTTTGTTACTGCATTAACTTTTCCGTAGTCTATGCAAAGTCTGGTTGACCCATCAGGTTTAAGCACTAATACTATTGGTGAGCTCCAGCTGTTTTGAGTAGATTCAATTAAGTTGTTTCCCAGCATGTATTGGATTTCTGCTTTTAATTGGGCCTGTTTGTCTGGACTTAAGTGGTAAGGATGCTGTTTTATAGGAACGGATTCCTCTACATCCACAGCATGTGTGGCTAAGGTTGTATATCCTGGCTTATCCCTACAGACTCTTAAATGCTGTGAGTTGCCTTCTTAGGTCTTCCTGTTGTTCTGCATCTAAATATGAAGGCATGGTGTCCAATCATCTTAGCAATTCCGTATTAGCTAACCAGATAGTAGGAGGTTCAATTTGAGAATTGTCTAGGTTTCTTTCTGTCTCATCCTCACTTTCTTCACAGTCCCTACTACCTGAAATACTTGTGCTTGCTTATCCTCCTCCCTGCGATAATATTGTTTTAAAATATTGATATGACACAGTTGACTCTTTTTCCAGTGATCTGGGGTGTCAATCAAATAATTTACCTTACCAATCCTTTTGACCACTTTATATGGACCACTGAACCGTGCTTCTAATGGTTCACCCTTTAAATGTTATAATGCTAACACTTCATCCCCTGGTTGAAATGTTCGGGTCTTTAGCATGCTTGTCTGCCCAACCTTTCATATTGGTTTGTGATGCTTTAAGGTGTTCCCGAGCCATATTTCAAGCTCTCATGAGCCGTTCCTGAAACATGGATACATGGTCTAGCACAGAAGATTCATCCTCTGTTCTAAAAACCTTTCTTTAATTAGTTAGAGGACCTCTTATCTCATGTCCATAAACTAATTCAAAAGGACTAAAACTTGTAGACTCATTAGGTGAATGTCTCGTGGCAAAGAAAAGAAATTCTAGCCCTTTATCCCAATCATGGGGATATTCATGACAGTATGCCCTGATCATTGTTTTGAGGGTCTGATGGTACCTTTCTAAAGCTGCTTTTGTCTGTGGGTGATATGCTGAAGATTTTAACTGTGTGATACCCAAATTACCCATAACTTCTTGAAATATTTTATAAAATTGGAACCTTGATCCGACTGAACCTCAATCGGTAATCCATATCTAGTAAAGAATTGGATTAACTTCTGTCCCACTACCTTAGCAGTAATTGTCCTCAAGGGAATTGTCTTTGGGAATTGAATAGCGAGTATATAGTGGTGTCCTGCTTTTGTTTTCGACAAGGGTTCTACGCTGTCTATGAATACCCTACTAAATGGTTTCCCAATAACTGGTATGAGAATTAGAGGTGCTGGTTTTATGGCTGGTTGTGGCTTTCCCACAATCTGGCACATATGGCATGTTTTACAAAACTGCACCATGTCCTTGATAAGACCTGGCCCGCAATAATGTTGACTTATACGTGATTTGGTCTTCTGGATCCCCATATGTCCTGCTACAGGAATTTCATCCACTAACCTCAATAATTCCCGGCGATACATAGGTGGTAACACTACCTGTCACACAACCGTCCATTCTTCGTTCGCAGGTCTGTGAGGCGGTCTCCATTTCCTCATCAGAACCCCATGTTTAACATAATAGCCTTCTGGAACTCCATTTGTCTCAGCTGATTGTACCATTTTATTTAACTCTGGATTAGCTTGCTGAGCTGTGATCAGAGACGATGTATTAAACATTTCATTTGGATAATATAAATCCCCAAAGTTTCAGATATTCGGCTATCTGTCTGTGGTGCCAATTTTAATCTGACAATGGAACTTCTTTAGCCATTGCTCAGGTTCCTACACACAAAGGAAAAATTCCTGGAAATTTTTCCTGTAACTGTTCTGTCTCTTTAACTTCACTTGATTTCTCTGTGACTACAGGAAAACCTAATACTTTTGCTCCGGCCAAATCATTCCCTAGCAGTAGGTCAACTCCATCTACTGGCAAACGATAGACAACTTAACTCCTTATCCCTCAGGTGAGGCAGGCAAACCTATAGTTATACTTAGGGATACAGGAGCAATCCAAACTCTTTTGTTGGGGAAAGGTATAATATTTCCATCAGAGAGTGCACTGTATGCTAAAGGTTTAGTGAATGGTATTAGCGGGGTATATATACCTGTACCTTTGTATCGAGTGCACCTCGAGTGTGACTTAATGTCTGGGACAGTAACAGTCAGAAGCAGACCAGAAAGACCCATCTAAATTTTGAAAAATGTTGGAAGATCAGTTAAGAGTCAAACTCAACTTCAAAATCCATTGACCCGAACTGATGGCCTATAGACAACAGGCCAAAGAATCAGTAGATGTTGAGAAAAAGGAAAAGATTGTGAATTCTCAGATGCAGAACTCTCCAGGAGAATAATGGAGCTGGCAATTACATTGCCTCCAATAGAGGTATTTCAAAAGGATTTGCTTAATAAGAAAAAAAGGATACAACATCGTCAGTGTACTTAATGATGGAAGAAAATAGCTGTCATAGCTGCGTGGAGGCAATATTTACAAGTGCTTGGAGGAGAAACAACCATAGGTGAGGTAGCCAATGCGTCTCAACAAGGCAAGGTGTGCAGCAACATAGGAACATAGGAGCAGGAGTAGGCCATTCAGCCTATCAAGACTATTCCGCCATTCAATTAGATCATGGCGGATCATCTACCTGAATGCCACTTTCCCGCGCTATTCCCATATCCATTGATCTCTGGGGTAGAGAATTCTGAAGATTCACCACCCTCTTAGTGGTGGAAGCGGAGATGATCAATGACTTTAAGAGGATGGCCACCTGAGAGAAATAGACTTGCAGGACTACGAGGATTAAGCAGGGGAGTGGGACTGACTGAATAACTCTGTGGAAAGCCGGTATGGGCTCAATGGGCCATTTGGTCTCCTTCTGTGCCGTAAATGACTCTATGCCTCTATGACACAATAGACAGAGCTAAGCAATCTCATAACCAATGGATCAGAGCAAAGCTCTGCAGTCCTGCTACATCCAGTCCTGCCACATCCAGTCATGAATGGTGGTGGACAATTAAGCAACTAACTAGGGAAGACTCCACAAATATCCCCATCCTCAATGATGGAGGAGCCCAGCACATCTGTACAAAATAAAAGCCTAAAGCATTTGCGACCATTTTCAGCCAGAAGTGCTGCGTGGATGATTCATCTCGGTGCCCTCCTGAAGTCCCCAGCATCACAGATGCCAGTCTTCAGCCAAATCAATTCAATCCATGTGAAATCAAGAAACGACCGAAGGCACCGGATACTGAAAAGGCTATGGGCCCTGACAACTTTCTGACAATAGTACTGAAGACTTGTGCTGCAGAACTAGCTGTACCCCTAGCAAAGTTGTTCAAGTACAGTTACAACTCTGGCATCTACTCGACAATATGGAAAATTGCCCAGGTATGTCCAGTCCTCAAAAAGCAGCACAAAACCAATCCGGCCAATTACCGCCCCATCAGTCTACTCTTGATCATAAGAACACAAGAACACAATAAATAGGAGCAGGAGTAGACCATATGGCCCATTGAACCTGCTCCGCCATTCAAAACAATCATGGCTGATTTTAGGATTTAACTCCACTTTGCCGCCCACTTGCCATATCCCTTAATTCCTTGAGAGTCCAAAAATCTGTCAATCCTAGACTTAAATGTATTTAATGATGGAGCATTCACAATCCTCTGGGGTAGAGAATTCCAAAGATTCACAACCCTTTGAGAGAAGTAATTTCTCATCATCTCAGTCCTAAATGATCAGCCATATCCTCCAACTGTGCCCCTGTGTTTTAGATTCCCTGACCAGCGGAAATAATTTCTCAGTGTCTACCCTATCCAGCCCCTTTAGAATCTTGTATGTTCCAATGAGATCACCTCTCATTCTTCTAAACTCCAGAGAATACAGCCCCAATATACTTAGCCTCTCATCATAGGACAACCCCCTCATCCCAGGGACTAATATCGTGAACCTTCGCTGCACCGCCTCCAATGCAAGTATATCATTTCTTAAATGTGGAGACCAAAACTGCATACATTACTCCAGATGTGGTCTCACCAAAACCTTGTACAATTCCTGTACTCCAATCCGCTTGCAATAAAGGTCAACATGCTATTTGCCTTTCTAATTGTTTGCTGTACCTGTATGCTAACTTTCTGCATTCCTTGTACAAGCACACCCAACTCTCTTTGAACATCAACACTTACAAGTTACACACCTTTTAAAAAATATTCTGCTTTTCTATTCTTACGACCAAAGTGAATAACTTAACACTTCCCTACATTATACTCCATCTGCCATCTTGTTGCCCACTCAGTTAATCTGTCTATATCACTTTGCAGCCTCCCTGTGTCCTCCCCACAGCTTATCTAAGCCTACCTTTGTATCAACAGAAAATGTAGATACATTACTCTCTGTCTCTTCATCTAAGTCATTAAAAAAGATTATAAATAGCTAAGGCCCCAGCACTGATCCTTGTGGCACTCCACTATTTACTGCCTGCCAACTTGAAAATGCCCCGTTTATGGGAAATCATGTTTGACAAACCTGTTGGAGTTTTTTGAGGATGTACTAACAGAATTGTTAAAGAGGAGTCAGTGGCCGTTTGGATTTTCAGAAGCCTTTTGATAAAGTCCTCCCACAGGAGGTTGGTTAGCAAAATTAAAGCACATGGGATAGGAGGTAATATACTGGCATGGATTAAGGATTGGTTAACAGGCAGAAAGCAGAGAGTAGGCAGGCTGTGACTAATGGAGTACTGCAGGGCCCCAGCTGTTCACAATATATATCAATGATTTGGATGTAGGGACCAGATGTAGCATTTCCAAGTCTGCAGATGACACAAAGCTAGTGTTGTGTGTTGTGAGGAAGATGCAAAGTGGCTTCAAGGGGATTTGGACAGACTTAGTGAGTGGATAAGAACATGGCAGATGCAATATAATGTGGAAAAATGTGAGGTTACCATTCGGTAGGAAGAATAGATGTGCAGAGTATTTCTTAAATGGTAAGGGAATAGAAAGTGTAGATGTACAAAGGGACCTGGGTGTCCTTGTCAATAAGTCACTGAAAGCTAACATGCAGGTGCGGCAAGCAATTAAGAAGGCTAATGGTATAGAACATAGAAAACAATACAGCACAGAGAGAGGCCATTCAGCCCATCATGTCCGGGCTGGCTGTATAAGCTATCCAAACTAATCCCACCTTCCTGGTCCATAGCCCCGTAGGTTACAGCACCTTAGGTGCATGTCCAGGTACCTTTTAAAATAATTGAGGGACTCTGCATCCACCACCGTTTCTGGCAGTGAATTCCAGACACCCACCACCCTCTGGGTGAAAAAGTTTCTCCTCATGTTCCCTCTAATCCTTCTACCAATCACTTTAAATCTGCGCCCCCTGTAACCGCCCTACCAGGGGAAACAGGTCCATTCTGTCTACTCTATCAAGGCACCTCATAAGTTTGTACACCTCAATCAAGTCACCTCTCAGCCTCCTCAATTCCAGGGAAAACAACCCCAACCTATCCAATCTTTCCTCAAAGCTGCAACTTTCAAGCCCTGGCAACATTTTTGTAAATCTCCTCTGTACTCTCTCCAGAGCAATTATGTCCTTTCTGTAATGTGGTGACCAGAACTGCACGCAATACTCCAATTGCGGCCTAACCAGTGCTCCCTATACAGCTCCAGCATCACATACCTGCTTTTGTACTCTATACCTCAGCTAATAAAGGAAAGCATTCCATATGCCTTCTTCATCACTCTATCTACCTGTCCTGCCACATTCAGGGACCTGTGGACATGCACTCCAAGGTCTCTCACTTCTTCTACACCTCTCAATATCCTCCCATTTATTGTATATTCCCTCGCTTTATTTGCTGACCCCAAATGTATTACCTCACACTTCTCAGGATTGAATTCCATTTGCCACTTTTTCGCCAACTCAACCAACCCATTGATATCATTCTGGAGTCCATGACTCTCCTCCTCACTGTTAACTCTACGGCCAATTTTTGTGTCATCATCAAATTTCCCAATCATGCCTCCCACATTTAAGTCCAAATCATTAATGTATACCACAAACAGCAAGGGACCCAGCACTGATTCCTGTGGAACACCACTGGAAACCGCTTTCCATTCACAAAAACATCCGTCGACTACTACCCTTTGTTTCCTGTCACTGAGCCAATTCTGGATCCAACCTGCCACCTTCCCCTGTATCCCATGGGCTTTCATTTTACTGACCAGTCTGCCATCTGGGACCTTGTCAAGTGTCTTACTAAAATCTATGTAACCCACATCCACTGCACTACCTTCATCAATCCTCCTTGTTACTTCCTCAAAAAACTCAGTCAAGTTAGTAAGACATGAAATTCCCTTAACAAATCCATGCTGACTATCCCTGATTAATCCGTACCTTTCTAAGTGACAGTTTACCTTGTTTCTCAGATTAGATTTTAACAATTTACCCACCACCGAGGTCAGACTGACTGGCCTATAATTACCTAGCTTATCCCTCGCATCCTTTTTAAACAATGGTACAACGTTCGTAGACCTTCAATCGTCTGGTACCTGACCTGTATCTAGTGAGGATTTGAAGATGATCCTCAGTGCATCCGCTATTTCCTCCCTGACTTCCTTTAACAGCCTGGGATGCAAAACATCCAGTCCTGGTGATTTATCCACTTTCAGGGATCTCAGACCCTCAAGCACTTCCTCTCTCATTATGCTTATCGTATCAAATATTCCACACAATGTCTAACTACAATGTCTGCATCAACCCTCTCCTTTGTGAAGACAGAGACAAAAAACTCATTAAGAACCCTGCCCACATCTTCTGCATCCACGCATAAATTCCCCTGTACATCTCTGATAGGCCCCACCCTTTCCTTAGCTATCCTCTTACTCTTAATGTACTGATAAAACATCTTCGGGTTTTCCTTGATTTTACCTGCCAATAATTTTTCATGTTGTCTCGTTGCTTTTCTAATTTCTATTTTTACTTCACCCCTGCACTTTCTATACTCCTCTAGGCTTTCTAATGTATTAAGATATTTGTGATCATTATAAGCTTTCTTTTTATTTTGCTTTAACTTACCCTGTAAGCTTCTAGATAACCAGGGGGCTCTAGATTTGGCAGTATCACCCTTTATCTTTGTGGGGACCTGCCTACACTGTGCCTGTAGTATCTTGCTCTTGAATGCCTCCCACTGGTTTGCCACTGATTTTCCTTCAAGTAGCTGTATCCAGTCCACCTTCGCCAGGTCACCTCTCAGTTTCGTAAAATTTGCCTTCCCCCAATTTAGAACCTTTGCTCCTGTTTTATCTTTGCCCTTTTCCATGATAATGCTAAAACTAACTGTATTATGGTCACTATCTCCAAAATGGTCACCCACTGTTATTTCATCCACTTGCCCAGCTTCGTTACCGAAAACTAAATCTAGAATTGCGCCACCTCTCATTGGGCTTGTTACGTCCTGGCTAAAAAAATTCTCTTGAATGCAGTTCAAGAATTTTTCCCCCTCTGTGCCCTTCACACTGTTTGTATCCCAGTCGATATTGGGGTAGCTGAAATCTCCAACCATCACCGCCCTAATATATCACCATGATATAATAACTGGTATGTTAGCCTTTAGTGCAAGAGGATTTGAGTACAGGAGTAGCGATGTCTCGCTTCAATTGTATAGAACCTTGGTGAGACTGCAACTTGAGTACTGTGTGCAGTTTTGGTTCCCTGACCTTAGTAACGATATTATTGGCATTGAGGGAGTGCGATGAATATTCACCAGATTTGTTCCCAGGATGGCGGGACTGTCCTGTGAAGACAGATTAGAGAAACTGGGCCTGTATTCTCTAGAGTTTCAAAGAATAAGAGGTGATTTAATTGAAACCCATAAAATATTTAAAGGGATGGACCGGGTGGGGAGTCTAGAACCAGGGGACACAATTTCAAAATAAGGGAGAAGCCACATAGGACAGAGATGAGAAGAAATTTCTTTACTCAGAGGGTTGTGAATCTTTGGAATTCTCTAACCCAGAGGGCTGTGGATGCTCAGTTATTGAGTATGTTTAAAGCAGAGATTGACAGATTTCTAAATACAAATGACATAAGGGGATATGAAGATCATGTGGGAAAAAGGCATTGAAGTGGAAGATCAGCCATGATCATATTGAATTGCGGGGCAGGCTCGATGGGCTGAAGGGCCTACTCCTATTCCTATGTTCCTATGCCCACTTGTTTTTTTCTGTCCATTAACAATCATCCATCCATGCTGATATATTACCCTCAACTCTATGAGCCCTTAGCTTGCCTATTAACCTTTTGTGTGGCACCTTATCAAAAGCCTTTACACATGACCTGGGAATTGTAGGTGTAGCCTGACAGAGTGAGTTGTGCTGAGATGTGGTTTGTGCATTAACTGTTTGTAGAAGTATGTTCCAGTTAAGTTATAATAAAAATCCGTGTTTTCTTTGGATATCGCTTGTAGTCCTGTAAGTCTTACAATAGTTCACATATCAAAGAAACAAGTAATATTATATGGTGGCAGCAGTGGGATATATTGTTTCTGAAGACTACCAAATATTACATGGTGGCAATGCTTGGGAGATATTATTTCTGAAGACCACCAAACATTACATTGTGGCAATGTTTGATTTTTTTCTGAAGAAAAAACTAAGAGAGAACAAAGAACAGCAGGTTGCTTACCTGGAGTGGCTGAAGATCTGGCAGTAGAGTAACTGGCAGGAGGACAAACAACATTGCAGTGTGCCAGGACCACAGACAGGACCCCAGGAGGTGTTGAAACTCTGTGAGTACAGCAGGAATTCACTGGGGGATCAGAGATTTCAGATGAAAGCAATACTGCAGATGCTGGAAGGCCAAAATAAAAACAGGAAGTGCTGGAAATACTCAGCAGGCCAGGCAGCATCTGTGGGGAGAGAAGCAGAGTTAACATTTCAGGTCTGTGACCTTTCATCAGAACTGGCAAAGGTTAGAAAAGAATTAGGTTTTAAGCAAGTGAAGAGGGGGGTGGGGGGGGGGGTGGCGTTGGGGGGGTTGGGGGAGGGTTTGTGGGGAACAGAACAAATGGGAAGGTTTGTGATAAGGCAGAGGGCAGGAGTGATTAATCCAGAGAGAGTGGTAATGGCAGAATAATGAGCATCTCTGTCTACATGAAAAGCAGGCATATGGTTAAAAAAACCCAAAGTAAAATAATAAAAAAGTTGAAAAATATAAAAAAGGCCAGTCATGCTCTGGAATTGTTGAACTCAGGGTTGAGTCCGCAAGGCTGCAGAGTGCCTAATTGAAAGATCAGGGGCTGCTCCTCTAGCTTGCATTGATGTTCACTGGAACACTGAAGCAGGCCAAGGACAGAAATGTGGGCATGAGAGCAGGGGGGTATGTTGAAATGGCAAGCATTTCAGATGGTCTGACAGTGGGTCGAAAAACTTGAAAAGCAGTAGCTGAAGCCACTATTCTTTTAGTTTTCCTGGAATTTTTGCTTTGTGCATGGGGCCTAAGCCATAAAGAGTGGGAAGAGCTCAACAGCACCACTGGAGGTCCGCAGTACAGTGAGAAAGCCGGTTGTGGCAGCTGCTAGTACAGCAGCTACAGCTGGCTGTCGAGAGAAAAAAATCTGTTGTTTAAAAAAAAGCTCACTGTTAAAAAAAAATGAACTACAATGTGTAAACAAAGAACTTCTCTCTAGTTTAAAAAGAAAACAATGTAGTCTCACTCTTTAAAGGGGCAGACCGGCAGAAAAGTAATCTGTCTAAAAAAGAAAAAAGAATTGTGGCTGTGAAAAAGAAAATCTGTAAAAATTCCTTTCTTTATAAAAAAGCAAGATCATCAAGACAATGGCTTTCAGATATCCGGTTATAGATTGGAAGGTGTCAGACATAGCGTCTGAATTTAGACTGCTTGATAGAGAATAGACCTATGTTTCCTGGATCAATAAGTGAGGGAACCAGAGAAACAAGCTATCAAGATTAAGATTGCACTTGGCAATGAGAACTTGCAATGGATCAATTCATCAGGATTGTCAGCTGAGGATCAGAAGGATCCTCGTACCTGTTAGCAAAGAAGAAAGGGGCACACTATAGATGCACTACTCAATGATGGAAGGAAATTTGAAGCCATCATGGCTAGGCAGCAACAGTTACAAGCCTTGGTGGCAGCTACAACAATGTGTATGGTAACACTTGCGGCAAATGTAGCCTGACTCACCCAATTCGCAGTTGTCCAGCATACCAGTGCAAAGCTTGTGCCTTGTAAGGGTATTGGGCAAGGCAGTGCAGAAGGCTGAGCTCAGATACTGTACACAGGAATGGTGGCAGATCACATGCAGAGAGAACATCTACAAGACAGGATGGCAAATGCAATAAAATGTATGCCAACAAACAACAAAAGCTCAACAGGTACATCAGGTCGGCAGAGAGACAGATTGTCAGGAGGACACCAATGAACAATGCGCTCGTGCGAACAGAGAGTAAGCATTTTACATAGTTAATTTGGATCAACATGTCACTGTTATTACGCAATCTGAGACATCACCATGATCAGGATCATATGTCTGGAGAAGAGTGGCAAGCATAAACTCAGAGGAAGAATTGACACCGGAGCAAGTGCAAATATTCTGCTTATCCGTATAGTGAAGGACATGTACTTAAAAATTGGGAATCTAAGGTATAACCCACCACGGCTAGGCTGACTGCCTACAATAGCTCTCCAATCAAGTGCATTGGAACAATAACCTTGCAGTGTAGCTATGGGAGCTCCAAATAGCCACCACAAATGTTTATATTGTAACTGTTGCAGGACTTCCAGTATGGCACGATGTATGAATTGTCACAATATATGAACTGCACTGAAGATAGTAGGAACTACCCAGGTCGAGCGCATCGAGTCGGTCCACGTAAAGGATGACACAAAGGCTGGGAGTCTTGACACGAAGAGGCGATATGACTGGGAGTCTCTCCTTGGGCTTCAGTTCATTGCAGCAAGTACCCAGAGACCAGAGGGATTCCCGATGATTGGTGGTGTCACTAATTATCATTTTTCTGAGCTTTCTAAACAAGGGAAATGAAGGCAGCATATGACAGGCAAGCAGGACCAGAATTAGCTTGATTGCGAGTAGGACAGAAGGTCAGAGTCCTCAATCATGCATTGGGAACTTGGTATCCTGCAGAGGTTGTGAAGATGTGCGACCAGCCCAGATCGTACAATGCCCAGACACCCATGGTGCGATTCTCAGATGGAACCGAAGTCAGCTAAGAGAGCTGCATGACACCACTACATGTGACAACCCTGTGGCATCGCGGACACGTTCAAAGTCGAAGTCTGAAGATGAATGTACAGAGGCTACGAGCACAGAGGAAGAACATGCTAACCAGAGTTCTAGGTCACCAGAGTCTCAGAGGAGTCATCAAGATGAGCTCAGCTCTGGGAAGAGGTTTATGATAACAAGATTGGGATGAATAAGCAAACCTCCTCTACATTTTAGAGAGTGTTAAACTTACTCACTTGTATACAATGTCTTTTTTTAATCATGTGTAGTTACTCCAAACAGCAACATTATTGTATATTGTACATATGTTTTATCTTTGGTAAAATGGGGGATGTTGTGGGACGACCTTAAGAGTGGACTACCTTAAGAAGCTGTAAGTGAAGGTTACCGGAGGAAGTGATGTCATGTCATACATGACCAGGGAGTTGTAGATGCGGCTCATGCAGTAACTGTTTGTATATATATATGTTCTAGTTAAAGTATAATAAAAACCCATATTTTCTTTGGATATTATTTGTAGTCCTGCGAGTCTTGCAATTGTTTACATATTAAAGGAATGTAATATTCCACCCAATGGAACAGAAAATTGTGCACATTAAAATCATAGAAAGCTTAAGGCACAGAAAGAGGCCACTTGGCCCATTGTGTCTGTGCTGGCCGAAAAACGATCCACCTATTCTAATCCCACCTTCCAGCATTTGGTCCGTAGCCCTGCAGCTTACGGTACTTGAGGTGCATATCCAGACTCCGTTTGAATGAGTTGAGGGTCTCTGCCTCAACTACCCTTTCAGGCAGTGCGTTCCAGACCATCACCACCCTCTGGGTGAAAAGGTTTTCCTCATCTCCCCTCTAATTTTTCCAAATCTATGGCCTCTATGCTAAGGTGAATAGACCTTCACTCTACCCAGGCCCCTCAAAATTTTGTATATTTCAATCAGATCTCCCCTCAGCCTTCTCTGTTCCAAGGAATACAAACCCAGCCTATCTAATCTTTCCTCATAGCTGCATTTTTCCAGTCCTGGCAACATCCTCATAAATCTCCTCTGTACCCTCTATAGTACAATTACATCGTTTCTGTAATGAGGCGACCAGAACTGCACACAGTACTCAAATTGTGGCCTAACCAATGAGTTATGCAGTTCCAGCGTAATCGCCCTGATCTTATATTCTATACCTTGGCTAATAAAGAACAAAGAACAGTACAGCACAGGAACAGGCCATTTGGCCCTCCAAGCCTGCGCCGATCTTGATGCCTGCCTAAATTAAAACCTTCTGCACTTCCGGGGACCATATCCCTCGATTCCCATCCTATTCATGTATTTGTCAAGATGCCTGACGTCATTATCGTCCCTGCTTCCACCATCTCCCCAGGCAGCAAGTTCCAGGCACTCACCACCCTCTGTGTAAAGAACTTACCTCACGCATCCCCTCTAAACTTTGCCCCTCTCATCTTAAACCTATGTCCCCTAGTAACTGACTCTTCCACCCTGGGAAAAAGCTTCTGACTATCCACTCTGTCCATGCCGCTCATAACTTTGTAAACCTCTATCATGTCACCCCTCCACCTCTATCGTTCCAGTGAAAACAATCTGAGTTTATCCAACCTCTCCTCATAGCTAATGCCCTCCAGACCAGGCAACATCCTGGTAAACCTCTTCTGTACCCTCTCCAAAAGCCTCCACATCCTTCTGGTAGTGTGGCGACCAGAATTGCACACAATATTCTAAGTGTGGCCTAACAAAGGTTCTGTACAGCTGCAGCATGACTTGCCAATTTTTATACTCTATGCCCCGACCGATGAAGGCAAGCATGCCGTATGCCTTATTGACTACCTTATCCACCTGCGTTGCCACTTTCAGTGAGCTGTGGACCTATATGCCCAGATCTCTCTGCCTGTCAATACTCCTAAGGGTTCTGCCATTTACTGTATACTTCCCACCTGCATTAGATCTTCCAAAATGCATTACCTCACATTTGTCCGGATTAAACTCCATCTGCTATTTCTCCGCCCAAGTCTCCAACTGATCTCTATCCTGCTGTATCCTCTGACAATCCTCATCACTATCCGCAACTCCACCAGCCTTTGTGTCGTCCGCAAACGTACTAATCAGACCAGCTACATTTTCCTCCAAATCATTTATATATACTACAAACAGCAAAGGTCCCAGCACTGATCCTTGCGGAACACCACGAGTCACATCCCTCCATTCAGAAAAGCATCCTTCTACTGCTACCCTCTGTCTTCTATGACAGAGCCAGTTCTGTATCCATCTTGTCAGGTCACCTCTGATCCCGTGTGACTTCACCTTTTGTACCAGTCTGCCATGAGGGACCTTGTCAAAGGCTTTACTGAAGTCCATATAGATAACATCCACTGCCTTTCCTTCATCAATCATCTTTGTCACTTCCTCAAAAAACTCAATCAAAGTAGTAAGACACGACCTCCCCTTCACAAAACCATGCTGCCTCTCGCTAATAAGTTTGTTTGTTTCCAAATGGGAGTAAATACTGTCCCGAAGAATCCTCTCTAATAATTTCCCTACCACTGATGTAAGGCTCACTGGCCTTTAATTTCCTGGATTATCCTTGCTACCCTTCATAAACAAATGAAAAACATTGGCTATTTTCCAGTCCTCTGGGACCTCACCTGTAGCCAATGAGGATGCAACGATTTCTGTCAAGGCCCCAGCAATTTCTTCCCTTGCCTCTCTTAGTATTCTGGGATAGATCCCATCAGGCTTAATAAAGGAACGGATTCCATATGCCTTCTTAACCACCTTATCTACCTGTTCTGCTACCTTCAGGGGTCTGTGGACATTCACTCCAAGGTCCTTTACGTCCTCTACACTTCTCAGAATTTTTCCATTAATCATGTATTCCTTTGCCTTGTTTGACCTCCCCAAATGCATCACCTCACGCTTCTCCAAGTTGAATTCCAGTTCCCACTTTTCTTCCCATCTGACCAGACCATCAATATCTTCCTGCAGCCTACAGCTATCCTCCTCACTATCTATCACATGGCCAATCTTTGTGTCATCTGCAAACTTCTTGATCATGCCCCCTACATTTACGTCCAAATCGTTAATATACACCACAAAAATCAGGGGACCCAGTACTGAGCCCTGTGGAATGCCACTGGAAACAGCCCTCCAGTCGCTAAAACACCCGTCAACAATTACCCTTTGTTTCCTGCCACTGAGCCAATTTTGTACCGATCTTGTTGCATTTCCCTGGATCCCATGGGATTTTATTTTTTTAACCGGTCTGCCATGTGGGACCTTGTCAAAAGCCTTGCTAAAATCCATGTAGACTCTATGAGTCTATAACTGACACAGTTATAATTATTATAATAATAATAGTTATGATTAGGGCGGCACAGTGGCACAGTGGTTAGCACTGCAGCCTCACAGCTCCAGCGACCCGGGTTTGATTCTGGGTACTGCCTGTGTGGAGTTTGCAAGTTCTCCCTGTGACCGCGTGGGTTTTTCCCGGGTGCTCCGGTTTCCTCCCACAGCCAAAGACTTGCAGGTTGATAGGTGAATTGGCCATTATAAATTGCCCCTATATAGGTAGGTGGTAGGGGAAGGTGGGGATGTGAGAGGGTAATGGGATTAATGTAGGACTAGTATAAATGGGTGGTTGATGGTCGGCACAGACTCAGTGGGCCGAAGGGCCTGTTTCAGTGCTGTATCTCGAAATAAATAAATAAACTGCACTACCCTCATCTATCTTCCTTGTTACTTCTTCAAAAAATTCAATCAAGTTGGTCAAACAAGATCTTCCCTTAACAAATCCATGCTGACTATCCTTGATTAACTTGTGCCTTCTAAGTGACAGCTTATCCTGTCTCTCAGAATAGATTCCAATAATTTGCCCACAACTGAGGTAAGACTGACTGGCCTGTAATTATTCGGTCTATCCTTCGTTCCCTTTTTAAACAGAGGTACAATGATAGAAATTTTCCAATCCTCCGGCACCACACCTGTATCCAGTGAGGAATAAAAAATGATGGTCAGACCTTCTGCTATTTTCTCTCTTGCTTCTTTTAACAGCCTAGGATACATTTCATCTGGTCCTGGTGATTTATCAACTTTCAAGGATGCTAATCCCATTAATACTTCCTCACTTCCTATGTTTATCACATCCAATACTTCACATGCTTCCTCCTCAGAATCACAGAATGACAGAATAATACAATGCAGAAGAGGCCCTTCGACCCATCAAGTCTGCACCGATGCATTAAAGACACCTGACCTGTCTACCTCATCCCATTTGCCAGTACTTGGCCCATAGCCTTGAATGTTATGACGTGCCAAGTGCTCATCCAGGTACTTTTTAAAGGATGTGAGGCAACCCGCCTCTACCACCCTCCCAGGCAGTGCATTCCAGACCGTTACCACCCTCTGGGTAAAAAAAGTTCTTCCTCAAATCCCCCTTAAACCTCCCGCCCCTCACCTTAAACTTGTGACCCCTCGTAACTGACCCTTCAACTAAGGGGAACAGCTGCTCCCTATCGATCCTGTCCATGCCCCTCATAATCTTGTCCACCTCGATCAGGTCACCCCTCAGTCTTCTCTGCTCCAGCAAAAACAACCCAAGCCTATCCGACCTCTCTTCATAACTTAAATGTTCCATCCCAGGCAACATCCCAGTGAATCGCCTCTGCACCCCTTCCAATGCAATCACATCCTTCCTATAATGTGGTGACCAGAATTGCACACAGTACTCCAGCTGTGGCCTTACCAAAGTTCTATCCAACTCCAACATGACCTCTAAACTAAAAGCAAAATACTGCAGATGCTGGAAATCTGAAATAAAAACAAGAAATGCTGGAACCACTCAGCAGGTCTGGCAGCATCTGTGAAAAGAGAAGCAGAGTTAACGTTTCGGGTCAGTGACCCTTCTTCGGAACTGGTATGGTGAATACATGGCAAGGGGTCAGATCAGAAGGGGTGGGGTCAGAGGGAAGTGAAGCGGAAGGAGGATCTGGAGGGGCATTAGTCCCCATCAGCTGCTGGAGCTTGCGTTCCTTAACACCTGAAAGGAAGAAAAAAAGTTTTTTGTTAATGCGTCGGATGAGATGAAAGATGAGATGAAACTGCGGAGTAGAACAGCTTTGAGATAAGGTGAGGCGGTGCTGCTGGAGAGAGAGGTTCAGTGTGTGCATGTGGCGGCGCATAGCACTGAGTGCGGATCTCAGGATGCGGCGAGAGTAGCAGTCCGAGGAACGTTGTATTTCTCGGAGATACCTGTGATCCTGGGTGCATTCAAAGCATGATGGGTGAAACTGCAGTTGGAATCCACGTGGAATAAGTCGGAGCTGGAGACAGTCACTGAGGAAGAAGATGTGGCTGTGAAAACGAGTTTTGGTAGATACCTTATCAAACACCAGGAGGGAAATAGAAAGCAATGAAGGTGAACAAGGTGAAAGAGACAAACGAAAATCCCGTCGGAGAGAAGAGCAGAACTTCTTCAAGGTAGGCATTCCTGGAAGAGAAGTGGCAGCGAATTAAACACTAAAATAAAATAAAATAAATCCAACATGACCTCCCTGCTTTTGTAATCTATGCCTCGATTGATAAAGGCAAGTGTCCCATATGCCTTTTTCACCACCCTATTAACCTGCCCTTCTGCCTTCAAAGATCTATGGACAAACACGTCAAGGTCCCTTTGTTCCTCAGAACCTCCCAGTGTCAGGCCATTCATTGAATACTTCCGTGTCACATTACTCCTTCCAAAGTGTATCACCTCACACTTTTCAGGGTTAAATTCCATCTGCCACTTTTCTGCCCATTTGACCATCCCGTCTATAACTTCCTGTAACCCAAGACACTCAACCTCACTGTGAACCACTCGGCCAATCTTTGTGTCATCCGCGAACTTACTGATCCTACCCCCCGAATGGTCATCTATGTTGTTTATATAAATGACAAACAATAGGGGACCCAGCACAGATCCCTGTGGTATGCCATGTGCATTTGCTTTCTTGATAAGTCGCCCATGTAGGACCTTTTCAAAGGCTTTGTTGAAATCCATGTAAACTACAACAACTGCACTACCCTCATCTACACACCTGGTCACATGCTCAAAAAATTCATTCAAATTTGTTAGGCATGACCTCCCTCTGACAAAGCCATGCTGACTATTCCTAATCAAATTTTGCCTCTCCAAGTGGAGACAGATTCTCTCCTTCAGAATTTTCTCCAATAGTTTCCCTACCACTGACATGAGACTCACTGGTCTATAGTTCTCTGGCTTATCTCTACAACCTTTCTTAAATAGTGGGACCACATTAGCTGTTCTCCAGTCCTCTGGCACCTCGCCTGTGGCCAGAGAGGAATTAAAAATTAGGGTCAGAGCCCCTGCAATCTCCACCCTCATCTCCCACAGCATCCTGGGACACAAATCGTCCAGACCTGGAGATTCGTCCACTCAACTACAATATCTGCATATAAAAAACAAGAAATGCTGGAACCACTCAGCAGGTCTGGCAGCATCTGTGGAAAGAGAAGCAGAGTTAAAGTTTCAGGTCAGTGACCCTTCTTCGGAACTGACAAATATTAAAAATGTCACTGGTTATAAGCAAGTGAGGTGGGGGTGGGGCAAGAGATAACAAAGGAGAAGGTGAAGATTGGACAAGGCCGAGGATTCCCCCCTACTGTTGTTGACAGGGCCCTCAATCGTGTCTGGCACATTTCCCGTACCTCTGCCCTCAAACCTTCCCCTCCCTCCCAGAACAGTGACAGGGTTCCCCTTGTCCTCACTTTCCACCCCATCAGCCTCCATATCCAAAGGATCATCCTCCGCCATTTCCGCCACTTCCAGCGTGATGCCACTACCAAATGCATCTTCCCCTCCCTTCCTCTGTCAGCATTCCGAAGGGATTGTTCCCTCCGCGACATCCTGGTCCACTCCTCCATTACCCCCACCACCTCGTCCCCGTCCCATGGCACCTTCCCCTGCAATCGCAGGAGGTGTAATACCTGCCCATTTACCTCCGCTCTCCTCACTATCCCAGGCCCCAAACACTCCTTTCAGGTGAAGCACCGATTTACCTGTACTTCTTTCAATGTAGTATACTGTATTCGCTGCTCACAATGTGGTCTCCTCTACATTGGGGAGACCAAGCGCAGACTGGGTGACCGCTTTGCGGAACATCTCCGCTCAGTCCGCAAGCAGGACCCTGAGCTTCCGGTTACTTGCCATTTCAACACTCCCCCCTGCTCTCATACTCACATCCCTGTCCTGGGATTGCTGCAGTGTTCCAGTGAACATCAACGCAAGCTCGAGGAACAGCATCTCACCTACCGATTAGGCACACTGCAGCCTGCCAGACTGAACATTGAGTTCAATAATTTCAGAGCATGACAGCCCCCCATTTTACTTTCATTTTTAGTTGTTTTTTCTTTTTTCTTTTTTTCTTTTTTACATTTTTTACAACCGTTTTTTTGCATTTATTTCATTTCATCTTAGTTTGTTCAGTTTACTTACCCATTGTTTTTTTTCATGTTTGCACTTGCTGCTGTTCAATATTCAGTCAGTTAACACATTTTCTGCACAAATGCTTTGTCTTTCAACACACCATTAACATATTGTTTGCCTTTGCTCCATGACCTTTTGGTCAGCTATGTGGCCTTGTCCAATCTACACCTTCTCCTTTGTTATCTCTTGCCCCACCCCCACCTCACGCTTATAATCTGTGACTTTTCTAATATTTGTCAGTTCCGAAGAAGGGTCACTAACCCGAAACGTTAACTCTGCTTCTCTTTCCACAGATGCTGCCAGACCTGCTGAGTGGTTCCAGCATTTCTTGTTTTTATTTCAGATTTCCAGCATCCGCAGTATTTTGCTTTTACAATATCTGCATTGTTCCCCTCTTTTGTGAAGACAGACGCAAAGTATTCATTAAGAACCATACCAATATCTTCCGATCCTACACATAGGTTACCTTTTTGGAATAAAAACAAGAAATGCTGGAAATACTCAGCAGGTCTGGCAGCATCCGTGGAGAGAGAAGCAGAGTTAACGCTTCAGGTCAGTGACCTTTCTTCAGAACTGCCTTTTTGGTCTTTTATGGGTCTATTCTCTCCTTAGTTATTCTCTTACTCTTAATGTATTGAAAAAATATCTTTGGGTTCACCTTGATTTTGCTTGCCAATATTCTTTCATGCCCTCTCTTAGCTTTCCTAATTTCCTCTTTGATTTCACCCCTCCACTTTTTATACTCGTCTCGGCTTTCTGCAGTATTGAGTTCTCGGTGTCAGACATAAGCTTTCCTTTTCTGCCTTATCTTACCCTGTAGGCTCCTTAACAGCCATGTAGCTATAGATTTGGCCGCCTCACCCTTTTTTTTTTGTGGGAACATGTTTACGCTGAAGCCCTTGAATCTCCCCTGTTCTAACACTGATTTACCTTCAAGTAACTGTTTTCAGTCCACTTTCGCTAAACCACTCCTCAGTTTAGTAAAATTGTCCTTGCCCAATTGAGAACTGTAACTCCTGTTCTATAGCTGTCTTTTTCCATAGTTATGTTAAAACTGACTGAATTATGATCACTACCACCAAATTGCTCTCCCACTCCCACCCCTTCCACCTGCCCATCTTCATTTCCTCAAACTACGTCTAAAACTGCACCCTCTCTTGTTGGACTTGCTACATACTGGGTAAAAAAGTTCTCCTGAATGTCCGTCAAGAATTCTGCTCCCTCAATTCCTTTCACACTAAAACTATCCCAGTTAATATTGGGATAGTTAAAATCCCCTACTATTACTGCCCTATTGTTCTTGCACTTCTCAGGGATTTGCCTCCTTATCTGCTCTTCTATCTCCCTCAGACTGTTTGGGGGTCTATAGTACACTCCCAGCAGTGTGATTGCCCCTATTTTGTTCCTTAGCTCAATCCATAAGGCCTCATTTGATGAATCTTCCAATATATCATCCCTCCTCACAGCCGCAATAGTTTCCTTGATCAAAATTGCCACTCCCCCTCCTTTCTTTTCTTTCTCATTGTAAAAAGTGCTGGTGGTTCGCTAGTGCCAGTTTTGCAACTCTGCCCAAGAGGAATTTCAGCTCCAACAGAAGTTTATTGGAAGCCTTCAACTAGACTTTGGGATTTCCCATTTAGGTGTGTGCAGTGCAGGATCACGGACTTTATAAATATAGACATAGCATACAAAAGCAAAGAAATGATGCTAAATGTTAATAAATCACTGGTTCGGTCTCAGCTGGAAATGGTGTCCAATTTTGGGCAACAAACTTTAGAAAGGATGTCATCAAGGCATTTGAGAGGGTGTAGAGGAGGTTTACCAGGGATGAGGGACCTTAGAACCTAGGATTATTCTCCTTAGAACAGAGACAATTAATGGAGATTTAATCGAGGTGCTGAATATCATGAAAGGTTTTGAGAGAGTAAATAAGGAGAAACTGTTTGCACTGAGCAGAGGGTTGATAACATGAGGTCACAAATTTAAGGTAATTGGCAAAAGAACCAGATCAGGAGAATTTTTTTTAACGGAGTGAGTTGTTCTGATCTGGAATGCACTGCCTGACAGGCTTGTGGAAGCAGATTCAACAGTAACTTTCAAAAGGAAATTCACTAAAAATTTGAAAAGGACAAATTTTCAGGGCTATGGAGAAGGAGCAGCAGGAGTGGTACCAATCAGATAGCTCTTTCAAAGATCAGGTACCTGCACGATGGGCTGAATGGACTCCTTGCATGCTGTAACCATTCTGTGATAGCTTCCAATTCCAGGATCCTCCTCAGCTACCTAATAACAGTGCACAAGCAGATAGAAAGACAGAGGTGAGCTGTCCAGTACTCACCACTTAAAATGAATGAAAAGCCGAGACTTGTTTTCTCTGCGATTGTTGGTAGCAGTAAATCTATGCAATGAGCTGCCAGTGATAATGCCATCTAAACTGTAATAACGGGGCAAGTCTAATTAAGGTTCCATGAAACCAGCCTGGTGAGCTTTCCTTTACTCTTTGACCCTCTTATTAATAAGATTCAAGCAAAATACAAACCCTGCAATCTAGTGGCAGTCCTGAATGATGAGGTGTGGCTTATAATGGGTTCACCTGCCAATTTCCACAGCAATAGCTCATCATCTCATTTCATGACAATATGAAAGGCACAATTCAGCATAGCGGTGCCTCTTCAGACCCCTTTCCTATCCTGAGTGAGTGAAACAGGGCTGTGTTCTGGCACCTACACTGTTTGGGATCTTCTTCTCCCTGCTGCTCTCACATACGTTCAAGTCTTCAGAAGAAAGAATTTTCCTCCACACAAGATCAGGTGGCAGGTTGTTCAATCTTGCCCGTCTAAGAGCGAAGACCAAAATACGGAATATCCTCATCAGGGAACTCCTCTTTGCTGACGATGTTGCATTAACATCCCACACAAAAGAGTGTCTGCAGATACTCATTGACAGGATTGCGGCTGCCTGCAACAAATTTGGCCTAACTATCAGCCTCAAGAAAACGAACATCATGGGACAGGATGTCAGAAATGCTCTTTTCATCAATATCGGTTACCACGCTCTGGAAGTGGTTCAAGAGTTCACCTACCTAAGCTCAACTATCGCCAGTAACCTGTCTCTCGATGCAGAAATCAACAAGTGCATGGGAAAGGCTTCCACTGCTATGTCCAGACTGGTCAAGGGAGTGTGGGAAAATGGCACACTGACACAGAACACAAAAGTCCGAGTGTATCAAGCCTGTGTCCTCAGTACCTTGCTCTATGGCAGCGAGGCCTGGACAACGTATGTCAGCCAAGAGCGAATTCTCAATTCATTCCATCTTCGCTGCCTCTGGAGAATTCTTGGCATCAGGTGGCAGGATCGTATCTCCAACGCAGAAGTCCTCGAGGCAGCCAACATCCCCAGCATGTACACCCTACTGAGCCAGCGGTGCTTGAGATGGCTTGCCCATGTGAGCCGTATGGAAGTTGGCAGGATCCCCAAGGACACATTGTACAGCGAGCTCGTCACTGGTATCAGACCCACCGGCCGTCCATGTCTCCGCTGTAAAGACATCTGCAATTGCGACATGAAGTCCTGTGACATTGATCACAAGTTGTGGGAGTCAGTTGCCAGTGATCGCCAGAGCTGGCGGACAGAAATAAAGGCGGGGCTAAAGAGTGGCGAGTCGAAGAGCCTTAGCTGCTGGCAGGACAAAAGACAAAAGCGCAAGGGGAGAGCCAACTGTGTAACAGCCCCGACAACCAATTTTATCTGCAGTGCCTGTGGAAGAGTCTGTCACTCTAGTATTGGCCTGTATAGCCACTCCAGGCGCTGCTTCACAAACCTCTCCACAAACCACTGACCACCTCCAGGCGCTTACCCATTGTCTCACGAGACAAGGAGGTCAAAGAAGAAGCTGAACATTGTATTTTCGTGTCCCTATATTGAAATCAACACTTTTCCATGGTGTAGCCATCATAGGTCATGAAGGAATTCTTTGTCTGGGGTGATTGCTGTCATTCAGTGGTTAGCACTCACCGCTTGGTCAGAAGGCTGTTAATTCCAAGCTCCGCTCTGGGGAGTCAATTTGAACAATAGAGAGTGTAAGGGAGGAAAGGCACTGTGTCATTGTTGGCTGATGGAGAGAAATTTGTAGATGGAGACAAAATAATTTGGGCAGAGTTACTAACAGGAACAATTTTACATGAATCATGAAAGAAATGGGCTTGCGTCAGTTGGTGTCAGAATGATCCTTTGGTAGCACTCTGAGTCCTGACGCTTGTGGTTTCAAATCCCTACTCAAGATTGCAGGATGCAATGTCGGATAGAATCGTAGAATTTCCCAGCAGAGGCGCAGACCATTCAGCCAATCGTGCAAATTTTGGCTCTTTAAGGGAGCTATCCGATTCATTCCACCGTCCCGCTGTTTTCTCAAAGCCTGCATTACTTATGGAAAACAGCAGTGCGGCATTCCCAGCCACTGTTTCAAAGAAGAATAGGGAAACTCTCCCCAGTGTCCTAGCCAAAATTTATCTCTCAACCAACAGCACTACAAAAAAACAGATTATCTGGTCTTCATCACATTGTTGTTTGTCGGGGTTTGCTGTGTGCAAATTGGTCGCTGTGTTTCCTACATTATAACAGTGACTCGACTTCAAAAAGTACTTCATGATCTGTAAAGTAATTTGAGAGGTCCTAAAGTTGTGAAAGGTGTGCTAGAAATACCATTTCTTGCTTTTCTTCACGTTTCCTTATACTCCAATAGGATGTCGCCACTCACTCTTCAGCCTCACAATAACGTCCCTGGACTAGTAATCCAGAGCCCAGGCTAATCGTCTGGGGACATGGGTTCGAATCCCACCACGGCAGATGGTGAAATTTGAATTCAATTATTAAATCTAGAATTAAAAATCAAGTCTAATGGTAACCATAAAACCATTGTCGATGGTTGTAAAAACGCATCTGGTTCATTAATGTCCTTTAGGGAAGGAAATCTGCTGTCCTTACCTTGTCTGGCCTACATGCGACTCCAGAGCTACAGCAATGTGGTTGACTGAAGAAAAATGTCCTCTGAAATGGCCTAGCAAGCCATTCAGTTCAAGGGCAAATTAGGGATGAGCAATAAATGCTGGCCTAGCCAGTCACGCCCACATCCCACAAAACGAATTTAAAAAAATAGGGTGAGGGACTGGAGGCTTACTCGAGCTCAGGGAGCTGTACCCAAGCAAAGCATTATTGCCTCAAAGAGAGGAAGGGACCCATAACATGGACTGCATGACAGTTCATCTCAGTGTTTGTGGTGTGGGAACCAGCAAGTTAAAAGCAAACCATGTAATTATTTTGTGGCATGCGAAGATCTGTGTGAACGTCATAATCTTTCAGCTCCTGAAATGCTGTAGGTGAAGTCCTCTGCATAAATCATCGGACACGAAATGCATACATCAAAGCCTTTGACATTTGCCTATTTAAACAGCTCTGCTCAGCTCAGTTACACTCTTCAACAAACCAGGAAGTTGTGGTTTCAAGCCTAGAAACTGAACATACATTCCAGACTGACTCTCCAACTATGGGAGGTGATACCCTTTTCATGAGAGTTTAACTGAGGTGTTATCAAGGTGCGGTGGTTCTGGTGTGTGCGTTAATGATTCCATGGCTCTATCTGAAAAACAGCAACAAGACCTCCCAATTTCCTGTCTCCCTTGCACAGTACCACTAAAGACAAGTTAACAGGTCATCAATCTAATTCCTGTTTGAGGGATCTTACTGTGCATACTTTCATAACAACAATCACTGCACTTCATAAAGGAAGAAAGAAAGAACTTGCAATTATACAGTGCTTTTCATGACCACAGGATGTCCCAAAGTTCTTTACTGTCAATGAAGTACTTTTGAAGTGTATTGACTGTTGTAATATAATAAACTTGGCAGACAATTTGTTTGCAACAAGATCCCACAATTAGCAATGAGATAAAGAACAGATCATGCATTTTAGTGATGTTTGTTGAAGGCTAAACATTAGCCTGGAAACTCGGAGAACTCCCTGCTCTTCCTACAATAGTGCATTGGGATCTTTTGTATTCATCTATGAGGGCAGATGGGGCCTCGGTTTAACATCTCATCTGAAATATGACACATCTCTTAGTGCAGCGTTCCTTCAGTACTGACTGGAAGTGTCAGACTTTTCATTTTGAGATACGCAAGGCTCAAATTAAATGCAAGACTTTCTTTGTTCTGCAGTAATGAGATTAATTTGCCTAGTTTTGTTGAAGTGTAGATCAGTTGACATAAACCGGAAAGATGTTAGCGTTTTCTTTGGTCAATCTTTTATCATTTTCCCTCATGATTTTGTCCCCTCATCAGCTTAGTTTAGTTAGTAACTCATCTGAGTCAGAAGATTGAGGGTTCAAGTCCCACTACAGGACTTGAGCACATAATGTAGGTTAACCCTTTTGCGTAGCACTGAGGCGAGCTCTACTATGTCAGAGGTACTGTCTCTGGGAGGTGAATTTTAAACCGAAGACCCGTCTTCCCGCTCAGGTGAACATAAAAAATTTCACAGCACTATTGGAAGAAGAGCATGGGGTTCTCCCCAGCGTCCTGGCCAATATTTGTCCCTCAACCAACATCACTAATACAGATTAACTGCTCATTATCTCATTGATCCTTGTGTGATCTTGGCTGCCATGCTTCCTACATTACAACAGTGACTACACTTCAAAAGCACTTCATTATCTGTAAAATGCTTTGGGACATTTTGAGATTGTTATTGATATCAATGAAAACACTTACTTTCTTTCTTTCATCTCCTGAAGGCTGACTCTCGCTGGGTGGGTCCCACATACAATTGTGCCAACTGCCTTCAGGTACCTCTCACAGGGGTGTGTGGCAGCATGCCTGAGACAGTAAGAGTTGCCAGGCTAATAAGCCTGGTTCCATCCTAATCTAACATACTCCAGGATGAAGTAGTGGCAGCTAAGGGGAGGAGTTAAAATTTGTATTGTTGCCGTGGAAACCGATCCCTCAAAGCAATCTTAAATTGGATGATAACTCAGTTGTTTAATTACAGTGTCTATACTTCAAAAGTAATTAATTAACTTTGAAGCACTTTGGGATGTCCTGAAATCATGAAAGGCATTCTATAAAGCACACTCTTTTTATATAATCATCTTTGGATTGATTGACTCTTATTTACCCTCTGAAGTGTCCGAGCAAGCAACTGAGTTGTATCAAACTGGTAAAAACACAAACTGTGGCAGTTTGAAAAGCATCATCACCACCTTTTCAAGAGCAACTGGGGATTGGTACTAAATGCCAGTCTTGCCAATGAAGCCCAAACCCTGAGAATGAATAAAAAATATTGCAATTGTTGCCTCCTGGTGCCAGGGTAAAAGCAGCCCACTTGATTGGCACCCCATCCACACTCCCTCCACCACTGACGCACAGTGGCAGCAGTGTGTACCATCTATAAGATGCACTGCAGCAATGCATCCAGGCTCCTTTGACAGCACCTTCTAAACCCGCGACCTCTACCAACTAGAAGGACAAGGGCAGCAGATGCATGGTAATACAACATCTGCAAGTTCCCGTCCAAGCCACACAGGAGAGGGTGCAGAATATTCTGTCGGGGGAAGGGAGTGAGACAGAGGTTGTGGTATATGTTGGTACCAACGAGATAGCAAGGGCAGATATAAATGTCCTCCGGTCAGATTTTCAGGAGCTAGGGAGGAGGTTAAAGAGTAGGACCTCGAAGTTACTAATCTATAGATTACATCCAGTCCCAGTGCCATGCACTAACAAGAGTAGAAATAGGAAGATAGGGAGGATCAATGCTTGGCTTGAAGCATAGTGCAGGAGGAAAGTCTTCAGATTCTTGGGACATTTGGACCAGTCCTGGCTGCACCTCAACAGCACTGGGACCAATGTCCTCACAGGGACATTCACGAGTGTGTTGGGGAGGGTTTAAAATAAATTGGCAGGTGGGTTGGCACCAGCATAAAGAAGTAGAAAACAGGAATAAGGTGCATAATGTGAGAATATTGGACAGTACTAGAGAAGGGAGTAGTTCCATATTAGGTAAGAGCAGACTGAGAAGGGCTACAAGGAATGCAATGAAAGGTTTACAATGTATGTCTGTAAATGCTCAAAGTGTGATGAATAAAGTTGGTGAGGTACAAGCACAAATAGGTATAGGAATATGATGTGGCAATAATAGAAACTGGCTTAAAAATGGTGAGGACTGGGCACTTAATATACAAGTATTCGGAAAAGTTAGAAAAGGAAAAAAGGGAAATGGGCCGCAGTACTGATTAGGGAAGACATTGCAGTGTTGGAAAGAGCGCATGTTCTTGAGGGGACAAGGACATTTGGTTAGAGTTGAGAAGCAAAAAGGGTTGGGGTATTCTATAGACCTTCAAATAGAGAGTGAGAGATAGAGGAGCAAATCTGCTGGGAATTGTAGCAGACTGGTTATGTTACTGGGCTAGTAATCCAGAGAGGTGGGCTAATGATTTAGAGACATAAGGCTTGATCAGCGGCGAGCTCAAAAATTGGCGGCACGCACGCACGCACAGGCCTCACACTAAAGAACCGCCATGATCACACGTGCGGTAGCTCATTTAAATAGCTGGGGCTGCCCGCGCCCTGCCCCTAATCACGTGAAAGGGGGCGGGTTGTCCACAGGCGCTGGCACCATTTTTAAAGGGCATCCAGCCCTGCCAGTCAATTTGAACTTTTAAAGATACACCCTCCCCCAAAATTTCTAATGCCCCTTTCCCACCTGCAAATAACAATTACATTAACTATTTGCCCTTCCCCCCAAAACACTTACTTTTAAATCTGACCTTGCCGACCAGACTGCACAAAGTTTGAAGTTCACCCCTTCCCACCATCCCCTACACCCATCACGCTTATTTGACCCTGCCCCTCTCACTGAAAATTTTAACTCCCCCCGCCCCACCAGTGTCACGCCAATTTTCCCCGGACGGGGAACTGAAGGTGGGCGAGTGCCAGCTGCCGTGCCGAAGATCGCAGCAGGCCTGGAAGACTGAAGGTAAGTCCATTTAAATTTATGCATGTCATTAATTTAAATATTGAAATCCACTGAGCCTCACCACCGCTGGGGGATGTGGGCCAGGCCCTCTCGACGTCAGGCTCTGTGGCAGACCGCTGCCAGCCCCATCTTTCAACCCCCCTCACCACGGAGCCTGATGTCAAGGGCTTGGTAAAGTTCAGCCCATAAGTTCAAATCTTACCACAAGCAGCTGTGCAATTAAAATTCAATTCACCAAATAAAATCAGAAATAAAAAGTAACATCAGCAATAATGACCATAAAACTATTGGATTGTTGTGAAAACCCATCTGGCTCACCCATGTCTTTTAGGGAAGGAAATCTGATGACCTTACCCACTCTGGCCTATATATGACTCTATAGGCCCACAGCAATGTGGTAGCCTCTGAAATGACTGACCACTGCCTTCCCAAGGGCAATTAGAGATCGGCAATAAATGCTGGCCTTGCCAGTGATACACACATCCCGTGAATGAATAATAAAAGAACTTCATTTTGTGATGCACTTTGGGGCACGTGACAAGGTCTCCACAATTTTAAGCTTCTTTCTTTCCTCCCTTCTTTTCCTTCTTCTTCTCTTCAAGGCAAGACACATCGTTAGGGAGTTCACTCAATGTTTTTGTTGGCATTTCAATCTGATATTTTGAACATGTTTATTTTTTATTTTTTCAGTGGCGTACTTATGCTACTCTGAAGATTACCACAACAAGAATGGACCTGTTCCGCACTCTGTTACTGTGCAGATCTTGAGTCTGTTGATATTTCCTAATATAGCGTTATTTGAGACTGACTGCTGGTGCACCTAAACAAACAGAGATGTCAACGGCTGAGTTTTATATTTGGCTGACTTCGTATTTTTCATGAATTCATTGCTCATTTCGAAAGCAATCTGAACCAGTGTCTTTTACTGAAACCTAGTCAGGGGCCTGCAGAATGATGAATCGAGCAAGGAGTGGAAACATTGAGAGCAGCACATGGAAGATATGAAAGAGAGAGAGGAACAATCCAACACAAGATATGCATTTTATCAGTCTCTATCCACAAGTTAATTAGACAGATAGAATCCAATACACAGGGGAACAGATACAGAAATGGGTAGAGATGGTTTCAAACACAAGTGAGATAAATATAGATACAGATAAACAGATTGATACTAATGACAGAATCACAGAATCGTTACAGCACAGAAGGAGGCCATTGTGTCCGTTATGTCTACGCCTGCTCTCCAAAAGAGACTGAGTGCTACTCCTCAACCTTCTGCCTGTAACCCTGCACATTCTTCCTTTTCAGATAACAACCCAATTCCTTCTTGGATGCCTCGATTGAACCTATCTCCATCACACTCCAGATCCTAACCACTTGCTGCATGAAAAAGTTTTTCCTCAAGTCATTATTGCTTCTTTTGTGAGTAACCTTAATCTGTGCCCTCTTGTTCTTGATCTCTCCACCAATGGGAACAGTTTTTCCCTATCTACCCCATTCAGATTTTGAACATGTTGATCAAATATCCTCTCAGGCTTCTCTTCTCCTAGGAAAACAGTCCCGAGTTCTCTAATCTATCTTCATTACTGAAGTTCTTCATTCGCGTGAATCTTTTCTGTACTCGCTCTAATGCCATCACAACCTTCCTAAAGCGCAGCACCCAGAACTGAATGCAATACTCCAGCTGAGACCGAACTAGTGTCTTATACAAGTTCAACATAACCTATTTTCTCTTGTATTCTATGCCCCTATTAATAAAGCCCAGGATACTGTATGCTTTATTAATCGCTCTCTCGACCTGTCCTGCCACCTTCAATGATTTATGCCCATATACACCCAGGTGCCTCTGCTCCTGCACTCCCTTTAGAATTGAACCCTTTATTTTGTACTGTCTCTCCATGTTCTTCCTACCAAAATGTATCACTTCACATTTCTCCACATTGAACTTCATCTGCCACCTGTCTGGCCATTCCACTAACTTATCTATGTCCTTTTATAGTCTCGTATCATCCGCAAACTTTGAAATTGTGCCCTGTACACCAAGGTCTAGGTCATTAATATATACATATCAGGAAAAGCAAGGGTCCCAACACCGACACTTGGGGAACTCCACTACAAACCTTCCTCCAGTCTGAAAAATATCTATTAACCACTACTCTGTTTCCTGTCACTCAGCCATTTCTGTATTCATGTTGCTACTGTCCCATTTATTCCATGAGCTATAACTTTGCTCACAAGTCTGTTGTGCAGCACTGTATCAAACACCTTTTGGAAGTCCATGTACACCACATCAATTGCATTGCCCTCATCAACCCTCTCTGTTACCTCTTCAAAAAACTTTGCAAGTTAATTAAACAGGATTTTCCCTTCAGAAATCTATGCTGGCTTTCTTTAATTAAACCACACTTGTCCATGTGACTACTAATTTTGTCACGCATTATTCTTTCTGGAATTTTCCCTACCACTGAAGTTAAGCTGACTGGCTTGTAGTGGCTGGGCTTATCTTTATCTGGGATTACCCTTTTTTGAACAAGGGTGTAACATTTGCAATTCTCCAGTCCTCTGGCACTACCCATGAGTCTAAGAAAGACTGTAAATTATGGCCAGTGCCTCTGCAATTTCCACTCTCACTTCCCTCGATATCCTTGGATGCAGCTCATCTGGTTCTGGTGCTTTATCAACTTTAAGTACAGACAGCCTATCTAATACCCCTTCCTTATCATATGCTGTATGCTCTATTAATGGCTCTGTCCTGCCATCTTCAATGTTTTATGCACATATATAGGTCCCTCTGCTCCTGCACCCACTTTAGAATTACACTCTTTATTTAATATTGTCTCTCTGCCTTCTTCCTACCAAAATGAATCACTTCACACTTCTCTGCATTAAATTTCATCTGTCACTTGCCTGTGTATTCCATCAACCTGTCTATGCCATTTTGAAGTTATAAATGAACCTCCTCACATTTCACAATGTTTACAAGTTTTGTATCACCTGCAAATTTTGAAATTCTGTCTTGTACACCAAAGTCTAGGTCATTAATATATATCAGGAACAGCAAGGGTCCTAACACCGACCCTTGGGAAACTCCACAACAAACCTCCCTCCAGTCTGAAAAACATCCATTAACCACTACTCTCTGTTTCCTGTTACTGAGCCAATTTTGCATCCATGTTGCTAATGTGCCTGTTATTCCATGAACTATAACTTTGCTCACAAGTCTGATGTGTAGCACATTATCAAAAGCGGAGAAATAATCATTGACAAAATCAAACAAAGGTAGAAATGCATTCAGAGCAAATTCAGGTAAATAGAAAACAGGTAGATTGGTACAGACAGCGATAAACACAGATACATATAAATACAGAAACATTACAGAACCTGAAGATACATAGACACAAATAGCAATAAATATGAACACAGATCAATATAAATTCATATAGATATAAATATTGTCATGCTCAAGCAAACAAACTTATGAACTGTAAATACGAACTTGTGAAGTAGAAACCCGAAATGGACACTTTCCGGTAAAACAAAATGCAGTTGAGATTTCAGGTGATCTTTTCTTGCCTGCCAATATACGTGGAATTGCAAGAACCCCAAGCAAATTTTCATGTCTGGACACGCCTTAGACAAGTCATTAAAATGCAAATGACCCTTCCTGTGGCTATGGCTGCATTTCTCCAACTAAATAAAAAAAAGGTTCATAATTATGTTGTTGGAGACCCTTCAACTCCAAACTTGAAATTCAGAAAATGGGTGTGAAAAGCTCTATTTTATCAAGATGGTATGTGGATACATACAAGCGTATGAATTAGGAGCAGAAGTAGGCCATTCAGCCCCGCTAGTCTGCTCCGCCATTCAAGAAGATCACGGCTAATCTGTGTGTGTCTCAAACTCCACACTCCCATCTACCCCCGATAACCTTTCATTCCCTTGCCTAACAAGAACCTCTCTTCCCCCACCTTAAAAACATTCAATGACCCCGCCTCCACCACCTTCGGAGGCAGAGAGTTCCAAGGTTGCACAACCCTCTGAGAGAAAAAATTTCTCCTCATCTCGGTCCTAAAAGGGCGACCCCTAATTTTAAAACATTGCCCCCTAGTTCTGGACGCACCCACAAAAGGAAACATCCATTCCACATCCAACTTGTTAAGACTGTTCTGGATCTTATAAACTTCAGTCTCCCCTCACTTTTCTTAACTCCAGTGAAAACAAGCCCAGTCTGTCCAGCCTTTCGTCATAAGACAACCCACTCATTCCAGGTACCAATCTAGTAAACCTCATCTGAACTACTTCCAACACACTTACATCCTCCCTTAAATAAGGACACCTAAACTGCACACAGTATTCGAGATTTGGTCAGTTGTTATGAACTGGTGAGAAAGAGGTCGAGGGTTCCCTCTCAGCCTTCACCTGGTCTTACCGTAACAGGGTTTAATTTGAAGCACACCGTGTTTTTAGCTCCCCCTAGATAAATCCTTGTTCACCACTTTCCAATTATAAGACAAAGAAACCAACACAAACCGGCTCGCTTAGGTTTAAAGAAGAAAAATTGAAATTTATTAAACTTAAACTCTAATGAGGTTTACGCCTACGGATACACGACGCGCCCACGCTATCATGCATACGCGATACAGACATGCAAATAAAGTCAGAAAAGAGCAGAAGACAAATAAAGTGGAAACATTTGAGGCAATATCTGAAGAGTTTTTGTTACGGTTCTTCGAGCTCACTGTAGAGTCCTTGATTGTAGGTAGATCTTGCTTTTCGTTGGGGCCCAGTATTCCTAAAGGATATAGCTGCTAGACTGGGTCTGCGGAAGGTGGTGAGGGAACAAGAGGGAAAAATATACTCGTCCTCACCAATCTGCCTGCCGCAGATGCATCTGTCCATGACTGTACTGGTAGGAGTGACCACCGCACAGTCCTTGTGGAGATGACGTTCCGCCTTCACATTGAGGATACCCTCCATCGTGCTGTGTGGCACGACCACCGGGCTAAATGGGATAGATTTCGAACAAATCTAACAATGCAAAACTGGGCATCCACGATGCACTGTGGGCCATCAGCAGCAGCAGAATTGTACTCAACCACAATCTGTAACCTCATGGCCCGGCATATCCCCCACTCTACCATCAAGCTGGGGGACCAACTCTGGTTCACTGAAAAGTGCAGCACCAGGCATACCTCAAAACGAGATGTCAGCCTGCTGAAGCTACAACCCAGGACTACTTGCCTGCCCAACTGCGTAAGCAGCATGCGATAGAGCTAAGCGATCCCATAACCAACGGATCAGATCTAAGCTCATCCAATCGTGAATGGTGGTGGACAATTAAACAACTAACGGAGGAAGTGGCTGCACAAATATCCCTATCCTCAATGATGGGGGAGCCCAGCACATGAGTGCAAAAGGTAAGGCAGAAGCATTTGCAACAATCTTCAGCCAGATGTGCCGAGTTGATTATCCATCTCGGCCTCCTCCTGAGGTCCCCAGCATCACAGATGCCAGTCTTCAGCCAATTCAATTCACACCGCGTGATATCAAGAAACGACTGCAGGCAGTGGATACCACAAAGGCTGTGGGCCCTGACAACATTCCAGCAATAGTACTGAAGACCTGTGCTCCAGAACTTGCTGCATCCCTAGCCAAGCTGTTCCAGGACAGTTATAACACTGGCATCTACCCGGCAATGTGGAAAATTGCCCAGGTATGTCCTGTACGCAAAAAGCAGGAAAAGTCCAAACCAGCCAATTATTGCTCCATCAGTCTACCTCAATCATCAGTAAAGTGATGGAAGGTGTCGTCAACTGAACTATCAAGCAGCACTTCTTTAGCAATAACCTGCTCAGTGAAGCTCAGTTTGGGTTCCGCCGGGGTCACTCAGCTCCTGACCTCATTATAGCATTGGTTCAAACATGGACAAAAAAGAGCTGAACTCAAGAGGTGAGGTGAGAGTGACTGCCCTTGACATCAAAGCAGCATTTGACCGAATATGGCATCAAGGAACCCTAGCAAAACTGAGGTAAAGAACAAAGAACAAAGAAAATTACAGCACAGGAACAGGCCCTTCGGCCCTCCAAGCCTGCGCCGATCCAGATCCTCTATCTAAACATGTCGCCTATTTTCTAAGGGTCTGTATCTCTTTGCTTCCTGCCCATTCATGTATCTGTCTAGATACATCTTAAAAGACGCTATCGTGCCCGCGTCTACCACCTCCGCTGGCAATGCGTTCCATGCACCCACCACCCTCTGCGTAAAGAACTTTCCACGCATATCCCCCCTAAACTTTTCCCCTTTCACTTTGAACTCATGTCCCCTTGTAATTGAAACCCCCACTCTGGGAAAAAGCTTCTTGCTATCCACCCTGTCTATACCTCTCATGATTTTGTACACCTCAATCAGGTCCCCCCTCAATCTCCGTCTTTCTAATGAAAATAATCCTAATCTACTCAACCTCTCTTCATAGCTAGCGCCCTCCATACCAGGCAACATCCTGGTGAACCTCCTCTGCACCCTCTCCAAAGCATCTACATCCTTTTGGTAATGTGGCGACCAGAACTGCACGCAGTATTCCGAATGTGGCCGAACCAAAGTCCTATACAACTGTAACATGACCTGCCAACCCTTGTACTCAATACCCCGTCCGATGAAGGAAAGCATGCCGTATGCCTTCTTAACCACTCTATAGACCTGCGTTGCCACCTTCAGGGAACAATGGACCTGAACACCCAAATCTCTCTGTACATCAATTTTCCCCAGGACTTTTCCATTTACTGTATAGTTCACTCTTGAATTGGATCTTCCAAAATGCATCACCTCGCATTTACGCTGATTGAACTCCATCTGCCATTTCTCTGCCCAACTCTCCAATCTATCTATATTCTGCTGTTATCTCTGACAGTCCCCTTCACTATCTGCTACTCCACCAATCTTAGTGTCGTCTGCAAACTTGCTAATCAGACCACCTATACTTTCCTCCAAATCATTTATGTATATCACAAACAACAGTGGTCCCAGCACGGATCCCTGTGGAACACCACTGGTCACACGTCTCCATTTTGAGAAACTCCCTTCCACTGCTACTCTCTGTCTCCTGTTGCCCAGCCAGTTCTTTATCCATCTAGCTAGTGCACCCTGGACTCCATGCAACTTCACTTTCTCCATCAGCCTACCATGGGGAACCTTATCAAATGCTTTACTGAAGTCCATGTATATGACATCTACAGCCCTTCCCTCATCAATCAACTTTGTCACTTCCTCAAAAGAATTCTATTATTCTATTAAGTTGGTAAGACTCAAAGAATTCTATTAAGTTGGTAAGACTGGTAAGTTGGTCAATGGGAATCAGGGGGAAAACACTCTGCTGGTTGGGGTTGTACCTGGAGCAAAGGAAGATGGTTGTGGTTGTTGGAGGTCAATCATCTGAGCTCCAGGACATCACTGCAGGAGTTCCTCAGGGTAGTGTTCTAGGCCCAACCATCTTCAGTTGCTTCATCAATGACCTTCCTTCAATCATAAAGTCAGAAGTGGGGATGTTCGCTGATGATTGCACAATGTTCAGCACCATTCGCGACTCCCCAGATACTGAAGCAGCCCGTGTAGAAATGCAGCAAGACCTGGGATAATACCCAGGCTTGGGCTGATAAGTGGCAAGTAACATTCACGCCAAACAAGTGCCAGGCAATGGCCATCTCCAACAAGAGAGAATCTAACCATTTCCCCTTGGCATTCAATGGCATAACCATCGTTGAATCCCCCACTATCAACATCCTGGGAGGTTACCATTGACTAGAAACTGAATTGGAGTAGCCATATAAATACCATGGCTACAAGAGCATGTCAGAGGCTAGGAATCCTGAGGCACGTAACTCACCTCCTGATTCCCCAAAGCCTGTCCACCGTCTACAAGCCACAAGTCAGGAGTGTGATGGAATACTCTCCACTTGCCTGGATGGGTGCAGCACCAACAACAGTCAAGAAGCTCAACACCATGCAGGACAAAGCAGCCCACTTGATTGGCACCCCATCCACACTCCCTCCACCACTGACGCACAGTGGCAGCAGTGTGTACCATCTATGAGATGCACTGCAGCAATGCATCCAGGCTCCTTTGACAGCACCTTCTAAACCCGCGACCTCTACCATCTAGAAGGACAAGGGCAGCAGATGCATGGCAATACAACATCTGCAAGTTCCCGTCCAAGCCACACACCATCCTGTCCTGGGAACTATATTGCCGTTCCTTCACTGTCGCTGGGTCAAAATCCTGGAACTCCCTTCCTAACAGCACTGTGGGTGTACCTACCTACATGGACTGCAGTGGTTCAAAAGGCAGCTCACCACCACCTTCTCAAGGGCAATTAGGGGTGGGCAATAAATGCTGGCCTAGTCAGCAGCTCCCACATCCCAAGAATGAATAAAAATAAAAAGATGAAGTACTGTGAATGCCCACTTATCACAAACTGTTCATCAACTTCGCCTGGAGAGATTTCATGTGGCATCCGACTATTCGATTCTGGGACACCTCACTGCCCTGGAAATATCCTACCTGAACATTACAACCAATTATATTATTATTCCTAAGAAACAGTTATATTCCAAAACATTCTTTTCAAACTGTTAACTGTTTTTTAAAAAATGTATGTGTGTGTGCATGAGGTTAAGGAAGAATAAGGATTTACAAAATCTTTTCATATATAGACTTATTATATTACAGATAAATAAATCCACAGTTCGATCTAAACACCTATAGAGATACATAACCAAAGATAAATCTAAAAATGAATCTGAGTATAGAGATCTGCAATTACAGAAACTTATAAATGCATAGAAAAATATAAATGCAGATACAAAGATATAAATACAGATCAATAGAAAGAGATAGCTGGCACAGATAGATACACATTCAGATAGAGATAGATGGATGCAGATCAATATAAATACTGGCATAACTCCAGGGCATAGAACAGATCGATATAACTAAAGATAGATATAAATAGATGCATAGAATACAGATACATTGAGATAGATAGATAGACAGACAGATAGAGAGAAATAGCTAGATAGATAGAGATAGACATAGATGGACAGATAGATAGATAGGCAGACATATAGAGAGAAATAGCTAGATAGACATAGACATAGATACATAGATAGACAGATTGATGCAGACTACGTATATAGATGGGTGAATAGATAGATAGATAGATAGATAGATAGATAGATAGATAGATAGATAGATAGATATGATAGTGCTTCGATATTTTTAAAGTATTTTTTGAGGACTCATATTTAGAATTATGGACATGGTTTTATTTGGGAGAAATGAAAAGTATTATATGGAATTTTTTTCATTGGGGGACATCGGTAAGTCTTTTGGACTTGGTTTGTAAACAACCCTTACTGGAAGTCACCTGTCTTCAGATAATTACCCAGCAGGGGCTTTTTGACTCGGGGGAGGTGTTTACAGAGATGTGCCAGGTCAAGATATATAGTGGTCAGGAGGCTTGAATCTTGTGATATTGTTTTTGGTTTTACTTTGGACAGTGTGATGGAGTGTTTACTGTTTTGAAGGCAGTTGGAGAAAACCAGCCAAGACAGCAGTCACCATCAGCACCCTCGTCCGTCTGTTTGAGAATCAAGTGTAAGAAATCGAGAAACTAATGCGGCATTTCTCCCGAAAGTCCTGCCAGAAACCCCTGTTGCTGCATTTCTCCTGGAAAGCCTGCCAAACTGATTTTCAACATCACCTGAAAAGAACTGTCTAGAAAGATCCCAGTGACAGCCATCTACGCATATTTGGGACGCCAAACCAAAAAAAGACAACTGACATCTTTCCATGTCTTCTCTTTTTTCTTCGAATTAGCATGTATTTGGCCAAAGTATGCTTTTTTGTCTTTCTTTTGCAACAGAGCTCGGAAGAGTAAATCTCTAATTTTCAGTTAACTGGTGTGCATGTATGTGTGAGTGTGTGTGTGTGTGAGAGAGTGTGTGTGTGAGGGGTGAAGACAAAAGGAAACTTTTATATTTCAATCTGTGTGTTAAGACTTTGTTTCATTACTGGTTAAGTCTTGTTTTGTAATAAACTGATAATTTTGTTGTTTATTAAAGATTTATTAAAAATTTTATTCTGGGATAAAAATAGAGTCCATGATTGACTGGATTGGGAACTGGGTAAACATTTAAATATATGTTGTGACCTGTGGAGAAGTGGAACTAGAAAGACAGTGCATTCCTTCCGTCTCAGTCATAACAAGATAAATAGAGAGATAGAGCAATAGAGAGATAGTGAGATAGATATATATAGTGATAAAGATGCAGATGGATACAGATACATAGATAGATAGATAGACAGACAGATAGATAGATAGAGATATAGAGCGATAGAGAGATAGCTAGATAAACAGATAGATAAAATATAAAATATATATAGCTAGATGGATAGATAGACAGATAGATATGTAGATCTTCATCTTCTTTGGCCTCCTTGTCTTGAGAGACAATGGGCAAGCGCCTGGAGGTGGTCAGCGGTTTGTGAAGCAGCGCCTGGAGTGGCTACAAAGGCCAATTCTGGAGTGACAGATTCTTCCACAGGCACTGCAGATAAAATTGGTTGTCGGGGCTGTTACACAGTTGGCTCTCTCCTTGCGCTTCTTTTTTCCTGCCAACAGCTAAGTCTCTTCGACTCGCCACTCTTTAGCCCCGCCTTTATGGCTGTCCGCCAGCTCTGGCGATCACTGGCAACTGACTCCCACGACTTGTGGTCAATGTCACAGGACTTCATGTCGCGTTTGCAGACATTTTTAAAGCGGAGACATGGACGGCCGGTGGGTCTGATACCAGTAGCCCTGTTTCACGCCACTCAGGATAGGAAAGGGGTCTGATGAGGCACCGCTATGCTGAATTGTGCCTTTCATATTGTCATGGAATGAGGTGATGATACTTAGTAGCTTTGGTGGACATCCGATCTTTTCTAGTAGTCTGCAGAGACCACGTCTGCTGACGAGGTCAAAGGCTTTGGTGAGATCTATGAAAGCAACGTAGAGGGGCATCTGTTGTTCACGCATTTCTCCTGTAGCTGGCGAAGGGAGAACAGCATGTCAATGGTGGATCTCTCTGCTCGAAAGCCACACTGTGCCTCAGGGTAGACATGCTCAGCCAGTTTCTGAAGTCTGTTTAAAACGACTCGAGCGAAGACTTTTCCCACTATGCTGAGCAGGGAGATTCCACGGTAGTTGTTGCAGTCACCACGGTCACCCTTGTTTTTATAGAGGGTGATGATATTGGCATCGCGCATGTCCTGTGGTACTGCTCCTTCATCCCAGCACAGGCAAAGCAGATGCGAAGCGCACTGCACTATTGAACTACAAGAAAGCCCACAGCGAGTTAACATCCATATCACTTAAAGTAGCCAGAGGCGCTGCACAAAGAACAGTCAGGCACTGTGCAAATGACTACTGGTAACACCTATGCAGTCATATTCAGCTGGCCTCTGACACCGGAAACATCAGAGGAATGTATGATGGCATTAAGAGGGCTTTTGGGCCAACCATCAAGAAGATCGCCCCCCTCAAGTCTAAATCAGGGGACACAATCACTGACCAACGCAAGCAAATGGACCGCTGGGTGGAACACTACCTAGAACTGTACTCCAGGGAAAATGTTGTCACTGAGACTGCCCTCAATGCAGCCCAGTCTCTGCCAGGCATGGATGAGCTGGACGTACAGCCAACAAAATCGGAACTCAGTGATGCCATTGATTCTTTAGCCAGCAGAAAAGCCCCTGGGAAAAGAACAAAGAACAAAGAAAATTACAGCACAGGAACAGGCCCTTCGGCCCTCCAAGCCTACGCCGATCCAAATCCTCTATCTAAACCTGTCGCCTATTATCTAAGGATCTGTATCTCTTTACTTCCTGCCCATTCATGTATCTGTCTAGATACATCTTAAAAGACGCTATCGTGCCCGCGTCTACCACCTCCGCTGGCAATGCGTTCCATGCACCCACCACCCTCTGCGTAAAGAACTTTCCACGCATATCCCCCCTAAACGTTTCCCCTTTCACTTTGAACTCATGTCCCCTTGTAATTGAAACCCCCACTCTGGGAAAAAGCTTCTTGCTATCCACCCTGTCTATACCTCTCATGATTTTGTACACCTCAATCAGGTCCCCCCTCAATCTCCGTCTTTCTAATGAAAATAATCCTAATCTACTCAACCTCTCTTCATAGCTAGCACCCTCCATACCAGGCAACATCCTGGTGAACCTCCTCTGCACCCTCTCCAAAGCATCCACATCCTTTTGGTAATGTGGCGACCAGAACTGCACGCAGTATTCCAAATGTGGCCGAACCAAAGTCCTACACAACTGTAACATGACCTGCCAACTTTTGTACTCAATACCCCGTCCGATGAAGGAAAGCATGCCGTATGCCTTCTTGACCACTCTATTGACCTGCGTTGCCACCTTCAGGGAACAATGGACCTGAACACCCAAATCTCTCTGCACATCAATTTTCCCCAGGACTTTTCCATTTACTGTATAGTTCATTCTTGAATTGGATCTTCCAAAATGCATCACCTCGCATTTGCCCTGATTGAACTCCATCTACCATTTCTCTGCCCAACTCTCCAGTCTATCTATATTCTGCTGTATTCTCTGACAGTCCCCTTCACTATCTGCTACTCCACCAATCTTAGTGTCGTCTGCAAACTTGCTAATCAGACCACCTATACTTTCCTCCAAATCATTTATGTATATCACAAACAACAGTGGTCCCAGCACAGATCCCTGGGGAACGCCACTGGTCACACGTCTCCATTTTGAGAAACTCCCTTCCACTGCTACTCTCTGTCTCCTGTTGCCCAGCCAGTTCTTTATCCATCTAGCTAGTACACCTTGGACCCCATGCGCCTTCACTTTCTCCCACAGCCTACCATGGGGAACCTTATCAAACGCCTTACTGAAGTCCATGTACACGACATCTACAGCCCTTCCCTCATCAATCAACTTTGTCACTTCCTCAAAGAATTCTATTAAGTTGGTAAGACATGACCTTCCCTGCACAAAACCATGTTGCCTATCACTGACAAGCCCATTTTCTTCCAGATGGGAATAGATCCTATCCCTCAGTATCTTCTCCAGCAGCTTCCCTACCACTGACGTCAGGCTCACCGGTCTATAATTACCTGGATTATCCCTGCTACCCTTCTTAAACAAGGGGACAACATTAGCAATTCTCCAGTCCTCTGGGACCTCACCCGTGTTTAAGGATGTTGCAAAGATATCTGTTAAGGTCCCAACTATTTCCTCTCTCGCTTCCCACAGCAACCTGGGATAGATCCCATCCGGACCTGGGGACTTGTCCACCTTAATGCCTTTTAGAATACCCAACACTTCCTCCCTCCTTATGCCGACTTGACCTAGAGTAATCAAACATCTGTCCCTAACCTCAACATCCGTCATGTCCCTCTCCTCAGTGAATACCGATGCAAAGTACTCGTTTAGAATCTCACCCATTTTCTCTGACTCCACCCATAACTTTCCTCCTTTGTCCTTGAGTGGGCCAATCCTTTCTCTAGTTACCCTCTTGCTCCTTATATATGAATAAAAGGCTTTGGGATTTTCCTTAACCCTGTTTGCTAAAGATATTTCATGACCCCTTTTAGCCCTCTTAATTCCTCGTTTCAGATTGCGCCTACAATCCCGATATTCTTTCAAAGCTTCGTCTTTCTTCAGCCTCCTAGACCTTATGTATGCTTCCTTTTTCCTCTTAGCTAGTCTCACAATTTCACCTGTCATCCATGGTTCCCTAATCTTGCCATTTCTATCCCTCATTTTCACAGGAACATGTCTCTCCTGCACATTAATCAACCTCTCTTTAAAAGCCTCCCACATATCAAATGTGGATTTACCTTCAAACAGCTGCTCCCAATTTACATTCCCCAGCTCCTGCCGAATTTTGGTATAGTTGGCCTTGCCCCAATTTAGCACTCTTCCTTTAGGACCACTCTCGTCTTTGTCCATGAGTATTCTAAAACTTACGGAATTGTGATCACTATTCCCAAAGTAGTCCCCTACTGAAACGTCAACTACCTGGCCCGGCTCATTCCCCAACACCAGGTCCAGTATGGCCCCTTCCCGAGTTGGACTATTTACATACTGCTCTAGAAAACCCTCCTGGATGCTCCTTACAAATTCTGCTCCATCTAGACCTCTAACACTAAGTGAATCCCAGTCAATGTTGGGAAAATTAAAATCTCCTATCACCATCACCTTGTTGCTCCTACAGCTTTCCATAATCTGTTTACATATTTGTACCTCTATCTCACGCTCGCTGTTGGGAGGCCTGTAGTACAGCCCCAACATTGTTACCTCACCCTTCCTATTTCTGAGTTCTGCCCATATTGCCTCACAGTTCGAGTCCTCCATAGTGCCTTCCTTCAGCACAGCTGTGATATCCTCTTTGACCAGTAATGCAACTCCTCCACCCCTTTTACCTCCCTCTCTATCCCGCCTGAAGCATCGGTATCCTGGGTTATTTAGTTGCCAATCATGCCCTTCCCTTAACCAAGTCTCAGTAATAGCAATAACATCATACTCCCAGGTACTAATCCAAGCCCTAAGTTCATCTGCCTTACCTACTACACTTCTTGCATTAAAACAAATACACCTCAGACCACCAGTCCCTTTGCTTTCATCATCTGCTCCCTGCCTACTCTTTCCCTTAGTCACGCTGACTTCATTATCTAGTTCCTTACAGGCTTTAGTTACTACCTCCTTACTCTCCACTGACCTCATTTGGTTCCCATCCCCCTGCCACATTAGTTTAAACCCTCCCCAACAGCATTAGCAAAAGCACCCCCAAGGACATTGGTTCCAGTCCGGCCCAGGTGTAGACCGTCCAATTTGTAATGGTCCCACCTCCCCCAGAACCGGTCCCAATGTCCCAAAAATTTGAACCCCTCCCTCCTGCACCATCTCTCAAGCCACGCATTCATCCTGACTATTCTTTCATTTCTACTCTGACTATCACGTGGCACTGGTAGCAATCCTGAGATTACTACCTCTAAGGTCCTACTTTTTAACTTGGCTCCTAACTCCCTAAATTCTGCTTGTAGGACCTCATCCCATTTTTTACCTATATCATTGGTGCCTATGTGCACAACGACAACTGGCTGTTCACCCTCCCCCTTCAGAATGTTCTGCAGCCGATCTGAGACATCCCTGACCCGTGCACCTGGGAGGCAACATACCATTCGGGAGTCTCGTTTTCGACCACAGAACCGCCTATCTACTCCCCTTACAATCGAATACCCTATGACTATAGCCTTTCCACTCTTTTTCCCGCCCTTCTGAACAGCAGAGCCAGCCATGGTGCCATGAACCTGGCTACTGCTGCCTTCCCCTGGTGAGCCATCTCCCTCAACAGTATCCAAAACGGTATACCTGTTGTGGAGGGAGATGACCACAGGGGACTCCTGCACTGCCTTCCTGCTCTTTCTCTGCCTTTTGGTCACCCATTCCCTTTCTCCCTCAGCAATCCTAATCTGCGGTGTGACCAATTCGCAAAACGTGCTATCCACAACCTCCTCAGCATCGCGGATGCTCCAAAGTGAGTCCATCCGCAGCTCCAGAGCCGTCATGCAGTCTAACAAAAGCTGCAGATGGACACACTTCCTGCAGGAGAAGGAGTCAGGGACATCAGCCATGTCCCTGAGCTCCCACATTGAGCAAGAGGAGCATGTCACGGGTCTGAGATCTCCTGCCATTTTTAATCTTAAAGCTTAAACTTAGTTCAATGAAAAAGGAACGAAAAGTTTTTAAACAATCACACGATAAAATAAAAAAAAAGAGAGAAATAGAAAAAGCCTTACCTTATCTACACATCACCGAGTCCTTTTTTTTTGGTTAGAGGAGGAGGGCGGGTGGGAGACACTGCAGGTGTAGTGTCTCGGGTTCAGAAACGGCCCAAATATATAGGGTTTTACTTACCCAGCAGCCTGGTCTCCGCCGAAAACAAAAAGAAATTAAGTTTACTTTAAACTGACCTTCCCAGCTGCTCACTCGCTCGCACTCTCTGCTCCCGAAAAAGCTGCTGCAATGAAAAAGAAGGACGGCATTACCCCTGAAATAATCAAGAGTGCCAAGGCTGCTATACTCTCAGCACTTCATGAACTGCTTTGCCTGTGCTGGGATGGGGGAGCAGTACCACAGGACATGCGCGATGCCAGATAGATATGTAGATAGACAGATATATAGAGAGAGACAGAGAGGTAGACATAGATGGTGAGATAGATGGATAGATAGAGAGATATATAGATATGCAGATAGAGATAAAGAGACAGGAAGACAGATTGATAAATAGAAAGGCAGACAGACAGATAAATTTAAAGGTAAAGATAAAGAGATAGAGATATAGATTGATGAATAGATAGATACAGATATATAGATAGATCGAGAGATAGAGAACAGTTGTTTATTTTAAATCTGAGCTAGATAGATTTTTGTTAAGCAAAGATATTAAGGGATATGGGCCAAAGGCAGGTATATGGAGTTAGGCCGTGGGTCAGCAATGATCGCATTGAATGGAGGGACAGGCTCGAGGGGCTGAATGGCCTTCCCCTGTTCCTATCTTCCTATGTTCTTATGTTCCTATAGATGGAAAGATAGAGCAATAGAGGGACAGAGTGATAGAGACAGAAAGATAGACAGATGGAGAGATAGACAGATAGATAAGCATATGTATATACAGATAGATAGACAGATAGAGATATACTTGGAGATAGATGGATAGTTAGACTGAGAGATCGTAGATCGATACGGATATATATATGTATATAGATAGGTAGATAGATAATAGATATAGCGAGATAGATAAATATAGAGTTAGATATTATAATACAGGTAGAGAGATAAATAGATAGGGAGATAATGTAAGTACAGAGAGATACAGATAGATATAAGTACAGCTAGATAGAGGGCTGAATTTTACCTTGGTCGGACGGGAGCCGTCCACTGACTGAAAAGTTGGTGTGAACCCGCCTCCACCTGGCCTGGGGATCCAGACCACATTTTATAGTCCCCACGCCTTTAATCGGTCTGAGGCGGGACTTCAACCGCATTGAGGCAGGAAGTCCCGCCTAATGGAGCTGCTGGCCAATCAGCAGGCCGGCAGCTCTTAGTCCCAGCACCACCATCGGGAGTGGTGGCCACTGCTGAGACTGCCACCCAGCTTTGAAAAGAGGAAGGACGGCCCAGGGAAAGGTTAAGTTTTTGGGACCTTGTCAGGGGTGCTCGGTCGGCCCCAGCGAAGCATGGGTAGTTGACTGGAGTGAAGTAGGGCGTATTGGGTGTTCGGGGCGGTTAGGGCAGCAGAGGCGCCCTCCTTTAAGCACAAGGTGCCTGATCACGAGGGCCCACCCTAGGACATCAGAAAGCCGCCTGCTTTTGTCAGGTAGCTTTTCTCAGGCCTGTGCCGCCCGAATGGCCAAGGGTAAAATCCCTGTGGTAGCGGGCAGAGGCACTTAAGTGGCATTAACTGGCCCGGTTTTCACTGCTGCCACCCCGCATAAAATGTTGGTGGAGGAGGGAGTGGGTTGGGAAGGGCCAACTGAGCCTCCCACTCCATTTTACATCCCACCTCCCCTGCCACCAACCCACTCTTTGTGTGGGGTGTGGGGGAGCGTAAAATTCCAGCCATAAATATAGATAAATGGGAATACTATGGATATTTTGTTCCGAAGTCCCAATTCTGAAGGAGAGAGGTTTTATAAATGCTTGAGACCAGACTATATGAGTGAAGTGGCACAGTGGCGCAGTGGTTAGCACCGCAGCCTCACAGCTCCAGCGACCCAGGTTCAATTCTGGGTACTGCCTGTGTGGAGTTTGCAAGTTCTCCCTGTGTCTGTGTGGGTTTTCTCCGGGTGCTCCGGTTTCCTTCCACAAGCCAAAAGACTTGCAGGTTGGTAGGTAAATTGGCCATCAAAGATTGCCCCTAGTATAGGTAGGTGGTAGGGAAATATAGGGACAGGTGGGGATGTGGTAGGAATATGGGATTAGTATAAATGGGTGGTTGATGGTTGGCACAGACTCAGTGGGCCGAAGGGCCTGTTTCAGTGCTGTATCTCTAAACTAAACTAAACATAATAGTCACTGAATGATAGATCCCAGGAAGAATTCCTTTGCTGTTTTGCAGCATTGTTTGCCATTCAGTGAGTATCTCTGTAAAATAGTCCCGGGGAGAATCCACAGAATCACAGAATAATACAGTGCAGAAGAGGCCCTGTGGCCCATCGAGTCTGCACCGATACATTAAAACACCTGACCTGTCTACCTAATATCATTTGCCAGCACTTGGTCCATAGCCTTGAATGTTATGACGTGCTAAGTGCTCATCCAGGTACTTTTTAAAGGATGTGAGGCAACCTGCCTCTACCACCCTCCCAGGCAGTGCATTCCAGACCATCACCACCCTCTGGGTAAAAAAGTTCTTTCTCAAATCCCCCTTAAACCTCCCGCCCCTCACTTTAAACTTGTGATCCCATGTTGTTTGCTTCAGAATTCAAGAACTTAAAGCCAGGAGGCCTGAATTTGTGGTTGGGATAATTCCTGTTTTTCTGTTTCAACTTGTCAAACTGAATTTTGTGCATTTATTTTCCCTGCTGTCTGCTGCTGGTTCCCTGTTATCCAGGCACTCTGGTGGTGCACCATCAATGGCAGTGCTTTTCCTGTCACTGGCTGGCTGCTCGACTGAAAGCTGTGTGACAGAGTGCTTAACTCGGGAATTTGTTAAGTGTAAGAATTCAGTGCCGTGGCGAAGGAGGTGCTTTTACAGAACAAGCAGTGATCAAGAGAGGGAGCTGGAGACAGAGAGACCTGAGAGCTGAAACTCAGGGGTAGTAATTAGGTGAACAGGTAGGAGATTGGTTGGTAAGTTTTAAATGTTTAATCTCTTTTTAAACTGGGGCAGTATTTTAAGCTAGTACTGGGGAAATATAAGCATTGCATTAAAGTTGTAGCTTAACTAGTTAAACTACTTCAATGATATTTCCAAACTTGAAACTTAATTAGTTAAATAAGACGCAGCAGGTATGGTAGGACAGATGATGTGTTGCAGCTGTAGCATGTGGGAGCTGGTGGACACCAGTGTGATCCACTGCAACCATATCTGCAGTAAGTGTCTGCAACTTGAGGAAATGTGGCTCAGAGATGTTGAGCTGGAGTCCGAGATTCGGACACTGCAAAGCATCGGGGACGGGTTTGTTACCTGGACACTTTGTTCCAGGAGGCAGTCACACCCTTTGGGCTAGGTACATCAGATTTGGTTCGTTCTCAGGGACAGGAGAGTGTGACTATGAGAGAGGAAGGTATGGGGATCCAGAAGTAGCAATAGAGGAGCCTCAGCCCTTGCACTTGTCCAACAGATTTGAGGTCTTGCAACCCATGTGGATGAAAGCAGGGTCTGCAGGGAGGATGAGCAAACTAATCACAGCACCAATGTACAGGGGGCCATTATAATGAGTGCAGTAAAAAAGGAATGTAGTAGTTGTATGGGACAGTATTGTTAGGGGGATAGATACTGTCTCTGCAGCTGAGAGCATGAGTCCCTATGTCTGTGTTGCCTGCCTGGTGCCAGGGTTAAGGACATCTCCTTGGGGTGAATGAGACACCTGGAGGTATAGGGAAAGGATCCAGTTGTTCGGGTCCATGTGGGTACCAAAGACATAGGTAGGACTAAGACAGCTGTTCAGTTGAGGGTGTATGAGCAGCTAGGGGTTAAATTAAAAAGCAGAACTACAAAGGTAATAATCTCTGGATTGCTACCTGAGCCACAAATAAATTAGTATTGTGTAAATAAGAAAAGAGAGTTGAGTGCATGGCTCAAAGATAGGTGTTGGAGAAATGGGTTTTGATTCATGGGGCACTGGCACCAGTACTGGGGAAAGAGGGAGATGTACCGTTGGGACAACCTTCACCTGAACTGCGCTGGGACCAGTGTCCCAGTGAATCATGTAACTGGGACTGTACAGTGGACTTAAACTAAATATTTGGGGGAGGATCTCAGCTGAAAGTTAATGAGAAAGGCTAAGGCAATAGTTCAGGGTAACTATATGGGTAATGATAACCAGAGTAAGGTCAGAGTAGGGAAAAATGGTAAAAGGACAACATTAAAAGGTCTTTATCTGAATGCATGCAGCATTTATAATAAGAAGGTTGAATTGATAGCGCAAATAGAAATAAATGGATATGATATAGCCATTACAGAGATGTGGTTGCAAGGTGACCAAGGCTGGGAACTAAATATTCAAGGGAATTTGACATTTTGGAAAGATAGGAAGGAAGGCAAAGGAAGTGGAGTAGCTCTGTTAATAAAGAATGAGATCAGTACAGTAGTGAGAAATGATCTTAGCTTGGAAGATCAAGAAGTAGAATTAGTTTGGGAGGAGGTAAGAAATAACAAAGGAAATAAGACAATGGTGGGAATAGTTTATAGGCCCCTACAGTAGATACACTGTAGGATGGAATATAAATCAAGAAATAATGGGGGCTTGTCGGAAAGGTACTGCAATAATTGTGGGTGATTTTAATCTTCATATATATTGGACTAATCAAAAGACCCGGAGAACGAGTTCATAGAGTGTGTTCAACAATTTATTAGAACAATACATTCTGGAACCAACACAGGAGCAGCCTATTTTAGACCTAATAATGTTTAATGAAACATCAAGGGATATGGGGATAGTGTGGGAAAGTGGCGTTGAGGTAGATGAGCAGCCATGATCTAATTGAATGGTGGAGCAGGCTTGATGGGCTGAATGGCCTACTCCTGCTCCTATGTTCCGATGTTCATAATTGATCCTCTAGGCAAGAGTGATCATAACATGATGGAATTTCAAATTCAGTTTGAGGGTGAGAAATTTTTAAAGAAGCAATTACAAGGGTTTGAAGACAGAGTTAGCTAAAGTGGGCTGGAAAGATAGGTTAAACGGTAAGACAGTAGAGAAACAGTGGCAGACATTTAAGGAAGTTAAAGATGGTATCAAATTGAAAGAAAAGGTGTACAATGTTGCAAAGGTTTATGGTAGACCAGAGATTGGGAATATTTTGGAAGCCAGAAAAATAAAGAGGGAGAAACTAGAGTATGAGAATAAACCAGCAAGAAATATAAAAACAGACAGTAAAAGCTTCTACAAATATATAAAAATGAAGGGAGTAGCTAAAGTAAGTATTGGTTCCTTAAAGGATGAGGCTGTGGAATTAGTAATGAGAATAATAATAGGGAACAAGGAAATGGCAGAGACTTGGAACAAGTATTTTGTATCCATCTTCACAGTAGCAGACACAAAAAGCATCCCAAGCATAGCAGAAAATCAAGAGGCAAAACGGAGGGAGGGACTTAAAACAATCACTATCACTAGAGAAAAAGTACCAGGAAAACTAATGGAACTAAAGGCTGACAAGTTTCTTAGACCTGATGGCCTGCAGCCTAGGGTCTTAAAAGAAATGGCTGCAGAGATAGTGGTTGCAATCTTCCAAAATTCCTTAGATTCTGAAAAGGTCCCAGTGGATTGGAAATGTAACACCTCTATTCAAGAAAGGTCGGGGAGGGAGTGGGGGGAGGGGGAGATGAAGAGTGACATAAAGCAGGAAACTGTTGGCCAGTTAGCCTAACATCTGTCATTGGGAAATGCGAGAATCCATTTTTAAGGAAGTAGTAGCAGGCATTTAAAAAATCATTATGCAATTAGGCAGAGTCAACATTTTTAAAAATTCATTTTTGGGATGGAGGCATCACTGGCTCTGGAAAGCATGTTTGACAAATTTATTAGAGTTCTTTGAGGATGTAACAAGCAGGGTGGATAATGGGGAACCAGTAGATGTAGTACATTTGGATTTCCAAAGGACATTTGATGAGGTGCCACATAAAAGGTCATTACACAAGATAAGAGCTCATGGTGTTGGGGATAATAGTACTTACCTTCCGGGAGCGGAGTGTTGAGGAGCGGACCTGTGGGGAGAACGCCGAGCAAGAGAAGAGGATAAATTGAGCCTGAGGATTGAGGCCCAGTCACTTACCTTCCGGGAGCAGAGTGGAGAGGAACGGACCTGTGGGAAGAACGCCAAGCGAGAGAAGAGGATAAATTGAGTCCGAGAATCGAGGCCCAGTCACTTACCTTCCGGGAGCAGAGTGGAGAGGAATGGAACTGTGGGGAGAACGCCAAGCGAGAGAAGAGGATAAATTGAGTCCAAGGATCGAGGCCCAGTCACTCGTGGGAAGTGTTTGGAGTAGAACAAGGCCCCTAGTGTAATTAGTATTTTTTAAAGGGAGTAACCAATTAATGTAAGGGTAAATCATAGCAGGAGAGCTTGCACCCGTGATGTTCTTCTCCTTGCGCTATGTGGGAAATCAGGGACGCTTCCAGTGTCCCTGACGACCATCTATGCAGGAAGTGTATCCATCCGCAGCTACTGGCTACCCGCATTACGGAGCTGGAGCTGCGGGTGGATTCACTTTGCAGCATCCGCGATGCTGAAGAAGTCGTGGATAGCACATTTAGCGAGGTGGTCACACGGCAGGTAATGACTGCACATGCAGAAAAGGGAACTTTGGATACTGTTGGGGGGATGGCCTGCCAGGGAAAGCAGCAACAGCCAAGTTTGTGGCATCACGGATGGCTCTGCTGCACAGTGGGGGTGGAGGTGGGGGTGGGGGGGAAGACTGCAAGAGCCATAATGATAGGAGATTCAATTGTAAGGGGAACAGACAGGCATTTCTGTGGCCACAAAGAAGACTCCAGGATGGTATGTTGCCTCCTTGTTGCTTGGGTCAAGGATGTCTCGGAGCAGCTGCAGGACATTCTGAAGGGGGTGGGTGAACAGCCAGTGGTTGTGGTACATGTCGGTACCAAGGACATAGGTGGAAAAAGGAATGAGGTCCTGCAAGAAGAATTTAAGGAGTTAGGAGCTAAATTAAAAAGCAGGACCTCAAAGGTAGTAATCTCAGGATTTCTTCCTGTGCCACGTGTTAGTGAGTATAGGAACAGGAGAATAGACCAGATGAATGCGTGGCTGGAGAAATGGTGCAGGAGGGAGGGATTTAGATTCCTGGGACATCGGGACCGGTTCTGGGGAAAGTGGACCTGTACAAGCAGGATAGGTTACACCCAGGCAGGACCAGAACCAATGTCCTCACAGGGGCGTTTGCTAGTGCTGTTGGGGAGGATTTAAACTAGAATGGCAGGGGGATGGGAACCTAAGTGGGGAGACTGAGGAGGAGGAAACAAGGATAGAAATGAAAGAAAGGAAAATAAAAGACAAAAATGGATTGCATAGAAATCAAGGGCAAGAAACAAATAGGGCCATACTGCGAAATAATACTAAGATGACTAAGAATGTTAAAAGGACAAGCCTAAAGGCATTGTGTCTCAATGCACGGAGTATTCGCAATAAGGTAGGTGAATTAACTGTGCAAATCGATGTCAATGGATACGATATAGTTGCGGTTACGGAGACATGGCTGCCGGGTGACCAAGGATGGGAACGGAACATCCAAGGGTATTCAATATTTAGGAAGTACAGGCAAAAAAGGAAAGGAGGTAGAGTAACGTTGTTAGTAAAAGAGGAAATCAATACAATAGTGAGGAAGGATATTAGCTCAGAGAATCCTGATGTGGAATCTGTATGGGTGGAGCTAAGAAACACCAAGGAGCAGAAAACATTGATGGGGGTTGTATATAGACCCCTAAACAGCAGTGGTGCAGTAGAGGATGGCATTAAACAGGAAATTAGATATGCATGCAATAAGGGTGCAACTGTAATTATGGGTGAATTTAATCTACATATAGATTGGGCAAATCAAATAAGCAATAATACTGTAGAGAAGGAATACCTGGAGTGCGTATGTGATGGTTTTTTGGACCAATACGTTGAGGAACCAACTAGAGAACAGGCCATCCTAGACTGGGTATTGTGTAATGAGAAAGGATTAGTTAACAATCTTGTTGTGAGGGGTCCCTTGGGGAAGAGCGACCATAACATGATAGAATTCTTCATTAAGATGGAGAGTGATTCCGAGACTAGGGTCCTGAATCTAAATAAAGGAAATTATGAAGGTTTGAGGTGGGGAATTATACTTAAAGGGTTAACAGTGGATAGGCATGGCTAGCATTTAAAGAGCGCATAGATGAATTACAACAATTGTTCATTCCTGTCTGGCGCAAAAATAAAACAAGAAGGGTGGCTCAACCGTGGCTTACAAAAGAAATTAGGGATAGTATTAGATCCAAAGAGGAGAAATATAAAATGGCCAGAACAAGCAGCAAACCTGAGGATTGGGAACAGTTTAGAATTCAGCAAAGGAGGACAAAGGGATTGATTAAGAAGGGGAAAATAGAGTATGAGAGTAAACTTGCAGAGAACATAAAATTTGACTGTAAAAGCTTCTATAGATATGTGAAGAGAAAAAGATTAGGGAAGACAAATGTGGGTCCCTCACAGTCAGAAACGGGGGAATTTATTATGGGGAACAAAGAAATGGCAGACCAATTAAATACATACTTTGGTTCTGTCTGCACAAAGAAGAACACAAATATCATCCCAAAAATGTTGGGGAACACAGGGTCTAGTGAGAAGGAGGAAATGTATGAAATCAGTATTAGTAGGGAAATAGTGTTAGGGAAATTGATAGGAATGAAGGCCGATAAATCCCCAGGGCCTGATAATCTACATCCCAGAGTATTTAAGGAAATGGCCTGAGAAATAGTAGATGCATTGCTGGTTATTTTTCAAAATTCTATAGACTCTGGAACAGTTCCAACGGATTGGAGAGTAGCAAATGTAACCCCACTATTTATAAAAGGAGGTAGAGAGAAAACAGGGAATTATAGACTGGTTAGCCTGACATCAGTAGCGGGGAAAATGCTAGGGTCCATTATAAAAGATGTAATAGCAGAACACTTGGAAAACAATGACAGGATCAAAAAAAGTCAACATGGATTTATGAAAGGGAAATCATGCTTGATAAATCTACTGGAATTTTTTTGAGGATGTCACTAGTAGAATAGATAAGGAAGAACCAATGGATGTGGTGTATTTGGACTTTCAGAAGGCTTTCGATAAGGTCCCACATAAGAGATTAGCATGAAAAATTAAAGCACATGGGATTGGGGTAAGATACTGACATGGAAAGAGAACTGGTTGGCAGACAGGAAACAAAGAGTAGGAATAAACGGGTCTTTTTCTGAGTGGCAGGTAGTGACTAGTAGGGTACCTCAGGGATCAGTGCTAGGACCCCAGCTATTCACAATATATATTAATGATATAGATGAGGGAATTAAATGTAATATATCCAGGTTTGCAGATGGCACAAAGTGGGTGGGAGTGTAAACTGTGAGGTTGCAGAGAAGCTCCAGTGTGATTTAGACAGGCTGAGTGATTGGGCAAATACATGGCAGATGCAGTATAATGTGGATAAATGTGAGGTTATCCACTTTGGTGGCAAAAACAGAAAGGCAGATTATTATCTGAACAGTGATAGATTGGGAAAGGGGGAGGTGCAGCGAGACCTGGGTGTCCTTGTGCACCAGTCACTGAAAGTAAGCATGCAGATGCAGCAGGCAGCTAAGAAGGCAAATGGTATGTTGGCCTTCATAGCGAGAGGATCCGAGTACAGGAGCAAGGATGGCTTGCTGCAATTATACAAGGCCTTGGTGAGACCACATCTGGAATATTGTATGCAGTTTTGGTCTCCTTATCTGAGGAAGGATGTTCTTGCTATAGAGGGAGTGCAGCGAAGGTTCACCAGACTGATTCCTGGGATGGCAGGACTGACGTATGAAGAGAGATTGGGTCAATTAGGCTTGTATTCACTAGAGTTTAGAAGAATGAGAGAGGATCTCATAGAAACCTACAAAATTCTAACAGGATTGGACTGACTAGATGCAGGAAGGATGTTCCCGATGGTGGGGGAGTCCAGGACCAGGGGTCACAGTCTAAGGATAAGGTGTAAGCCATTTAGGACTGTGATGAGGAGAGATTTCTTCATCCAGAGAGTGGTGAACCTGTGGAATTCTCTACCACGGAAAGCAGTTGAGGCCAAATCATTAAAGATATTCAAGAAAGAGTTAGATATAGTTCTTAGGGCTAATGGGATCAAAGGATACGGGGAGAACGCGGGAACAGGGTACTGAGTTTGGATGATCAGCCGTGATCGTATTGAATGGCGGTGCAGGCTCGAAGAGCCGAATGGCCTACTCCTGCTCCTATTTTTCTACGTTTCTAATATATTAGCATGGATAGAATTGGCTAACTAACAGGAAACAGAGAGTCGGGATATTTGGATCATTTTCAGGGTTTCAAACTGTAATTAGTGGAGTGCTACAGGTATCAGTTCTGGGGCCTCAACTATATACAATGTACATTAATGATTTGGATGAAGGGACTGAGTGTATTGTAACCAAATTTGCGGACAGTACAAAGGCAGGTAGGAAAACAAGTTGTGAGGAGGACACAAAGGGCTGGACTTAGTTCTCCCCCAGGTGTCGGGGCCTGTGGTGGGGTGGGGGGAGGCCTGAAGGTGCCTCCGAATGAGGCCCACTATGAACCTTGACGCCGTGAAAGCGCGGCCCAACCCTCTTGGCGGTGGCGAGGACCCGTGGCAGCATTGCCGCCGCTCGGCAACAGGACTATCATTTAAATATTTAAATAAATTAAAAGTACTGAATTAATTAAACTTACGCTGTTGCCCTCCATCCCAGTGCGATCTTCGTGCCGCTAGCTGGCACTCCCACCCCTTCGGATCCCCGTCTGGGGAAACGAGGCCCCACACTGGTGGGGAGGGGGGAGCAGGTAGGTTTTTCTGTGCGGGGGGTGGTGGGGGGTTGCGGTGGGGGAGCAGTGTTAATGTACTTTCATTGGTGGAGAGAGTGGTGGGAAGGGGGTAATGTTTATAGTTTGTGCACTTTGGGTGTGGGAAAGATAAGTTGGACAAAGTGGGAGGATTTTGACTCAACGACCTTGAAGGAACGGCGATATAGTTCCAAGTCAGGATGGTGTGTGACTTGGAGGGGAACTTGCTTTGGGAGGGAGAGGGCAAGTAATTAATTTTTATGGTTATGGGGGGGTGTGGAGAGGGGCAAAAATATTTTTTTTAAATGTTGCTTTAAATTTTAAATATAACGGAAGGCTCAAAGCCCTTTAAGAATTGTGTCAATGCCTGCGCACAATCAGCCGATGCCATTGCCGGGCACGGACAACCCGCCCCCTCCATGTGCTCGGCAGGGTTGGGGGGGGTAGGGGTGCTGGCCCACCCCGGCTATTCAAATGAGCCACCGCACCAAAGATTGCAACACGCAGCTGGCGCAGGCTGGGCACCGCTTCTTTCGCCCGCCATTGACCGTGGTGGCGGCCAGAGAAAATTCAGCCCAAAGTATCTGCAAAGAGATATAGATAGGTGAAGTGAGTGAGCAAAAATTTGGCACATGGAGTATAATGTGGGAAAATGTGAGGTTGTCCACTTGGTGGGAAGAATAGAAAAGCAAATATTATTTACATGGAGACTGCAAAATGCTGCGGTATAGAAGGATCTGGGTGTCCTTGTAAATGAATCACAAAAAGTTAGCATGCAGCTACAGCAAGTAATTAGTAAGTGTTACGAACGGAAGGAGCCATAAAGAAAATAAATAATGAACTGGAGGTCTTATGAAATAAAAGTCAACAGTTGAGCTGAACCACAAATACTCTCCACATTGGTACCACAGACAAAATGGAGTTGACTGCCAATAAACAAGCCTGTCTGCAAAGATGAAACTCATTACCGGTGTCTGAATTAACTTCGGGGAAAGTATATTGATATGGAAAGGAGTCCAGTTCATAGACAGATACAGCACTGAAACAGGCCCTTTGGCCCACTGAGTCTGTGCTGACCAACAACCACCCGTTTATACTAATCCTGTTTTTTAAAAATTCATTCATGGGATGTGGGCAACGCTGGCCAGGCCAGCATTTATTGCCCATCCCTAATTGCCCTTGAGAAGGTGGTGGTGAGCTGCCTTCTTGAACCGCTGCAGTCGATGTGGGGTAGGTACACCCACAGTGCTGTTAGGAAGGGAGTTCCAGGATTTTGACGCAACGACCTTGAAGGAACGGCGATATAGTTCCAAGTCAGGATGGTGTGTGACTTGGAGGGGAACTTGCAGGTGGTGGTGTTCCCATGCATTTGCTGCCCTTGTCCTTCCAGTTGATAGAGGTCGCGGGTTTGGAAGATGCTGTCGAAGGAGCCTTGGTGCATTGCTGCAGTGCATCTTGTAGATGGTACACACTGCTGCCACTGTTCATCGTTGGTGGAGGGAGTGAATGTTTGTAGATGGGGTGCCAATCAAGCGGGCTGCTTTGTCCTGGATGGTGTTGAGCTTCTTGAGTGTTGTTGGAGCTGCATCCATCCAAGCAAGTGGAGAGTATTCCATCACACTCCTGACTTGTGCCTTGTAGATGGCGGACAGGCTTTGGGGAGTCAGGAGATGAATTACTCGCCTCAGGATTCCTAGCCTCTGACCTGCTCTTGTAGCCACGGTATTTATATGGCGACTCCAGTTTAATTTCTGGTCAATGGTAGCCCCTAGGATGTTGATAGTGGGGGATTCTGAGATGGTAATGCTGTTGAATGTCAAGGGGAGATGGTTAGATTCTCTCTTGTTGGAGATGGTCATTACCTGGCACTTGTGTGGCGTGAATGTTACTTGCCACTTATCAGCCCAAGGCTGGATATTGTCCAGGTCTTGCTGCATTTCTGCACGGACTGCTTCAGTATCTGAGGAGTCACAAATGGTGCTGAACATTATTCAATCATCATCGAACATCCCCACTTCTGACCTTATGATTGAAGGAAGGTCATTGATGAAGCAGCTGAAGATGGTTGGGCCTAGGACACTACCCTGAGGAACTCCTGCAGTGATGTCCTGGAGCTCAGATGATTGACCTCCAACAAACACAACCATCTTCCTTTGCGCTAGGTATGACTCCAGCCAGCGGAGGGTTTTCCCCTGATTCCCATTGACATCAGTTTTGCTCGGCTCCTTGATGCCATACTCGGTCAAATGCTGTCTTGATGTCAAGGGCAGTCACTCTCACCTCACCTCTTAAGTTCAGCTCTTTTGTCCATGTTTGAACCAAGGCTGTAATGAGATCAGGAGCTGAATGGCCCTGGCAGAACCCAAATTGAGCATCAGTGAGCAGGTTATTACTAAGCAAGTGCCGCTTGATGGCACTGTTGATGACACCTTCCATCACTTTACTGATGATTGAGAGTAGGCTGATGTGGTGTTAATTGGCCGGGTTGAACTTGTCCTGCTTTTTGTGTGCAGGACATACCTGGGCAATTTTCCACATTGCAGGGTAGATGCCAGTGTTGTAGCTGTACTGGAACAGCTTGGCTAGAGGCGCGGCAAGTTCTGCAGCACAGATCTTCAGTACCATTGCCGGAATATTGTCAGGGCCCATAGCTTTTGCAGTATCCAGTGCCTTCAGTCGTTTCTTGATATCACGTGGAGTGAATTGAATTGGCTGAAGTCTGGCATCTGTGATGCTGGGGACTTCAGGAGGAGGCCGAGATGGGTCACTAACTCGGCATTTCTGGCTGAAGACTGTTGCAAATGCTTCAGCCTTATCTTTCGCACTGATATGCTGGGCTCCCCCATCATTGAGGATGGGGATATTTGTGGAGCCACCTTCTCCATTTAGTTGCTTGATGGTCCACACCATACACGGCTGGATGTGGCAGGACTGCAGAGCTTAGATCTGATCCGTTGGTTATGGGATCGCTTTGCTCTGTCTATCGCATGCTGCTTATGCAGTTTGGCACGCAGATAGTCCTGTGTTGTAGCTTCACCAGGTTTACACCTCATTTTGAGGTATGCCTGGTGCTGCTCCTGGCATGCCCTCCTGCACTCTTCATTGAACCAGGGTTGGTCTCCTGACTTGATGGTAATGGTAGAGTGGGGGATATGCCGGGCCATGAGGTTACAGATTGTGGTTGAGTACAATTCTGCTGCTGCTGATGGCCCCACAGCGCCTCATGGATGCCCAGTTTTGCATTGCTAGATGTGTTCGAAATCTATCCCATTTAGCACAGTGATAATGCCACACAACACGATGGACGGTATCCTCAATGTGAAGGCGGGACTTTGTCTACACAAGGACTGTGCGGTGGTTACTTCTACCAATACTGTCATGGACAGATGCATCTGCGGCAGGCAGATTGGTGAGGACGAGGTCAAGTATATTTTTCCCTCGTGTTGGTTCCCTCACCATCTGCCGCTGACCCAGTCTAACAGCTATGTCCTTTAGGACTCGGCCAGCTCAGTCAGTAGTGGTGCTACCGAGCCACTCTTGGTGATGGACATTGAAGTCCCCCACTCAGAGTACATTTTGTGCCCTTGCCACCCTCAGTGCTTCCTCCAAGTGATGTTCAACATGGAGGAGTACTGATTCATCAACAGTGGGAGGGCCGTAGGTGGTAATCAGTAGGAGGTTACCTTGCCCATGTTTGACCTGATGCCATGAGACTTCACGGGGTCCGGAGTCGATGTTGAGGACTCCCAGGGCAACTCCCTCCCTACTGTATACCACTCTGTCACCACCTCTGCCGGTGGGACAGGACATACCCGTGGATGGTGATGGCAGTGCCTGGAACATCGTCTGTAAGGTATGATTCTGTGAGTCTGACTATGTCAGGCTGTTGCTTGACTAGTCTGTGGGACAGCTCTCCCAACTTTGGCACAAGCACCCAGATGTTAGTAAGGAGGACTTTTCAAGGTTGACAGGGCTGGGTTTGCTGTTGCCGTTTCCGGTGCCTAGGTCAATGCCGGGTAGTCCGTCTGGTTTTGTTCCTTTTTATTGACTTCGTAGCGGTTAGGTACAACTGAATGGCTTGCTAGGCCATTTCAGAGGGCATGTAAGAGTTAACCACTGTATTCCCTACCACCTACCTACACGAGGGGCAATTTATAATGGCCAATTTGCTTATCAACCTGCAAGTCTTTGGCTGTGGGAGGAAACCACAGTACCTGGCAAAAACCCACACGGTCACAGGGAAAACTTGCAAACTCCACACAAGCAGTACCCAGAACCGAACCAGGATCGCTGGTGCTATGAGGCTGCGGTGCTAACCGCTGTGCCACTGTGCCGCCATGTCATTTTCATGACTTCTATCTACAGGAATGGGACTAACAAAGGGCTGGATTTTAAGAAGCCCCGACATCAGGTTCCATGGCGGAGGGTGTGGGGCTGGTGCCTAAAGATGGCTCCAGATGCGACCCGCCACCGACCTCAATTCCAGCAGGGCCCGACCCGATCCTCCCAGCGGCGGCAAGGCTCCATGGCGACCTCCCCCGCCACTGGGCAATGGGACCACAATTTGCATATTTTAATTCATGAATTTACTTTGGTCTTGAGGGCCCATGGCGCTCTTCGGCGTAGTGGCCAGCACTCCCGCGCCTTCAGGTCCCTGTCTGGGGAAACGAAGTGTGACACTGGAGGGGAGCAGGGAGGAGGTCAGTTTATCAGTGCAGGAGTGGGGTTGGGGGGACAGGGTCAAATACGCATCATGGGTGTAGGGGATGGTGGGAAGGGTTGAGCCTTAAACTTTGTGCAGTTTGAGGGGGGGGAGAGGTCACATGTAAAAGGTCGGTGTTTTGGTGAGGAAGGGCAAATAATTGCTATTGAGGGGTATGTGGAAGGGGCAAACGAAAAGTACTTATTTAACTTGTATGTTTATTTCTTTAAATATTTAAATAAGCTGGCAGAGTGGCCTGCCCTTTAAAATCGGCGCCAGCGCCTGCACACAGGCAGTTGACACCATTGCCGGGGATCGCTCCATGTGATTGGGCGGGCGGGGGGGGGGGGGTGCAGGGGGGGGTGGGTGGCGCTGGGCCGTCCTGATTATTTAAATGAGCTGCCGTGCAAGCTCAGAGAATCCAACCCAAAGGTTCTGCAGGCAGGCTGACTTCACAGCTGAAACCAAGATAAATAGGTGTGAAGTAGCACCATTGTAACAGAATGGTCCCATCCAGACATGAACAGATAGCAATGGTTTCCATATCCTGGGCCAATGTATGGTTATACAAAGGAAAAGGACCTGTATCACCTGACACCGAAGGAATGAAACTGGACAGACCACCCAGCATTGACCTAGGCACCGAAAATGACAACGGACCTGTCGACCCTGCAAAGTCCTCCTTATTAACATCTGGAGGCTTGTGCTAAAGTTGGGAGAGCTGTCTCACAGACTAGTCAAACAATAGCCTGACGTAGTCATACTCACCGAATATACCTGACAGACAATGTCCAGACACTGCCATCACCATCCCCGAGTATGTTCTGTACCACTGGCATGACAGACCCAGCAGAGGTGGCGGCACAGTGGTATACAGTAGGGAGGGAGTTGCCCTGGGAGTCCTCAACATCGATTCTGGACATCAGGTCAAACATGGACAAGGAAACCTCCTGCTGATTATCACCTACCGCCCTCGCTCAGCTGATGAATCAGTTGAACACCACTTGGAGGAAGCACTGAGGGTGGCAAGGGCACAGAATGTACTCTGGTTGGGGGGCTTCAATGTCAATCACCAAGAGTGGCTCGGTAGCACCACTACTGACTGAGCTGGCCGAGTCCGAAAGGACATAGCTGCTAGACTGGGTCTGTGGCAGGTGATGAGGGAACCAACAAGAGGGAAAAACATACTTGACCTCGTCCTCACCAATCTGCCTGCCGCAGATGCATCTGTATTGGTAGAAGTAACCACCGCACAGTCCTTGTGGAGACGAAGTCGAGGATACCGTCCATCGTGTTGTGCGGCACAATCACCATGCTAAATGGGATAGATTTCGAACAGATCTAGCAATGCAAAACTGGGCATCCATGAGGCACTGTGGGCCATCAGCAGCAGAATTGTACTCAACCACAATCTGTAACCTCATGGCCCGGCATATCCCCCACTCTACCATTACTGTCAAGGCAGGAGACCAACCCTGGTTCAATGAAGAGTGCAGGAGGGCATGCTGGGAACAGCACCAGGCATACCTCAAAATGAGGTTTCAACCTGGTGAAGCTACAACACAGGACTACTTGTGTGCCAAACTGCGTAAGCAGCCTGCAATAGACAGAGCTAAGCGATCCCATAATCAACGGATCAGATCTAATCTCTGCAGTCCTGCCACATCCAGTCATGAATGGTGGTGGACAATTAAATAACTAACTGGAGGAGGTGGCTCTACAAATATCCCCATCCTCAATGATGGGGGAGCTCAGCACATCAGTACGAAAGATAAGATTCACTCCGCGTGATATCAAAAAACGACTGAAGGCACTGGATACTGCAAAGGCTATGGGCCCTGGTAATATTCAGGCAATAGTACTGAAGACCTGTGCTCCGGAACTTGCCGCGTCCCTAGCAAAGCTGTACTAGTACTGCTACAACACTGGCATCTACCCAGCAATGTGGAAAATTGCCCAGGTATGTCCTGTACACAAAAGGCAGGACAAGTTCAACCCGGCCAATTATCGCCCCATCAGTCTACTCTCAATCATCAGTAAAGTGATGGAAGGTGTCATCAACAGTGCCATCAAGCAGCATTTGCTTTGCAATAACCTGCTCACTGATGCTCAGTTTGGGTACTGCCAGGGCCACTCAGCTCCTGACCTCATTACAGCATTGGTTCAAACATGGACAAAAGAGCTGAACTCAAGAGGTGAGGTGAGAGTGACATCAAGGTAGCATTTGACAGAGTATGGCATCAAGGAGCCCTAGCAAAACTGAAGCCAATGGGAATCAGGGGGAAAACTCTCTGCTGGTTGGAGTCATTCCTAACGCAAAGGAAGATGGTTGTGGTTGTTGGAGGTCAATCATCTGAGCTCCAGGACATCACTGCAGGAGTTCCTCAGGGTAGTGTCCTCGGCTCAACCATCTTCAGTTGTTTCATCAATGACTTTCCTTCAATCATAAGGTCAGAAGTGGGGATGTTCGTTGGTGGTTGCACAATGTTCAGCACCATTCGCGAATCCTCAGATACTGAAGCAGTTTGTGTAGAAATGCAGCAAGACCTGGACAATATCCAGCCTTGGGCTGATAAATGGCAAGTAACATTCGCACCACACAAGTGACAGGCAATGACCATCTCCAACAAGAAAGAATCTAACCATCTCCCCTTGACATTCAATGGCATTACCATCACTGAATCCCCCACTATTAACATCCTAGGGGCTACCATTGACCAGAAACTGAACTGGAGTAGCCATATAAATACCGTGGCTACAAGAGCTTGTCAGAGGCTAGGACTCCTGCGGCGAGTAACTCATCTCCTGACCCCTCCAAAGCCTGTCCACCATCTACAAGGCATAAGTCAGGAGTGTGATGGAATATTCTCCACTTGCCTGGATGGATGCTGCACCAACAACACTCCAGAAGCTCGGCACCATCCAGGACAAAGCAGCCCGCTTGATTGGCACCCCATCCACAAACATTCACTCACTCCACCACCAACGCACAGTGGCAGCAGTGTGTACCATCCACAAGATGCACTACAGCAACGCACCAAGGCTCCAAGACAGCAGCTTCCAAACCCGCAACCTCTGCCAACTGAAGGACAAGGGCAGCAAATGCATGGGAACACCACCACCTGCAAGTTCCCCTCCAAGTCACAAACCATCCTGACTTGGAACTATATCGCCGTTCCTTCACTGTCGCTGGGTCAAAATCCTGGAACTCCCTTCCTAACAGCACTGTTGGTGTACCTACCACACATGGACTGCAGCAGTTCAAGAAGGCAGCTCAGCACCACCTTCTAAAGGGCAATCTGAGACGGGCAATAAACGCTGGCCTGGCCAGCGATGCCCACTTCTCATGAATGAATAAAAAAACCTCAAATATGATGGATTTGTACCTTAAATAGTAGCTCTGGACAGAGAGGGGAGATCAAGACAAGACCACAGAAAGCTGGTTCCATCCAGAGGCTGTGAGCTACGGTTCAGCTATACAGAAGAACCCTGCTGAATAACAACTTAATAAACCACTGCAGCAGAGAAATTGCATGGTGATTTCGTGACTCTCGATCTATGAAACTAAGCCAGATTCATGCCACCAACTTTGGGCTGAGTTTTAACCACAGAAGACTGGAACACTGCAGCAACTCCAAAACAAGGAACATTCAGGCCTGCAACACGGTTAAAAAATTTCCTCCCAAAAGAAACTCTGATGGTTTTTAAGCAACAGACTCTTGTACAGTAATTTGGACTTTAATTGCATCTGACCCTTTTTTCTCTCTCTATCTACTGTGTATGCATGTGTGTGTGAATGCGTGTGTGCGTGAGATTGTGACTATTTTGGGAATTGTTTAAAATTAAATAGTTATCTTTCTTTTTTTAACCTACAAGAAAACCTGTTATTTGTCTGTTTATTTGACCATAAAAACACTTAGGGACTAACACACCATTTTTAACAAAACACTATCTGCAGTTAGTTGGGAGCCTAAAAGTGGGAGCCACCCACACCACTTACCAGCTGTCTGTAATAGAAGGCAAATGGAATGTTTGGCCTTTTATTGCAAGGGGGATGGAGTATAAAAGTAGGGAAGTCTTGCTGCAACTATACAGGGCATTGGTGAGACCGCACCTAGAATACTCTGTACAGTATTGGTCTCCTTACCCAAGGAGGGATATACTTGCTTTGGAGGCAGATCAGAGAAGGTTCACTAGGTTGATTCCTGGGATAAAGGGGTTGCCTTATGAGGAACGATTGAGCTGATTGGGCCTATATTCACTGAAGTTTATAAGAATGAGAGGTGATCTTATTGTAAGATATAAGATTCTGAGGTGGCTTGACAAGGGTAAATGCTGGGAGGATATTTCTCCTTGGACTGATCCTTGTAGAACTAGGGGGCACAGTTTCAAACTAAGGGGTCTCCCATTTCTGATTAGAAAAGATGAGGATGAATTTCTTCTCTCAGAGGGTCATTAATCTTTGGAATTCTCTTTCCAAGAGAACAGTGGAGGCTGGCTCATTCAATATATTCAAGGCTGAGTTAGACATATTTTTGATCTACAAGGGAGTCAAGGGTTATGGGGGAGGAGGGTGGGGCAGGCAGGAAAGTGGAGTTAAGACCGCAATCAGATCCACCATGATCTTTTTGAATAGCAGAGCAGGCTCGAGTGGCCGAATGGCCTACTTCTGCTCCTATTTCTTATTTTCTTATGCCCACTTACTTTCGGCGAGTGAACGGGGCTTGGCATGACTTAAAGGCAAGGTCATGAAGTTTTGTATGAGCTTGAGATTAGTTTGCACCTCACAGCTGTGCTCTGCCTTGAATTGTTGTATTGGCCCCTGGATCAAAAGCCATCTCGTGAGTTAGGCATTCAGTTAACCACTTGTGTGATGTTTTCTAATCATTTTCATGAGGTTGGCATTGTGGGCGTCTGGTCTTGGTCAGTTCAAAGGTTAGCAGAGTAATCCGTGAGTATATAATCGCATGTACAACCCATCAATCACGACATTTGATCACATTAAGATTACCGCTCCTCTCTGATCTATTATGTAACTCACAGATGGAAAGCATTACTTACTGTATGAATACTACTCCTTGCTGAAAACATTTTCACTCTCGCTACCCTGCTTTACATAGTGACCTCAGTTCATCCCAAAGTGCTTAATAGCCAATGAAGGTTAGTCACTGTTGTATTGTGGGAAACAAGGTAGCCAATTTATGTACAGCAAGCTCCCACAAACAACAATGTGATAATGACTAGATAATCATTTTTCGGTGTTGATTGAGAGGAGAATTTTTTTTATGCAGCAAGTTGTTACAATCTGCCCGAAATGATGGGGGAAGCAGATTCAATCATAACTTTCAAGAGTAAAGTGTAAAGGAAAAGTGAAAAGGAGAAATTTTCTGGGGTTATGGGGGAAAGAGCATGGTAGTGGGACTCCCATGGTCCTTTCAAAGAGCGGGCACAGGCATGATGGGCAAATGGCCTCCTTCTGTACTGTATGGCAATGTTTGTACGACAGCTTTAAATACAGAGTGAAAGATACAAATGTAGAAATTTAGAAATAGATAGAAATGCAGATAGATGGTACTAGCACTGAATTATCAGCTAGAATTATGTGGCTAAATTCTGGAGGGTTTTTTGAACCCTCTACCTTCTGGTGCTACTACTGAGCTAAACTTGCATTTAAAACAGTTCCTTTGTTTATCACTGAACGTCTTCCCTGCTTTCCTGAAGATGTTGACTCTGTTGATCCCCTCTGCTACCTCAGCTCTCCTCCATGTGATTGTCTGGATAGTGAGTGCTGACAGAGGTTCTGGTGCACCTGAGGCATGCCCTCATTCATATCTTCCTGGATAGCCCGACTCTAATTCTGAACTTGCCACTAGTTTTAGTGAGGGAGGAGTAAGGGGCTACTTCTTCTAGTATCTCTGTCTGAGATGCACTTAATGACCCAGGAAGGGGTGGAGCTTGAGCCTTTCCTAGTCTGTGTGCCTCAGCCACTCACTGCCAAACTAGCTAAGGCATTGAGGAAGCCTTCGTTCCTTGTATTAAAGTCAGATCTAATCTTGTTTGTACAATAGGCAGGATTTGATAGATGGGTAATAGAGTTTCTCCCATTATGTTCCAATTAACAGGCCTCCTCCATATCATTGCTACTGTCTTTATTCACATCCCATTAGCTCCATTATCAGAATCCTCCCCATGGATTACTCTCTCTCTACTGATCTCCTGTCACCTCCCACTCTCTAGCCCCTGCTTCTTTGAGTGGAATTAACAGTATCCATCCCCAGATTGGATTACATTACCAGCCCTAGCCCTCCACTTCCCTTTCCTCTGGGAAAACCCTTGGCGCCGACTACATCAATCAGATACTTAAAAATCGGGCAAAACACACAAAGCCAGAGTGACAGTTCCCTCACTTCACTTTACAAATCCAGCAGGTTGAAAATGAGCCAGAGAAACATTATTATCAGGAAAACAAACACAGACACGCACAAACACACACGTGCATGCAGACCCATACAAATTCAGACACACACACAGACCCACACAAATGTAGGCACACACAGGCACATATAGACACTCACATACGAACACAAATAGACAGGCACATATGCACATAGACCTACACACTCATAGACGGATATACCAACATACAAAGACAGGCATATACACACAAACAGACACACACACACACACACACACAAAAACATATGCAGAAGGACAGACATATAGCTTTGAATTTTATGCAACACCAAAGAGCGGGATGGTGACGGGGGGTGGCATAAAATGGAGCGGGAGGCTCCGGGGGCTCCCACCTCCGCTGCCACTTTACGCAGGGCGGCGGCGGCGAAAAACGGTCCATCCGCCCCAGGTCAATCAAGGCCCTTAAGTGGCAACTCCACAGCCACTTAAGGGACTTCGCCTGCCTCTCTGCGGATTTTACGCGTGGCAAGTGGGCGTCCTACATACAAGAGAAGCCACCTGACAAAAACATGCAGCTCTCGAACGTCCCGAGGTTGCCGGCATGATCGGGCAGCCTGTGCCAGATGGAGGGCCACCCCCGTTGCCCCAACCACACCCAACACGTCCCCCTTCCCCACAACCGACCACCCTTGCCTCGCCGGGGCCTGACCGATTACCCCCGGCCAGGCAACCAAAACCCACCTTTGCTCCAGGTGCCCGACATCTTCTCTTCCTGCTGGGCTTTAGTCACAGCAGTGGCCACCGCTCCCATTGGCGCTGTTGGGACTAAGAGCTGCTGGACCGCTGATTGGCCATCAGCTCTATTAGGTGGGACTTCCTACCTCAAGCAGGTGGAAGTTCCGTCTCACACCAATTGAAGCCCTGCGACCTGGGTCAGATTCCCAAGCGAGAAGGAAGCGGGTTCGCCATTGACTTTTTAGTTGGTGGCTGGCTCCCGACTGACTGTGATAAAATCCCGGCCATACACATTTAATGCAGGGAAGTGTGAAGTGATAAATTTTGGTAGGAAGAATGAGGAAAGGCAATATAAAATAAAAGATATAATTCTAAAAGGGGTGCAGGGACAGACAGATCTGGGGGCATATGTGCACAAAGCGTTGAAAGTGGCAGGGCAGGTTGAGAAAGTGCTTAAAAAGGCATATGGGATCCTGTACTTTATAAACAGAAGCGTGGAGTACAAAAGCAAGAAAGTTGTGATGAACTTTTATAAAACGCTGGTTTGGCCTCAACAGGAGGATTGTGTCCAATTCTGGGCATCGCATTTTAGAGAGGATGAAGAAAAGATTTACAAGAATGGCTCCGTGGATGAGGGATTTTAGTTATGTCGATAGATTGGAGAAGCTGGGGCTGTCATCCTTAAAGGAGCAGGTTGAGAGCAGATTTGTTAGAGGTGTTCAAAATCATGAGGGGTCTGGACAGAGTTGATAGAGAGAAACTGTTCCCATTGGCGGAGTACCAGAGAACACCAATTTAAGGTGATTGGCAAAAGAACCAACAGCACCATGAGGAAAAGCTTTTTCATGCAGGATCTGGAATGCTCTGCCTGAGAGTGTGGTGGAGGCAGAGACAATCGTGGCTTTCAAAAGGGACTTGGATAGGCATCTGAAGAGAAAATGTTTGCAGACCATGTGGGAGGGCAGGGGAGCGGGACTAGATGAGTTGATCTTGTAGAGAGTTGGCACAGACATGATGGGCCAAATGGGCTCCTTTGGTGCTGTAACCATTCTATGATTCTACATGCATACATACACGTATGTCATCAGAAAATAGAACATCCGATTCCACGTATATACTGCCGACACACATTTTTATCTCCCGACCCCTCCACTCTCTCTAACTTGTCAGTCTGCTTATCCGGCCTCCAGCACTGGATGGGCAGAAATTTCCTCCAATTAAATATGTTCTCATATCTCTTTATGTGACTCAGTCTTAAATGTTGTTTGATAATGCTCCTTTAAAGAGCACTATATAAATGTAAGTTGCTATTGTTATTGACTGACACATTCACACAGAAACAAAGGGCGAACTGATCACAGTGCAGCGAGAGAAAACAGGCATCTGGGAACTGAACAGGTTAAGCAACTGTATGTCTCCTTAATCAATCAGATTGAAGAATTGTGGAATAAACAGTGCAAGGACTGAGCAGGAAGTGTAAGTTAGAAGGGGCGATTTCAGGTACAGAAAGAAAAATATCGGGTGGGAAAGAAAGACTAGATTAAGAGAGAAAGAGACAGAAAGGAAAATTCTTCTAAAAATTATATTTTACATTTGATAATTTAAAAAAATCACCAATCTGGGAGGAATGAGACTCCATCCTTGTCGTGTCACAGCAAAATGAGACCATGGCTTGGACAAGCTTCAGGGCCACTGGCGGGAGGGTCGGTAACCAGGGGACACAGATTGAAGGTAATTGGTAAAAGAGCCAGAGGGCACTGCCTGAAAAGATGCTGCAAGCAGATTCAATGGAGCGTTCATAAGGGAAAAATACTAGGAAAGGAAAATTCCGCAGGGCCGCAGGGACAGAGTGGGACTAATTGGATAGCTCTTTCAAAGAGCTGGCACAGGCACGATGGGCTGAATGGCCTCCTTTTTGCAGAATGATTTTATGATTCTATGATATTGGCCTTGGTGTTGAGAGAGAGCTGAGGGAAAGGTGGAAGGGGGATGGGAAAACAGTCCTTAATGAAGTAACAGCCACCTGGGTTGGGGTACAGGGGGACTGGTGCTTGCCCTGGTACATCCACCCTCAAACAGTGATAAGTACCTTCAGGAGGTCAGGGAAAGCAAAACCTAAAAATATAGGTAAATTAAGTAGAAGCTAATGTACGCCAAAAAAAAAAAATTGTTTTCAGTAAACAAAAACACTGCTGATTCTAAGCTGGCCCTGTCTCTAGTTCGTCTGGCCTATTTATCACAGAGAATCTATAATTGGATAACCAGAGTTGAACACAGCCCCATTGTCTAGACTGATGAACTCAACAGATTAGCTGTGAGGTCCAACTAGATAAGGAAGGAGGAATTCTGGAAAGGCAATGCATTTTCCTTCAGATCTTTCTAATCTATTTCTTTTTCTGAGGGAAATCCAGTAAAAAGCACTTCAGATGATCAATGAAAGGGAATGAATTCCACTTTAAGATATTAATATTTCAACAAGGCTTTTTGGCTGCTCCAAGCGGCCCTAAAAGCTGCAACTCTCCAAGCATGGGGAATGCATCACAGCCTGGGTGAGGGGAAAGGGGAATGGAGAGTGACAAGGGCCAAAAAGACGGAAGTGCCCAGTGTAAATAAGAACTGGGCAACAACCGAATAAAGATGAGAGTGTGAGTCTATGGGAGTCTGTGTGTAAAAAGTTTAAAAAAAAAATTGCAGAGCTCTGGGGAAGAAATCCACGGAGTGCGATAAATTGGATAGCTTTTTCAAAGAGCTGACACAGGCACAATGGGACTAATGGCCTCCTTCTGTGCTGCATTATTGCATGAAATAATATATACTTTGGTTTGGCAGCTGATTAATGCATTTACAGGCTCCTAGCCCTAAAGAAAGTTGGGATAACAGACCTCAGATAGGGGAATTCCCACTGGGAAAACCATTTGTGCTGGGGGCAAGAAAAGTCATTGGAACAATTTGCTCACAGAACCTAAGTGCCAGCAGAAGAGAAATAAGAAAAACAACAGCACTAAGATATGTGAATTCTGGCTGTCCATTGTCTTAGCTTTTCATCAGAAGCACCCCAAACACAGAATGTTGTGCTTTCTGTGACATTGGATAGAAGAAGGCACACCTGGATGACCAGCGGTCAGAATGGTCTTGTTTGCCACACGTTACAAGATGCCACCAACCACATTCGTAAGACTTAGTGCAGATACCTGACTGTGGGAGGAGCTGTCTCCACCTGGTGTAGGTTAGGAGAGAACCAGATGCAGAGCTGTCACCATCGATTTTGTTGGCATGGCCGCATTGTGGTGATTGGTACTGGACCTCATTCAGAGGTTGCACAGTTCAAATCGCAAAATAGCAAGTCGGGAAACTGAATTTAGTAACATTTGGCACAAGGGCAAATTTAACTCTGAAAATTGCCATTGTTAAAAGCACAACTGGTCCATTAATACCCTTCAGGGAAGGAAATCTGCTGTCCTTACCCGGTCTGGCCTATATGTGACTCCAGTTGATTCTATTATTCACACATTGTGTGTCGACCATGGCTCAGTAGTAGCCGTCATGCCTCTTAATCAGGAACCTATGGGCTTGTGTCTCACTCCAGAGAACTGAGCACATAATCCTGGCTGACACTGAGGAGTGCTGCACCGTCAGAGGTGTCGTCTTCTGGATGAGACATTAAACCCCGACTGCCCTCTCAGGTGAATGTAAAAGATCCCACGGCACTATTCGAAGAAGAGCAGGGGAGATCTCGTTGGTCGTCTGGCCAGTATTTATCCCACAACCAACATCACTAAAAAAACTGATTATCCGGTCATTATCACATTGCTGTTTGTGTGAGCTTGCTGTGTGCAAACTGGCTGGTGCATTTCCTAAATTTCAACAGTGACTACAACTCAAAAAAACTTCATCGGCTGCAAAGAGCTTTGGGACATCCTCAAGTAGTGAAAGGCATTTTCTAAGTTCTTCCTCTACTTTCTACCTAAGGGACACTGGTGGCCACTACGAATTGAAACGATGTAGAATATGAGCAGTCTAAAATAAAAAGATACTTTGAAAGCATTCAACTGAGACAGATACACGAATATTAATATTGAACATTCCAACCCTGAGGGTGACGTGGAGATCCTGGTGGGTCGGTGCTGATGATGAGTTTTCCAATTAAACCGCTGGCTAATTTATCATATAGATACTGCCCCTGAACCCACCCAGCCCCTCCCCCAGCATACAGCTGGGCGATTAACCCTTTCTTATCCTGCCTCACACGAAATGCACTGATAATACATCATTCGGATGCACTGCTCCTGCTAATAAATTAGACTGCTATCAATCTTATGAGCTCCTGGCCGTGTTGTCAAGGCTCAGGGTGCTTTGGAAAGGCTCCCATCAATTATTAAAACAAACTACCTTTCCCCCAAATCCCTCTCCTGACGGCTTGTCTCCTCTGTGAGGCTGTACAGAGACTGAGCTCATGGTAGAATATTTTTTCCCATTGCCGTTATTCTTCTCTGCAATTATCTCTTTCCCCGAGGCAAGTGAACTGTCCATCACAGATCCTCCAGGTCCCCTCTGCCTGCTGGCTTTAATTACATTCAACAGAACACTGCTCTTGTTCTTGTTTTGTGTGTCTGCGTGTGTGTGCACGTGCATGAGCGCTGGTTCCACTCAGTTTGAGCTTGTCCACTGGTGTGCTGTGGAGACGTGTTTTGGGGTTTGAATCTTGTAACAGCACTGGGAAAGGCCTGAACTACTTGCCTTTACATAGTGCCCCATCCCATCCCCTACGCCTGAGCGGGGGCTGGGCTGCGACTGTAGGCAGGGAGCACTCTGCATCTGGTTTATTAGGACCGCTGGTAGTCGCAGCCAGATTCAGTTAACTATCATTTTTTTTTTTGCAACAGAGAAATACAAAGAATGAGCGAGTGTGGGGTTTGGGTGCGGGGGGCTGGTGCAGCATTTGTTTTATACAGTAAAGGAGCAAAATTAATTATGCTTCAGCAAAATTCTCATTGTTGTTCCTGTCAGAAAGAAAGAAAAAAAGAAAGAAAGAAAGACCCAGTACAGGGTGAGCAGAAATGCCCTCCAATTAAATATTGGGAAGACGGAAGCCATTGTTTTTGGTCCCAGCTCCAAACTCTGTTCCCTGGCTTCCGAATTCATCCCTCTCCTTGGTAACAGTCTGAGATTAAACCATGTGTGTTTGCAACCTTCTTATCACATTTAGCCTCAAGATGAGCTTCTGAACTCATTTTTGCACCATATCTAACACATCCTATTTCCACTTCCATAACATGGTCCGACTGCACCCCGTCTCAGCGTATCTGTAGCTGAAACCCTCATTTATGCCTTTGTTATGCATTTAAGTGGTCATTGGATAGACATATGGATGAAAATGGAATAGTGTAGGTCAGATGGTTTCACAGGTCAGCGCAACATCGAGGGCTGAAGGGCCTGTACTGCGCTGTAATGTTCTAATTCTAACTCTAATTCATTCCTGGCTGGTTTTCCACATTCTACCCTCCGTAAATTGAGGTAATCCAAAATGCCTGTATCTTAACTGGCACAATGTCCCATTCACCTATCACCTCTCTGCTCACTAACCTACATTGGCTCCTGGTCAAGCAATATCTTGATTTTAAAATTCTCATCCTTGTTTTTAAATCCCTCCACGGCCTCGCCCCTCCCTATTTCTGTAATCTCCTCCAGCATCACAACTCTCGGAGATATCTGCACTCCTCTAATTCTTGAGCATCCCCTATTTTAATGATGGCTGCACCTTCATTTGCCTTGGCCCCAAGCTCTGGAATGCCTTCCCTACACCTCTCTGACTCTCCACCTGGCTTTCCTCCTTTAAGACACTCCATAAAACCTAAATCTTTAACCAAGCATTTGGTCATCTGATCTAATATCCCCTTACGTTGCTCAGTGTTGCTCGATATAAATATTGTTGCTGTTGTGAAAGAGGAGGTAATTCAGATAATAGAAGGGTTTAAAATTGAAGGAGGACGTGTTAGATAGGCTGTCTGTACTTAAAGTGGATAAGGCACCAGGACCGGATGAGATCCATCCAAGGACACTGAGGGAAGTGCGAGTGGAAACTGCAGAAGCACTGGCCATAGTTTTTCAGTCTTCATTAGACTTGGGGATGGTTCCAGAGGACTGGGGAATTGCAAATGTTACACCCTTGTTCAAAAACAGGTATAAAGATAAGCCCAGCAACTACAGACCAGCCAGTTTAACGTCAGTGGTGGGGAAACTTCTAGAAAGATTAATTTTGGACAAAATTAATTGTAACATGGACAAATGAGGGTTAATTAAAGAAAGCCAGCATGGATTTCTTAAGGGAAAATCATGTTTAACTAACTTGCTGGAGTTTTTTAAAGTGGTAATAAAGAGGGTTGATGAGGGTAATGCAGTTGATGTACATAGACTTTCAAAAGGCGTTTGATACAGTGCCACACAACAGACTTGTGAGCAAGGTTAAAGCTCATGGAATAAATGGCACAGTAGCAACATGGATACGGAATTGGCTGAGTGACAGGAAACAAAGAGTAGTTTTTTCAGGCTGGAGTGGAGTTCCCCAGGGGTCAGTTGCTTTTCCTGATACACATTAATGACCTAGACCTTGATTTACGGGGCACAATTTAAAAGATTGGGGATGATATGAAATCTGGAACCCTTGTGAACTGTGAGGAGGGAGGTATAGAACTTCAAAAGGACAGAGACAAGTTGGTGGAATGGGTGGACAGGTGGCAGATGAAGGTCAATGCTGCGAAATGTGAAGTGATACATTTTGATGGGAAGAACATGGAGAGACAATATAGAATAAAGGGTACAATTCTAAAGGGGATGCAGGAGCAGAGGGACCTGGGTGTATATGTGCATAAATCATTGAAGGTGGCAGGATAGGTTGAGACGGTGGTTAATAAAGCATAGAGATTAGGATTATTTTCATTAGAAAGACGGAGGTTGAGGGGGGACCTGATTGAGGTGTACAAAATCATGAGAGGTATAGACAGGGTGGATAGCAAGAGGCTTTTTCCCAGAGTGGGGGATTCAATTACTAGAGGACACGAGTTCAAAGTGAAAGGGGAAAAGTTTAGGGGGGATATGCATGGAAAGTTCTTTACGCAGAGGGTGGTGGGTGCCTGGAACGCGTTGCCAGCGGAGGTGGTAGATGCGGGCACGATGGCGTCTTTTAAGATGTATCTAGACAGATACATGAATGGGCAGGAAGAAAAGAGATACAGACCTTTAGAAAATAGGCGACATGTTTAGATAGAGGATCTGGATCGGCGCAGGCTTGGAGGGCCGAAGGGCCTGTTCCTGTGCTGTAATTTTCTTTGTTCTTTGTTTTGTTCTTAGTATCCTGGGCTTTATTAATAGGGACATAGAGTACAAGAGCAAGGTGGTTATGTTGAACTTGTATAAGATACTAGTTCAGCCTCAGCTGGAGTATTATGTCCATTCTGGATGCTGCAATTTAGGAAGGATGTGAGACGTTAGGCTGTCGAAAAGATTCACAAGAATGGTTCCAGGGATTAGGAACTTCAGTTATGAAGATAGATTGGAGAAGTTAGGATTGTTTTCCTTGGAGAAGAGAAGGCTGAGAGCTGACTTGATGGAAGTATTCAAAATCATGAGGTGTCTAGACAAAGTAGATAGGGAGAAACTGTTCCCACTCATGAAAGGATTGAGAACGAGAGGGCACAGATTTAAAGTAATTGGTAAAAGAAGCAAAAGCGACATGAGGAAAAACTTTTTCATGCAGCGAGTGGTTAAGGTCTGGAATGCACTGCCTGAGAGTGTGATGGAGGTAGGTTCAACTAAAGCAATCAAAAGGGAACTAGCCTGTTATATGAAAAGGAAGAATGTGCAGGGTTATGGGGTGAAGGCCGGGGAGTGGCACTGAGTGAAATGCTCATGACAGCCAGTACAGGCACGACGGGCCGAATGGCCTCTTTCTGCACTGTAACAATTCTGTGATTCTGTGATTCTATTGAAAACTACCAAGGCAAAGGTTAGAATGCGTTAATTTTTTTTACAAAAAGGGTAACATTGAAAATAGTTGGGCAGCCTATTGTGTAAAACTTAATTACAGGGGCAGGGTGGTTGGGGGGAGGCTGCTGGTAACAAGCTTGGTCCATCGAGAACATGATAATCAAGAATTTTAGACTGATTTTCCAATATAAGACATTGTCAGCACTAAGTCTGAAAATGAGCTCTGTCATCTGAAGCTAGACTAGGTGCTTTAACCAAATATACATCAAATATGTGATCAAGCATATTCCTACACACAAAAGACTTGCAGGTTGGTCGGTAAATTGGCCATTATAAATTGCCCCTAGTATAGGTAGGTGGTAGGAGAATATAGGGACAGGTGGGGATGTGGTAGGAATATGGGATTAGTGTAGGAATAGTATAAATGGGTGGTTGATGGTCGGCACAGACTCGGTGGGCCGAAGGGCCTGGTTCAGTTCTATATCTCTAAATAAAATAAATAAATAAAAATAAAATGTGTACATGGTCACATCAGAAGATATATATATGTATACACATCTACATCTGTACACAGTTCTCATCTCTGTAATACTGTGAGGATATAGAAACACTGGAGAAGGTGCAAAGAAAAATATTTACAGGATGATACCAAAACTGAGAGGGTATAACTATCAGGAAAGGTTGAACAAGTTGGGGCTCTTTTCTCCAGAAAAGAGGAGACTGAGACACAACCTAATGGAGGTCTCTTAAATGATGAAAGGGTTTGATAGGGTAGACGTAGAGAAGATGTTTCACTTGTGGGAGAAGAGCAGAACTGGGGGCCATAAATATAAGAATATAAATATTAAATAATCCAACAAGGAATTCAGGGGAAACATTATTCAGAGAAGGGTTAGGATGGAGAGGTTGAGGTGAATAACATAGATGCATGTAAGGGAAAGCTGGATAAGCACATGAGCGAGAAAGGGATTGAAGATAACGGTGATAGAATTAAATAAAGAGGGATGGTAGCAGGCTCATGTGGAGCTTAAACACCATTCGGACCAAATGGCCTGTTTCCGTGCTGCAAATTCTATGTAATTCTGTGTAATTTTATAGACTTAACTTTTAAAAAAATTGTTCTCAGTATGTGGGCATCACTGGCAAGAGGTACATTTACTGCCCATCATTGGTTACCTGAGAACTTGTAAACAACTGAGTAGCTTGCGAGGCCAAATCTCGTTATGTAGGGAAATCCAGCAGCCAATTTATACACAGCAAGATCCCACAAATGGCAATGGCGAGTTAACCTGTTTTGATGGTGTTGGCTGAGGGTTAAATGTTGGCCAGGACCACTTGAATCGTAGAATATGAACCCATAACCTTCTGACTCAAAAGTGAGAGTTCCAGCCGTGAGCCATGGCTGACACCCAGTTCACAACATGATAACATAACTGGAGGATGGAGATCAATTCTCAGCTTAATTTCCCACTCCCACCACCATCATAGATACACTAAAGATCAATGACATAAGAACCCTTGGAAAGGGTTGTTTCATAGACCTCTGTGGTCACACTGACTCCGGTATAACTCTGATTTGGTGGGTAGCTGCACAGTGATGATGCTGCTGTTTAAGTTCTGGGATCCAGTGCTGTGTTCTCTGATCACGAGGAACGAGCTGTTGGGCAAATGGAACGGAAGGCAGCAGAAAATCCACCCAGGTCCATTGGCACAGCATGACTCTCAGTTCAGTGGTTGCAGCCTCAGTATTGGTTTCTGAGTTGACATTGTGAGATCAGGTTTGTGCTTCCTTTAGTAGCCTTAGCTTAGTTCGGAGCACTCTCGTATCTAAATCATGGGTCACGGGTTCTTGTCGCACTCCGGTGATTTAAACACAAATACCAGGCTGACTCTCCAGTGCAGTACTGAGGGGGTGCTGCACTGTCACAGATGCTGGCTTTCGGATCTGATGTTAAGCCAAGGTCCCCGTTGCTCTCTCAGGTGGACTTAAAAGATCCAGTGGTACTAAATGAAAGGAGAAAGTCTTGCATTTATATGGTGTCTTTCACACCTCAGGATGTCCCAAAATGTTTTATAGCCAATGATGTATTTTTTGAAGTGTAGTCACTGCTGTTAAATGTAAGAATTCAAAGAAGAATATTGAAAGAAGAGCAGGGGAGTTCTCTTTGGTGTCCTGGTCAATATTTATCCCTCAACCAACATCTTTGAAACTGATGATTTGGTCATTATCACATTGCTGATTTCTCGAGATAAGGAGGCCCAAAAGAAGAAGAAGAATTGGCTACAGTGTTGGCGACATTGCAACAATGGCTAAAAAAGCACTTAGAATCATAGAATGGTTACTCGTGTCTGTACCGGCTCTCTATAAGTCACACATCTAGTCCCACTCCCTTGCCTTTTCTCTTTCGCCCTGCAAATTTTTTCTATTCAACTGCTATCCAATTCCCTTCTAAAAGTACTTCATTGGCTGTAAAGTGCTTTGGGAAAAGTGCTATTTAAATGGAAGTTCTTAATTTTCTTTCTTTAACTTACAGGATCACCTTGAATGGGATATGTATTTAAAAAAATAATTAATAATTCCTGGGATGTGACTGTCACTGGCAAGACCGCCATTTATTGCTCATGGTAGGTTTCCCTTAAGAAATGGAACAGGCTTGAGGGGCTGAATGGCCTGCTCCTGCACCATGTTCCAAAGCAGCTGACAGCCAATGAAGTACTTTTGTAGTACAGTTACCATTGTTATGTAGGGAGATACTGCAACAACAAAGCATGGCGGAGTTGCAAAAATTTGGTTGAAGTGACTGTGCTGGACGCAAGCTAATTATAATGTCTGGGATAATCAGCAGTTTATAAATTAATTATTAACTGCAATTAACATCAATAATTTTTCAATGTCCCTGTACCAGCAACAGCTGTGAGAAGAATTGAATTGTGCTCCATATTTTGCATGAAAATCTGTATTGATATATCTTAATTTATTTACTGAAATGGCTATGCAACAAATATCTCAAATAAGTTGCAGTTATGTATTACAAAAGCAAAATACTGCAGATGCTGGAAATCTGAAATAAAAACAGGAAATGCTGGAAATACCCAGCAGGTCAGGCAGCCTCTGTGGAGAGAGAAACAGAGTTAACAGGCGTTACCTCATCAGGCCAGTGGAGGAGGCTTTGGAGGTTGGCAGGCAGGGAATTTTTGGCAGTTGTGCATTGGGTTTCCTCCTGGACTGGAGGTGGAATGCTGCGGAAACAAGCAACCCTCTCCAAGGGGCCCCGAAGCTAATTAGGGCAATTAAGGCCCCACTTAGGAGTCATTTCCAGAACCCGCCAGCATCTTCCTGACATTGGATGGGCCCCTTGCTGAGGCTGGGGCTCGGCAGCTACTTGGAGGCAGTCTCCAAGTGGCAGGAGTGGGGCTATCGGCCCCTCCTCTCAATTCCCCAATCACAGACCTGCTGGGATGAGAAGGCCACAGCTGCAGCCACAAGCAAGCCTGCACCCTCCACACTAATGGCCCTGACAACCTTGGGCATTCTTTATTTTTACAATTTTAATATGCTTAAAAAAGCATTGAGTTACCCTTATGGTCCCCTACCTGCCTTATCCCCATCCACATCTCCCAGTGGGGCTGCTAGCCATGCAGTGCTGTAGGCTCTCTGATTGGGCCTCCCACCTTAATTGGATGGCGAATGCGGAGGTGGCCTCTTAATTGGCCGCCTCCCGGTAGATTCCGCCTGTCGGTGCACCTCTGACCTATGCAGAGTCGGGACCAGGAAATGGTCCCAACTCACGAAATTTTTCACGGGGCATAAAATTCTGCCCGACATTTCAGGTCAAATTCTGATGAAAGATCATCAATCTGAAATGTTAACTCTGTTTCTTTCTCCACAGATGCTGCCAGACCTGTTGAGTATTTCCAGCACTTTCTGTTTGATTGCATTTATGTATTAACATATTGATACATTTGACTTGGATAGAAATAAGGAATAAGGAATAGTGTGTCACGGGGAGAAATGAGCTCGTTATTAAAGCATTTCATGAGTTAACAGGGTAAGGTGCATTGTGTAAGAGATCATCAAGTTTCAATATAGAATAAGGGGGCTGGATTTCATGTTGGAGGCAGGGCGACCAGAGCTGGGCCGAAAAGGCGGAAAAAGTCCCCCTCTGCCTTTTGTGCCCTCCAGAGGGATACTCTTGGAGTTTTAAAATCTAAGTTTTAGGAGCCAGGATCCCTGTCCCTTTAAAGATGGGGATCCTGCCTCCAAGAGCTGCCGGCCAATCACAGGGCTGGCAGCTCAGCAGTCTCGGCAGTTCCACCAGTTGCGGTGGCCACTACCGGTACTGCAGAGACCTTAGACCCAGGCCCAGCACTGGAACCCCCGTTCTCAGGTAAATGAGGTGGGGTTGCCAGGGCCAGTCCAGAAGGGCCCCGTGAGGGGGGATTGGGAAGGTGGGTTTGAAGACCTGGGAGGGGGGGTCCCAGGGAGTAAAGTGGTTCCTGTCGGGGTTCCTCCACGAGCCACAGATTACTCATGGAGGTGGGACCCCCCCCCCTCCCCGTTCCCCCCCCCCCCCCGACAAGGCCATAGGGAGGGCACCTCATGATACTAGGTGCCCTCCCCGGGTGGCAGAGGCACCCCTGCTGCTGGTAAATCCCAGCAGTGAAGGGAAGAGGCCCTTAATTGGCCAATAATAGGCCTCTTAAGGGCCTCAATTAGTTGCCAGGCAGGAAGGATGTCATCAGCCTATCACGTGCCTGGGAAGATCATTTGGCGACAGAGAGGCAGGGCCTCCACTCCCCCCCCACCCACTAACCCCTCCCCCCCCCCCCACCATCCCCCGCTACCCGCCATGATACTCCATGCCTATCTGACTCTGACCTTGCCTCAGGGGCCACATAAAATCCTGGCCAGGAGGTGGGATAAATCACGAAAAAGTAAGCAAAAAAAGAGCTTAAATCCCTAAGGCTGCATTTATTCATGTGGTGTAGTCACTGTTGTAAGGTAGGCAAATGAGGCAGCAATTTGCGCACAGCATGCTCCCACAAACAGCAACAAAATAATTGACCCGCTAATCTTTTTGGCTGGTGTTGCTTGAGCGATAAAAGTTGCAATTCGAAATCTTAGTTTAACATCTCATCTGAAAAACGGTGCCTCTGACAATGCAGCACTCCTTTAATATAGCACTGAAGTGTCAGCCTAGATTATATGCTCAGGTTCTGAAGTATGGTTTGAGAACACAATGTTCTAACTCAGACATAAGAAAGTCATAGAGTCATAGAGTGATACAAACTTGGATATTAAATGGCTATAGATTGTAGGAGGCCTGGCAGAAGTATTTCTGCACCCAACTAGTGTAATTTCTACCCTCAGGTTAGTAATAAACTGGGCTTTATGCTCTGTATACTGTATTATTATAAGGGAGGAGAGCAACAATTTTACCCACATGCACTAATTTTAGTTGAAAGCACCTTATGCACACAATATTTCACATGTATATTCACTTAACAAATCATAGAATCAGAATAGCTACAGCACAGAAGGAGGCCATTCACCCATGTCGGCTCTCTACATGAACAATTATCCAGTCTCACTTGCTCACGCTCTCCCTGTAGCCCTGAAAATGTTTGCTTATCCAATTCTCTTTTGAAAGCCACAATTGAATCTGCTTCGACTACACTCTCAGGCAGTGCATTCCAGATTATAACCACTCACTGCATAGAAAGGTTTTTCCTCATGTCACCTTTGATTCTTTTGCCAATCACCTTTAATCTGTGCCCTCTGGTTCTCGACTCTTCTGCCAATGGGAACAGTTTCTCATTATCTACTTTGTCCAGACCTCTCACAATTTTGAAAATGCCATTATCAAATCTCCTCTCAACTTTCTCTTCTCTAAAGAGAGGAACCCCAGCTTCTCCAATCTATCCATGTCACTGAAGTTCCTCATCCCTGGAACCATTCTCGTAAAACTTTTCCGCACCCTCTTTAAAGCCTTCACGTCCTTCCCAAAGTGCAGTGCCCAGAATTGGACACAATAGTCTAGTTGAGGCCAAACCAAAGTTTTATAAAGGTTCATCATAACTTCATTAAGTATATTCCATAATTCAGTAACCAAGGAAGTAAAGCAGCCACAACAATCAAAAGACAGTTACACCCATCTGCTTCGCATCTCACCCTTTTACCAATTAACGGGAAAAAAGGTTAAAGTTCACAAGTGTACACTGTGTGAATATTTGTATTCAGATCACATACCCAAGAATTGTGTCTATTCAACCTAATGGCCTGTTTCAGTGATGTAACTGTTATAGCGTCATTGTCATTTATGATACAGAAGGAGGCCATTTGGCCCATCGAGTCCATGTTAAGTATGATAGATGAAGGTTTTCAATGAACCTGATGTGAAAACCCCATTTCTGCTCTGTATGGGCAGTGTAAGAATTCAGGAATGGAATCATGGCCCAGATAACAAAAAGCATTGCTGGCGACCATCTATATGTTTGGCAGCCCTTTGCTTCATGGAGGCAGGAAAACACTTCACTAGATGGGGTTTTGGGATCTCCAAGCATTTATCCTGCCTCTGAAGACAACACTACAAATATAAAGGGTTATACCCAAATGGAAACTGTTTACAGGCTTCTCTCTAGTACTTATTAAACTCGACACAAGTGATCATTCATCATAGTTGCTGTTTAGATAGATAGATAGATAGATAGATAGATAGATAGATAGATAGATAGATAGACAGAATTAGCTTCTGGCCAATAAGCAATATTAATAATGACAAGTCGTCTGGTGATCCAATAACTAGAAAACAACAACAACTTGCATTTACTTGACACCTTTAACATTATAAAATGTTCCAAGGCACTTACTTGAAACAAAATTTGACATTGAGCCAAATAAGGCAATATTAAAACAGATGACCAAAAGCTTAGTCAAAGAAGTAGGTTTTATGTTCCTGTAATGTTTAATTTCTATCAATGAATTATATAATTAGTAGATTATATAATATTTATACATATTACATTTTGGAATCCCTGACTTTAATGAGTGGGTATAGAAAAGATGGAGGAAGAATGTGTCTTCCATAACACCTTACCACATCTCAGAATTGTCCAGAACAATTCCAAGCAGTTAATTATTTGGAGGTTGTCATGTGGGTAAACACAGACACCAATTTGCACTCAGAACGTCTGCCCATCAGTAATTAGATGAAGGACACAATCTTTTTATGGTGTTGAAGGCAGATTATTGGCTAGGGGACCTGAGGCTAAAAATTCGTTATGGCCCATTTTTGGGTGCAAGGGTCATGAATCACAACGTCCTGCATCGTTTCCGAATGCAAGATTGTAATGTCTGGCTGAGCAGGTCCCATGTTGCTTCCTTCTTCTTCGCACTGCTGGTTCCCTCTGTGCTCTGCAGGGGCTAATGCAGTATTGCACAGAAACCATGTGGTGTAGTCAGACTTCCAATTAAAGGGAAGATGCCTGCCTGAACTGAAGACTGTTGGTAAATGATTTTGCAAGACTGAAGCTGCAGGGAAATGGTGCAGCGAATAAGGGAGAGGGCTCCCAAATCCAGTGACAGCGCCTTGGAGGCACTTGGTGCATTTATGGAGTCCAAGAGAGTGGCCTTATTTCTGCAGGGTTAGGGAGGTAGGAGGCCCTCAAGGAATATTCGCTGAAGGCAATGGGAGCAGGTTGCCATGGCCGTCAATTCCCACAGTCTATTCCCAAGGACATGGCAGCAGGGCTGATAAAAGTTTATTGACCTCACAAGGGTGGCCAAAGTCAGTGAATGCATCTGCACATCTCGTACCCACCACACCACCACCCTCTCATGTTACTCAATGCACTACACAATCCCCCATCACTCACCCAGCATCTCTCACTGGCACTCACGATTCATGCCTAATGTCCAGATATTGCACCTCACCCACACTTACCTATCAATGCTGCCGGCCTCACACCCACCCCTTGATGCTCCCACAGACGACCAGCTATTCAGCTCTGGCAGACACATCACCCAAACACAGTGCAACACATTCACTGACACTCCTCCTTCTCTCCTGCAGGAGAAGGTGGTCCATAACAGTAGGGAAATACAGAGAAGCCATTTCATCCCCTGAGCCTTCTCGAGGAGATGATGCAGTGCATCATTGTGCTAGTAGCAACAGAACCTGTGACATCCGGCACCAGCGAGGCCATCCGGGATGATAGTAAGTGACTGCCCTATGCCTCTTCTCAACTCCCTCCTCACCCTCATCTGAGGTACGGCATGAAGTGGAAGCTGAAGATGGTGTGTCCGTGGACCTTGTGCTTTCCTCACTATCCTCTGGAGAATGGCAGACAGTGGTGTTCCCCAAGGGCCAGTGCTGGGACCACTGTTTTTTTTGTTATATATAAATGACTTGGCTCTTGGAATACAGAGTAGAATCTTAAAATTTGCTGATGACACCAAAGTTGGAGTTGAGGCAAACAGTGAGCATGATATATGAACCACCTGCAGCAGGACATAGATAGGCTAGCAGAATAGGCAGAGAGGTGGCAGATGGAGTTTAACACTGATAAGTGTGAGGTGATGCATTTTGGCAAAAGGAATAGGGGGAGGCAATATACACTTAATGATACAATTCTAAAGAATGTGCAGGAACAGAGTGACCTCAGGGTGCATGTGCATCAATCTTTGAAAGTGGCGGGACATATTGAGAGAGTGGTTAGTAAAGCATATGGGCTCTTGGGCTTTATAAATGGAGGCATTGAATACAAAAGTAGGGAAGTTATGCTGAACCTTTATAAAGCTCTGGTTAGGACGCAACTGGAGTAATGTGTCAAGTTCTGGTCACCACACTTTAGGAAGGATGTGAGGGCCCTTAAGAAGGTGCAGAGGAGATTTACTAGAATGGTTCCAGGGATGAGGGATTTCAGTTCCAAGGTTAGGTTGGAAAAGCTGGGTTTGTTCTGCTTAGAACAAAGGAGATTGAGGGGAGATTTAATAGATTAATATAATAAAAGCAAAATACTGCGGATGCTGGAAATCTGAAATAAAAACAAGAAATGCTGGAACCACTCAGCAGGTCTGGCAGCATCTGTGAAAAGAGAAGCAGAGTTAACGTTTCGGGTCAGTGACCCTTCTTCGGAACTGACAAATATTAGAAAAGTCACAGGTTATAAGTAGGTGAGGTGGGGGTGGGGCAAGAGATAACAAAGGAGGTCGAGATTGGACCAGGCCACATAGCTGACCAAAAGGTCACGGAGCAAAGGCAAACAATGTGTTAATGGTGTGTTGAAAGACAAAGCATTAGTACAGATTAGGTGTTAATACACTGAATATTGAAGAGCAGCAAGTGCAAACCTGAAAAAAAACAGTGGGTAAGCAAACTGAACAAACTAAGATGAAATGAAATAAATGCAAAAAAAAAGATTGTAAAAAATGTAAAAAAGAATGTAAAAAAAAAGGAAGAAAAAATAACTAAAAATGAAAGTAAAATGGGGGGCTGTAGTGTGCCTAATCGGTAGATGAGATGCTGTTCCTCGAGCTTGCGTTGATGTTCACTGGAACACTGCAGCAATCCCAGGACAGAGATGTGAGCATGAGAGCAGGGGGGAGTGTTGAAATGGCAAGCAACCGGAAGCTCAGGGTCCTGCTTGCGGACTGAGCGGAGATGTTCCGCAAAGCGGTCACCCAGTCTGCGCTTGGTCTCCCCAATGTAGAGGAGACCACACTGTGAGCAGCGAATACAGTATACTACTAGGGGTGGCACAGTGGCACAGTGGTTAGCACTGCAGCCTCACAGCTCCAGGGACCCGGGTTCGATTCTGGGTACTGCCTGTGTGGAGTTTGCAAGTTCTCCCTGTGTCTGCGTGGGTTTTCTCCGGGTGCTCCGGTTTCCTCCCACAAGCCAAAAAAGACTTGCAGGTTGGCAGGTAAATTGGCCATTATAAATTGTCACTAGTATAGGTAGGTGGTAGGGAAATATAGGGACAGGTGGGGATGTTTGGTAGGAATATGGGATTAGTGTAGGATTAGTATAAATGGGTGGTTGATGGTCGGCACTGACTCGGTGGACCGAAGGGCCTGTTTCAGTGCTGTATCTCTAATCTAATCTAATCACTACATTGAAAGATGTACAGGTAAATCGCTGCTTCACCTGAAAGGAGTGTTTGGGGCCTGGGGCCTTTAATAGAAGTGTACAAGACTATGACAGACTTAGATAAGTTAGACAAGGAAAAACTGTTCCCATTATCAAATGGTACAAGGACTGGGGGGCACAAATTGAAAGTTTTAGGCAAAAGATGTAGAGGGAATATGAAGAAGTACTTTTTTACACAGCAGGTGGTAATGACCTGGATCTCTGTGACCACAAGGGTGGTGGAAGTGGAGACGATCAATGATTTCCAAAGGAAATTGAAATTGGATGGCCACCTGAGAGAAACAGACTTGCAGAGCTACAAAGTTTGAGCTGGGGAGTGGGACTGGCTGCATAGCTCCTGGGTCAGGTAGTCTTCTCTCCTCCTTGACTGTATTCAGCACTAGCACGAAGCCCATCCAAGAACCCAGCACACTGCTTCCACCATCTCTGTTGAAGCAAAAATGACTCAAAACCACTTGTTGATTGGCCCTTTAACTAGCACTACTTCAGGGCCCATCATGCAGCTGAGCGCCTGATCTTTGATGAGTGATGTACAAACTTGTTGCCTGGATCTGGCTCCTCCAAATCAGATGGGGCGGCACAGTGGCGCAGTGGTTAGCACCACAGCTCCAGCAACCCGGGTTCAGTTCTGGGTTCTGCCTGTGCGGAGTTTGCAAGTTCTCCCTATGACCGTGTGGGTTTCCGCCGGGTGCTCCGGTTTCCTCCCACAGCCAAAGACTTGGAGGTTAATAGGTAAATTGGCCCTGGGTAAATTGCCCCTAGTGTAGGTAGATGGTAGGAGAATTGAGGGAAGGTGGGGATGTGGTAGGGAATATGGGATTAATGTAGGATTAGTATAAATGGGTGGTTGATAGTTGGCACAGACTTGGTGGGCCGAAGGGCCTGTTTCAGTGCTGTATCCCTCTATGACTCTATCCTGCTGTAGCCTCATCCAGGCAGTATGTGTGACATCAGGATAGTGTCAATGAAGATCCTTGTGGCTGACGCAAGGGGGATCTCCTGTGCGCTCCTTTCTGCTCATGCAACATTATGCAGGTCATACAGAAAGAGGCTGGCAGCACACAACATACCACAAAAGTGGCACTAGGCCTCACTGGAGGTAGCATCACAGGAATAAATTCCGTGCCCTGGCTGTCATACTGCTCTTCAAATCTTCATAAATCCTCAGCATCCACCCAGAGAGTGACTTTATCTCACATCTCATCCAAAGAACACAACCTCCAACCATTCAGCACTCCCTGAGGATTGTACTGGAGCTTCAGCCTTGATCATGGGTATAAGCGTTAGACTGGCACTCAAACCCACATCTCCTTCTTACTCAGAGAGCTACTGACTGAGCTGAGCCAATGCAGAGTTGACTCAACAGAGCATGATGCATTGCTTTCTCCGTGCCAGCATTTTCTGTAAGTAATCAACACTAAATATGCTTTTACACAATGAACTTGGCACTTCTCCCTCCTGTCTGCCTACAGTAAGCCTCTGAGATAATTCTTTTCACAGTTTTATGATCAGTTGTGTAGGTTCCAGGTGACTAACTGTCCATAATATGTACAAATGGTAAGGGAACTCTCATTGCACACGCAGTTATCTTTTGAAAGCACTTATCGTTAATTCTGACGGATCCTTCCTTTAATTAGAGGGAAGTAATTTTGTGATTTGTTCTAAATGAAAGAAATAACGCATTTATCTTTCATGTCCTCAGGACATCCCAAAGCACTGTACAGACAATGAAATTCTTTTTTGAAGTGTGGTAATTGTTCTACTGTTGGAAACATGCCAGCTATTTTAGACACAGCAAAGTCTCACAAACTGAAATGTGATAATGATCAGATAACCTGTTTTTAGATGCTGGTTGAGGGTTAAATATTGGGCAGGGCACTGGGAGAATTCACCTGCTTTTCTTTGAAATAGTCCCATGAGGTCTTTTTTGTCCACTTGAGAAGGCAGACTGGGCCAGAGTTTAATTCATCCGAAAGACAGCACCGCTGACAGTGCGGGGCTCCCTCAGTTCCATACTGAAGTTTCAGCCTGCATTACATGCTCAAGCTTTATGAGTTATCCACTTTGGTTGGAGCGGAGGCAGTCGGGAGTCAGGAGTGCCATAAATATAGCTTGGGGATCGGAGCGCGGCCTTCCCCACCTGGAGTGGAGCAGAGGAAGTGTAAATACAGCCCGGGGATCGGAGTGCGGCCTTCCCCACCTGGAGTGGAGCAGAGGCAGTGTAAATACAGCCCGGGGATCGGAGTGCGGCCTTCCCCACCTGGAGTGGAGCAGAGGCAGTGTAAATACAGCCCGGGGATCGGAGTGCGGCCTTCCCCACCTAGAGTGGAGCAGAGGAAGTGTAAATACAGCCTGGGGATCGGAGTGCGGCCTTCCCCACTTGGAGTGGAGCAGAGGCAGTGTAAATACAGCCTGGGGATCGGAGTGCGGCCTTCCCCACCTGGAGTGGAGCAGAGGCAGTGTAAATACAGCCCGGGGATCGGAGCGGGGCCTTCCCCACCTGACGTGGAACATAGGCAGTGTAAATATAGCCCGGGGATCGGAGCGCGGCCTTCCCCACCTGGAGTGGAGCAGAGGCAGTGTAAATACAGCCCAGGGATCAGAGCGGGGCCTTCCCCACCTGAAGTGGAGCAGAGGCAGTGTAAATACTGCCTGGGGATCGGAGCGCGGTATGAAAGCTAAGCTTGCTGAAGTGAACTGGTTACTAGGCTTGGAGATAGATCAATAGAGAAGCAGTGGCAGACATTTCAGGGGATATTTCAGAATACTCAGAATAAGTATATTCCTATTATAAAGAAAAATTCTAAGGTGAGGACCGACCATCCATGGTTAAATAAAGCATATAATTGCGCAAAGATGAGTGGCAGGTCAGATGATTGGTCAGAATATAAAGTACGGCAGAGAATGACTGAAAGGTATATTCAGGAGATAGAAATTAGAGTATGAGAGGAAGCTAGCTAGTAATGTAAAAATGGATAGCAAGACTTTCTACAGGTATTTAAAAAGGAAAAGAGTAAGTAAAGTGAGTTAAACACTAAAATCAAAGCAAAATACTGCGGATGCTGGAAATCTGAAATAAAAACAAGAAATGCTGGAAATACTCAGCAGGTCTGGCAGCATCTGTGGAAAGAGAAGCAGAGTTAACGTTTTGGGTCAGTGACCCTTCTTCGGAAGTAAAGTCAGTGTTGGTCCTCTAGAGAGTGAGAATGGGGAGGCACAGTGGCGCAGTGGTTAGCACCGCAGCCTCACAGCTCCAGGGACCCGGGTTCGATTCCGGGTACTGCCTGTGCGGAGTTTGCAAGTTCTCCCTGTGACCGCTCCGGTTTCCTCCCACATGCCAAAGACTTGCAGGTTGATAGGAAAATTGGCCATTGTAAATTGCCCCTAGTGTAGGTAGGTGGTAGGGAACATGGGATTACGGTAGGGTTTGTATAAGTGGGTGGTTGTTGGTCAGCACAGACTCGGTGGGCCGAAGGGCCTGTTTCAGTGCTGTATCTCTAAATAATAAGGAAATGGCGGATGCAATGAGCAAATATTTAGCTTCAATCTTCACTCTAGAGGATACAAAATAAATTCTGGCAATAGCTTTAAATCAGGAGGTGGAAGGAACATAGGAGCAGGAGTAGGCCATTCAGCCCATCAAACCTGCCCCGCCATTCAATACGATCATGGCTGATCATCCACTTCAATGCCTTTTTCCCCACACTATATTCATATCCCCTTACGTCATTTGTATTTAGAAATCTGTCAATCTCTGCTTTAAACATACTCAATGACTGAGTTTCCACAGCCCTCTGGGGGAGAGAATTCCAAAGATTCACCACCCTCTGAGTAAAGATATTTCTCCTCATCTCTGTCCGAAGTGGCTTCTCCCTTATTTTGAAATTGTGTCCCCTGGTTCTAGACTCGCCAACCAGGGGAAACTTCTTAGCTGCATCTACTCTGTCTAACCCTTTAAGTATTTTTTAGGCTTCAATGAGATCGCCTCTCAATCTTCGGAGCTCTAGAGAAGACAGGCCCAGTTTCCCCAATCTCTCTTCATAGGACAGTCCCGCCATCCCAGGGACAAGTCTGGTGAACCTTTGTTGCACTCCCTCTATGGCAATTATATCCTTCCGAAGGTAAGGGGACCAAAACTGCACACAGTACTCTAGGTGCGGTCTAACCAAGGTTCTATACAATTGAATCAAGACTTCACTACTCCTGTACTCAAATCCTCTTGTAATAAAGGCTAACACACCATTAGCCTTCCTAATTGCTTGCTGTACCTACATGTTAGCTTTCAGTGACTTATTGACAAGGACACCCAGGTCCCTTTGTACATCTACACTTTCTAATCTCTTACCATTTAAGAAATACTCTGGAAGGAAGGGGGGATCTTGGTGAAATTGCAATCACCAGGGAAGCGGTACTGACCAAACTGATGGAGCTGTGGGCTGACAAGTCCCTGGGTCCTGATGGTCATTATGATAGGTCTTAAAAGAGGTGGCTAATGAGGTAGTAGATGCATTGGTGTTAATTTTTCAGAGTTTGCTAGATTCTGGTAAGGTTCCATCCTGGAAAGTAGCAAATATAACCCCTCTGTTCAAGAAATAGAGGAGGCAGAAAACAGGTAACTATAGGGCAGTTAGCTTGACATCTGGGGAAGGTGTTAGAATCGATCATTAAGGAGATTGTAGCTGGGCACTTAGAAGAACTCAAGGTAATCGGAAATAGTCAGCGTGGTTTTGTGAAAGGAAAATCATATTGAACCAATTTGTTGGAGTTCCTAGAAGCAGTGACATGTGCTGTGGATAAAGGGAAGCCTGTTGATGTACTGTACTTGGAATTCCAGAAGGCATTTGATAAGGTGCCACATAAAAGGTAATTGCGCAAAGTAGGAGCTCATGATGCAGGGGTAACATATTAGCATGGATAGAAGATTGGCTGGCTGGCAGAAAACAGAGGGTATCATAAATGGGTCATTTTCTGATTGGTAGGAGTGATAAGTGAAGTCCCACAGGGGTCTGTGCTGGAGCCTCAACATTTTACAATTTATATTAATGACTTAGACGAGGGGAGCGATGGCATGGTATCTAAATTTGCAGATGACACAAAGATAAGTGGGAAAGTATGCTGTGAAGGGGACATAAGGAGTTTGCAGACTGATAGAGAGGTTGAGTGAGTGGGCAGAAATCTGGCAAATGGAGTATAATGTGGGAAAATGTGAAGTTGTTCACTTTGACAGGAAGAATAATAAAGCAGAGTATTGCTTAAATGGAGAATAACTGCAGAATTCCGAAGTGTAGAGGGATCTATGTGTTTTAGTGCATGAGTCACAAAAAGTTAGCATGCAGGTACAGCAGGTAATAAAGAAGGCTAATGGAATGCTATCCTTTATTACGAGAGAAATTGAAAATAAAAGTAAGGATGTTAGGCTTCACTTATACAGGGCATTGGTGAGATCACATCTGGAATACTGTGTGCAGTTTTGGTATCATTATTTAAGGAAGGATGTAAAGCATTGCAGGTGGTTCAGAGGAGGTTTACTAGATTGATACCTGGGATGAGCGGTTGTCTTATGAGAAAAGGTTGGACAGACTGGTTTTGTTTTCACTGGAGTTTAGAAGAGTGAAGGGAGACTTGACTGAGTTTATAAGATCCTGATCCACAAGGTGGATGTGGAAAGGATGTTTCCTCTTCTGGGTGAGTCCAGAACTTTTTTAAAAATTCATTCATGGGATATGAGCGACGCAGGCTAGGCCAGCATTTATTGCCCATCCCTAATTGCCCTTGAGAAGGTGGTGGTGAGCTGCCTTCTTGAACCGCTGCAGTCCATTTGGGGTGGGTATACCCACAGTGCTGTTGGGAAGGGAGTTCCAGGATTTTGACCCAGCGACAGTGAAGGAACGGCGATATAGTTCCAAGTCAGGATGGTGTGTGACTTGGGGGAACTTGCAGGTGGTGGTGTTCCCATGTATTTGCTGCCCTTGTCCTTCTAGTTGGTAGAGGTCGCGGGTTTGGAAGGTGCTGTCTAAGGAGCCTTGGTGCATTGCTGCAGTGCATCTTGTAGATGGTACACACTGCTGCCACTGTGCGTCGGTAGTGGAGGGAGTGAATGTTTGTAGATGGGGTGCCAATCGAGCGGGCTGCTTTGTCCTGGATGGTGTCGAGCTTCTTGAGTGTTGTTGGAGCTGCAACCATCCAAGCAAGTGGAGAGTATTCCATCACACTCCTGACTTGTGCCTTGTAGATGGTGGACAGGCTTTGGTGAGTCAGGAGGTGAGTTACTCGCCTCAGGATTCCTAGCCTCTGACCTGCTCTTGTAGCCACGGTATTTATATGGCTACTCCAGTTCAGTTTCTGGTCAATGGTAGTCCCTAGGATGTTGATAATGGGGGATTCAGCGATGGTAATGCTGTTGAATGTCAAGGGGAGATGGTTAGAATCTCTCTATTTGGAACTGGTCATTGCCTGGCACTTGTGTGGCGCGAATGTTACTTGCCACTTATCAGCCCAAGCCTGGATATTGTCCAGGTCTTGCTGCATTTCTACATGGACTGCTTCAGTATCTGAGGAGTCACAAATGGTGCTGAACATTGTGCAATCATCAGCGAACATCCCCACTTCTGACCTTAGGATTGAAGGAAGGTCATTGATGAAGCAGCTGAAGATGGTTGGGCCCAGGACACTACCCTGAGGAACTCCTGCAGTGATGTCCTGGAGCTCAGATGATTGACCTCCAACAACCACAACCATCTTCCTTTGCGCTAGGTATGACTCCAGCCAGCGGAGTGTTTTCCCCCTGATTCCCATTGACCTTCGTTTTGCTAGGGCTCCTTGATGCCATACTCGGTCAAATGCTGCCTTGATGTCAAGGGCAGTCACTCTCACCTCACCTCTTGAGTTCAGCTCTTTTGTCCATGTTTGAATCAAGGCTGTAATGAGGTCAGGAGCTGAGTGGCCCTGGCGGAACCTAAACTGAGCGTCACTGAGCAGGTTATTGCTAAGCAAGTGCCGCTTGATGGCACTGTTGATGACACCTTCCATCACTTTACTGATGATTGAGAGTAGGCTGATGGGGCGGTAGTTGGCCGGGTTGGACTTGTCCTGCTTTTTGTGTACAGGACATACCTGGGCAATTTTCCACATTGCTGGGTAGATGTCAGTGTTGTAGCTGTACTGGAACAGCTTTGCTCGGGGCGCGGCAAGTTCTGGAGCACAGGTCTTCAGTACTATTGCCGGTATATTGTCAGGGCCCATAGCTTTTGCAGTATCCAGTGCCTTCAGTCGTTTCTTGATATCACGCGGAGTGAATCGAATTGGCTGAAGTCTGCCATCTGTGATGCTGGGGACTTCAGGAGGGGGCCGAGATGGATCATCAACTTGGCACTTCTGGCTGAAGATTGTTGCAAAGGCTTCAGCCTTATCTTTCGCACTGATGTGCTGGGCTCCTCCATCATTGAGGATGGGGATATTTGTGGAGCCACCTCCTCCAGTTAGTTCTTTAATTGTCCACCATCATTCATGGCTGGATGGGGCAGGACTGCAGAGCTTAGATCTGATCCGTTGGTTATGGGATCGCTTAGCTCTGTCTATCGCATGCTGCTTACGCAGTTTGGCACGCAGATAGTCCTGTGTTGTAGCTTCGCCAGGTTGACACCTTATTTTGAGGTGTACCTGGTGCTGCTCCTTGCATGCCCTCCTGCACTCTTCATTGAACCAGGGTTAGTCTCCTGGCTTGATGGTAATGGTAGAGTGGGGGATATGCCGGGCCATGAGGTTACAGATTGTGGTTGAGTACAATTCTGCTGCTGCTGATGGCCCACAGTGCCTCATGGATGCCCTGTTTTGCATTGCTATATCTGTTCGAAATCTATCTCATTTAGCACGGTGATAGTGCCACACAACACGACAGACAGTATCCTCAATGTGAAGGCGGGACTTCGTCTCCACAATGACTGTGCGGTGGTCACTCCAACCAAAACAGTCATGGACAGAAGCATCTGCGGCAGGCAGATTGGTGAGGACGAGGTCAAGTATGTTTTTCCCTCACCACCTGCCGCAGACCAGTCTTGCAGCTATGTCCTTTAGGACTCGGCTAGCTCGGTCAGTAGTGGTGCTACCGAGCCACTCTTGGTGATTGACATTGAAGTCCCCCACCCAAAGTACATTTTGTGCCCTTGCCACCCTCAGTGCTTCCTCCAAGTGATGTTCAACATGGTGGAGTACTGAGTCATCAGCTGAGGGAGGGAGGTAGGTGGTAATCCGTAGGAGGTTACCTTGCCCATGTTTGACCTGATGCCACAAGACTTCATGGGGTACGGAGTCGATGTTGAGGACTCCCAGGGCAACTCCCTCCCTACTGCAGACCACTGTCCTGCCACCTCTGGTGGGTCTGTCCTGCCGATGGGACAGGACATACCCAGGGATGGTGATGGCAGTGTCTGGGACATTGTCTGTAAGGTATGATTCCGTGAGTATGACTATGTCAGGCTGTTGCTTGACTAGTCTGTGGGACAGCTCTCCCAACTTTGGCACAAGCCCCCAGATGTTAGTAAGGAGGACTTTGCAGGGTCGACAGGGCTGGGTTTGCCGTTGTCGTTTCTGGTGCCTAGGTCGATGCCGGGTGGTCTGTCCGGTTTCATTCCTTTTTATTGACTTCATAGCGGTTAGTTACAACTAAGTGGCTTGCTAGGCCATTTCAGAGGGCATGTAAAAGTTAACCACATTGCTGCGGGTCTGGAGTCACAGACCAGGTAAGGACGGCAGATTTCCTTCCCTAAAGGACATTAGTGAACCAGATGGGTTTTTACAACAATCGACAATGGTTTCATGGCCATCATTAGACTAGCTTTTAATTCCAGATTTATTAGTTAAATTCAAATTCCACCTTCTGCTGTGGTGGGATTCAAACCCATGTCCCCAGAGAAATACCCTGGGTTACTAGTCCAGTGATAATACCACTACGCCACCGCCTATCCAGTAGGCATTGTTTTAAAATTAGGGGTCACCCTTTTAGGACAGAGATGAGGAGAAAATTTTTCTCTCAGACGGTTGTGCAACTTTGGAACTCTCTGCCCCAGAAGGTGGTGGAGACGGGGTCATTGAATAATTTTAAGGTGGAGGTAGATAGATTCTTGTTGGGCAAGGGAACTAAGGGTTAACGTGGATAGATGGGAGCGTGGAATTCGAAACTCATTTGGCTCATTACTCATTACTAAATCTAATATTGCCTGAACGAATGTTCAGTAGAATGATTCCTGGGATGAGAGGATTGTCTTATGAGGAGCAATAGAGTAGACTGGACCTATATTCCCCAGAGTTTAGAAGAATGAAATTTTATAGAAACGCATAAAATTCTTAAGGAGCTTGATAGGGTAGATGCTGGGAGGATGTTTCCACTCACTGGGGAGCCTAGAACTAAGGGTTACATTCTCAGAATAAGAAGTCAGCAACAGTGAGATGAGGAGACATTTCTTCACTCAAAGGATTGTGAATCTTTCGAATTCTCTACCACAGAGAGCTGTGGATACTCAGTCATTGAGTATAATCAAGACAGAGGTCGATATGTTCTTGGGTATTGATATCTTACGTATCAAGTGGGAGGACAGGTGCACCAACATCAGTGTCGTCTCACAAGCAGGTACCACAAGATCGATAGATTTTAGGGTATTAAGGGATATTGCAGGAAAGAAGGAGGGCCTGTTTCTGTGCTGTATAACTCTATGACTCTATGACTCTATATCAGCCAGGATGGTATTGAATGGTAGAACAGGCTCTTATGAGTGAGACTTTAACTCACAGTTTTCTGATCCATGGTGAGAGTGCTACACATTGAGCCATGGCTGACATTTCAGGTGGGAATATTGGGAAGAAAAATAAAAAGTGGCGTGAGCCTTTTAATATTGGGCGGCACAGTGGCGCAGTGGTTAGCACCGCAGCCTCACAGCTCCAGCGACCCGGGTTCAATTCTGGGTACTGCCTGTGTGGAGTTTGCAAGTTCTCCCTGTGTCTGCGTGGGTTTCCTCCGGGTGCTCCGGTTTCCTCCCACATGCCAAAGACTTGCAGGTTGATAGGTTAATTGGCCATTATAAATTGCCCCAGTATAGGTAGGTGGTAGGGGAATATATAGGGACAGGTGGGGATGTGATAGGAATAGGGGAGTAGTGTAGGATTAGTATAAATGGGTGGTTGATGGTCGGCACAGACTCGGTGGGCCGAAGGGCCTGTTTCAGTGCTGTATCTCTAAAAAAAAAAAAAAAAAAAAAAAAAAAAAAAAAAAAAAATATTCAGCAATATTTGCCTGCCAGTTTTTGTGTATCATAACCTCTTTCTTCTTTGTGCACAGAGCTTTACCCCAGAGGTCCCCGACATAATGCTTCAATTTATATTCTCACACAAAATGAAGCCTTGGAGATGTCAGTTTAGACACCTTTAATATAATGAGGGACTGGAGTGCAATAAACTTTCTTGACACGTTAAAGTCGAGAAAATACAATAACACAACAACGCATATGTCAGAGGCGAGGTGTGATGGATAGACTGGGTCACTCGAAATGAACAACTCGGGATTAGCATGTCATTGACAACGAGATAGCAGAGATTCAAGTGTTGCCTTGCGCGTGACTGAATATTGTTTTCAACAGTATCATCAAATCTTACAGCATGTAAGGAGGCCATTCGGCCCATCGTGCCTCTTTCCAATTAGTCGCACTGCCCGGCTCCTTCCCCAGAGCCCATACTCCAGCTGAGGCCTAAGTAGTGCTTTATAAAGCTTTAGCATAACTTTCTCACTTTTGTACACTATGGTCATAATTTTACGTGGGCTGGAGGCAGTGTGAGGGGGGGGAGTATAAAATTGTATGGGAGGCAAGGGGCACCGTTCCCATTGCCTTCCCGCCCAGTTTTACGAGCGGTGGGGGAGGTGACAGACAGCCGCCTGCCTCAGGCCAATTGAGGCCCTTAAGTGAACAATTAATTGCCACTTAAGGGCCTCCTGCCACCACTGATGGTATATTATCGGTGGCGGGCGGGCACTTCATCAGCTGCGGAAGTTGCCCAGTAATACCTGGCAGCCTCCTTGCTGGCCTGAGAGGGCAGCCCTCCTGATCAGGCACCCTGTGCCCCACGGAGGCCCCCCCCCCCCCCCCGCAGCAGCTCCTGACGCCTCCGCTGGTTACCTCCCACTGCCCTCCTGATCGACCAGCACCCCCTTGCCAGAGCCGATTGTCCCCGGTGAGGCCCGAAACCCCACTTAACATTTTCGTCGCCAGCGTCCACGATCCTCCTGTAGCTGGGTGCAGTCCCAGCAGTGGCCACCACTTCTGGTGGTGCTGCTGGGACTGAGGAGCTGCCGGCTCGCTGATTGGCCGGCAGCTCCTGGAATTGGGACGTCCCGCCTCAGAGGGGCAGAAGTCCCACCCGAGGCCAATTAAAGGCTTGAGCAATGTAAAATCTCTGCATGGCTCCCAAGCCTGGCGGACGTGGGCTTGCCCCAGACCTCTAAGCTGGTGAGCGGGGCTTCCGTCCCGATGTAAAATTCCAGCCTATACCTCGATTAGAAAGCCCAAGATCCATATGCCTTTGTAACAGCCATATCAACTTGTCCTGCCATCTCCTCAAGAGGTGTTGACCCACTCAGGGGACTGTGGATACCTCATTCACCCTGGATCTTTGCTCAGATGCTCCTTACCCATGTGGCTGCAGGGTTGGCAGACTGTTTTAATTGCAGAGACCTTGGCGAAGTTCCCAAGGAAATTTACTAGAATGGTACCTGGGATGAGAGACTTCAGTTATGTGGAGAGACTAGTGAAGCTGGCATTGTTCTGCTTAGAGCAGAAAAAGTTGAGGAGCGATTTCATTGAGGAATTCAAAATTATGAAGAGGCATTGATAAAGTAAATAAGGGGAAACTATTTCACTGCTCTCAAAGAGTTGGCACAGGCACAATGAGTTGAATGGCCTCCCTTCTGTGCTCTTTGATTCTAGGTATGCCCTGTCCACAAAAAACAAAGCAAAAAAAGTTCTCCTCATCTCCCCTCTTGTTGATTACCTTAAATACGTGTCATCTAGTTCTTCATCCTCCCACCAGTGGTAACTCAGGCAATCTTCCACACTAGTGGGTAAATGCCAGCGTCCTGGCTGTACTGTCTAAAGGGGAGCAGCTAGCTCTGTCGCTGAGATCTTCAGCACTCCCCTGGAGATGTTGTCAGGGCCCGTAGCCATTGCTGTGTCCGGTACACCCAGCTGCTTCTCAATGTTGCGTGGACTGAACTGAACTGGCTGAGCATCAGCACCTATGAAGATTTCATGTGACCTGAGAAGTCTTGATCTGATAGGCTTGGTGACCTTCTCCCCTTCCATATCATAGGAACAGGAGGATTCAGTCCTTCGAGCCTTTTCTACTATTCAGTGAGATCATGGCTGATCTGTATATTAACTCCATCTGACTGCCTTGGCTCCACATCCTTTTATATATTTATTTAGCAGAAATCTATCAATCTCAGATTTAAATGTTTTAATTGAGCTCACATCTACTGCTGTTCACGAGAGAGCACTCCACCCTTAGTGTGAAGAAATTCTGAATGGCCTGGCTCTGATATTAAAACTATTTCACCCTGTCCTAAACTCTGCCAGCAGTGGAAAAGGTTTCTCTCTCTATACCCTATCAATATCTTTCAAATTGCAAAAAAACCTCATTCAAATCATTCTACATTCCAGGGACTACAAGCCTTGTTTATGCAATCTCTTCTCATAATCTAACCATTGGAGCCCTGCTTACATTCTGGTTGATCTGTGCTGAACTCCTTCCAAGACCAATATATCCTTTCTAAGGTGCAGTGCCCAGAAGTGAACGGTGAAGTTTTTCAGTGAACAGGTTTGTTGTTGAAGGATCGTCTGTGTCACTGCTTCTACCCCGGGTTCATCAAGAAATAATTAGTAGTTGATTTTTGGGGAATTCTGTGGCCAGTCAATATTAGATAGAAGGCACACTTAACAAGACAATGCACTCAGTAGGCCTGTGTCACATGCTTAGTTGTATGATCCTATCCACTTAAGTGGAGCAGATTGTAACATTATTTTAGTAATTCACAGTGGTGCATTGAGTCCCTTGGCTCCTTAACTCATTATGCCCATCTTTTATTGATGATGATTGAATGCTGATTTTCCCCTCCCCACTTGCCTGGTCGAGTATAACAGCGGGAATGTGATACCAGCAGCCTTTGGGATTCTTGTATTTCATTTCCCTGTGGATCCCCATCCGACAAAGGTAATTCACTAATCAATGGACACATCATGCTAAGGAAACAGTCACTCCTGACATGCAGCATTACCAGCAACAGTGAGGGGTGAGTAAAAATATTGTAGCTGGAGCCCACCGGTGCTGCAGGAACCCCACTGTTAGCAGGTGAGACTTCTGCTCCCCTTCAAACTCTTTCTATTGCCAGGAGGATTTGGTGACCAAAGGACACAGACTTAATTGGCCAAAGAACCAGAGGCGACATGAGTGTTGTGAGTTGTGATCTGGAACATGCCGCCAGTAAGGGTTGTGGAAGCAGTTTCAACCATAACTTTCAAAGGAGAGTTGGATAAATGCTTGAAAAGAAAACATTTGCAGGGCTATAGTGAAACAGCAGGGGAGTGGGACTAATTGGAGAGCTCTTGCAAAGAGCCAGCCGAGGCACAATGGGCCAAATGGTCTCCTTCTGTGCTGTATTGTTCTAAAATTCTGTGTTGAAAGAATGGCTCTTAATGCAAGAGAAGTCAATTTCCTCACGAATACCACTGTTTGCTGCATAGTGAAGGCTACCATGACCTCTGACCCAACAACGTGCCTCAAGCCCCACCCTCAACAGCACCAGCTATTCCACCAATATGATGTTTTACCAATTCCCCAATCAATTATCCAGCAACGTTTATGATTAAAGAATGGGATCGAGTAGATAGAGGCGTACTATTTCCACTGGCATGGGAGTTATACAACACAGAAACAGGCCCTTCGGCCCATCGTGTCTGTGCTGGCTATCAAGCACCTAACTATTCTAATCCCATTTTCCAGCACTTGGCCTGTAGCCTTGTATGCTATGGCATTTCAAGTACTCATCTAAATACTTCTTAAGTGTGGTGAGGGTTCCTGCCTCTACCAACCCCTTCAGGCAGATTCCAGATTCCAACCACCCTCTGGGTGAAAATACTTTTCCCCAAATCCCCTCTAAATCTCCTGCCCCTTATCTTAAATCTATGCCCCTGGTTATTGACCCCTCCGCTAAGGGTAAAAGTTTCTTTCTATCTAATCTATCAATGCCCCTCATAATTTTGTATATCTCAATCATGTGCCCCCTCAGCCTTCTCTGCTCTCAGGAAAACAACCCTAGCCTTTTCAGTCTCTCTTCATAGCTGAAACGCTCCAGCCCAGGCAACATCCTGGTGAATCTCCTCTGCACCCTCTCCAGTGCAATCACATCCTTCCTATAGTGTGGTGCCCAGAACTGTACACAATACTCTAGCTGTAGCCTAACTAGTGTTTTATACAGCTCCATCATAACCTCCCTACTCTTATATTCTCTGCCTCGGTTAATAAAGGCAAGTATCCCATATGCCTTCCTAATCTTACCTACCTGTGCTGCTGCCTTCAGTGATCTATGGACAAGTAAGCAAGGTCCCTCTGACCTTTTCTACTTCCTAGTGTCCTACCATCCATTGTATATTCTCTTGCCTTGTTAGTCCTCCCAAAATGCATCACCTCACACTTCTCAGGATTAAATTCCATTTGCTCTACCCATTTTACCAGCCTGTAATCTAAGGCTTTCCTCCTCACTATTTACGACACCACCAATTTTTGTGTCATCTGCGAACTTACTGATCATACCTCCTATATTTGCGTCTAAATCATTAATCTACACTACAAACAGCAAGGGTCCCAGCACTGATCCCTGCGGTACACCACTGGTCACAGGCTTCCACTCGCAGAAACAACCCTCGACCATTACCCTCTGCCTCCTACCACTAAGCCAATTTTGTATCCAATTTGCCAAATTGCCCTGGATCCCATGGGCTCTTACCTTCTTAACCAATCTCCCATGCAGGACCGTATCAAAAGCCTTACTGAAGTACAGGTAGACTACATCAACTGCTTTACCCTCATCTACACATCTCACCTCCTCATAAAACTCAATCAAGTTAGTTAGACACAACCTCCCCCTAACAAAGCCATGCTGATTATCCCTGATTAATCCCTGCCTCTCCAAGTGGCGATTAATCCTGTCCCTCAGAATTTTTTCCAATAGTTCTCCAACCACTGATGTTAGACTCACCAGCCTGTAATTACCTGGTTTATCCCTGCTAACCTTCTTGAATAATGGTACCACATTCTAAATCCTCCAGTCCTCTGGTACCTCTCCTGAGGCCAGAGAGGATTTGAAGATTTGTATCAGAGCTCCTGCTATCTCTTCCCTTGCCTCACCTAACAGCCTAGGATACATCTCATCTGGGCCTGGGGATTTATCCACTTTTAAGCCCGCTAAAACATCTGATACTTCCTCCCTTTCAATGCTAATATGTTCAAGTATATCATAATCCCCCTCCCTGATCTCTGCACCTACATCGTTCTTCTCCGTTGTGAACACAGCTGAAAAGTAATAATTTAAAACCTCACCTATATCCTCCGACTCCACACAGATTGCCACTTAGGTCCCTAATGGGCCCTACTCTTTCCCTGCTTAAACTCTTGCCCTGAATATACTTATAAAATGCCTTATGATTTTCCTTTATCTTGCCCACCAGTGTTTCTCATGTCTCCTCTTCGCTCTCCTAATTACTTTTTACGTACCCCCCTACACTCTCTGTACTCCTCTAGTGCCTACACTGTTTTCAGTGCTCCGAATCTGCCGTAAGCTTCCTTTTTTTTCCTGATCCAATCTTCTATATCTCTTGACATCCAGGGTTCCCTGGACTTGTTGGTCCTAACTTTCACCTTAACGGGTACATGTTGGCTCTGAACTCTCACTATTTCCTCTTTGAATAATTCCCACTGGTCAAATGTAGACTTTCCTGCAAGTAGCTGCTCCCAGTCCACTTTGGCCAGGTCCTGTTTTATCTTTTATTTTATTTCCAAAATATACTTTATTCATAAAAATCTGTAAAAAATACATAACCAAACAGTTTCAAACAGCACCAAGTCAAAAAATACAAACAGTGCAAAGGAGATCAGTTTCCTTCAATACAATCATGAGTTGCCTCACAACCCTTCTATTTCATTTCTCATGCCATATACATTTTTACATTTTACAGCAGACAAAATTTTCCCGATACAGGTCGAGGGGTTTCCCATGGATCCAGCCCCTCAGTTCAGCTTGGTGGGGTGATCTTACACAGTGGTCTTTCCCCATTGAGCCTTTGTTGCGGCTGCCCCAAGCTTTAGTGCGCCCCTTTGGCAGGTCCTGTTTTATCATACTGTTAATTTCCAGAACAAGGAGGCATAATTGCAAAATTAGAGCCAGATGGTTCAGAGGCGATGTCAGGGAGCACTTCTTCACACAAACAGTAGTGAAAATCGAGAACTCTCTCCTGCAAAAATCTGCTGAGGCTACAAGGCCAATTAAAATTTTCAAAACTACAGTTGAAAGATTTTTGTTAGACAAGGTTACGGACCAAGGTGGGTAAATGCAGTTAAGATATAGATCAGCCATGATCTAATTAAATGCCAGAACAAGCTCAAGGGGGTGAATGGCCTCCTCCTGTTCCTGTGATCCTCCTTGAGTGAGATTAAGTTGGAAATTAACAAAGAATTAGAATAGTTTTTGTTTTATTGGAGGGTGGGGGGTGGGCAGTGGGGAATCTGTGCTCACCAGGAACTGAATTAAGGTTGTCCAACAATTTCACTGTTCGAAATCTGGAACACTCCCCCCCTCCCCCCCCCCACCAAAAAGCTGCTGAGGCTGGGGGTCAATTTCATAACTAGCAGACAGACATGAATTGATCATACCAACCCTTTTCAATATATCTTCATTCTTGGGATGTGGCCATTGCTGGCAAGATTGCTGGGAGTAAGGGGCACACGGAGAGTAGAGTTCACCTGAGCAAGACGTAGTCAGAGTGTGAAGGTCGGAATTTGTTTCACATGGTAAGTTCTGGTAAGTTTTTCTCAAGTTTCAATTTAGATTAAGAGTCAGGCTCTGACATAGAACTTTCAAACTTCAATTTAGTTAAATTGCCGTGTTAAACAGGGAGCTGTTTGGCATTGACAGTTATCTGTCAACCATATGAAAGTAGTTGAATAGGTGTTAATTACTGTAGCAGGAAGCTGAGCTCGCTGGTGACTCACCAAAGGATCTCTCAAAGCACTCAGGTTTTCAAACTGCACAGAGTGAGGGGCGCACGGAGATGAGACTTGGCTTAACTGAGACGTCGTCAGAGTGTGAAGATGGGAATTTGGTTCACGTGGGAATTTGGTGCAGAGGGGAAAAAGTTTGAGGAGCTAAGGTGGAGAGCATTCCAAAGAAAATTGACATGTGACATTACAGCAAAGATGGTGAACATTTTCTCTTGTTCTCTTATCTAAACTAAGGAATTTTAATTGGGGTTAGTATTACATTAATTGAAATAATAAGAATCTTCTGAGTCTCAGGTAATTTATTAGTAAGGTTTTATTAGTAGTAGTAAGGTTTACCAGCAGTAGTAAAGCTTATTAGTAGTAGTGGGGTTTAGTAATTATAAATTAATAAAGAAAAATAAATTAATTAACACATAATAAAGATGGCAGGGCAAGTGATGTGTTGCGACTGCAGTATGTGAGAGCTGTTGGACGCCAGTGTGATCCAGCGCAAACACATGTGCAGCAAGTGCCTGCAGCTCAAAGAGCTTCGGCTCAGAGTCAGTGAACTGGAGGCCGAGATCCAGACACCGTGATGCGTTAAGGAGGGGCAAAGTTACCTGGACATTTTGTTCTAGAAGGCAGTCACACTCCTTAGGATAGCATCTTCTGATTTGGCCTGTGGTCAGGGAAAGGAGGGTATGACTGCTATTGAGGCAGGTATGGGGATCAAGAAGGTAGAAGTGGAGGAGCCTCAGCCATTGCAATTGTCCAGCAGGTTTGAGGTTCTTTCAGCTTGTATGGATGAGAACGAGGGCTGCAGGGTGGATGAGCAAACTGATCATAGCACCATGGTACAGGAAGCCATTCAAGTGGGTGGATTAAATAGGAATGTAGTGGTAGTAGGAGATAGCATAGTCAGGGGGATAGACACAGTTCTCTGCGGTCAAGAGCAAGTGTCCAGAAGGCTGTGTTGCCTGCCCCGTGCCAGGGTCCTGTACTTCTGTGCAGGGCTAGAGAGGAACTTGCAGTGGGAGGGGAAGGATCCAGTTGTGGTCTACATGGGTACCGATGACATAGAGAAGACTAGAAAAAAGGTTCTGCATAGGGAATACGAGCAGCTAGGGGCTAAATTAAAAAGCAGAACCTCGAAGGTAATAATCTCTGGATTATTACCTGAGCCACGAGCAAATTAGTGTAGGGCAAATAAGATTATAGAGTTAAATGCGTGGCTCAAAGATTAGTGTGGGAGAAATGGGTTTCGATTCTTGGGGCACTGGAACCAGTACTGGGGAAAGTGAGAGCTATACTGTTGGGACAGTCTTCACCTGAACCATGCTGAGACAATGTTCTAGAAAGTCATGTAACTAGGGCAGTAGAGGGAGTGAGGGATTAAGTGGGACAAAATGTGATAATTTAAAGAGAGAAAATGCAAGACAGCAAGGTAGCAGTGAGGGTAATGATAATCAGGGTGTGGCAGGAAGGGACAGAGTGTATAAATTAAAGAATGTGCCAGCAGATAAAGCTAGAGGTTGTGAAAATAATAAAAAGGCAGAATTAAAGGCACGCTATCTGAATGCACACAGCATTTGCAAAAAGGTAGATGAATTGACTGCACAAATAGAAGTAAACAGTATGATCTAATTAGCATTATGGCAATGTGGCTGCTGGGTGACCAAGGCTGGGAACTGAATGTTCAAGGATATTTGATATTTAGGACAGATAGGCAAAAAAGGAAAAGAAGGTGGGGTAGCGCTGTTAATAAAGGATGAGATCAGAACACTCGTGAGAGAGGATCTTACATCGAAAGATCAAGATGTAGAATCAGTTTGGGTTGAGCTAAGAAACAGCAAGGGGCAGCAAACATTGGTAGGAGTTGTTTATAGTCCACCAATCAGTTGTGGTAATGTAGGGCATGGTATAAATCAAGAAATTAGAGGTGCACGTAACAAGGGTAATACAGCAGTCATGGGGGACTTCAATCTACATAAAGACTGGGTAAATCTAATTAGCACTAATGCTGTGGTGACAAATTCCTGGACTGTATACGAGATGGTTTTCTAGAACGGTATGGTGAGGAATCAACCAGAGAATGGGCTATTTTAGATCTGATATTGTATAATGAGACAGGGCTAATTAATAATCTCATTGTAAAGAAGTCTCTAGGGAAGAGATGATATGATGGAATTTTACTTTAAGTTTGAAAGTGATGTATTTCAATCCAAAACTGGGATCTTAAATCTACACGAAGGAAACCATGAAGGTATGAGGGGCATGTTGGCTGTGGTAGATTTGGAAAGTATATTAGAAGGTATGATAGTAGACAGGCAATGGCTAGCATTTAAAGAATGAATATATGGTTTACAACAAATTTACATTCCTTTGAGGCACAAAAGCCCAGCAGGAAAAGTGATCCAACCATGGCTAACAAGACTAGTTAAAGATTGTATTAGATCAAAAGAAATGTTTATAAAGCTGCCAAAAAAGTAGTAAGGGAGGACCAAGAAACTGATAAAGAAAGAGAAAATAGAAATGAAAGTAAACTACTGAGAAACATAAAAACAGACTGTAAAAGCTTCTATAGGTATGTAAAAAGAAAAAGATTAGCAAAGACAAATGTAGGCCCATTACTGGCAGAGTCAGGGGAATTTATAATGGCGAATAAGGAATTAGCAGAGAAACTAAACAAATACTTTGTATCTGTCTTCATGGAGGAAGATACAACAAATCTCCCAGAAATCTCAGAGAACCGAGGGTCTAGCGAGAATGAGGAACTGAAAGAAATTAGTATTAACAGAAAAGTAGTACTGGAGAAATTACAGGGACTGAAAGTTGATAAATCCCCTCAACCTGATGATCAACATCCCAGAGAGTTGAAAGAGGTGGCTGTAGAGATACTGCGCTGGATGGTCAAACACCTTTGAGCACCAATCATCACTGAAATGACCCTCCAGCCTACTTGGACCAGCCCTTCATTTGCCAGTGACTACACGGGCGTCCCACAGCATCCCACCAGAAGATCTTGAAGCCTGTGTAACCTGTTTGTGGCCCTGGCAGAGACAAGAACCCGGGTGGCCTCACTGCTCAGTGATTGCTCCCTGCGTGTCCTCCTTCAGACTGTTGAGGCAAAGCAGGAGGTCCTCTTCCCTCAAGACCGAAGGAGGAGACCTCCCCAGCAAACCAGGCAGACTGGAGGTAGCAGAGGCAGTAAGCAGCCATAAGGTCATACACAGAACCTGGATCCAGTGCCACAAGTGAGTCAACGACCTTCTCTGCTCTTCCAGGCTGTGATAAAACTCAGTCTCACTTGGGTCGGAAGCAAATGGGTGACTGTGTGGATGTTGGGACATGGAAGATGGAGGAAATGGCTTCAGCTCTGTCATGGGGCATGTGCCTGGTAAATCTGAGCTGCACAAGGGTGCCAGAGTACCAGACTAACACTTGCATGACACTGGCCCCAGAGGCTGCAGCAAGCACGAGGAGCAGGTGGTCTCTGATGTCTGAGCATTTAAATGATTCTCGTGTGTCCCTCCAGGAGAAGAGGGCCCAGAATGTCAGAGAAAGGGCACAGACCAGTGCTGGCGTACCCCTGTTGACCATCTTGATGCCAATGAAGGAAGAGGCGCTGCAACTGGCTGGCGACCAGGGAGGCCGATCCGTTGCAGATGGTGAGGCTGGAGCCTCTATTGAGGAGAGTGAGTTCCTCAGGTGACAGGTGCAGGGGGGAAGCAACAGGCAAGCATGAGGGATGGGTATGCGTTCCAAGTTACAGACATGTGGCTGATCTGCAGCCAACTCTGTGCGCTTCCGTCTGAAGGGTCGCACAGGCTTCCTGTTTTCTCCCACAGGTAAATCCCAACAACGACCAGCTGACATCTCCGGGGCACATCCGTCCACCTCTGAAGAGGGGACTTTAGAGGGTGCAGCGATACATCCTTGTCCTGCACCCTCCACCAGCTCAGAGACTGTCACCTTGGTGGGCCAACTCACGGGTAGAGACGAGGGCTCACAACCTGAAACCAGCACTGCACAAGTGCCAGACCAGCTGCTGGAGACCAGCCCCATGCTGAGCCCCAGGCTGATGATAAGCCTCTGAAATTGGCGGCAGATGCTGGAGGTGCAGCTTGAGCTGCGTGAAGATCTGGTGAAAATTCCAGAGAGCATGCGCGCCTTGGCTCGAGCAGTGCTGCCCTGTCCCTCTCAACTGCGTGCGTGCCCTCCTCCATCGAGAGATTGACAACTCTCATGGACAGCCAGATCCAGCAGACCAATCAGTGGCAGCTGGAGATGCGCGTGGACGTGTATGCCATCTCCTTGTCCATGTGCTCTATGCAACAATGACAAGGGGAGAGGGGACGAAAGATGCTGTAAAAATGCATGTCTTTCTTTTAGAGCAACAACAACCTGTAATTATATAGCACCTTCAACGTAAGGAAACACCCCAAGGTGCTTGAAACAGAAACAGACCATTTGGCCCACCAGGTTTGAGCTGGCGTTTTATCTTTGTGAGCCCCAACATTGTCACACATTATGCCCCCCACCCCAAAGCTCTCAAGGTTCAATATTCTGAGCTCACACTCAGCATTTTAACAATTCTAAACCCATTAGGAGATTCACATGCATTCAATATTAGGGATTAAGTGGAAACATAAGAACGGGGTAGGCCATTCTGCCCCTTGAGTCCATTCAATTAGATATTTATGCTACAAATCCATTTACTTTCCTGTGATCCATGTTCCTTGAAATCCTTGCCTAATAAAAATCTGTTACAGATTATGTCAGCACAAAATGTGTCCATTCAGCCCTTCATGTGTGTACTATCTCTTTTGAAACAGCTATCTAATTAATCATATAGCTCTGCTCTTTCCCTATATATCTGCAAGGTTTTCCTCTACAAATACATATTCGTCCTCTTTTTTAAAAAAAAACTACTGAATCTACTTTCACCACCCTTTCAGGCAGTGCATTCCAGATCATAACAACTCACTGCGTAAATGTTTCTTTCCTCATCTCCATCCCTGGGTTCTTTTGTTAATTATCTTAAGTCTGTGTCTTCTGATTGGAAAGATAACGAGTGACCCTCCTGCTACTGGAACTGTTGATCTCAGTTTTTAAGTACTTCAATAGACTCCAGCCCCCACAACCTTTTGGGAAAGTGAGTTGCAGATTTCTTTGTTTGAAAAGTGCTTCCTAATTTCCTCTCCTAAATGGCCTGCCAACTAAGTTTAAGATGGCAGCCTCTTGATCTAGACTGTCCCAAAAGAGGAAAAGAGGAAATAGCTTCACTGTATCTACTGGATCAAATCCTTCCATCACTTTAAAAACCTCAATTAAATCACCCCACCTCTAACTTCCCCCATTCTTGACACGAGAGAAAAAAAACGCCTCCAGTTAAGCTGCTGTGTAACCCAAAATACCCAATGCCAGATGGGGTCAAAGGTCAGTTTAATTAGGCTTTAAAGCAAGCATGAGCTGAAACACAAACAAATAGTTTGTAAGTTTGGCTAGAGGTGGGGAGGGGAAGGGTGGGAGTCAAGGTGCCTTGTTCACCAGGGAATGATGGACGTGACGACATTTGAGGAAAAGGCTCTTGTCATTTTCAAGGCAAGGGCCCCCTCTTGTCTGCGAGGCTGAAAATGTTTAAATTCCACGCTACTCGCAGAGTCGGATTACTGACAGGGTTCAGATCAATTAAAGTGACAAATTGCAACAGACTGGCTGGTGCGATGGTGTCCCAGTTCTATCCTTTCTCCTTGTTGAACCTACACCAGGCAAGGTGAGGTGATGTCTGTCAACGGGCTCTGGGTTACAGTCTCTGAGTCTGGCTTGTTTAAGTCAATTACAGTGCACAACCCATAAAAGCTTATGCTAGGTGAAAGAAAGTTCTTGCGTTTCTATAGCACCTTTCATGATTCAGGACATCCCAAAGTGCTTTACAGCCAATGAAACACCTTGGAAGTGTATTCACTGTTGTATTGTAGGAAGCGCAACAGCCAATTTATGCACAGTAAGGACCCAGAAATAAATAAGTGCCTAAATAATCTGTTTTAGTGATGTTGATTGAGGTATAAATTTTGGCCAGAAAGCACTCCACTGTTCTTCTTTGAAATAGTGCAACAGAATCTTTGAGAGTGCAGTTTGAGCTTCAGTTTAACATGTGCAGCACTCCCTCTGTACTGCACTGAAATGCCAGCTTAGATTATGTATTCAGTTCTCCTCAGTGGGATATAAACCCACAAACCTCACAAAGCACAGGTAAGAGTGCTACCACTAACCTAAGGCTGACGACCTGTGAATGCTGTGTACAATCTGACAGTCTGGGAGAGCGAAACCCATTGTCCATCAGGTGTTACACTCTGCTTTGAAAAGGGTCTTTGATCTGGTAACTAAGATCCCTGGCTTGTTTCCAGGCACACTTGGTGTGAGGTCAAATGTCTCCAACTCGCTGCCTACGAGGGTGGTGGAAGCGGAGATGATGATTGTTTTCAGAATGAAATTGGATGGGCACTTGAGGGAAATAAACTTACAGGGCTACGGGGTTAGAACCAGGGAATGGGACTGATTGGATTGCTCAGCAGAGAGCTGGCATGGCCTCGATGGGCCAAATAGCCTCCTTCTGTGCCATTATGACTCTATGCCATGCAAATTTATGTTTGCAACATTTCTGTGCCAGTTCCAGCCCTCTGTCAAATTCTGAACTCAGGATCAGCTCCTTCAAGAGCTAGTGCCTCTTCTGCTGTGGTTAATACTGCTACCAACATGAGACCTGCAGCTCTGGAGTGCGATTCGAGCTGTTCTTCCCTCTCTGATATACATTCTGAGCTGCTAGGAACATAGAAACATTGTTATGTTTACATGGGGTAACTGGGTTCAGTTTTGATATCTGATTTGTCTCTGAGCAATGCAAGTATCACACTTGTGTTAAATCACCTTCAGGTTTATTTACAGAACAGTAATTATAAAGTTCTTACATGATTACTCTGAAGCTCCACCCATAGGCTTGAGCAAGCAAACACAGTGAACACAGATAGTGGACAGACTGATACAATGAAACCCTGATCAATCAAACACTACAAACATAAGAACAGGAGTAGGCTATTCCACCACTGTAACTTCAAAGTTAACCTCATCTCAACTGCATTTATCCTCCATTGTTTCATATCCATTGATACCATTAGCTAACAAATATCTATTGGTCTCAGTCTTGAAAATTTTCATTGACCTTTGGGGCGGAGAGAGGCATGTGGAATTAAGCACAACTGCTCTTTCAAAGAGCTAGCACAGGCATGATGGGCTGAATAACCTCCTGCTGTGCTGTAAGTTTTGATGATTCTATTCTACACACCACCTGATTTTCCTCTTCATTGAAGTCATCATCTGGTCTGTTTTACACCACTGCCCAGAATTACAATGACCTCCCGCCCCCAGGATAGAGTTTGAGAGAATAAATAGTGATGTGCTATTTTCCACTGGTCAGCCAATAATAATAGAGACCTAAGCAGGACTAGTACTAGAAACAGAAAGGAGGAGATCAGAAGAATTGGTTTTCACAGGCAATTTGGAAGAGATTAGTATGAGTGAAGCTGTTTCAAACCCAACATTTAACAGGGAATTAGATAAATGCTTGAAGAGGAGAAATATTAAAGGGTATGGGGAAAGAAGAGCAGGGATATCGGGTTAGAATCATAGAATGATACAGCACAATAGAAGGCCATTCAGCCCATTGAGCCTATGCTAGCTCTTTGGTAGAGCTATCCAATTATTCCACTCCTCCATCTTTCCCCAGAGCTCTACAATTTTTCCCTTCAAGTTCCCTTTTGAATGTCACTATTGAATCTGCTTCCACCACCCTTTCAGACAATGCATTCCAGTTCATATCAGCCCGGACTTTGTAGTCAGCAGCAACGGAATGGTAATCGCCATGCTCACAGCTCATTGCGCTTACAATGGAAACAATGGAGGATAAATTTTATTCGCTTTTGAGTGGCAATTTGCTGTCATCGGGCATCTGAAGCAGCATAGCACCCTCTAAAGGGAATGTAAAGCACACATGAACAGGGCAAGCAATCAAATTGAGGAAGCCTCACTGAGACAGGCAGAGTCTAAACAAAGAAGTATACATTAGAATATTCATTTATTCAATTGTCATGCAGGCCCCACCTGCCAAGAATGAGACACATTAATTTTGCCACATGAACATTGATTTTTAAACTGTTATTGGAGTAAAGAAAGAACTTGTTTTATGAAAAAACACCAGACCCTTAACTGGAAAGACATTTGCATAGTCACAGACAGCACTTGAAAAGGACAAAGGGGCCACTCCCTGCTCCAATTTAATCTACAATGGACTTTTGATTACCAGATGTTGAAGGTGGAGAAACTAGCTTTTCAGGTTAACTGCTAAGATGGCCGAATACACAAACAGACGTGGTCAGACCAGTTTAGTCACATGACTAACTGGCTGTTGGAGTTTTTTGAATTTGAACTTCCTACAGAGTTTTAAAACTCAGAAAGCTGTTTTCTCCTGGACTGGAAAAGAACTCTCCTTTCCGCTCTCATCTCACTCTGACTAGCTTCAAATCCATTGACGACATATGAACCCCGAGAGAGAAAAGTCTATGACAGTGAAAAAGATTTAAGAAGAATACTGGGCCCCAACGAAAAACAAGATCTACCTACAAACAAGGACTACAGCGAGCTGAAAGACCAGTAACACAAACTCCTCTTCAGAGATTGCCTCAAACCTCTCCACTATTTTTCTTCTCTTTTCTGTCTCTATTTGCATGTGCGTATCGCTTATGCATACTAGCATGGGGCGTGACGTGTATCCATGGGCTTTAACCAAGTTAGAGTTTAAGTTAAAGTTTAATAAAATTTAATTTTCTTCTTCAAATTAAGAAAGTCTGTTTGTGCTCATTTCTTTGCCTTATAATTGGAAAGCAGTGAACAAGGATTCACCAAGGGAGAGCTCAAAACACGGTGTGTTTAAAATTAAAACCCTGTTACAACAAGACTAAGTGAAGGCTGAAAGAGACCCGTAGACACCTTCTTTCTCAGCTATTCATAACACAATGTAAAATCATGTATGGAAAGTAAAATAAAGAGTGGGAAAGAAAGATGGGATCTTGAAAGAGAGACAAAAGAGATAGAAAAACTAAATTAATTTTAATTTTTAATTTTTTAAAAAATCCCCAAGAATAAGTAAATTCTGAAGGAATGAGACTCCACACTTGTAAAATTAAAATTTCAGGACCAGTAATGTTGGTTGGTAATAGTTAAGACTTAGCATGCTGTTAAAAAGATCACATAGACCTGAATGCACCAGCTGTAACTTTTTCTTTTGGTTTGTTTAGTGATTAACTAGTGGGTAATTATTGCAACTTCACGGTCTTAAACTGATTTCAATGAGACTATCAGCGAGGTACTGGTGTCGTGAAACTAGTGGAGGGTCAGAGCAAATTGGACAACAACTTCTGATTTCTGTATTTAACTGTACATGTACAGGTGTCAGAAACTGCTGTCCAATTTACTCCATAATAACGGCGAGTGCTTTTAAGCTCACTACTACTTCTATGGCACACTGACACGGAACACAAAAGTCCGAGTGTTTCAAGCCTGTGTCCTCAATACCTTGCTCTACGGCAGCGAGGCCTGGACAATGTATGTCAGCCAAGAGCGATGCCTCAACGTATTCCATCTTCGCTGTCTCTGGAGAATCCTTGGCATCAGGTGGCAGGACTGTACCTCCAATAAAAACATAAGAACTAGGAGCAGGAGTAGGCAATTCAGCCCCTCAAGCTTGCTCTGTCATTTAATACGATCATGGCTGATCTCATCTCGGCCTCAACTCCACTTTCCTGCCCGTTCTCCATAACCCTTCAACCCTTTACTAATTAAAAATCTGTCTATCTCCTCCTTAAATTTATTCAATGTCCCGGCATCCACCACACTCTGGGGTAATGAATTCCACAGACTCACGACCCTTTGAGAGAAGTAATTTCTCCTCATCTCTGTTTTAATTCTGCTACCCCTTATCCTAAAACTATGACCTCTTGTTCTAGATGTCCCCACCAGAGGAAACTTCCTCTCCATGTGTACTTTGTTAATCCCCTTAATCATCTTATATACCTCAATTAGATATCCTCTCATTCTTCTAAACTCTAGAGAGTAAAGGCCTAATCTGCTCAATCTCTCTTCATAAGACAAACCCTTCATCTCTGGAATCAATTTAGTGAACCTCCTCTGAACTGCCTCCAATGCAACTACATCCCTCCTCAAGTAAAGGGACCAAAACTGTACGGAATGCTGCAGTTGCTGTCTCACTAATGCCTTGTACAGCTGCAGCAACACTTCCCTACTTTTATACTCTATTCCTTTAGCAATAAATGCCAAAATTCCATTTGCCTTCCTTATTACCCGCTGCACCTGCATACTAGTTTTCAGCGATTCATGCATGAGGACACCCAGATCCCTCTGCACCGAAGCACTCTGAAGTTTCTCTCCATTTAGATAATAATGTGCCTTTCTATTCTTCCGACCAAAATGGATAACCTCACACATATCCACGTTAAACTCCATCTACCAAATTTTGCCCATTCACCTAACCTATCCATATTCATTTGTAAATTTCTTATTTCTTTATTGCAACTTACTATCAGAAGTGAATTAATTTATTAATAATTTATTAATTAAATTCTAACTGTAGAAGTCCTCGATGCAGCCAACATCCCCAGGCATAAATATGCCCTACTGAGCCAATGGCGCTTGAGATGGCTTGGCCATGTGAGCTGCATAGAAGATGGCAGGATCCCCAAGGACGTATTGTACAGCGAGCGCGTCACTGGTATCAGACCCACCGGCCGTCCATGTCTCCACTTTAAAGACGTCTGCAAACGCGACATGAAGTCTTGCGACATTGATCACAAGTCGTGGAAGCCAGTTGCCAGCGATCGCCAGAGATGGTGGACAGCTATAAAGGCGGGGCTGAAGCAAGGTAAGTCGAAGAGACTCAGCAGTTGGCAAGAAAAAAGACAGAAGTGCAAGGGGAGAGCCAACTGTGTAACAGCCCCGACCAACCAACTTTACCTGCAGCACTTGTGGAAGAGCCACTCTAGAATTGGCCTTTATAGCCACTCCAGGTGCTGCTCCACAAACCACTGACCACCTCTAGGCACTTACCCATTGTCTCTCGAGACAAGGAGGCCAAAAAGGAAAGGAATTACATCTATCTCAGAAACAAAGTCAAATTAACTTTCTGTGTTAAAAAAAAGTTTCCTCATGTCGCCTTTGTTTTTTTCCCCAATCACCTTAACTCTGTGTCCTATAGTTATCGATCGCTCTGCTACTTTTCAACCTCTGGTGAATAACGACTCTAAGAAATCAGTGGGTGGTTTAAAAATAAAAGTGAAGATGCACTTTTAAGTGGTGCAGACTTGAAAGGTAAAGGTAAGTCGAGATGTTTATTTTGGCTTCTCTGCCTCTCGAGTGGCTCATACTATGTTACTGAGTAACCTGTATATGATTCAGCCTTTTGTTTGGTGAGAGTTCACTGCCGTTACCAACAGCTTCTTCAAAGGTGTCATTGAGACAGTGGTGTTGGGGGGGTTGGGAGTTGGGGGAGGGGAGGAATGGAACGGGACCTGGCGGCAGATGAAACACACGCAGACAGTGGGAGGAGGCCCTCAGTATCAGTTCCAGATGCATGTGCAGGCTATCAGTCTGCTGTCAGATATGTTACCTTTTCTCTGCCAGTGCTGATGAAAGAATTTGCTCTTCCTTGTGCTGACAAGGGCAGGCACTGATGATGCAGGTAGGAGCAAAAGATGGGGAGCTTAAAAAAAAATGGTGGGTGCCAAGGAACAGGAGAGAGAGAACTCAACCTACCATAGCTTCTCTCTGAGCCTCTCTCAAATGCAGGGGACCTCAAAGCCCATCTTTACGGCAACCTAGCTGAAGTTTGTAAGATTGCCAAAGGGTTTAATTAAATTGATCCACACCAAACTGTATATCTGTGGGAAGGGCGCAGGGAGACAGAAAGGTTTTAAATATTTGTTCTGGGGATCGGGGTGTCACTGGCATGGATAGCATTTATTGCCTGTCCCTAGTCGGCCTTGAGAAGATGGTGGTGAACTTTCTCCTTGAAACTCTATGAGCCTTTGCCCTGATTTTATTAGAGCAGAGTTGTCAAATGAGTGGTGGGACAAATTAGGGATCAAAATGGAGATCCACTGGTGAAGGCAGAAGGCATGGCTGCGTTTCGAAATGAATATTTTGTATTGAGGTTAACCAAGGAATCGGACTTTGCCAAAGCTATGATAAATGTGGAGGTTGACAGCACACTGGATGAGATAACACAAGAACACAAGAGATAGGAGCAGGAGTAGACCATGTGGCCCATCGAGCCTGCTCCGCCATTCAATATAATTGTGGCTGATCTTGGGCTTCAATTCCACTTTCCTGCCCAGTTCCCATATCCCTTGATTCCCTGAGAGACCAAAAATCTATCTATCCCAGCCTTAAATGGGATGGAGCATCCACAACCCTCTAGAGGAGAGAATTCCAAAGATTCACAACCCTTTGAGTGTAATAATTTAGCTCATCTCAGTCCTGAACGACTGGCCCTTTGTCCTGAGACTGTGTCCCCGTGTTCTAGATACCCTGACCAGTGGGGACAATCTCTCAGCTTCTACCCTATCAAGTCCTTTCAGAATCTTGTATGTCTCAATTAGATCACCTCTCATTCTTCTAAACTCCGGAAAATATTGGCCCAATTTACTCAGCCTCTCATCATAGGACAATCCCTTCATCCCAGAGGCCAATTTAGTAAATCTTTCCTGCACTGCCTCCAGTGCAAGTATATCCTTTCATAAATGTGGAGACAAAAACTGCACACAGTATTGCAGGTGCAGTCTCACCAAAGCCCCGTACAATTTTAGTAAGACTTCTTTATTCCTGTACTCCAATCCCCTTGCAATAAAGGGCAACATGCCATTTGCCTTCCTAATAGCCTGCTGCACCTGCATGTTAACTTTGTGCATTCCTTGTCACAAGTTCCCCCAAAGTCTCCCTGAGCATCAACACTTACCAGTTTCATATCTTTTTAAAAATACTCTGCTTTTCTATTTTTATGACCAAAGTGAACAACTTCACACTTCCCTACATTATACTCCATTTGCCATCTTGTTGTCTATTCACTTAACCTGTCTATATCTCTTTGTAGCCTCTCTACATCCTCCCCGCAGCTTACCTTTCCTCCAAGCTTTGTATCATCAGCAAACTTAGATACATTACTCTCTGTCTCTTCATCCAAGTCATTAATATAGAGTGTAAATAGCTGAGGCCCAGCACTGATCCTTGCGGCATCCCACTATTCACTGCCTGTCAACTCGAAAATGCCCTGTTTATGCCCACTCTCTGCTTCCTGTCTGTTAACCAATCTTCTTTCCACACTAATGTATTACCCCCAACACCATGAGCCCTTATCTTTCCTATTAATCTTTTATGTGGTACCTTCTCGAATGCCTTTTCAAAAGCCAGGTATATTACATCTACTGGTTCCCCTTTATTTACCCTATTGGTTACATCCTCAAAAAATGCTAATAAATTTGTTAAACAGGATCTCCCTTTAGTAAAACTATGCTGACTTGTTCTAATCAGACTATGCTTTTCCAAGTGCAATATTAAGACTTCTTTAATAATAGTTTCCAGCATCTTCCCAATGACTGATGTTGGGCTAACTGGCCTGTAGTTCCCTGTTTTATCTCTACCTTCGCTCAAGTGCCAGGCAAAGATCAACTCCAACAAGAGAGAATCTAACCATCTCCCCTTCACTATCTCTGACTCTGCCACCATCAACATCCTGGGGGTTACCATTGACCAGAAACTGAACTGGACCAGCCATATAAATGCAGTGACTACAAAAGCAGGTCAGAGACTGGAAATTCTGCGGTGAGTAACTCACCTCCTGACTCCCCAATGTCTGTCCACCATCTACAAGCCACAAGTCAGGAGTGTGATGGAATACTCTCCACTTGCCAGGATGAGTGCAGCTGCAACATCACTCAAGAAGCTCGACACCATCAAGGCCAAAGCAGCCCACTTGATTGGTACCCCATCCACCACCTTCAACATTCACTCCCTCCACCACCAATGCATAGTAGCAGCAGTATGTACCATATAGAAGATGCAGTGCAGCCAAGGCTCCTTTGGCAATACCTTCCAAACCCGAGGCCTCTACCACCTAGAAGGACAAGAGCAGCTGATGCATGGGAACACGATCGCCTGCAAGTTCGCCTCCAAGTCACACATTCCGACATGAAAATATATCACCACTCCTTCACTGTCGCTGGGTCAAAAGCATGGAACTCCCTTCCTAACAGCACTGCAAGAAACCACATTAAAAATCAGATCAATTTGTGGGAAACAATTTGGGATATTCCTCTCTGACCCGTCTAGGCGATCGTAATTAGTCCAGAAATCACTCTGATCCTGAATTCCCTGAAGTACTGACCTTTTGTAAAAGTTCCAAGAAGAAACAGGTCCAGCTTTTGCTTGAAAGAATTGGCGTCCACCGCAGGAACTGGCAGCCTTTTCCAGAGGTCCCTGATCATGAATACCCTGGGAGTTGTATTTGACCGGAAACTTCAGGACCAGCCGCCTAAATGCTGTGGCTACAAGAGCAGCAAGTAACTCAGCTCCTGACTCACCAAAGCACCACCTACAAGTTGCAAGTCATGAGCGCGATGGAATATGCGCCACTTGCCTGGATCTGCACAAATCCAACAACACTCAAGAAGCCCGACAGCATCCAGGACAAAGCAACCCACTTGTATGGCACCCCAACCACCACCTTCAACATTCACTGTCTCCAACACGGGCACACAGTGGCAGCAGTGTGTATCATCGACCAGATGCTCTGCAGCAACTCGCCAAGCCTCCTTCAACTGCTCCTTCCAAACCCGTAACCTCTATCACCTAGAATGAGTAGGACAGAAGGTGCAAGGGAAGGTCACCACCTGCAACTTTCCCTCCAAGTCACACGCCATCCTGACTTGGAAATATATCACTGTTCCTTCAATATTGCTGGGTCAAAGTCCTGGAACTCCCTCCCTGACAGCACTGTGGGTGTATCTACATCACATAGACTGAAAAGGTTCAAGATGGCAGCTCACCATCACCTTCTCAAGGGCAATTAGGGATGTAAATAAATGCTGGACTTGCCAACAACACCCAAATCCCATAAATGAATAAGTAAAAGAATCTGTTTAACTCAGTGTTAGAGTTGCATTGTTAGACATTTGTGGGTGTATGATTTAGTTAGAGATAATGGAAGCCAGTTTAGCAGTCTAAGTGCAGGAAGCAGGCTCAAACATTGATTGCCTCTTTTTATTATTACTGGGTTAAAAGGTTAAATTATGATGACAGGTTGCATAGACTAGCCTTGTATTCCCTTGAGTATAGAAGATTCACTTAATTGAGGTGTTTAAGATGATTAAAGGATTTGATAGAGTAGATCGAGAGAAGCTAGTTCCTCTGGTGAGGGGAATCCAGAACAAGGAGGCATAACCTTAAAATTACAGCTCGGCCATTCAGGGGTGATATCAGAAAGCACTTCTTCACACAAAAGTAGTGGAAATCTGGAACTCTCTTCCTCCCAAAAATGCTGCTTTGCTGGGAAGTCAATTGATAATATTTAAAAATTATGTGATGAAAACCACACCTGCCGAAAATGAGACATATTAATTTCATCATATGGAACCTTATTTTTTAACTCTTACTGGACTTGAAATAGCTTGCAACAGTGCATGAAAGCATGGCTGCATATTTGCATTCTAAAAGACAATTGACTGAAGAAGACAATGGGAGTGCCTCCCTGATTCAATTAGCCAGATGGATTTTCATCAAGAGACATTGAAAGTGTAAGAGCCAGCATCCACCACCCACCCCACACCCACACCCCCACCACTTAAGCTTGAAGGAATCCACAAAATCTCGCAGGAGAGATTGTTCCAAATAAGGAGCCAGTCACATGACTAACCTGTTGGCCAACTTGGAGTTGCTTGAATTGTGCTCACAGAACAGTTTTGGAAGAGACTGCAATTTGAAGACCAGAGAAGGAAGGTCTCTCCCTGTCTCTCTCTCTCTCTCTCTCTCTCTCACACACACAGAGTTCCAGGGACCCACGGAAGTAACTCAAGCCTCAAGATAGAAGACCATCGAAACAAGTTTGAACGTGTGCACTGGGGCCCAACGAGAACTGCAAGATTTAACTGCAATCAAAGACTTTACATCAAACCTAAACCCAGTAACTGAACACCAGCTATTGCTTCAAACCTTTTCTCCTTTGATTCTTTCTCCTTCTCTGTCTCTATTTGTGTGTGTGTTTATCGTGCATTCTAGCGTGGTCGCGTCGCATATTTCTTGTAGTTTTAATTGAACTAGAGCTTTAAGGTTAATAAACTTACACCTTCCCTGTTTAAATCTGAGAAAACCTGTCTGGTTGATTTCTGTGCCATTACAATTAGAGAGCAGTGAGCAAGGACTCACTGAGGGGAAGCTAAAAATACTGTTTTAAAAATTAAACCCTGTTACGGCCAAACCAGGAAAAGGCTGAGAGGGAACTATTAGATCCCTTTCTCACCTGGTCGTAACAACTAGGATTGATAGATTTTTGTCGGGAGAGGTATTAAGGGTTATGGATCTAAGGTAGGTAGATGAAGTTAAAATACAGATCAGCCATGGTGTAATTGAATAGCAGAACAGGCTCGTGGGGCGAAATGACCTAATCCTGTTCTTATTACTACCAAATATTAACTTTTTTTAAATTTGTGATTGTTTCTCGTGCTCTGCCTGGTAAGCTTTTCAAAGCCAACTAGCATTCCAAGGGTCAAACATAGCATGGGCCGAAAGCACTGTGAAGTTCCTTCTTCTCTACTGACTGGCTCTAGTTGCCACATGTCGGGACATTATAAATGTGCTCATGCCTAGTATTTTAGTGAAATTGCAAAGATTATAAAGATGTCAAGAGGGCTTGACGGGGTAGACACTGAGGCACTGATTCCCCTGGCTGGAGGGTCTAGAACTAGGGGTCACAGTCTCAGGATAAGCGGTCGGCCATTTAGAACTGAGAGGAGGAGAAATTTCTTCATTCAGAGGGTTGCTCAGTCGTTGTGTATATTAAAGACTGAGATTGATAGGTTTTTGGACACTAAGGGAATCAAGGGATATGTAAATTGGTGGGAAAGTGGAGTTGAGGTCGAAGATCACCTATGATCTTAATGAATGGTGGATTTGGCTCGATGGGCCTTCTCCTGTTCTTATTTCTTATATACTTTTTGACTATTCACTAGAAATACGGTCAAGCAGAAATCTTAATGAATACACATGCAATGTCACTTCCCAAAGTGACCTAAACTATGCATCCTATCCTGAGTATAAGACAAGGTTAAACTATTTGAATATGAAGAATAAGTACATTCCTAAAAAAGATTATAGTGTCATCTGATGCTGTTACATTGTACAGAAGGGAGCCAGCAGAGGCTAGCACTAAGTGTCCACAAGCTGCTCTCCCCATTTTCCTTTTCTTCTCACTGCTGCTCATCATCGAGGCTGGAGATCCGTGATACTCCAGGCTAAAAGGGAAAAAAGTCCAGGTCAGAAAAGAAAGAAAGATTTGCATTTATATTGCACTTTTGATGACTACCAGATATCTCAAAGTGCTTTACAGCCAATGAAGTACTTTTGAAATGGAGTCACTGTTGTAATGTGGGAAACACAGCAGCCAATTTGCAAACAGCAAATTCCCACAAATTGCAGTTTGGTAACAACTAGATAATCTGTTTCTCTGATGTTGATTGAGGAATAAATATTGGCCAGAACACCAGAGGTAACTCCCCTGCTCTTCTTCAAAATAGTGCCATGGCACCTTTAACATCCAGCCAAGTAGACAGACAGGGCCTTAGTTTAATATCTCATCTGATAGATGGCACCTCCAACACTATAGCACTCCTTCAGTACAGCACTGGTGTATTAGCTTTGATCTTTTGCTTTTTTTTTAAGCAGACAAGTTCAGGACTAGGACTTGAAACCGGAACCACATGGGCTACCCACTGGGCCACAGCAGTGTGAATTATGCTGAATTACATGCACCCCACATCTCCACCTTTGCCCTGCTAAATTACCTGTAAGTGCATGAACTTCTCTGTCTCACCCCCTCCCCCTCCCTGCACCCCCGACCACGGTTCTGTGCCATAATCCTCACCTGGACCCCTGGTGGGCTGCATTTGTTTATATTCATTCTTGGGATCTAGGTGTTAGTAACAAGACTGGCATTTATTCGCTCCCCAGTTGCTCTTGAGAGGGCTGTGGTGGGTCTCCTTCTTGAACCATTGCTGTCTGAGTGGTGAAGTTGGTCCCAAAGTGCCTTTTGGCAAGTTGTTCCTCGATTTTGACCCAGTAACGATGAAGAACTAATGACTTATATGTCCAAGTCGCGATGGTGCTCTTTACCAGTGTGAATGTAATGCTGGTCCCAAAAGAAGGTCTGGAGTGTGGGAGGTCTTGATGCTTGGAGTCCCCATCCCCTCCCTTCTTAAATCAAAGGCTTTGTTTGAGACAGTAGAGACTCTGCTCCCCCTGCCTCACTCTCACCAAGAACATCCTGTGATCCTAAATGCAAGGCTGGAAGCCTACGTATCTGGACCTGAGCCTAGTTTCCGGCCATTCCAGTAGACTTATCTCCAAGTTAGAGAAGGAGATAGCCATTGACTTTTGGGACCCCAGTTGCTAGATCACAAGACCTATAAAAAGGTGTGTGTCCGATGCCATTGATACACTGGGGTTTATATCATTTATAATGGATCATGCAAGAATTATAAGCCTTCATTGTCCATACACTGTCCCACATTAAATTCTGGCCATCTGTCTTGGCTGATCTCCACTATCTTCTTATTCTCCAGTGTATTAAACCCAAAAGAAGAAAGACTTACATTTATATAGCATCTTTTGCAACCTCAGGACATTCCAAACTGCTTACAATTGAACACTTTTTAAAAATGCAGTCACTGCTGTTACATAGGAAATGCAGCAGCTAATTTGCACACAACAATCACCCACAAATAGCAATATGATTATGACCAGTTTTAACTAAGGGATAAGTATTATCAAATAGAACACACCCATTCTTCTTTAAGTAATTTCATGCATTCTTGCACATTCAAGTAAGAGGACAGATCAGCCTTGGTTTAGTGTTAGCATAGTACTGGGACTTTCAGTCTAAACCTTCTGTTCAGTGCTCTGCAGTGAGACTTGAACCCACAACTTCCCTGATACAGAGGTGACAATGTTACCCACTGAGCCACAGCTGACAGCCAGCATGCAGCCTGATTCCAAAATTCCATCATGGTCTTATCGCACTCTATTTTCGCCAGCCCTAAGTGCCAGCTGGCATCCTTCACTTTTCCGACTCTGCCTTACTCTATCTACGGTTCCCAACTCTGGCTCGACATCCTCCTGGAGTTTTATCACATAACCTCCCACACTGCCCCAGCCAGTCAAACAACCTTTTCTTCCATCTCCAATACTTTTATAATTAATAAACAAAAGTGTGCTAACAAAATGGAAAAACACTCAATTTCCATATAATACCTCTATGATTTTTCACCTGTGTTTCTCACAGCAGCATCTAAACTAATCTTTAATCCTGGAGGGCTGACAACCCTAACTCTCTGTCTTCTTTCCCCCACTGGTGGCGGAGCATTTAGCCATCATGGCTTTGAACTCCAGAACTCTCTTTCTATGTCTCTCACCTTTGCCCAAGCACCCTCTTCCTTCACAACACCCTACAGTTTGACAGTATCAGCACTATCACCCATCTTGCCTCACTCATCCCTAATGCTAGTTTTGTCCCTCGCACCCTGCCCTCACTTTTTGTAAACAACATTAGATGCACCAGGTGACTGCAAGTCACTGTTAGCATTGACAGCAATCTATCAACACAAAGCTACCTCATAAAGAACAAAGAGGAGTTGCAGGGAGAGCTGTAAACTGCTGGTAATAATGGGATCATCTGGTAAAAGTCTACTCTAGCCTCAGGGTCTCAGTGCATAATTAAACATAAGGGCATCTGCTTCATGTTCATTTTAGATGTAGGCACTGTTCTGAATTTAATAATCTTTTCACAAAAAGAAAATTACACCTAAATATTTAGGTAATAAATGTATGAATAATTGATATTACTTAAATAAATGCACCAACATAAATCATTGAAATAAATATGCTCATTGTTAAAGAGTACTTTGCTAAAACCATTGTATATTATTAATCAGTTATTCCTATCCTATGTAGAGCTGCTTTCATTTAGATAAATACAATGGTATCTGTTGGTTAGTTGCCAGAGAGTTCATTCATGAACGTGCTACATTAAGATGAAAACATTTTTTATTATAGATCAACACTTTGCTGATTGAATGTTGTAAAAGCAGTATGCAAATTGTGTGTGTTAATGACAGTGTGAGGTTGGTGTGAATGTGTGCGTTAATGGGAGTACGAGGTTAGGCTGTGTTAATGAGAGTATGAGGTTGGTGTGTGTGTTAATGAGAGTGTGAGGTTGGTGTGTGTGTTAATGAGAGTATGAGGTTGGTGTGTGTGTTAATGGGAGTATGACGTTAGGCTGTGTTAATGAGAGTGTGAGGTTGGTGTGTGTTAATGAGATTACAGGTAGGAGTGTGTGTTAATGACAGTATGAGGTTGTGGTATGTGTTAATGACAGTATGCAGTTGGGGTGTGTATTAAGGAGAGTATGAAGTTGGTTTGTGTATTAATGAGAGTATGAGGTTAGGCTGTGTTAATGACAGTATGAGGTTGGTGTCTGTGTTAATGACATTTTGAGGTTGGTGTGTGTGTGTTAATGACAGCATGAGGTCAATGTGTGTTAATGACAGTATGATCTTGGTGTGTGTGTCAATGACATTATGATGTTGGTGTGTGTGTTAATGAGAGTATGAGGTTGGTGTGTGTATTAATGAGAGTGTGAGGTTGGTGTGTGTGTTAATGAGAGTATGAGGTTGGTGTGTGTATTAATGAGAGTGTGAGGTTGGTGTGTGTGTTAATGAGAGTGTGAGGTTGGTGTGTGTGTTAATGAGAGTGTGAGGTTGGTGTGTGTGTTAATGAGAGTATGATGTTGGTGTGTGTATTAATGAGAGTGTGAGGTTGGTGTGTGTATTAATGAGAGTGTGAGGTTGGTGTGTGTGTTAATGAGAGTGTGAGGTTGGTGTGTGTGTTAATGAGAGTATGATGTTGGTGTGTGTATTAATGAGAGTGTGAGGTTGGTGTGTGTGTTAATGAGAGTGTGAGGTTGGTGTGTGTGTTAATGAGAGTGTGAGGTTGGTGTGTGTGTTAATGAGAGTATGATGTTGGTGTGTGTGTTAATGAGAGTGTGAGGTTGGTGTGTGTATTAATGAGAGTGTGAGGTTGGTGTGTGTGTTAATGAGAGTATGATGTTGGTGTGTGTATTAATGAGAGTGTGAGGTTGGTGTGTGTATTAATGAGAGTATGATGTTGGTGTGTGTGTTAATGAGAGTATGATGTTGGTGTGTGTGTTAATGAGAGTGTGAGGTTGGTGTGTGTATTAATGAGAGTGTGAGGTTGGTGTGTGTATTAATGAGAGTGTGAGGTTGGTGTGTGTGTTAATGAGAGTATGAGGTTGGTGTGTGTGTTAATGAGAGTGTGAGGTTGGTGTGTGTGTTAATGAGAGTGTGAGGTTGGTGTGTGTGTTAATGAGAGTGTGAGGTTGGTGTGTGTGTTAATGAGAGTATGATGTTGGTGTGTGTATTAATGAGAGTGTGAGGTTGGTGTGTGTGTTAATGAGAGTGTGAGGTTGGTGTGTGTGTTAATGAGAGTATGATGTTGGTGTGTGTATTAATGAGAGTGTGAGGTTGGTGTGTGTGTTAATGAGAGTGTGAGGTTGGTGTGTGTGTTAATGAGAGTGTGAGGTTGGTGTGTGTGTTAATGAGAGTGTGAGGTTGGTGTGTGTATTAATGAGAGTGTGAGGTTGGTGTGTGTATTAATGAGAGTATGATGTTGGTGTGTGTGTTAATGAGAGTATGATGTTGGTGTGTGTGTTAATGAGAGTGTGAGGTTGGTGTGTGTATTAATGAGAGTGTGAGGTTGGTGTGTGTGTTAATGAGAGTGTGAGGTTGGTGTGTGTGTTAATGAGAGTATGATGTTGGTGTGTGTGTTAATGAGAGTGTGAGGTTGGTGTGTGTGTTAATGAGAGTGTGGGGTTGGTGTGTGTGTTAATGAGAGTATGATGTTGGTGTGTGTGTTAATGAGAGTGTGAGGTTGGTGTGTGTGTTAATGAGAGTGTGAGGTTGGTGTGTGTGTTAATGAGAGTATGATGTTGGTGTGTGTGTTAATGAGAGTGTGAGGTTGGTGTGTGTGTTAATGAGAGTGTGAGGTTGGTGTGTGTGTTAATGAGAGTGTGAGGTTGGTGTGTGTGTTAATGAGAGTATGATGTTGGTGTGTGTGTTAATGAGAGTGTGAGGTTGGTGTGTGTGTTAATGAGAGTGTGGGGTTGGTGTGTGTGTTAATGAGAGTATGATGTTGGTGTGTGTGTTAATGAGAGTGTGAGGTTGGTGTGTGTGTTAATGAGAGTGTGAGGTTGGTGTGTGTGTTAATGAGAGTATGATGTTGGTGTGTGTGTTAATGAGAGTGTGAGGTTGGTGTGTGTGCTAATGAGAGTGTGAGGTTGGTGTGTGTGCTAATGAGAGTGTGAGGTTGGTGTGTGTGTTAATGAGAGTATGATGTTGGTGTGTGTGTTAATGAGAGTGTGAGGTTGGTGTGTGTGTTAATGAGAGTGTGAGGTTGGTGTGTGTGTTAATGAGAGTATGATGTTGGTGTGTGTGTTAATGAGAGTATGAGGTTAGGCTGTGCTAATGATAGTATGAGGTTGGTGTGTGTGTTACTGAGAATATGAGGTTGGTGTTTTGTTCATGACAGTATGAGGTTGGTGTGTGTGTTATTGACAGTATGAGGTTGTGGTATGTGTTAATGACAGTATGCAGTTGGGGTGTGTATTAATGAGAGTATGAGGTTAGGCTGTGTTAATGACAGTATGAGGTTGGTGTCTGTGTTAATGACATTTTGAGGTCGGTGTGTGTGTGTTAATGACAGCATGAGGTCAATGTGTGTTAATGACAGTATGAGGTTGGTGTCTGTGTTAACGACATTTTGAGGTTGGTGTGTGTGTGTTAATGACAGCATGAGGTTGGTGTGTATCAAGGAGTATGAGGTTGATGTGTGTGTGTTAATGGGAATATGAGGTTAGTCTATGTTAATGGGAGTATGAGGTTGATTTATGTGTTAATGACAGTATGAGGTTAGGCTGTGTGTGTTAATGAGAGAGTAGGTTGGTGTGGGTGTGTGTTAATAAGAGTATGAGGTTCGGCTGTGTTAATGACAATATGAGGTTGGTTTGTGATTTAATGACAGTATGAGGTTGGTATTTGTGTATTAATGGCTGTATGGGGCTGGTGTGTGTGCGTTAATGAGAGTATGAGGTTGATGTGTGTGATAATGAGAGTATGAGGTTGGTGTGTGTTAATGAGAGTATGAGGTTGGTGTGTGTGTTAATGAGAGTATGAGGTTTGTGTGTGTGTTAATGACAGTATGATGGTGTGTGTATTAATGAGAGTGTGAGGTTGGTGTGTGTGTTAATGAGAGTGTGAGGTTGGTGTGTGTGTTAATGAGAGTATGAGGTTGGTGTGTGTTAATGAGAGTGTGAGGTTGGTGTGTGTGTTAATGAGAGTATGAGGTTGGTGTGTGTGCAAATGATTGTATGAGGTTGGTGTGTGTGTATTAATGACAGTATGAGGTTGGTGTGTGTGTTAATGACAGTATGAGGTTGATGTGTGTTAATGAGAGTATGAGGTTGGTGTGTGTGTTAATGACAGTATGATGTTGGTGTGTGTATTAATGAGAGTGTGAGGTTGGTGTGTGTGTTAATGAGAGTATGAGGTTGGTGTGTGTGTTAATGAGAGTGTGAGGTTGGTGTGTGTGTTAATGAGAGTGTGAGGTTGGTGTGTGTGTTAATGAGAGTATGAGGTTGGTGTGTGTGTTAATGAGAGTGTGAGGTTGGTGTGTGTGTTAATGAGAGTATGAGGTTGGTGTGTGTGTTAATGAGAGTGTGAGGTTGGTGTGTGTGTTAATGAGAGTATGAGGTTGGTGTGTGTGTTAATGAGAGTGTGAGGTTGGTGTGTGTGTTAATGAGAGTATGAGGTTGGTGTGTGTGTTAATGAGAGTATGAGGTTGGTGTGTGTGTTAATGAGAGTGTGAGGTTGGTGTGTGTGTTAATGAGAGTATGAGGTTGGTGTGTGTGTTAATGAGAGTATGAGGTTGGTGTGTGTGTTAATGAGAGTGTGAGGTTGGTGTGTGTGTTAATGATTGTATGAGGTTGGTGTGTGTGTATTAATGACAGTATGAGGTTGGTGTGTGTGTTAATGAGAGTGTGAGGTTGGTGTGTGTGTTAATGAGAGTATGAGGTTGGTGTGTGTGTTAATGAGAGTGTGAGGTTGGTGTGTGTGTTAATGAGAGTATGAGGTTGGTGTGTGTGTTAATGAGAGTATGAGGTTGGTGTGTGTGTTAATGAGAGTATGAGGTTGGTGTGTGTGTTAATGAGAGTGTGAGGTTGGTGTGTGTGTTAATGAGAGTATGAGGTTGGTGTGTGTGTTAATGAGAGTATGAGGTTGGTGTGTGTGTTAATGAGAGTATGAGGTTGGTGTGTGTGTTAATGAGAGTATGAGGTTGGTGTGTGTGTTAATGAGAGTATGAGGTTGGTTTGTATGTTAATGATCGTATGAGGTTGATGTGTGTGTTAATGAGAGTATGAGGTTGGTTTGTATGTTAATGAGAGTATGAGGTTGGTGTGTGTGTTAATGAGAGTATGAGGTTGGTGTGTGTGTTAATGAGAGTATGAGGTTGGTTTGTATGTTAATGATAGTATGAGGTTGGTGTGTGTGTTAATGAGAGTATGAGGTTGGTTTGTATGTTAATGATCGTATGAGGTTGATGTGTGTGTTAATGAGAGTGTGAGGTTGGTGTGTGTGTTAATGAGAGTATGAGGTTGGTTTGTATGTTAATGAGAGTATGAGGTTGGTGTGTGTGTTAATGAGAGTATGAGGTTGGTGTGTGTGTTAATGAGAGTATGAGGTTGGTGTGTGTGTTAATGAGAGTATGAGGTTGGTGTGTGTGTTAATGAGAGTATGAGGTTGGTTTGTATGTTAATGATCGTATGAGGTTGATGTGTGTGTTAATGAGAGTATGAGGTTGGTTTGTATGTTAATGAGAGTATGAGGTTGGTGTGTGTGTTAATGAGAGTATGAGGTTGGTGTGTGTGTTAATGAGAGTATGAGGTTGGTGTGTGTGTTAATGAGAGTATGATGTTGGTGTGTGTGCTAATGACAGTATGAGGTTGGTGTGTGTGTTAATGAGAGTATGAGGTTGGTGTGTGTCTTAATGAGAGTATGAGGTTGGTGTGTGTCTTAATGAGAGTGTGAGGTTGGTTTGTATGTTAATGATAGTATGAGGTTGGTGTGTGTGTTAATGACAGTATGAGGTTGGTGTGTGTGTTAATGAGAGTATGAGGTTGGTGTGTGTCTTAATGAGAGTATGAGGTTGGTGTGTGTCTTAATGAGAGTGTGAGGTTGGTTTGTATGTTAATGATAGTATGAGGTTGGTGTGTGTGTTAATGAGAGTGTGAGGTTGGTTTGTATGTTAATGAGAGTATGAGGTTGGTGTGTGTGTTAATGAGAGTGTGAGGTTGGTTTGTATGTTAATCATAGTATGAGGTTGGTGTGTGTGTTAATGAGAGTGTGAGGTTGGTTTGTATGTTAATGATAGTATGAGGTTGATGTGTGTTTTAATGAGAGTGTGAGGTTGGTTTGTATGTTAATGATAGTATGAGGTTGGTGTGTGTGTTAATGAGAGTGTGAGGTTGGTTTGTATGTTAATGATAGTATGAGGTTGGTGTGTGTGTTAATGAGAGTGTGAGGTTGGTTTGTATGTTAATGATAGTATGAGGTTGGAGTGTGTGTTAATTCCAGTATGAGGTTAGACTGTGCTAATGACAGTATGAGGTTGGTTTGTATATTAATGATAGTATGAGGTTGGTGTGTGTGTTAATGAGAGTGTGAGGTTGGAGTGTGTGTTAATGATAGTATGAGGTTAGGCTGTGCTAACATCTCACACTGAAGAATGCCTGCAGAGTCTCATCGACAGGTTTGCGTCTGCCTGCAATGAATTTGGCCTAACCATCAGCCTCAAGAAAACGAACATCATGGGGCAGGATGTCAGAAATGCTCCATCCATCAATATTGGCGACCACGCTCTGGAAGTGGTTCAAGAGTTCACCTACCTAGGCTCAACTATCACCAGTAACCTGTCTCTAGATGCAGAAATCAACAAGCGCATGGGTAAGGCTTCCACTGCTATGTCCAGACTGGCCAAGAGAGTGTGGGAAAATGGCGCACTGACACGGAACACAAAAGTCCGAGTGTATCAGGCCTGTGTCCTCAGTACCTTGCTCTACGGCAGCGAGGCCTGGACAACGTATGCCAGCCAAGAGCGACGTCTCAATTCATTCCATCTTCGCTGCCTTCGGAGAATACTTGGAATCAGGTGGCAGGACTATATCTCCAACACAGAAGTCCTTGAAGCGGCCAACACCCCCAGCTTATACACACTACTGAGTCAGCGGCGCTTGAGATGGCTTGGCCATGTGAGCCGCATGGAAGATGGCAGGATCCCCAAAGACACATTGTACAGCGAGCTCGCCACTGGTATCAGACCCACCGGCCGTCCATGTCTCCGTTATAAAGACGTCTGCAAACGCGACATGAAATCGTGTGACATTGATCACAAGTCGTGGGAGTCAGTTGCCAGCATTCGCCAGAGCTGGCGGGCAGCCATAAAGACAGGGCTAAATTGTGGCGAGTCGAAGAGACTTAGTAGTTGGCAGGAAAAAAGACAGAGGCGCAAGGGGAGAGCCAACTGTGCAACAGCCCCAACAAACAAATTTCTCTGCAGCACCTGTGGAAGAGCCTGTCACTCCAGAATTGGCCTTTATAGCCACTCCAGGCGCTGCTTCACAAACCACTGACCACCTCCAGGCGCGTATCCATTGTCTCTCGAGATAAGGAGGCCCAAAAGAAGAAAGAAAAAAAGAAAGGCTGTGCTGATGACAGTATGAAGTTGGTGCGACTGTTAATAAGAGTATGAGGTTTGCATGTATGTTAATGAGAGTATGAGGTTAGGCTGTGTGTTAATGAGAGTATGAGGTTGGTGTGTGTGTTAATGAGAGTATGAGGTTTGTGTGTGTGTTAATGACAGTATGATGGTGTGTGTATTAATGAGAGTGTGAGGTTGGTGTGTGTGTTAATGAGAGTGTGAGGTTGGTGTGTGTGTTAATGAGAGTATGAGGTTGGTGTGTGTTAATGAGAGTGTGAGGTTGGTGTGTGTGTTAATGAGAGTATGAGGTTGGTGTGTGTGCAAATGATTGTATGAGGTTGGTGTGTGTGTATTAATGACAGTATGAGGTTGGTGTGTGTGTTAATGACAGTATGAGGTTGATGTGTGTTAATGAGAGTATGAGGTTGGTGTGTGTGTTAATGACAGTATGATGTTGGTGTGTGTATTAATGAGAGTGTGAGGTTGGTGTGTGTGTTAATGAGAGTATGAGGTTGGTGTGTGTTAATGGGAGTATGAGGTTGATGTATGTGTTAATGAGAGTACAGGTAGGAGTGTGTGCAAATGATTGTATGAGGTTGGTGTGTGTGTATTAATGACAGTATGAGGTTGGTGCGTGTGTTAATGAGAGTGTGAGGTTGGTGTGTGTGTTAATGAGAGTATGAGGTTGGTGTGTGTGTTAATGAGAGTGTGAGGTTGGTGTGTGTGTTAATGAGAGTATGAGGTTGGTGTGTGTGTTAATGAGAGTATGAGGTTGGTGTGTGTGTTAATGAGAGTATGAGGTTGGTGTGTGTGTTAATGAGAGTGTGAGGTTGGTGTGTGTGTTAATGAGAGTATGAGGTTGGTGTGTGTGTTAATGAGAGTATGAGGTTGGTGTGTGTGTTAATGAGAGTATGAGGTTGGTGTGTGTGTTAATGAGAGTATGAGGTTGGTGTGTGTGTTAATGAGAGTATGAGGTTGGTTTGTATGTTAATGATCGTATGCGGTTGATGTGTGTGTTAATGAGAGTATGAGGTTGGTTTGTATGTTAATGAGAGTATGAGGTTGGTGTGTGTGTTAATGAGAGTATGAGGTTGGTGTGTGTGTTAATGAGAGTATGAGGTTGGTTTGTATGTTAATGATAGTATGAGGTTGGTGTGTGTGTTAATGAGAGTATGAGGTTGGTTTGTATGTTAATGATCGTATGAGGTTGATGTGTGTGTTAATGAGAGTGTGAGGTTGGTGTGTGTGTTAATGAGAGTATGAGGTTGGTTTGTATGTTAATGAGAGTATGAGGTTGGTGTGTGTGTTAATGAGAGTATGAGGTTGGTGTGTGTGTTAATGAGAGTATGAGGTTGGTGTGTGTGTTAATGAGAGTATGAGGTTGGTGTGTGTGTTAATGAGAGTATGAGGTTGGTTTGTATGTTAATGATCGTATGAGGTTGATGTGTGTGTTAATGAGAGTATGAGGTTGGTTTGTATGTTAATGAGAGTATGAGGTTGGTGTGTGTGTTAATGAGAGTATGAGGTTGGTGTGTGTGTTAATGAGAGTATGAGGTTGGTGTGTGTGTTAATGAGAGTATGATGTTGGTGTGTGTGCTAATGACAGTATGAGGTTGGTGTGTGTGTTAATGAGAGTATGAGGTTGGTGTGTGTCTTAATGAGAGTATGAGGTTGGTGTGTGTCTTAATGAGAGTGTGAGGTTGGTTTGTATGTTAATGATAGTATGAGGTTGGTGTGTGTGTTAATGACAGTATGAGGTTGGTGTGTGTGTTAATGAGAGTATGAGGTTGGTGTGTGTCTTAATGAGAGTATGAGGTTGGTGTGTGTCTTAATGAGAGTGTGAGGTTGGTTTGTATGTTAATGATAGTATGAGGTTGGTGTGTGTGTTAATGAGAGTGTGAGGTTGGTTTGTATGTTAATGAGAGTATGAGGTTGGTGTGTGTGTTAATGAGAGTGTGAGGTTGGTTTGTATGTTAATCATAGTATGAGGTTGGTGTGTGTGTTAATGAGAGTGTGAGGTTGGTTTGTATGTTAATGATAGTATGAGGTTGATGTGTGTGTTAATGAGAGTGTGAGGTTGGTTTGTATGTTAATGATAGTATGAGGTTGGTGTGTGTGTTAATGAGAGTGTGAGGTTGGTTTGTATGTTAATGATAGTATGAGGTTGGTGTGTGTGTTAATGAGAGTGTGAGGTTGGTTTGTATGTTAATGATAGTATGAGGTTGGAGTGTGTGTTAATTCCAGTATGAGGTTAGACTGTGCTAATGACAGTATGAGGTTGGTTTGTATATTAATGATAGTATGAGGTTGGTGTGTGTGTTAATGAGAGTGTGAGGTTGGAGTGTGTGTTAATGATAGTATGAGGTTAGGCTGTGCTAACATCTCACACTGAAGAATGCCTGCAGAGTCTCATCGACAGGTTTGCGTCTGCCTGCAATGAATTTGGCCTAACCATCAGCCTCAAGAAAACGAACATCATGGGGCAGGATGTCAGAAATGCTCCATCCATCAATATTGGCGACCACGCTCTGGAAGTGGTTCAAGAGTTCACCTACCTAGGCTCAACTATCACCAGTAACCTGTCTCTAGATGCAGAAATCAACAAGCGCATGGGTAAGGCTTCCACTGCTATGTCCAGACTGGCCAAGAGAGTGTGGGAAAATGGCGCACTGACACGGAACACAAAAGTCCGAGTGTATCAGGCCTGTGTCCTCAGTACCTTGCTCTACGGCAGCGAGGCCTGGACAACGTATGCCAGCCAAGAGCGACGTCTCAATTCATTCCATCTTCGCTGCCTTCGGAGAATACTTGGAATCAGGTGGCAGGACTATATCTCCAACACAGAAGTCCTTGAAGCGGCCAACACCCCCAGCTTATACACACTACTGAGTCAGCGGCGCTTGAGATGGCTTGGCCATGTGAGCCGCATGGAAGATGGCAGGATCCCCAAAGACACATTGTACAGCGAGCTCGCCACTGGTATCAGACCCACCGGCCGTCCATGTCTCCGTTATAAAGACGTCTGCAAACGCGACATGAAATCGTGTGACATTGATCACAAGTCGTGGGAGTCAGTTGCCAGCATTCGCCAGAGCTGGCGGGCAGCCATAAAGACAGGGCTAAATTGTGGCGAGTCGAAGAGACTTAGTAGTTGGCAGGAAAAAAGACAGAGGCGCAAGGGGAGAGCCAACTGTGCAACAGCCCCAACAAACAAATTTCTCTGCAGCACCTGTGGAAGAGCCTGTCACTCCAGAATTGGCCTTTATAGCCACTCCAGGCGCTGCTTCACAAACCACTGACCACCTCCAGGCGCGTATCCATTGTCTCTCGAGATAAGGAGGCCCAAAAGAAGAAAGAAAAAAAGAAAGGCTGTGCTGATGACAGTATGAAGTTGGTGCGACTGTTAATAAGAGTATGAGGTTTGCATGTATGTTAATGAGAGTATGAGGTTAGGCTGTGTTAATGAGAGTAAGAGGTTGGTGTGTGTATTAATGACAGTATGAGGTATTTGTGTGTATTAATGGCAGTTTGAGGTTGGTGTGCCTATTAATGAGAGTATGATGTCACGCAGACCAGAAGTGCGATGATGCAAACTATGGACTAACACTGAAGAGTTATGAAAACCTGACTTATTGTTTTAAAAAATAAACCTTGATTTTAAAAATAAAACTTTGTTTTAAAAATGAACAATAGTCCAAATGGCTGCCAAAGGAAGAGGGAAGAGAGTATTCAAACTGCCTGACAAGGACAAAGGACAAATCTTCAAAGCTAAGAGGGGTCATTTGCGCACCACTCTAAAGCATTCCGGAATTGAATTTTTATCTTCTGAAACAAAGAAGGTGTGAAGTAGCCACATCTTTGGCCATGTGTGATCACCATGGGGAAGAGATGAGAACATCTCCTACTGCAAGGTGAGAAGTAACACAGCTTTACCTTATAAAAAGACAGTCTAAAGCCAGAGAGAGAGAGAGAGGGAGAGAAATAGAAGTAACATTTTAACAGCTTGTGTTCCAGCAAGCCAGAAGGCATGTGCCTTGCTGCGGAACCCTACATCTACATTATACAGCAGTTAAATAGTAGTGACCCATCATCTTCAAGTGAACCTTCAGTCAAGAGAGAAATCTACAAGCATCTCAGACCTGCACCCATCAAGAACTTGATTTCCAAGAGAATTGAACAGGTTTATTGTGACCTCCCCCCTCCAACTAAAAGTCATCTTTTGTCCTTCTCTATCTGTCGTGTGTGTGTGTGTGTGTGTGTGTGTGTGTGTGTGTGTGTGTGTGTGTGTGTGTGTGTGTGTGTGTGCGCCTGCGCACAAGTGAATGCATTTTATTTTTATCCATTCATGGATGTGGGCGTCACTGGCCAGGCCAGCATTTATCTCCCATCCCTAATTGCCTTTCAGAAGGTGGTCATGAGCCGCCTTCTTAAACCACTGCAGTCCATGTGGGGTATGTGCACCCACAGTGCTGTTAGGAAGGGCATTCCAGGATTTTGACCCAGCGACAGTGAAGGAACAGCGATATAGGTCCAAGTCAGGATGGTGTGCGACTTGGAGAGGAACTTGCAGGTCGTGGTGTTTCCATGCATCTGCTGCCCTTGTCCTTCTAGGTGGTAGAAGTCGTGGGTTTCAAAGGTGCTGTCGAAGGAGCCTTGGTGTGTTGCTGCAGTGCATCTTGTAGATGGTACACACTGCTGCCACTGTACGTTGGTGGTGGAGGGAGAGAATATTTATGAATGGGGTGCCAATCTAGTAGGCTGCTTTGTCCTGGATGGTGTCGAGCTTCTTGAATGTTGTTGGAGCTGCACCCATCCAGGCAAGTGGACAGTATTCTATCACACTCCTGGCTTATGCTTTGTAGATGGTGGACAGGCATTGGAGAGTCAGGAGGTGAGTTACTCACCTTCTCAGATGCCTAGTCTCTGACCTGCTCTTATAACCACGGTATTTATATGGCTACTCCAGTTCAGTTTCTGGTCAATGGTTACCCCCAGGATGTTAATAGTGGGGGATTCAGTGATCATAATGCCATTGAATGTCAAGGGGTGATGGTTAGATTCTCTCTTGTTGGAGATGACTATTGCCTGGCACTTGTTTGGCGTGAATGTTATGAGCCGCTTATCAGCCCAAGCCTGGATATTGTCCAGGTCTTGCTGCATTTCTACACGGACTGCTTCAGTATCTGAGGAATCACAAATGGTGCTGAACATTGTGCAATCATCAATGAACATCCCCACTTCTGACCTTATGATTGAAGGAAGGTCATTGATGAAGCAGCTGAAGATGGTTGGGCCCAGGACACTACCCTGAGGAACTCTTGCAGTGATGTCCTGGAGCTGTGATGATTGACCTACAACAACCACAGCCATCTTCCTTTGTGCAAGGTATAACTCCAATCAGCGGAGAGTTTTCCCCTTGATTCCGATTGATTCCAGTTTTGCTAGGGCTCCTTGATGCCATACTCAGTCAACTGCTACCTTGATGTCAAGGGCAGTCACTCTCACCTCACCTCTTGAGTTTAGCCCTTTTGTCCATGTCTGAATCAAGGCTGTAATGAGGTCAGGAGCTAAGTGGCCCTGGCGGAACCTAAACTGAGCGTCAGTGAGCAGGTTATTGCTAAGCAAGTACTGCTTGATAGCACTGTTGATGACATCTTTCATCACTTTACTGATGATCAAGAGTAGACTAATGGGTGGTAATTGGCTGGGTTGGATTTGTCCTGCTTTTTGTGTACAGGACATATCTGGGCAATTTTCCATACTGTCGGGTAGATGCCAGTATTGTAGCTGTACTGGAACAGCTTGGCTAGGGGCGTGGCAAGTTCTGGACTAGTCTTCAGTCCTATTGCCAGAATGTTTTCAGAGCCCATAGCCTTTGCAATATCCAGTGCCTTCAGTCGTTTCTTGATATCATGTGGTGTGAATCGAATTGGCTGAAGACTGGCATCTGTGATGCTGGGGACTTCAGGAGGAAGCCGAGATGGATCATCCACTCGCCACCTCTGGCTGAAGATGGGTACAAATGCTTCAGCCTTGTCTTTTGCACTGATGTGCTGGGCTCCCCCATTATTAAGGATGGGGATATTTGTGTAGCCTCTTCCTCCTCTTGTTAGTTGCTTAATTGTCCACCAACATTCACGACTGGATGTGACAGGACTGCAGAGCTTAGATCTGATCTGTTGGTTGTGGGATCACTTAGCTCTGTCTATCGCATGCTGCTTATGCTGTTTGGCATGCAAGTAGTCCTGTGTTGTAGCTTCACCAGGTTGACGCCTCTTTTTGAGGTATGCCTGTTGCTGCTCCTGGCATGCCCTCCTGCATTCTTCATTGAACCAAGGTTGATCCCCCATTTGATGGTAATGGTAGAGGGGGGGATGTGCCAGGCCATGAGGTTACAATTGTGGTAGAGTACAATTCTGCTGCTGCTGATGATGATCCACAGCGCCTCACGGATGCCCAGTTTTGCGTTGCTAGATCTGTTCGAAATCTATCCCATTTAGCACTGTGATAGTGCCACACAACACGATGGAGGGTATCCTCAATATGAAGACGGGACTTGGTCTCCACAAGGACTGTATGGTGGTCACTCCTACAAATACTGTGATGGACAGATGCATTTGCAGCAGGCAGATTGGTGAGGATGCGGTCAAGTATGTTTTTCCCTCTTGTTGGTTCCCTCACCACTGCCACAGACCCAATCTTGCAGCTATGTCCTTTAGTCCTATGTCAGCAGGAGGTTTCCTTGCCCATATTTGACCTGATGCTGTGGGACTTCATGGGGTCCAGAATCAATGTTGAAGACTCCCAGGGCAACTCCCTCTCGACAGTATACCACTGTGCCACCAACTCTGCTGGGTTTGTCCTGACGGTGGGACAGGACATACCCGGGGTTGGTGATGGTGGTGTCTGGGACATTGCCAGTAAGGTATGATTCTGTGAGTATGACTAGGTCAGGCTGTTGCTTGACTAGTCTGTGGGACAGCTCTCCCAACTTTGGCACAAGCCCCCAGATGTTAGTAAGGGGGACTTTGCAGGGTTGGCTGTGCTGGGTTTGCAGTTGTCGTTTCCGGTGCCTCGGTCGATGCCGGGTGGTCTGTCCGGTTTCAATTCTTATTGACTTTGTAGCGTTTTGATACAACTGAGTGGCTTGCTAGGCCATTTCAGAGGCCAGTTAAGAGTCAACCACATTACTGTGGGCCTGGAGTCACATGTAGGCCAGACCAGGTAAGGGCAGCAGATTTCCTTAGTTTTAGTTTTAGAGATACAACACTGAAATAGGCCCTTCGGCCCACCGAGTCTGTGCCGACCATCAACCACCCATTTATACTAATCCTACACTAATCCCATATTCCTAGCACATCCCCACCTGTCCCTATCCTACCACCTACCTATACTAGGGGCAATTTATAATGGCCAATTTACCGACCAACCTGCAAGTCTTTTGGCTTGTGGGAGGAAACCGGAGCACCTGGAGAAAACCCACGCAGACACAGGGAGAACTTGCAAACTCCACACAGGCAGGATCCAGAATTGAACCCAGGTCACTGGAGCTGTGAGGCTGCAGTGCTAACCACTGCACCACTGTGCCGCCCTTCTTTAAAGGACATTAGTGAACCAGATGGGTTTTTGCAACAATCAACAATGGTTTCATGGCCATCATTAGACTAGCTTTTAATTCCGATTTATTAATTCTTCTGCTGTGGTGGGATACAAGCCCATGTCCCCAGAGCTTGTTTAGTGACAATACCACGACTCCACCACCTCCCCAATTGCTGTTATGATTATTGAAACTGTTGCAACAATTTCTGGATAAGGCCTATTGATCAATAAACAATTGATTTTCTGTTTTTTAAAACCTACAAGAAAACCCGTTGCTGTCTGTTTATTAAAAAAAAACCAAAGTGGTTAAACCCTAATAATAAAATACTTGCTGCAGTCAGATGGAGAATTGAATAGTGGGAACCAGCCACATTGCACCCATGTGGCTGTAACAAATTGGGGGCTTGAAGCCAGGATCTGAACTGCCAAATAAACGAGATTTGGAAAATAGGAGGAAGATTGACCTCTAAAATTGTGGAAATATAAACCAACAGGATTTCTTGTACTTCTCTGTTTTTTTTCTCTCTACGGTGCTAGAAACAAGAGATGGCTACATTTAATGCTAAGGAATTTGTCGAGCAGGGAGAGATATCCCATTAATTAAACAAATTAAGATTTAAAAAGCTTAGCTACAGAGGTGGGAATCACCTTCAGACAAAAAGCAAAGAAACCTGAACTGGTGAAAAGTCTCGCCAACTATTTTAAACTTACCCTTGAATTAGGAGAAGGCAGCATGGTACCAGAGACTGAAAAAAATCATTCTAGCTAGAGTCCAGTCACAGATGAAAAGGAAAGAATTGCAATTTCAGAAGGAGGGAGAGGAAAGGGAGATGCAAAGAGAGGAAGCAGCCAGAAAGTTTTAGTTACAGAGGCTGCAAACTCAAAATGAGCATAGTCATATTTCATCTCATTTGAGAAAATGGTCAAAAGAATTTTGGACTCTCCTCTTGCAAGGCGAGATCAATTGTTTATTGATCAATAGGCCTTATCCAGAAATTGTTCATGGGTAGGGCTGTGAAGTTTTTTTCCCTGTTATCAGAAGAAGGTTCCTCTGATTATGAACAAACTAAAAATTCTAAATGCCTATGAGCTGGTACCAGAAGTGTATAGACAGAAATTCCAACACACTCAGAAAAGACCCACACATACTTACATTGAATTCGAAAGAATTAAACATATGGCTTTTGATCGCTGGATACGATCTCTCAAGTTAGAACCCTCTTGGTGACGGACATTGACATCCCCTACCTAGAGTACATTCTGTGTCCTTGCGACCATCAGTGCATCTTCCAAGTGTTGTTCAACATGAAGGAGTACTGATTCATTAGCTGAGGGAATGTAGTAGATAGTAATCAGCAAGAGGTTTCCTTGTCCATGTTTCACCTGATGCCATGAGACTTTATGGGGTCTGGAGTCAATGTTGAGGTCTCTCAGGGCCTCTTCTTCCTGAATATATACTTCAGTGCCACCACATCTGGTGGGTCTGTCCTGCCAGTGGGTCAGGGCATACCCCAAGGATGGTGATGGAGGAGTCTGGGACTGTGGATGAGATGTATGATTCGGTAAGTATGACTGTTAGGCTGTTGCTTGACTAGTCTGTGCGACAGCTCTCCCAATTTTGGCAAAGTCCCCAGATATTTGATTGGGGTGTACAAGATTATGACAGCCTAGATAAGGTAGACAAGGACAAACTGTTCCCATTATCTTGATGGTACAAGGACTGGGGAACAGAGATGGAAGGTTTTGAGCAAGAGATGCAGGGGAAATATGCAGAATAACTTTTTTACACGGCGACTGTAATGACCTGGAACTTGTTGCCCACGAGGGTAGTGGAAATGGAAACTATCAATGATTTCAAAAGTAAATTGGATATGCTGTGTTCCTTTTTTGACACAAACACACCAATCACACAGGAAAGATTGGTGAATCTAAAAGGTGGGTTCTTTTATTGAAGATGCTTTCATATATACCAGGAAGGTAGGGTAACACATCTTATCTCTGTAACTGCTTTTAACATCTGCCTAGAGATTACATGCGTCTGTCTCCCACATCCTGCCTGGTGATGGACAGCCATTTTAGGAATGTCCCTTAAAGAAATATTGTAACAGGATGGGCACTTAAAGGAAATAAACTTGTAGGGCTACAGGGATCGAGCAGGGAAGTGGGAATGACTGGATTGCTCCAAGGAGAGCCAGCATGAACTCAATAGGCAAATAGCCTCCTTCTGTGTCATAAAGGACTCAATGGACTGAATGTTATATTGTCAACAGGGGTCCTGGCTGCAAGCCAGAATGCGGGGAGGGGGGTGGGGTGGGGGAGACCTCTCTGTCAGACCCCCGTTGTAATTCACTGACAGGAAGCCAATTAACTGCGTGCTGTCGGGGACACTGTCCCTTTAAGGTCCGAGCTCCCACCTCCAAGAGCTGCTGGCCAATTGGAAGGCCGACGACTCTGCAGTACCAGCAGTGCCACTGGGAGCGGTGGCCACTGCTGGTACTGCAGGAGCCCCTGCATAACCAAGGAAACCCTGAGAGATTTAAGTGGGATCTGGGGCAGGCCCTGGCGATGAGGTTGTGGGGGCAGCAGTTGGTGAGGGTGAGAGTTCTTCCTGGAGGCATGGCCATCGCTGGAGGCAGGGCCCGGATTACGCTCAAAGAAAGGAACCTCCCAAACACTGCCAGGAGACCACCAGATTTTACCTGGCGGTGTCTCCCCATGGCAGTAGTCCCCACCGCCTTCCATTTACTTGAGGTGGAGGTGGGAAGAGACCCTTAAGTGGCCAATGGTCACTTAAAGAACTCAGATAGCCTGGAGCAGGAAGGCCATCCTCAGCCATCCCTGCCCTGGACTAAATTCCATGGCATCGGGAGGGTGACGGGAATTACACCCCTGTGATTCCACGCAATTTTATGGGCCCCCCCCCCCCACCTCCGTTCCTGTCCCTAGGTCCCCATAAAATTCAGCCCTATGACTCTATATTAATTAGAAGGACTTAGCAGGGTTAGCTTGGCGTGCTTTTGCTGTTTCTGGTGCCCAAGTTGATGCCAAGTGGTCCATCTGGTTTTATTATTGTTTTGTGTAGTGGTTTGAGTAGCTTGGTCGACCATTTCAGAGGCCAGTTAAGAGTCAAAAATAGTGCTGTGGGTCTGGAGTTACAGATAAACCAGACTGGATAAAGACGGCAGAGTTCCTTACCTGAAGGATGTAAATCAATTGGATAGACTTTTATGACAATCTGGATATTTCATGGTTAACACCACTGAGACTATCTTTTTATTTCAGATTGTTTTTATTCAATTAACTGAATTTAAGTTCCCCAGCTGTCGTGGTGAGATTTGAACTGGTGTCCAGATCATTTGTCCAAACCTCTGAATTACTAGCCCTGTAGCATCAAAATGCTATCTGACATTGTGGGCTCAATTTTCCTGCAGGTCCCGAGCCCATGCATCTCAGCAGCTTGTCCTCCAGCGCATTTTTACCTGAGGCGGCCTCCTAATTGGCTGCCTCTGCATTCACCATCTAATTAAGGATGGTGGGTGGAACGGGGAGGCCCAATGAGAAGGCGAGCAGGACTGAATTAAATATATTTAAGGAGGAGGTAGATGGATTTTTGTAATCTTGGGGAGTCAAGGGCTATGCAGAGGAGGCCCGAAAGAGGAGTTGAGGCCTGGGACAGATCAACCATGATCTTATTGAATCATGGGGCAGGCTTGAGGGACTGAATGGCCTACTCCTGCTCCTATTTCTTATGGCAGTGGGTCTGGAGTCACATGTAGGCCAGACCAGCAGATTTCCTTCCCTGAAGGACATTAATGAACCAGATGGGTTTTCAATTGACAATGGTTTAATGGTCATCATTAGCCTAGATTTATTTAATTCCCCGATTATTTGAACTCAAATTTCACATCTCTCATGGTGAGATTTGAGCCCATGCTGCCAGAGCAGTAGCCTGAATCTCCAGTTTACCAGTTCAGTGACATTAACACTATGTCACTGCCTCCCCCAGCATAGATAATAAACATAGATGAGGATTTGGCCAAACTTAGATTAGTCATTAAGACAGACCTTACGATCAGCCCATTCAATGGTTCCTCCACTGCCCTACGTGCCCATTCCACTTGCTGTTCATTCTGAGAGACATAGGCAGAGAGAGATAGATAGGAAGAGATAGTAAAACACAGAGAGATAGAAAGAAAGTGAAACAGAGAGAGACAGAGAGAGGAAGACAGTGACAGAGAGAGATAGGAAGAGAGATTAACAGACAGATTGAAACAAAAGAAGCAAAGATAGAGAAATAGAAAGAGTGGGGAAGAGAGAGAGATAGAAAGAAAATGAGAAACAGGAAGAGATAGGCAGAGAGATATAGATGGTGTGTGTAATAGAGACAGAGAGATAAAGAAAGGGACCCAAGGACAGTGTTTGAAATGTAAATAAACATAAATAAACCTTAACCCAGTCTGGTGACTTTTTGCTCAGACTATTGTAGAGACTCATCTTGATGTCGAAGCAATTAAATACCTGAATTAACAGTGAGTAAGTGCAGGTCTCTCCATTACTCCGTAAAAACAGGCCCAGGCTCCTGCAGGCACCAACAGAAGCTCTGGCTAATTACTGATGCTGTAGCATTTACTTTTCACTGGCAAAAATGATTTGACCTAAAAAAAAACTACAGCTGTGAATATTTTCTAGATCGCTAGAAAATAATGCATTCTAGGCTGGTATTCCAGGGTCATACTGAGGGAGTGATGCACTGTTAGAAGTGCTGTCTTTCAGATGAGACACTAAACTGAGGCCCCTTCTGCCCATTCAGGCGGATGTAAGAGATCCTGTAACCCTATTTGAAGAAGAGCAGGTGAGTTGTCCCTGGTGTCCTGGCCAACATTTATCCCTCAAACTAACATCACAAAAACAGATTATCTGGTCACCATCACTTTTTTTTGTGGGGTGTCACTGTGCGAAAATCGACTGCTGTATACTCAACAGGTAGCATCGGAACTGATGAAAGGTCACAGACCTGAAACGTTAACTTTGCGTCTCTCTCCAAAGATGCTGCCAGATCTGCTGAGCATTTTCAGCACTTGTTGTTTTTGTCCCATGTAAGACAAGGCCTGATATGAATTCAAATGCTGTTTTATTTCAGAGTGAGGAAATATACAACAGCCATGATTGGAATCATTTAGTTAAATCAGTTTGAATGTCTCCACATAATAATGCAGAAATAATGAATACACTACAGCTCCCCACATCAGTGGGTCATCGTAACTTTCTTGAGCACTAACTACACTCCTATATTCTCCTTCTCAGGCCGGATAAAGTTTGTCTGTCTCTGTTTTTAACTCCCAGGTACAATCTTCGACATGCATCTGAAATAGCTTGAAGCAGTCATTCCACCCTGCCGCTGATGCCAGTGTGAGGCCCTGGGCCATTGTGAGGCCCAGCGGCAGTTCTCCAATTGTGGGGGGATTGTGAAAATGGTGCAACTCCAACTCTGAGCTGGCGGGTAGAGCATGGCAGGGGAGGTGGGTGGCTAGTGGAGTGGGTGGGGTTGGTTGGGAAGTAGATACTGGGTAGCCTGAAATGGCACTTACTGCTCCACCTGGGCACTCCCCCACCGCACCCCCCCCCCCCCACCCCCCGAAATAAAAGTTTTGAAGTTTCCTTGGCCCCTTTGTGAGTAGCCACCAGTGCTTTCACTGGTACAGTCACTCACCATCTGGTACAAATGGGCAGTTTATGGACAGCACGTGTTCCACCCATTTGTATCAGAGAATTGTCACGGGGGTCCACAGCCAGGGTAGAACGGAATCAACTTTACGACTGTTTCAGTCGGGTAGGCTGCTCATGTGTTCACAGACTCCCTTGAAAGTTGCACCAGGCAGGACTTGGAACCAATGGGTTGGCCCAGGGGTGAGCTACACCCCGCAATTTACAATTGCCGCCCCCACCTCTGAGCTAACCAGTGCAGTACCCCAGTGGGGCTATCTCTCTCTTTCTCTCTTTCTCTCTCTGTCTCCAGGTCACACTAAGTTTCGAGCCCTGCCTGTGGAGGCAAAACATCCAAGTCAATCATTGCTGTTGACAAAGACTCTGGAGAGAATGCCATCTACATCACGTCTCCAAGGAAACTCTGAATCAGGTGGCCACCTCTACCAGCCAGAAATTTCAGGACCACTAATTCAGCTGGAAGATGACTGAATTACCAGACACCACAGACTGTATATTCTTTTATTTGTTCTGGACTCTAATCCAAACAATCTATCCTTCTTCCCTCTGTAACCTATTTGTGTATGTGTGATTCTTGTGTGCGTGTTTGAAAGTTGGAGCATTGTTTATTATTTTTACTTAGATCAGGTTTTGATTTTGAAATAAACTAACCTCTTTCTTGTTTATACTCAGGAAAACATGTCTGATTAATTATTTTATGATCATAGCACATAAAGGGCTAAACACTCACTGAATTGGTAAGCACGTCCACTGTTTAAAAGTAGTTAACAAAGAGAGGGACAGGAGGGGAGCCTTTCGATCCCTCCTGACCTGATCGTAACAGGGCATTTAGGGCCAATCAAGGATAGTAGTGGGAAGTTGTGTGTGGAATCAGAGGAGATAGGGGAAGCATTAAATTAATATTTTTCGTCAGTATTTACAGTAGAGAAAGAAAATGTTGTCGAGGAGAATACTGAGATTCAGACTACTAGGCTAGATGGGATTGAGGTTCACAAGGAGGAGGTGTTAGCAATTTTGGAAAGTGTGAAAATAGATAAGTCCCCTGGGCCAGATGGGATTTATCCTAGGATTCTCTGGGAAGCCAGGGAGGATATTTCAGAGCCTTTGTCCTTGATCTTTATGTCGTCATTGTCGACAGGAATAGTGCCGGAAGACTGGAAGATAGCAAATGTTGTCCCCTTGTTCAAGAAGGGGAGTAGAGACAGCCCTGGTAATTATAGACCTGTGAGGCTTACTTCGGTTGTGGGTAAAATGTTGGAAAAGGTTATAAGAGACAGGATTTATAATCATCTTGAAAAGAATAAGATCATTAGCGATAGTCAGCACGGTTTTGTGAAGGGTAGGTCATGCCTCACAAACCTTATTGAGTTTTTCGAGAAGGTGACCAAACAGGTGGATGAGGGTAAAGCAGTGGATGTGGTGTATATGGATTTCAGATAGGCGTTTGATAAGGTTCCCCACGGTAGGCTATTGCAGAAAATACGGAAGTATGGGATTGAAGGTGATTTAGAGCTTTGGATCAGAAATTGGCTAGCTGAAAGAAGACAGAGGGTGGTGGTTGATGGCAAATGTTCATCCTGGAGTTTAGTTACTAGTGGTGTACCGCAAGGATCTGTTTTGGGGCCGCTGCTGTTTGTCATTTTTATAAATGACCTGGAAGAGGGTGTAGAAGGGTGGGTTAGTAAATTTGCGGATGACACGAAGGTCGGTGGAGTTGTGGATAGTGCCGAAGGATGTTGGAGGGTACAGAGGGACATAGATAGGCTGCAGAGCTGGGCTGAGAGATGGCAAATGGAGTTTAATGCGGAAAAGTGTGAGGTGATTCACTTTGGAAGGAGTAACAGGAATGCAGAGTGCTGGGCTAATGGGAAGATTCTTGGTAGTGTAGATGATCTTGGTGTCCAGGTACATAAATCCCTGAAAGTTGCTACCCAGGCTAATAGGGTTGTTAAGAAGGCATATGGTGCGTTAGCTTTTATTAGTAGGGGGATCGAGTTTCGGAGCCACGAGGTCATGCTGCCGCTGTACAAAACTCTGGTGAGACCGCACCTGGAGTATTGCGTGCAGTTCTGGTCACCGCATTATAGGAAGGATGTGGAAGCTTTGGAAAGGGTGCAGAGGAGATTTACTAGGATGTTGCCTGGTATGGAGGGAAGGTCTTACGAGGAAAGGCTGAGGGACTTGAGGTTGTTTTCGTTGGAGAGAAGGAGGGGGAGAGGTGACTTAATAGAGACATATAAGATAATCAGAGGGTTAGATAGGGTGGATAGTGAGAGTCTTTTTCCTCGGATGGTGATGGCAAACACGAGGGGACATAGCTTTAAGTTGAGGGGTGATAGATATAGGACAGATGTCAGAGGTAGTTTCTTTACTCAGATAGTAGTAGGGGCGTGGAACGCCCTGCCTGCTACAGTAGTAGACTCGCCAACTTTAAGGGCATTTAAGTTGTCATTGGATAGACATATGGATGAAAATGGAATAGTGTAGGTCAGATGGTTTCACAGGTCGGCGCAACATCGAGGGCCGAAGGGCCTGTACTGCGCTGTAATGTTCTAATTCTAATTCTAATTCTAATTTATCAATTACCAAGACAATCAACAGACTGCTTATCATTTGCAGTCTTTGGGGGAAGCAATGTTGCAGCTTAACTCATTGGTATTTTAAACACTTACTCTCTCAGTGTCTTTGTGTGAATACTCTGCTTTATAAACAGAGGCATAGAGAACAAAAATCACAAGCTAGGTTTCAGCTGGGGTGTTAAATTCAAATCTTGGGCACCACACTTTAAGAAAGATGTCAAGACCTTGGAAGAGTGTTCATTTGGCCCATCGTGCCTGTGCTGGCTCTTTGAAAGAGCTGCTCTTAGTCCAATTCCTCCCTGATCTTTCCCCATAGTCCTGCACATTTTTCGTCTTCAAATATTTATCCAATTCCCTTTGGAAAGTTACTATTGAATCTGCTTCCATCACCCTTTCAGGCAGTGCATTCTAGATCACAACAACTCACAGTATAAAAAATAATTTCTCCTCATCTTCTCTCTGGTTCTTTTGTCAATTATTTTAAATCTGTATCCTCTGGCTACTGGCCCAGCTGTGACTAGAAACAGTTTCTTCTAATTCACTCTGTCAAAACCCTTCATGATTTTAACACCTGTATTAAATCTCCCCTTAACCTTCTCTGCTCTAAGGACAACAATCCCAGTTTGTCCAGTCTCCCTACATAACTGAAATCCCTCATCCCTGGTACCATTCTAATAAATCTCCTCTGCACCCAATCCAAGGCCTTGACATCCTTCTGAACGTCTGGTGCCCAGAATTGGACACAATACTCCAGCTGGGGCCAAACCAGTGATTTGAGAGTCAAAGGCTCAAACTAGTGAAAGGCTGATATCAGGGTGTTCTTTACCACAAAGAGTGACCGACTGGTACAGTGGCGCAGTGGTTAGCACCGCAGCCTCACAGCTCCAGTGACCCGGGTTCAATTCTGGGTACTGCCTGTGTGGAGTTTGCAAGTTCTCCTTGTGTCTGCGTGGGTTTCCTCCGGGTGCTCCGGTTTCCTCCCACATGCCAAAGACTTGCAGGTTGATAGGTAAATTGGCCATTAGCAATTGTCCCTAGTGTAGGTAGGTGGTCGGGAAATATAGGGACAGGTGGGGATGTGGTAGGAATATGTAATTAGTGTAGGATTAGTATAAATGGGTGGTTGATGGTCGGCACAGACTCGGTGGGCCGAAGGGCCTGTTTCAGTGCTGTATCTCTAAAACTAAACTAAACCTGGAAGGGGATTCTGATAGAGTAGCGGAGGGGATATCCTGAGAGTCATTTGAGACATAATTGGATGCTGCATGTTTCTGAATGGATTACCGGAGATGGGAGGAGAATGGATTTCTTCATCTGTCAGCATCTTGTGATTAGATTTCGCTCTGTCATCAGACAGAATCTGCGATTATTGACTCACTTGCACCTTATTCCTGTTGACGTGTAGTCATAAATAGTGCTTTCCATGACCATAGTACTGTTCCCTTCGAGGATCGGATACTCTTTCTCGGGCGGTAGGATTGTGCCAGTGGACTCCTCGTCTCCCCCCCACCCCCCCACACCCATGGCCCCTCCAACTCCCCATGCAAGTTTGAGAAGCACTGCTGTAATCCATACCCTTCAATAGCAATAACGCGGAAAGACAGTGTCCTTGATAATAACCAGACCCAGCACAACACTGTGAGTTGGGCAGCTGCTTCCCTGTGATCGATGGCTGGCTTTTCATTCCCTCCCTTGTGTCAGATAACCCGAAGGTCAGAGGGCAACCATCACAATCAGCACAGAGTGATCCTGACTGCTCTAAGGTCAAGTTTATCTGGCCCTCTGGGTAATTCCATTGTCTGCTGATGTTATCATCAGTCTGCCTTGCCTGTCCTACTGTGGACTCTGAGCTGTAATAAAGATTGAGAATGTAAGTGATACAATCCAAGAGGTGCTACTTCCCCTGTGAGGTATGAGTCTGTAAATGTTGTGGTGTGATATTATCAGCTGAATTTTTAGCCTGTTGCTATCACATTCCTTCACTGTTTTAGTGGAAATAAATATATAGGATTACTTTAAGCATTTATTTCCCATCCGTAGGCGCTCTTGCGAAGATGATGGGCCTTGTTCTTGAACTGCTGAAGTCCTGTGTAGTGAAGGTGCTCTCACAATGCTGTTAGGTAGAGAGTTTCAGTATTCTGACCCAGTGACAATGTAGGAACAGCCAATATATGTCTGAGTCGGGATGGTTTGTGACTTGGAGGTGAATTAGAAACTGCTGGTGTTTCCATGCACCCCTGTTCTTATCTTTCTTGGCGGTAGAGGTAGCAGGTTTGGGAGATGCTACTGAGGGAACTTTAGCGAGTTGCTGCAGTGCATCTTGTAGATGGTGCACACTGCTGCTATTGTGTGCCAGTGGTGGAGGGATTGGACATTTAGGCTAGTGGATGAAGTGCTGATCAAGCAGACTGATTTGTCTTGGATGGAATTGAGCTCCTGGAGCGTTATTGTAGCTGCAACCATTTAAGAAAGTGGAGAGTCTTCCATCATATTCCTGACTTGTGTCTTATAGGTGGTAAAAGCTTACAAAGATCAGCAGGTGAATTCAGGTGGTCCTCCCAGTAATGGTGAAAGATTTGGGGAAGGAAGAGGTGTTTAGGCAAAGGGGAAAAAGGCAGGTGTAATTGAACCACATTGTCTGGTGGCCCCTTGGCTTTGACCTCAGATCCAAATCTTCAGTGGTAGGCACAATTACTCAGTGAAATCTACAGACAACTGCCTTCACAGCCTTTGCACCATGAGGTAGTCTGTCATGTAGCTATGCCATATGCTCAAGACTGACCTTCAAACAGCATTTATTACAGGAGCAACCATTCGATTATTAACCACAGCATAGAATTTTTACATAACAGAATCCTTCCAAACAATTACTGGTGACCTTAGTTCTGAGAGCCAGTCTTTTATTCAGCAAGTTACAGGCATCTTGATTGCCAAGGGGTTTCCAAGAGGGCTGTTGCTGAGGTTAACTGATCACAGCAGACTGCAGATTTGAATTTTAAACCTTCCGGATCAGTATAGCTCAATTTCACACTGAACAGAATTTTTTGCAATGTGCCAGGCAGAGTGGGAGTGAGATGGGATGCCATGTATAGAGTTAGGTTACTAAAGGCCTGAGGTTCATAGATTGAGTTAAGGTTGCTAGAGGGATAAGCTTCAATGGTGAATTAGAGTGCATGGTGATGAGTGTCAATGGTGAATTAGAATATGTGGGGATGAGTTTTGATGTTGAATTAGAGTACAGGGAATGAGCTTCGCTGGTGAACTAGAGTACATGGCGATGAGCTTCAATGGTGAATTGGAGAACATGGGAATGAGCTTCAATGGTGAATTAGAGTGCATGGCGATGAGCTTCAATGGTGAATTGGAGAACATGGGAATGAGCTTCAATGGTGAATTGGAGAACATGGGAATGAGCTTCAATGGTGAATTAGATAATGTGGAAATGAGCTTCAATAGTGAATTAGAGAACATGGGAATGAGCTTCAATGGTGAATTAGAGAACATGGGAATGATCTTCAATGGTGAATTAGGGTACATGGGGATGAGTTTCGATGGTGAATTAGAGTACATGAGAATGAGCTTCAATGGTGAATTAGAGTACATGGGAATGAGCTTCAATGGTGAATTAGGGTACATGGGGATGAGTTTCGATGGTGAATTAGAGTACATGAGAATGAGCTTCAATGGTGAATTAGAGTACATGGGAATGAGCTTCAATGGTGAATTAGAGTACATGAGAATGAGCTTTAATGGTGCATTAGAGTACATGGGAATGAGTTTCAATGATGAATTAGAGTACATGGGAATGATCTTTGATGGTGAATTAGAGTACATGACGATGAGCTTAGATGGTGAATTAGAGTACATGAGAATGAGCTTCAATGTTTAATTAGAATACATGGGAATGCGTTTCGATGGCTAATTTAGAGTACATGAGAATGAGCTTCAATGGTGAATTAGAATGCATGGGGATGAGCTTCAATGTTGAATTAGAGTACATGGGATCAGCCACAAAAGGTTATGGGTTAGATTTCTATCCAGGTCATGAATACATAATCTGGGCTGGTATATTCAATACAGTGTTCAATACCATTCATGACTCCTCAGTAATGAAGCAGACCGTGTGCACATGCAGCAAAAGCTGGCCAGCCTTCAGGCTTGGGCTGATAAGAGGCAAATAATATTTGCGTCACACAAGTTCCAGGCAATGATCATCTCCAACAAGCAACAATCTAGCCATGTCCCCTTGATATTCAATGGCATTCCTATCTCTGAATCCCCCACCACCAACATCCTGAGGGTTTCCATTGATCAAAAACTTAATTGGACCAGCCATATAAATACTGTGGCTACAAGAGCAGGTCAGAGGCTGGGAATTCTCAGGTGAGTAACTCACCTCCTGACTCCCCAAAGCCTGTCCACCATCTGCAAGGCACAGTCAGGATTGTGATGGAAAACTCTCCACTTTCCTGGATGGGTGCAGCTCCAACAACACTTAAGAAGGTTGACACCATCAAGGACAGAGCAACCTGCTTGATTGGCACCCCATCTACAAACATTCACTCACTCTACCACCAGCGCACAGTGGCAGCAGTGCGTACCATCTACAAAATGCACTGCAGCATCGCTAAAACTCCATCAACAGCACCTTCCAAACCCGCATAGAAGGACAAAGGCAGTAAATGCAAGGGAACACCACCACCTGCAAGTTCCCCTCCAAGCCACACATCATCCTGACTTGGAGCTATATCACCTTTCCTTCACTGTCGCTGGGTCAAGATCCTGGAACTTCCTTCCTAACCCCACTTTGGAATACCTACCCCACATGGACTTCAGCGGTTGAAGAAGACGGCTGACCACCTCCTTCTCAAGGGCAAACGGGAATGGGGAACAAATGCTGGCCTAGCCAGTGATGCTCACCTCCTATGTAAGAAAATAAAAGGCATTGTCAGAGTTGAGGTTCTTCAGGCAATTTGACAAACTATGGCTCCGCGACCTGTTCTGTTGTTTCAGGATTGTGTTCAAGGTCCTAGGACACTATGTAAAGAAGTGCAGGGAGTTGTGTACTAGTGTGTTGCCCAACACTGTTCTCACAGCCAACACCACCAAAATTAATTAATTGGTTTTTCATTCCATTGCTGTTTGTGGGATTTTGTTGTGGGCATGTTTGCCTCTATATTAACAATCATTCAATTTGAAAGTAATTCATTGCATATGAAGTACTTTGAATTTTTCTGTTCGGTACAATGGGATTTATATAAATATATTTTCACTCTATTTATCTTTAACTTATACAAATCATTAATGTTGTTGGCTTAGAGTGCTCCGCTGAAGCTTGACTATCTCCAGATGCCCTGTCGCCCAATGGAAACCCATTTCTCATGGTCATTAAAACATTTCCTATTCATTTTGACTAGACAGCTCTATTTGTGCCGAGTCCATTGACCTGTCCACTCAAGAAGGAATGGCCAATAACCACGGGTTCAAATATACATTTCAGTTTCTTGTGCGGACTAAAGCATTAATGGAAGATGGCAGGAAATAGCACCCTCGGTCAACTTCAGGCATTCCCATGTCACGTTCAGCACTGGCTGGATGCAGAGTAATCCTTCCTCTAAATTTTGTCGTCAGCCATTGCCAGGTAGTTTCTACAAAGGTAACTTGCTTTGGGCGATCCCAAAAATAAATCTCAATCAGAATATTGCTCTGCACTGTATTGGTTAACAATTTATATAGCGCCTTTAAAGTAGTAAAGCAAAACAAGATGATTCACAGAGGTGTAATCATACAAAAATTGACACTGAACTAAAGAAGGAGATATGAACGAAAGAAAGACTTGCATTTCTTTAGCGCCTTTCATGATCTCAGGCTACCCTAAAGCATTTTATAACCATTGAAGTACTTTTGAAGTGTAGCCACTATGGTAATGAAGAAAATGTGGCAGCCAATTTGTGCACAGCAAGCTCCCACAGCCAGCAATATGATAATGAACAATCAGTTTTCAGTGATATAAAAGCAAAAAAGCAGTTTTCAGTGATGTTGGTTGAGGGATAAACATTGGTCAGGTCAGTGTGGAGAACTCTGCTGCTCTCCTTGAAAATAGCATCACAGGATTTTATGTCCACTTGAGAGGGCAGATGGGGGCCTCAGTTTAACATCTCATTTGAAAGGCAGCACCTCTGATAATGCAGCAATCCTTTTCAAGTCACTGGAGTGAGATTTGAACTCACTCAGACTCAGAGGTAAGAGAGCTACCACTGCATCACACAGGTGACTACAAGCTTAGACAAAGGCATACGGTTTAAGGAACATCTTAAAGGACCTTTCGACTTTTTGCTCAGCCATCACTTCTTTTTTTTTGTTCATTCAGGGATGTGGGCGTCGCTGGCCAGGCCAGCATTTATTGCCCATCCCTAATTGCCCTTGAGAAGATGGTGGTGAGCTGCCTTCTTGAACTGCTGCAGTCCATTTGGGGTAGGTATACCCACTGTGCTGTTAGGAAGGGAGTTCCAGGATTTTGACCCAGCGACAGTGAAGGAACGGCGATATAGTTCCAAGTCAGGATGGTGTGTGACTTGGAGGGGAATTTGCAGGTGGTGGTGTTCCCATGCATTTGCTGCCCTTGTCCTTCTAGTTGGTAGAGGTCGTGGGTTTGGAAGGTGCTGTCTAAGGAGCCTTGGTGCATTGCTGCAGTGCATCTTGTAGATGGTACACACTGCTGCCACTGTGCGTCGGTGGTGGAGGGAGTGAGTGTTTGTAGATGGGGTGCCAATCAAGCAGGCTGCTTTGTCCTGGATGGTGTCGAGCTTCTTGAGTGTTGTTGGAGCTGCACCCATCCAGGCAAGTGGAGAGTATTCCATCACACTCCTGACTTGTGCCTTGTAGATGGTGGACAGGCTTTGGGGAGTCAGGAGGTGAGTTACTCGCCTCAGGATTCCCAGCCTCTGACCTGCTCTTGTAGCCACGATATTCTGAAGCCATTGAGTAAGACTGCAAATTGAGTGCTGAGTATTGTTTAAATGTGGGCAGTTCTGTGCTGTATTTTTGTATCTACTTGGAACTGACTTGAGGCTACAAGGTTAATCTCACTTTAGAACCAGCACAGAGGAGACAGATCGCATTGAACACTTGTCAGTGATAACTCACTGCACACAAAGGTTTGCAATCCTTGATGCCTACTTTGGTTCTGGATCTTTGGCATTGAATAGAGTTCATCCATGCTGTTTACTATTACTTTCATTATATAGGATGCCAAAATCTGGGAATGCCAGAATCTGGGAATGTGTCTTGCTGCCAACCAAAGCAGCAGCATCTCCAGACAGAGTTCCAACTAATTTCCACACTCATAAATTAAGTGAAACAGTGCTGAGGTAGTTGTGTGCATGGAATCAGCACCTTCAGGAGGGGGGGGGGGGGGGGGGGAGGGGAAGGGAAGAACACAAAAGAACAAGAAAGGAAGAGAAAGAACTTTAAATGAAGAACATTTATACAGCGCCTTTCATGACCTCAGGATGCCCCAAAATGGTTTAATTGCGAACTGGTGAATGGACTGTTAGCCTTCATTTCAAGGAAATTGAAATTCAAAAGTGATGATGCGATGGCTCAGACTTACAGAGCCTTGGTTAGATCCCAACTGGAGCACTGCATTCCATTCTGGGTATTGTACCTCAGGAAAGATAGATTTCCCTTGAAAGGGGAAAAAGTGCACATTCACCAGTGCTTAAAAGGTTAAATTATGAAGTCATTCTTAGGTTTCATCAATTTGGCTTGCATTCCATTGAGTATAGAAGGTTGAAGAGATGTGATCTAAAGCAATTAAGGGTGTTGATGGGGTGGATAGAGGAAAAAAACTATTCCCTAATGTGGAGGAATCAGAACAAAAGGGCATAATCTTAAAATTAGAGCTAGGTGGTTCAGGGGTGATATCAAGAAGTGTAAAGAGTAGTGGAAAGCTGGAACTCTCTCCCCCAAAAGGCAGTGGATGCTGGGAGGGCAATCGAAGTTTCCAAGACCGATGTTGATAGTTTATTGTTAGGTAAAGGTATCAAGGAATATAGCCCAAAGGCAAGTAAATGGAGTGCAGGTTCAGATCAGGCAAGACATAATTAACTGGTAGAACAGGGCCAAGGGGTTGAATGGCCTCCTCCTCATCCCATATTTCTAAATTTACAGTCAATGAAGTACTTTAGAAGTGCAATCAATGTTGTAATGTAGGGAAAACACAGTAACCAATTTGTGCTCAGCAAACTCCCACAAACAGCAATGAGATAATGACCACATAATCTGTTTTTAGTAATGCTGGTTTAGGAATAAATTCTGGCCAGGCCACCGTGGAGAATTCCACTCCTCTTCTTCAAATACTGCAAAGAATAGAGAAATTCTTTACAAAGAACCACAGTCAAATCTTTCTGTTAAAAGTGACAGAAAATCTTTAAACAAAAGCATCAAAATGACTCTTTTTTTTTTGTCCTTTCATTGGTTCTGTGCATGGTTTTGAAAACAGCTGTCACAGTGCGGAGGGGTGTGGGAGGGGGTGGGTGTGCGGTCAGGGAGAGAGCAATCGGAGAGGTTCTGTGAGTAACCTCTCAGGAAAACCACCCTGATCTCTGTGCCTCTGACATTGTGCGCAGATTTCCCAAAGTTAGGTTGGAATTGATTTGGAACTTCGTTTACCTCCTCCCTCCCTTCAGGCCTTGACCCATCAATTGATGAATATTCATATGGGAGAACAGGCAATAACTGTGAATCAATGGCTGCATCTGTTAGCTGTACATAACATTACTGGAAAGTCAGTTGATGGAAAAAAGGGGCAGGAGGACCCTTCCCAGAGGCAGCTTTTAGTGAGGCAGCTAAGTCTTATCCATTTTCTCACTCACAGTCTCACTTATCAAACATTCCCCACGGTGCAAAGATTCAGCTGTGCAGAGAGGATCAATTTCTTTCTGACAGCTCAGTATCTCTTTCCAAGGGACATGTAGGCCAAGAGCTCATCTAGCATAGCTGGCAAAGTCTTCCATTGTTCGGCATCTTCTTCATGAAAGGGTGCGTCCACACAGGCACATTGGTGGGTACGCATGCGCACGTGTGGATATCTCCCCCTTTAAGATGCTTCTTAAAACCTCCCTCTTTGACCAAATTTTTGGTCACCTGTCCTAATATCTCCTTATGTGGCTCGGTGTCAGATTTTATTTGATAATTACTCCTGTGAAACGCCTTGGCGATGTTTTAAAGGCACTATATAATACAATTTGTTGTTGTTGTTGTTGGTGAAACCTATCACAGAATTACAAAATCGTTATGGCATAGAAGGAGGCCATTCGGCCCATCCTGTCCTCATCAGCTCTCCAAAAGAGTAATTCACTTAGTGCCATTTCCCTGCCTTCTCTCCATAATCCTGCACATTCTTCCTTTTCATATAACAGTCTAATTCCCTTTTGAATACTTCAATTGTACCTGCCTCCACCACACTCTCAGGCAGTGCATTCCAGACCTTAACCACTCGCTGCGTAAAAAAGTTTTTCCTTATGTCACCTTTGCTTTTTTTACCAGTTATTTTAAACATGTTCCCTCTCGTTCTCAATCATTTCACATGTGGGAACAGTTTCTCTCCATTTTACTCTGTCCAAACCCTTGATGATTTTGAATACTTCTATCAAATCACTTCTCAGCCTTCTCTTCTCCCAAGAAAACAGTTCTAACTTCTCCAATCTATCTTCATAACTGAAGTTCCTAATCCCTGGAACCATTCTCGTGAATCTTTTCTTTACTCTTTCCAATGCCACTTTATCTTTTCTAAAGTGTGGCGCCCACAACTGGACGCAATATTACAGCTGAGGCCGAACTAGTGTTTTATACAAGTTCAACATAACTTCCTTGCTCTTGTACTCTATGCCCCTATTAATAAAGCCCAGGATACTGTATGCTTTATTAACTTTGACCCATTTAAAATCAGTATCTTCAGGGAAGAGAGTCTGAGCAGGACTTGCGGATAAATAACTAAGCACAGAAATTATTGTGAAATATTAATCAGAGAGAAAGAAAACAGCTTCTCACAGAACTGGAGTGAAGCAGAACAAATTGTCTAATTGCACTTCTATGAAATGCCTCGGGATGTTTTACTATGGTAAAGGGCGCTATATAAATGTAAATTGATATTGCTGCATATTGGGTAGGTACAGGATCAGCTGTGATGCTCTCTATGGTTGAAGAGCCTGCCAACATCCATTTTCTAGACTGAAATAAGATGAATGGCTACCTGGGGGCAAGGTACCTGAGGGCCAATATATGCGGCACAATACCACGGCTTGAATCCTCGTGAGTAACGTGGCAAAGATAAGATGGCAGAAAAAAATCTGGTCTTTAAATCAGAGGCACTTGAATGCATAATTAAGGCTGAAATGTCAGTATTGAAACAGTGAGGGGTGCTGTCTTTCAGATGCAACGTTAAAATGAAGCCTTGTCTGCCGATTAAGGTGAATGTGAAAGATCCAATGGCACTGTTGGAAGAAGAGAAAGGGAATTTTCCTCAATATCAGTATTTATCCCTTAACCAACATCAATAAAACAGATAATCTGGACAGTATCATATTATTGTTTGAGAGAACTTGCAAATTGCTGCGCTTCCTACATTACAACATTGACTACACATCAAAAGTACTTCATTGGCAGGGCCATATCAAATTCACAGCTGTGAAAAATGCGTCAAGGACTGTGAAATATCAGCTCCTCTATGCAATTGGCCATTTTGTGAACTTCAGGTATTTTATTCATGAGCACAAGGCTCCACTCGCTGATTGCTGGGCATGTTGCGAACATCGTCCATTTTATTGATTGACACAAGGCTCAACTCACTGATTGGTAGACGAGGGAGGGTTTCTGGTGCAGTTTTGAGAGAAGCAGTCTCAAGGATTAGCAGACAAGTGAGAATGTCAGAATGAGGCAAATCAAAAATGTCCACAAATATTACTGCAGCACATCGAGTGATCCCACATGCCAATGGTGGGATACTGTTTCCTACAAGCTGCAATGTATCGTTGGATCACACACGGCAGGCAACGGTTCAGCGCCACTTAGAGTCCAAAAGTTATCGCAGCAGAAAGACAGCACCCGACACACACTGCTGGAAAAGAAACACGCAAAAAAACGAGCAATCATTTCATCTGTTTTTAAGAAGGCGACAGAGAGCTCAGAAAATCATCAGTTGGTTACAACTGAACTTGTAGATGCTTTTGCAAGCGCCAGCATACCATTGGAAAAACCTGATCACCCAAAGCTGCAGGTATTCATTCAATGCAATGTGAAAACCTTGCTTGCCTAGTGCAAATAAGCTAAGACAGGACTACCTACCGAAGGTATTTGCTACACATTGTGAGGATTAATGCATGTGAGTCTTTAGCAATTATTTGTGATGAGTCCACTAATGAGCAAGACAACTGTGTGCTGCATGTTTTGTTTGATTTTATGTTTGGTAAGGACGAAAATGTACAGTCAGGAAAACCAACAACAGTGCTCGCAGACTGTGTCCACTTAGAAGCTGTTAATGACTTCACAGTTTCCCAAACGATAATCAAAAGTTTCAAAATATGGTGCAGATTTCTTTAGTGACAATGCATTTTCCATTACAAAATTTATCAAATCTGTGCTCCAAGGTGTAATGCCTAATGCTGTCCATATTACATGTAATGCTCATTTAGGGTTGAATTTTATGAGCGAGCTGCAAATCGCAGTGGCGTGCTTTGAAGTTGGTGATCCGCTCGCGTGATATTTCATGCGGGGGTTCACTTAATGGAGGGATGACATAAAGGGAGCAGCCGCTCCTTCCCTGGCACAGCGTCTGGTGCCACCACGCAGGCGCCGGCACCATTTTTAAAGAGCTTCAAGCCCTGACAGATTATTTGCTTTTTTAAAGTCACCATCACCTTTTATTTCAATAAAATCATTTCATTACACATCAAAGCCCCTCCTCCACCCCCGCAATGATGAAACAATATATTAATTTCCCTCTCACCCCCGAAAAACCATTTTTGCTGGTCCTGACCTTTCAACCCCAAACGTTGCACTCTTTGCCCTTCAACCCTTTCCCATCATCCCCTCAGCCAATTTTTTCATCAGTCAGTTTTCACTACTCTCTCCACCACCCCCCGCCCCCCTCAACAGCTGCCCTGAGAATTTCCCTGTCCCTCCTCCCCATCAATGTCACGCCTCGGAGGTCCAAGTGGATATCCGAAGACGCGGGAGTTCTGGCCACTGGCTGGAATATCGGGGTGGGACGGCCGTCGGGATGAGGTAAGTTCATTTAAACTTATTTACATTGATTTCAATATGGAGATGAAGGTGGCACTGCTGATCGGCGGGGTGCGGGGTGTGGGGGGGGGGGCCACACCGAGGACTCGCCGCTGCTGGTAAAATGCGTCAGAGGTGGTGGTGGGCCTCTCCCAGAAGTATTTTCCAGGCCCCCCCCCCACCCCCACCACAATCCCCGACACTGGAGGGCTAGTAAAACTCAGCCCATAATTTCTCTTGTCAGTGAGCTGTGGGAAAACGAATTTGTTAAGGCTGATAAATTGGTCGGCTACATTGAAAAGATCTCCAAACACTGCCGTAGCCACAAGCCTAGATACTGGCAACACAAATGCATCTGAAATGGCTGGCATTGGGGAACAAAACAATAGCCCTTCCTCCAGGAATTTGGAACTGTTGGAATTCTTGGTTTTGAGCAGAACAGTATTATGCAGCTCACCTGAAATACTATTCAGACTTCACCTCAGAAGAACTCACACTGACACTGAAAACACGGGTTTTAACAGACATTCTAACCCTACTAAATGATGTTCAGCTTAATGAGCAAGTTCAGTTTGTTGCCAAGGAGGCTACACGACTGATGGATTTAATCACTTTGTTTGAATCTTGACAATCTTGTCACAGTCCACAAAGCTTACTATAAAATAGTGGATGTACTGTTCTGGGCTGAAGCACATTCAAACGGACAATACTCTGATGACACTGAATTAATTGCATGCGCTCAGCAGAGGTTTTCGTGCATGGCAAAGAAGCTCAAATAAAATAATATTACTGCTATGGGAAGAGTCAAGTGGTGAAGAAAAAGCGGCTTAGAGGTTTCAACAACCTTCTGCAGCATTCCTGAAAGCCATGTGTATCTTTGACCCTGCACAAATGCAGCTGTTGATGGTGGATTGAAATTTGTGCGTGATTCTTGGTTTTGACAAGAACTGTAGATTGGAGATTCATTCTTATAAAAGCATTGCAAAAGAAGCAGATTTTACTTTGTCTGCACTGCAGTTTTGGAACTCTGTGGAATGCAGAATCCCCCATCTTGCAAGGATGCAGAGAGAGATGTGTCTAAACACAGACAGGTGTTCACAGTGCAGAGACGGGGGATGAAGAAAGAGACAGTTGCAGGTTGCTCCCTGCTTACATTCAACCACTGACTTCAGTGAGTAAAGAATGTGACCTGGTTATAGTCAGCATTTTACTATAGTTTTTGAGTATACAATAATTGCCATTTGAAACTGGAAACCTACTTTGTCTTTTTTTAAATTTTAAATGGATCATTTTCATGGTTTATTGCAAGACCGTGAAATTTATGATTTAAATATGTGAAATTGTGAAATTCATGATTCTTAAAATGCTGTAACCATGAAATTTGTTAAATTTGACTTTTAATTTTGTTCAGGCCCTATTCATCAGCGATAAAGTGCTTTGGGATGCCATGAAAGATGCTATATAAATGCATGTTTCTTCTTTCTTATAAACATTGTGGGGGTCACCAATGACTAGAAGCTTAACTGCTCCAGTCATTTCAACATCATGGCATAGGTTGGGTAATGTGTCATGAATGTGTTCACATGTGACCTGCTCATAGCATTGCCACCATCTAAAAAGCCAGCAATGCTGGAATATGCACCACTAAGCTGAATGGCTTCAGCTACAACCATCTCAAGAAGCTTGACACTGTCCAGAAAGAGCAACAACAACAACAACAACAAAATACAGCAGATGCTGGAAAGCTAAAATAGAAACAGAAAATGCTGGAAATACTCAGCAGGTCTGGCGGCTGGGAACTGGGAAAATTTAGAGGTCTAACAGGTTTTAAGCAACTTAAAGAGGGGGAGGGTGGGAAGAAGATGTGATAGGGTGGAGGGCAAGAGAGATGAAATAACAGAAGGATTGGTGGTACCAGACCAAAGGGAGTTTAATAGCACAAATAAGGAAATAGAGTGTGAAGTGATTCATTTTGGTCGGAAGATTGAGGAGAGGCAATATAAAATAAAGGACCTATGTCTAAAAGGAATGGAGGAGCAGAGAGACCTGGGGGTATATGTGCACAAATCATTAAAGGTGGCAGGGCAGATTGAGAAAGCAGTTAATAAAGCATACGGGATCCTGGGATTTATATATAGGGGCATAGAGTACAAAAGCAAGGAGGTTATGAAAAACCTGTATAAAACACAGATTCAGCCTCAACTGCGGATTGTGTCCAGTTCTGGGCACCACACTTTAGGAAGGATGCGAAAGCATGAGAGAGGGTGCGGAAAGGATTCACGAGAATGTTTCCAGGGATGAAGAACTTCAGTTATGTGGATAGATTGGAGAAGCTGAGTCTATTCGCCGGAGAACAGAAGATTAAGAACAGATTTGATAGAGGTGTTCCAAATCATGAGGGGTCTGGACAGAGTAGATAGGGAGAAAAACTGTTCCCATTGGCAGCAGGATCGAGAACCAGTGGACACCAATTTAAGGTGATTGGCAGGTGAAAGGAAGCAACTGCGACGTGAGGAAAACCTTTTTATCAGCGACTGGTTAGAATCTGGAATGCACTGCCTGAGAGTGTGGTGGAGGCAAAAAAGCTGGCATGGACACAGCAGGCCAAGTGGCCTCCTTCTGTGCTGTAGCCATTCTATGATTCTATGATAAAAGATGCGTCTAAAGGAAGTCTGGCTGGAAGAATGATGAACATCTGCCACCTGAAAGCAAAAACAAGAGAAAAACAAGGGAAAAATTGAAACCTGCAAAGAAAAAGGAAACAAAATGGATGCAGAGGTTACGGCCTGAAATTGTTGAACTCAGTGTTGCGTCTGGAAGGCTGTAAAATGCCTGATCGAAAGATGAGGTGCTGTTCCTCGGGCTTACGTTGTGCTTCACTGGAACAGAGCAGGAGCCGAGAACAGAGAAGACAGAATGAGAGGAAGGTGGAGAATTAAAATGACAGACGCCAGAAACACGGGGTCATGATTGTGGACTGAATGGAGTTGTTCCACAAAACCGTCACCCAATGTACATTTGGTCTCACCAATGTAGTGCAGACTGCATTGTGCGAAGTGAATAAATATACTGAATTGAAGGAAGTACACTTAAATCGCTGTTTCACTTTTCAATTTAGTACACTGTATTGGCTACTCACAATGCAGTCTGCTCTACATTGCTGAGACTAAATATAGATTGGGTGACAGCTTTGCTCCATTCAGACTGCAGGCATGGCCCTAAGCTTCCGGTTGCCCGTCAGTTGAATTTTCCACCTTGCTCTCACTCTGACCTCCCTGTCCTTGGACTCCTTCAGTGTTCTACTGAAGCATAATGTTTGAGGAACAGTACCTCATCTTTCACTTAGGCTCTTTACAGCCTTCTGGATTCAACATTGAGTTCAATAATATTAGATCGTAATAACTACCCCAATTTATTTCCTTTTTCTTGGCAGTGTTATGACGGTGCCTCTATATTTTTTATTAGGTTTTTTTTGAGGATTGATGTATTTTAGAATTATGGACATTGTTTTATTTGGGAAAACTGAAAAGGATTCCATGGATGTTTTTTTCACTGGGGCCAGTGAAAGGAGGTCATCAGAAGGTCATTTGGACTTGGTTGTAAACATACTGGAAGCCACAGGAACATAACCAGAAAAGGTTTGACACTGAGACACATGAGGAGATATTCGGACAGCTTGGCCAGAGGAAGGTGTAAAGGACCATCTTCAAGGAGAAGCGAGAGGGAGATAGAGAGGCGGAGAGGCTTGGGGAGGAAATTGCAGAACTTAGAGTCTAAACAGCTAAAGGCACGGCTGGAAATGGTGGTGCGAAGTACTAAAAGAGTGCTGCACTGTCCAAGGTGCTGTTTTTCGGATGAGACAATTTAATGAGTCCCATCTGCCCTCTTAGATGTGTGTAAAGTTCTATTAGAAGAAAAACACGGCAATTTTCCTTAGGCTCCTGGCCAACATTCCTCCCACAACAATTGCTGAGCGCTGCCTACCCAAACTTTTTCCACCTCTGGGATTTCAGTCTGGATCAGTCGCCAGGCATAAGAGGTCGTGCTCCTACCTCGTGACCACTCACCAGCATGTTGTGTGAGTGACTTTAAGAGTGATGTCCCTTGAAGAACTCAGTATGCTAATGAGCTAAGTACCAGGATGTAGTCATGTGACTAGAAGCCATAGTCACTCTGCACTCCAACACCCTGGACAAAGGTTCTGTATACAGTTTGCACTGTGTTGTACATATTAGTTTAGCTGTTAACAAACCTTCTAGAGATCTTTAAGGAACTGGAATCCTTGTACCTCATTGTGTTGCTTAAGATTGCCTAGTTCCACTTTTCCACAGGTCACAACATATATCTTTAAAAATATTTACCCAGTTACTGATGAAATCAATCATATACTCTGCTCTCTATCCCAAAATAAAATACACCAACACGGTTTCTTTAATAAACAACTCTGAACCCGAGACACTACACCTGTAGTGTCTCCCACCCGCCCTCCTCCTGTAACCAAAAAAAAGGACTTGGTGGTGTGTAGATAAGGTAAGGCATTTTCTATTTCTCTTTTTTTTTATCGTGTGATTGGTTAAAAACTTTTCGTTCCTTAAGATTAAAAATGGCAGGAGATCTCAGACCCATGACATGCTCCTCTTGCTCAATGTGGGAGCTCAGGCACATGGCTGATGTCCCTGACTCCTTCACGTGCAGGAAGTGTGTCCAGCTACAGCTGTTGTTAGACCGCATGACGGCTCTGGAGCTGCGGATGGACGCACTTTGGAGCATCCACAATGCTGAGGAGGTAGTGGATAGCACGTTTAGCGAATTGGTCACACCGCAGATTAGGATTGCTGAGGGAGAAAGGGAATGGGTGACCAAAAGGCAGAGAAAGAGCGGGAAGGCAGCGCAGGTGTCCCCTGCGGTCATCTCCCTCCACAACAGGTATACCGTTTTGGATACTGTTGAGGGAGATGGCTCACCAGGGGAAGGCAGCAGGAGACAGGTTCATGGCACCGTGGCTGGCTCTGTTGTTCAGAAGGGCGGGAAAAAGAGTGGAAAGGCTATAGTCATAGGGGATTCGATTGTAAGGGTAGTAGATAGGCGGTTCTGTGGTAGTAAACGAGACTCCCGAATGGTATGTTGCCTCCCAGGTGTACGGGTCAGGGATATCTCAGATTGGCTGCAGAACATTCTGAAGGGGGAGGGTGAACAGCCAGTTGTCGTTGTGCACATAGGCACCAATGATATAGGTAAAAAACGGGATGAGGTCCTACAAGCAGAATTTAGGGAGTTAGGAGCCAAGTTAAAAAGTAGGACCTTAGAGGTAGTAATCTCAGGATTGCTACCAGTGCCACGTGATAGTCAGAGTAGAAATGAAAGAATAGTCAGGATGAATGCGTGGCTTGAGAGATGGTGCAGGAGGGAGGGGTTCAGATTTTTGGGACATTGGGACCGGTTCTGGGGGAGGTGGGACTATTACAAATTGGACGGTCTACACCTGGGCCGGACTGGAACCAATGTCCTTGGGGGTGCTTTTGCTAACGCTGTTGGGGAGGGTTTAAACGAATGTGGAAGAGGGATGGGAACCAAATGAGGTCAGTGGAGAGTAAGGAGGTAGTAACTAAAGCCTGTAAGGAACTAGATAATGAAGTCAGCGTGACTAAGGGAAAGAGTAGGCAGGGAGCAGATGATGAAAGCAAAGGAACTGGTGGTCTGAGGTGTATTTGTTTTAATACAAGAAGTGTAGTAGATAAGGCAGATGAACTTAGGGCTTGGATTAGTACCTGGGAGTATTGCTATTGTTTGAGACTTGGTTGAGGGAAGGGCATGATTGGCAACTAAATATCCCAGGATACCGATGCTTCAGGCGGGATAGAGAGGGAGGCAAAAGGGGTTGCATTACTGGTCAAAGAGGATATCACAGCTGTGCTGAAGGAAGGCACTATGGAGGACTCGAGCTGTGAGGCAATATGGGCAGAACTCAGAAATAGGAAGGGTGCGGTAACAATGTTGGGGCTGTACTACAGGCCTCCCAACAGCGAGCATGAGATAGAGGTACAAATATGTAAACAGATTATGGAAAGATGTAGGAGCAACAGGGTGGTGGTGATAGGAGATTTTAATTTTCCCAACATTGACTGGGATTCGCTAAGTGTTAGAGGTCCAGATGGAGCAGAATTTGGAAGGAGCATCCAGGAGGGTTTTCTAGAGCAGTATGTAAATAGTCCAACTTGGGAAGGGGCCATACTGGACCTGGTGTTGGGGAATGAGCCCGGCCAGGTGTTTGAAGTTTCAGTAGGGGACTACTTTGGGAATAGTGATCACAATTCCGTAAGTTTTAGAATACTCATGGACAAAGACGAGAGTGGGCCTAAAGGAAGAGTGCTAAATTGGGGGAAGGCTGACTATACCAAAATTCAGCAGGAGCTGGGGAATGTAGATTGGGAGCAGCTGTTTGAAGGTAAATCCACATTTGATATGTGGGAGGCTTTTAAAGAGAGGTTGATTAGCGTGCAGGAGAGACATGTTCCTGTGAAAATGAGGGGTAGAAATGGCAAGATTAGGGAACCATGGATGACAGGTGAAATTGTGAGACTAGCTCAGAGAAAAAAGGAAGCATACATAAGGTCTAGGAGGCTGAACAAAGACGAAGCTTTGAAAGAATATCGGGATTGTAGGCGCAATCTGAAACGAGGAATTAAGCGGGCTAAAAGGGGTCATGAAATATCTTTAGCAAACAGGGTTAAGGAAAATCCCAAAGCCTTTTATTCATATATAAGGAGCAAGAGGGTAACTAGAGAAAGGATTGGCCCACTCAAGGACAAAGGAGGAAAGTTATGCGTGGAGTCAGAGAAAATGGGTGAGATTCTAAACGAGTACTTTGCATCGGTATTCACCGAGGAGAGGGACATGACGGATGTTGAGGTTAGGGATTGATGTTTGATTACTCTAGGTCAAGTCGGCATAAGGAGGGAGGAAGTGTTGGGTATTCTAAAAGGCATTAAGGTGGACAAGTCCCCACGTCTGGATGGGATCTATCCCAGGTTGCTGTGGGAAGCGAGAGAGGAAATAGCTGGGGCCTTAACAGATATCTTTGCAACATCCTTAAACACGGGTGAGGTCCCGGAGGACTGGAGAATTGCTAATGTTGTCCCCTTGTTTAAGAAGGGTAGCAGGGATAATCCAGGTAATTATAGACCAGTGAGCCGGACGTCAGTGGTCGGGAAGCTGCTGGAGAAGATACTGAGGGATAGGATCTATTCCCATTTGGAAGAAAATGGGCTTATCAGTGATAGGCAACATGGTTTTGTGCAGGGAAGGTCATGTCTTACCAACTTAATAGAATTCTTTGAGGAAGTGACAAATTTGATTGATGAGGGAAGGGCTGTAGATGTCATATACATGGACTTCAGTAAGGCGTTTGATAAGGTTCCCCATGGTAGGCTGATGGAGAAAGTGAAGGAACATGGGGTCCAGGGTGTACTAGCTAGATGGATAAAGAACTGGCTGGGCAACAGGAGACAGAGAGTAGCAGTGGAAGGGAGTTTCTCAAAATGGAGACGTGTGACCAGTGGTGTTCCACAGGGATCCGTGCTGGGACCACTGTTGTTTGTGATATACATAAATGATTTGGAGGAAAGTATAGGTGGTCTGATTAGCAAGTTTGCAGACGACACTAAGATTGGTGGAGTAGCAGATAGTGAAGGGGACTGTCAGAGAATACAGCAGAATATAGATAGACTGGAGAGTTGGGCAAAGAAATGGCAGATGGAGTTCAATCAGGGCAAATGCGAGGTGATGCATTTTGGAAGATCCAATTCAAGAGTGAACTATACAGTAAATGGAAAAGTCCTGGGGAAAATTGATGTACAGAGAGATTTGGGTGTTCAGGTCCATTGTTCCCTGAAGGTGGCAACGCAGGTCAATAGAGTGGTCAAGAAGGCATACGGCATGCTTTCCTTCATCGGACGGGGTATTGAGTACAAGGGTTGGCAGGTCATGTTACAGTTGTATAGGACTTTGGTTCGGCCACATTTGGAATACTGCGTGCAGTTCTGGTCGCCACATTACCAAAAGGATGTGGATGCTTTGGAGAGGGTGCAGAGGAGGTTCACCAGGATGTTGCCTGGTATGGAGGGCGCTAGCTATGAAGGGAGGTTGAGTAGATTAGGATTATTTTCATTAGAAAGACGGAGGTTGAGGGGGGACCTGATTGAGGTGTACAAAATCATGAGAGGTATAGACAGGGTGGATAGCAAGAATCTTTTTCCCAGAGTGGGGGATTCAATTACAAGGGGACACGAGTTCAAAGTGAAAGGGGAAATGTTTAGGGGGGATATGCGTGGAAAGTTCTTTACGCAGAGGGTGGTGGGTGCCTGGAACGCATTGCCTGCGGAGGTGGTAGATGCGGGCACGATAGCGTCTTTTAAGATGTATCTAGACAGATACATGAATGGGCAGGAAGTAAAGAGATACAGACCCTTAGAAAATAGGCGACAGGTTTAGATAGAGGATTTGGATCGGCGTAGGCTTGGAGGGCCGAAGGGCCTGTTCCTGTGCTGTAATTTTCTTTGTTCTTTGTTCTTTGTGTTATCAGTTTATTATAAAAGAAGACTTAACCAGTAATGAAGCAAAGCATGAAACAGACCGATTGAAATATGAAAGTTCCCTTTTTAAATTCCCCACACACACATTGTGAAAAAAATACAGAAATTCTCTTTGCAGAGATCTGTTATAAAAATAAAACAAAAAAGAATACTTTGGCCAAATACTTGCTAATTATTGAAGAAAAAGAGAAGATATGGAAAATGTCAGTTGTTGCTTTTTGGTCTGGTGTTCCAAATACACATAGATGGCTGTCATTGGGATCTTGCCAGGGCAGTTTTTTCAGGTAACTTTGAGGATCAGTTTGACAGGCTTTTCAGGAGAAGTGCAGCATCAGTTTCTCTATTTCTTACACTTGATTCTCAGGAAGTTCTCAATGAGGTGGAAGAGGCTGAGCTGATGGTAACTGCTCTCTTGGCTGGTTTTCTCCAACAATCTTCAAAACAGTTCACACCCCAACACACTGTCCAAACTGAAACCAAAAACAATATCTCAAGAGTTTCCTGACCCCTGTAAATCTTGACCTGCCACTTCTATGTAAGCATCTTCCCCAGGTCACCAAGTTTCTGTTGTTTCTTGCTTAAAGCACATGACTTCCAACAAGGTTGTTTTTAAACAACATCTCAGTGTCCTTCCAATGAACTGTTAACAACAAAGCAAAGTCCAGCTTCTATGAAATCTTCAACCATCCAATGAATCCATCTCCACAATTTAAATATAAGTCCTCAAAACATACACTTAACAAAAAATATAGAAGCACTTTCATAACAATAGATATAGCTCATTGATCCCACAACCAAAGGATCAGATCTAAGCTCTATTGTCCTGTCACATCTAGTCGTGAATGGTGGTGGACAATTAAACTACTAATAAGAAGAGGAGGCTCCACAAACATCCCCGTCCTCAATGATGGGGAAGCCCAGCAGATCAGTGCAAAAGACAAGGCTGAAGCATTTGCAACTATCTTTATTTTTTACATTTTATTTAGAGATACAGCACTGAAACAGACCCTTCGGCCCACCGAGTCTTTGCCAACTGTCAACCACCCATTTATACTAATCCTACATTAATGGCATTACCCTCTCACATCCCTACCTTCCCTCAATTCCCCTACCACCTACCTATACTAGGGGCAATTTATAATGGCCAATTTACCTATCAACCTGCAAGTCTTTGGCAGGAAACTGGAGCACCTGGCAAAAACCCACCCGGTCACAGGGAGAACTTACAAACTCCGCACAGGCAGTACCCAGAATCGAACCCGGGTCGCTGGAGCTGTGAGGCTGCGGTGCAAACCACTGCGCCACTGTGCCGCCCTAAAAGCCAGAAGTGCCGAGTGGATGATCCATCTCACGCCACACAAGTGCCAGGCAATGATCATCTCAAACAAAGAGAGAATCTAACAATCTCCCCTTGATGTTTAATGGCATTACTATCGCTAAATCCCCCACTATCACCATTGACCAGAAACTGAGCTGGACCAGCCACTTAAATGCTGTGGCTACGAGAGCAGGTTAGAGGCTGGGAATTCTGCATTGAGTAACTCACCTCCTGACTCTCCAATGCCTTGCCACCATTTACAAGGCACTGGCCAGGAGTGTGATGCAATACTCTCCACTTGCCTAATGAGTGTGGCTCGAACAACACTCAAGAAACTTGACACCATCCAGGACAAAGCAGCCCACTTTATCGGCACCCAATCCACCACCTTAAACGTTCACTCCCTCCACCACCAGCGCTCAGTGGCAGCAGTGTGTACCATGTACAAGATACACTGCAGCAACTCGACAAGGATCCTTTGACAGTACCTTCCAAACCCGCTACCTCTACCATTGTTAATGATAAGGACAGGAGGCACATGGGAACACCACCACCTGCAAATTCCCCTCCAAGTCACACACCATCCTGACTTGGAGCTATATCGCCGTTCCTTCACTGTCGCTGGGCCAAAATCCTGGAACTCCCTTCCTAACAGCACTGTGGGTGTACCTACCCCAAACAGACTGTAGCAGTTCAAGAAAGTGGCTCACCACCACATTCTTAAAGGCATTTTGGGAAGGGTAATATATGCTGGTAATACCCACATGCCTTGAAAGAAATTTTAAGTAATTTTACTGCATTTTAAGTGCCATGAGATGTGTTTGCGGGATGAGACAAAGCATTTTATCAAATCTAATCCTTCGGGTCTGTCCTTATCCGGCCTCTGGTTCAGCTGAGAATTTTAAAGAGAGACTTGCAATTATATAGCACTTTTCATGACCACAGGATATGCGATGCACTTTGCAGCCAATGAAGTACTTTTTGAAGTGTAGTCACCGCTGGTAAACGCGGCAGCCAATTTTGCAAACACAAGCTCCCATAAACAGCAATAATGACCCAAAAAAATCCATTTTTTGTGACACTGATTCACAAATGAATAGTACCATTCAGAAGAGAGTTGGATAAAGGGAAGAGAATTTCAGGGCTATGGGAAGGAGCGGGGGTGCGGAGGGGAGTGGAATTAATTGGATAGCTATACTGAAGAGCCCACACAGGCACAATGGGCTGAAAGGCCTGCTTCTGTGCTTGAAACAAGAGGAATTTATTTAAAGTTATGTTGTGACAAACCCACAGAAGCAGGGCCATGTAATAATCCCCTGTAATTATAGGGTAGGCTTTGCTGATGGCTTGCTTGGCCTGGGCTTGTTAAAGAGGTCATAAATCAGGTGCTGATATATCTTGTGCTGTCTGAAAAACTAGCATCCAGCGCCTGTTTTTCTTGGCTCCTGGTCTGCAAGGGATCACACAGTTTAAAAATGCCTGAGGAGCAACAACAGTCAGATCGAGCAGCTCATAATATAAATGAAATACACATGACCTGCTTAAACTTTCCACTCACCGACATATATCACTGTCAATGGATTGAAAATATCCAAGAACATTTTGAATCTAGATGACAATGTTCCAGCCATCCACACTAAGGACCGGAATTTGTTCTGCCCCAGGCGCGAGTTCCGTGGCAGTGTGTGCCTGAAGTTGGCTCCAGATGAGGCCTGCCACGGACCTTGACGCCGGGAGGGCCCAGCCCGATTCTCCCAGCGGCGGCGAGGTTCTGTGGCTGCCCCCTTGCTGCTGGGGGACAGGACCACAATTTAAATAATAAATTAATGTGAATAAAATTAATACATTAACATGGATTTACCTGTAATCTTGAAGCCCCGCTGTGATCTTTGGCACGGCGCCTAGCACTCCCAAGCCTTCAGATCACTGTCCGGGGGAATGCTCCCCCACACTGGTGGGGAGTGGGGGAAGAAGTACATTTGTCAGTGTGGGGGGGGGGGGGGGGGGGAGGCGGGGGAATGGTGTCAAAATAACGTAATGGGTGTAGGAGATGGTGGGAAGGATTGAACCTTAAACTTTGTGCAGTTTGGGGGGGGAAAGGTCAGATGTAAAAGGAAAGTGTTTTGGGGAGGTAAAGACAAATAGTTACTGTGATTGTTATTGGGGAGGGTGGGAAAGCGGCGTTAGAAATTTATTTACTTAATTTTTGGGGGTAGGACTTTAAAAATTTAAATTGCGTGGCAGGGCTGGCTTTTAAAACGGCGCCAGCACCTATTGGCAGCTGACACCATTGCCGGGGACGGACGGCCCACCCCTCCACGAGATTGGGGAAAGGGCGGGCCACCCTGACCATTTAAATGAGCTGCCCCGCTTGAGATTGCAGCAGCTCTTTGGCGTGCGGCCCGTTTTTTGAGCTTGCCGCCAAGATTGGCGGTGGACTTGTAAAATCCAGCCCTAAGAGTGAAGTAGTCAATTAATCAACGCCAGTTTCTCCCCCTCTTGTAGATTCAACTAACATTTGCAGTCCCGTTCCCCTTTACAGGCTTGGCATAGTAGGGTTGACCTGGGCTGGGAAAGGGATGGGAAGGTGGAACTGGGATGGAGAAGGGAAGTTGAAGTGCGGATGCATTTACACACTGACCAATTCACCTCCATGGGGTTTCGAGTGGATGACTGCCTTGAAAATGATGGCCAATGAAACAAAAGTTGTGACTTGGAAAGTGGCATTTCACAAGCACCATAAAAAAAATCTTTATTCTTGAGTTGAGATGTTCAAATACTTGAAATTTTGACCCACTTGGAACCAAAACTTTCCCCAATGCCCAATCAATTGTCTCTCCATTTTAACACTATCACTATGGCTAATGGTACTCTTAACCTTTCTCACTAGTTCCTCCTAAGCTATAGATACACTGTCTTAACCACACGCTTCTTCCTCCCTGCATCCTAAACATGTTAAAATGAAGACATCATGTCATCTCCAATTCCAACACTTAATCTATAAGGTACCATAGGGCAAAAAAATCATATGAATGATATTTACCTGTGGAATTCTCTACCACAGAAAGCAGTTGAGGCCAAATCATTAAATATATTCAAGAAACAGTTAGATATAGTTCTTAGGGCTAAAGGAATCAAGGGATACGAGGAGAAAGTGGGAACAGGGTACTGAGTTTGGATGATCAGCTATGATCGTATTGAATGGCGGTGCAGGCTCGAAGGGCCAAATGGCCTACTCCTGCTCCTATTTTTTCTATGTTTCTATGCTTCTATATCGCACAGACGGAGGCTATTTGGCCCATCGTGTGCGTCAGCCTTTGAAAGAGCTATCCAATTAGACCCAGTTTCTCCATACTTCCATGCTTTCTCCATAGCTCTGCAAATTTCTCCTTTTCAAGTAAACATCCCATTCCCTTTTCAAGTTACTGTTGAATTTGCTTCCACCACTCTTTCAGAATTCCACATTGTAAAACTCACTGCATTATTTTTTTCTCCCTCATCTTCCCTTCTGGTTCTTTTGCCAATTATCTTAAATCTGTGTCCTCTGGTTATCAACCCTCCTGCCAGTTTCTCCTTTATAATTTTGAACCTCTATCAAATTCCCCCTTAGCCTTCTTTTCTCTAAGGAGAATAACCCCAGATTCTTCAGTCTCGCCACATAAATAAAGTTCTTCATTCCTGAAACCATTCTTGTAAATCTCCTCTCCGTGGCCTTGACATCCTTCCTAAAATATGGGGCCTAGAATTAGACACAATACTCCAACTGGGGCCTAACCAGTATTTTAGAAAGGTTTAGTATGATTTCTTCCCTTTGTACTCTATGCCTCTATTTATAAAGACAATGACTCCATGTACCTGTTTAACAGCCTTTTCAACTTATCCTGTTACTTTCAAAGTTTGTGTTGGACAACCCCAGATTTCTTTGTTCCTGTGCCCCCGTAAAATTTTATCATTTAATAAAGATTCTAGAATAGAGCCTGCTGAGACATAATGGGACAAAAGGGTTCTTTCTGTCTTATAATTTTCCTTAGTTCTAACGTGTTATATAATAGGAAATAGGACATTTGACCCAGGACTTTATAACTGTGGTTTGCCTTCTGCTTTTCCTTTCTCTTGTAGTTACCAGACTATTAAAACCCATAGTTAATGCCACCTTTAATTAATGTCACTGTATCCTTTTTTAACTCACCCTGGTTCCACTCTTTGGAACCATGGGGATCCTTTGGATGAGAGACCTTGATGCTGCACCTAGACTTCTCTTTAAAATAAAGAGGCACAGTGGGTAGAATCTCATGCACCAGAAGCATATTGTATAGGACTTTGGTTCGGCCACATTTGGAATACTGCGTGCAGTTCTGGTCGCCACATTACCAAAAGGATGTGGATGCTTTGGAGAGGGTGCAGAGGAGGTTCACCAGGATGTTGCCTGGTATGGAGGGCGCTAGCTATGAAGAGAGGTTGAGTAGATTAGGATTATTTTCATTAGAAAGACGGAGGTTGAGGGGGGACCTGATTGAGGTGTACAAAATCATGAGAGGTATAGACAGGGTGGATAGCAAGAGGCTTTTTCCCAGAGTGGGGGATTCAATTACTAGAGGACACGAGTTCAAAGTGAAAGGGGAAAAGTTTAGGGGGGATATGCGTGGAAAGTTCTTTACGCAGAGGGTGGTGGGTGTCTGGAACGCGTTGCCAGCGGAGGTGGTAGATGCGGGCACGATGGCGTCTTTTAAGATGTATCTAGACAGATACATGAATGGGCAGTAAGAAAAGAGATACAGACCCTTAGAAAATAGGTGACATGTTTAGATAGAGGATCTGGATCGGCGCAGGCTTGGAGGGCCGAAGGGCCTGTTCCTGTGCTGTAATTTTCTTTGTTTTTTGTTCTTTGTTCTTTGTTCACATATTAGGAATGGCATTTTTCTTTATTCATTCTTGGGATATGGCATCACTGGCAAAGCCAGCTTTTGTTGGGTTTTTTTTCATGTTTGTACTTGCTGCTGTTCAATCTTCAGTCCGTTAACACCCTATCTGTACTAATGCTTTGTCTTTCAACACACCATTAACATGTTGTTTGCCTTTGCTCCATGACCTTTTGGTCAGCTATGTGGCCTTGTCCAATCTACACCTTCTCCTTTGTTATCTCTTGCCTCACCCCGCCTCACTTGCTTATAACCGTTGACATTTCTAATATTTGCTGACCCGAAACGTTAACTCTGCTTCTCTTTCCACAGATGCTACCAGACCTGCTGAGTGGTTCCAGCATTTCTTGTTTTTATTTCAGATTTCCAGCATCCGCAGTATTTTGCTTTTATTTTGTTGACCATCCCTAGTTTCCCTCAAGAAGTTGACAGTGGGCCTTCTTCTTGAACCTCTGAAGCCCATGCAGTGTAAGTTCTCCTAACAGTGTTGTTAGGTAGGAATTTCCATCATTTTGACCCAGAGTCGATGAAGGAATGGTGATATATTTGTAAGTCAGGATTGTGCGTGATTTGGAGGGGAACGCGGAGATGATGGCATTCCCGTGCACCTGCGGCCCTTGTCCTTCCAGCTGGTGCAGGTTGCGGGTTTGGGTGCTGCCGATGAAGCCTTGGTGAGTTGCTGCAGTGTATCCTGCAGATGGTACACACTGCACACGCTGGTGCGGGCAGTGAACATTTAAGGAGGTGGACCGGTATTCATCTGAATTCACCATATTCCCCCCTATCGTGCAAAGTTCTGGATCTCCTGGTGTGAACAGGCAAACTGGTCTTTTGAGTTGCAAATCCAGCAAGATGGTGATGGAAAACGTACCGAAAGAAATGGAGAGGTGCAAGGATATAGAAAGTGTAGTCGCTGCCCACTGACAATCTTTGACTGCTCTGGACCTCTAGGGTCAGGCTCATTCGCAATATTTTAGGTGAAGACAGCTCCTATAAGTAGCCCAGAATGGTCAGGTGGGTGTGGTACAAGAGGGCAATTGGTGCGGTAGAACCTTTTCTCAACAAGATTAATAGTGGAGGAGGAATGGTAATAATAATAAAGAAAGCAATGGACAGGAAATTTGATGCCACTATGAAACTTGAGCTAAAGAGGTCCATCAATGGAAAGCGTAAATTCCAAACTGAACAGCAGTGACCTGAGATAGAGAAGAATAATAATTATCAGCTTGATTCAGTTCAGAATATGCTCATAAAAATATAGTAATTGCTAGACTAAGGTCCATGGAGTTCATCTTCGACCATCCTGGTAGTCACATTTTACATTTTTAAAGTGACACAGTTTCAATTCAATTAAATTAAAATTATATTAAAAGTTAAAATCCCCTCTCCCACCCCGCCAATGCATAAATAATTAGTTTTATTCCCCCCCCCCCAAAAAAGTGAGATCTCACTCACCACCTTTCCCCCCTAAAACTTTATTCCCTTTAACCCTAAACCCCTTCCCACCATCCCCACAGCCAATAAGGATTGTTTTCTCCGCTCCCTTCCCTGCCCTGATAATTTTATTCCTCCCCCCCCCATCAATGTCTCGCCTCGGAACTCCATAAGGAGTTCCGAAGTTGCGCGAGTTGCGGTCAGCGGCCATAAAATCTGCGTGGGACGGCCGCAAGCAGCAGGTAAGTTCATTTGCATGTTAAGTGAGCTCATTTCAATATTTTAATGAAGGCCCCGCCGCTTGGCAGCGAGGGGGCCGCAACAAGGCCCCGCCGCCGCCTCTAATATCCGGCGGGGCCTTCTCGGCGTCGTGGGTTGTGGCGGGTCATTTCCGCAAGCATTTTATGGGCCTCCCCACCATGATCCATGACACCGAGGGGCTGGTAAAATCCAGCCCAGTGAGTCTAGAACAGACCCAGACATGAGGTGCAGAAAGCCCCCAGTGGTGGACAGCTTTGGGAACCATAGGTCTACAGTCACCTGTTCCTCCCAAACATGTTACACTGACCACACATCAGGCTGAATTTTACCAACGCTCCAACTTTTTTTTTTCCAAAATATACTTTATTCATAAAAATCTGTAAAAATTACATTGCCAAACAGTTTCCAAACAGCACCAAAAAATACAAACATTGCAAGGGAGATCAGTTTCCTTCAATACTGTCATGTGTTTCTTCCCAACCCTTCCTTTTCACAATTGTCATGTCAATTACAGTTTTACATTTACAGCAATTGAGAATATTAACGATACAGTTCGAGGGGTTTCCCATTGATCCAGCCCCTCAGTCCAGCTTGGTGGGGGATCCTTACACTGTGGTCTTTCCCCATTGAGCCTTTGCTGCGGCTGCCCCAAGCTTTAGTGCGTCCCTCAGCACGTAGTCCTGGACCTTGGAATGTGCCAGTCTGCAACATTCGGTGGTGGACAACTCTTTGCGCTGGAAGACCAGCAAGTTTCGGGCAGACCAAAGGGCGTCTTTCACCGAATTGATAGTCCTCCAGCAGCAGTTGATGTTTGTCTCGGTGTGCGTCCCTGGGAACAGCCCGTAGAGCACAGACTCCTGTGTTACAGAGCTGCTTGGGATGAACCTTGACAAAAACCACTGCATCTCTTTCCACACCTGCTTTGCAAAGGCACATTCCAGGAGGAGGTGGGCGACCGTCTCTTCCCCACCACAGCCAACGCGGGGGCACTGTGCGGAGGGGGCGAGACTTCGGGTGTGCATGAAGGATCTGACGGGGAGGGCCCTTCTCACCACCAGCCAAGCTACGTCTTGGTGCTTGTTTGAAAGTTCTGGTGATGAGGCATTCCGCCAAATGACTTTGACGGTCTGCTCGGGGAACCATCCGACAGGATCCACCATTTCCTTTTCCCGTAGGGCCTTGAGGACATTCCGTGCAGACCACTGCCTGATGGACCGGTGGTCAAAGGTGTTTTTTCCGCAACGCTCCAACGTTGGGGATCATGGTGGGGGGGCCCAGAAAATTCGTCCGAGAAAGGCCTGCCTCGACCCCTGATGCCGAGAAGGCCCTGCCCCATTTTACTGATGGCGGCGAGGCCTCGGTGCGGCCCTCCCACCACACGGCGGCAGAGCCTTCATTTGCATAATAAAATGAATTCAAATGCATGTTAATGAACTTACCTGGACCAGGTGGCTGTCCCACGCTGATATTCTGGCTGGTAGCCAGAAGTCCCATGCCTTCGGATCGCCGTTTGGGGAAACAAGGCGAGACGCTGGTGAGGAAGGGGAAGGAATGAAATTTTCACAGCGGGAGGGGTGGGGGAAGCGGAGTAAACACTTTGTATTAGCTGAGGGGCTGGTGGAAGGGGTTGAAGGCCAAAGGTAACGAGGTTGCGGGGGTGGGGGGGAGCGTTTGGGTTGGGAATAAAGTTTATTTTGTTCGGTGGCCCAAAACAAACATTGGGGGAGGGAGGAGTTGATGGTGGGAAAGGGCCTCCAGCTTTTACTTAATTTTATAAATTAATGTAAATTAATGTTCAATAATGTTCCTTTAAAAATTCAAATTTATTCTAAGGGCTTGATGCCCTTTAAAAATGGCGGCGGCACTGGGCACTGTTGCCAGGGACAAAGCGGCCGCCCCCTCTACATCATCGGGTGGCCGTCCCGCCCCCTCCAATTAAATGAGCCCCCATGCGAAATATCGCAGGGGCTCAGCGATGGCGAATCAACGCGGATGGACCGCCAACTTCAAAGCGTACCGAAGCAGTTTGCGGCATGCTCATAAAATTCAGCCCATCATGTCTCCAATTACTCAAAGGTTATCCCAAATTGGGGTCAAGGGATACTGCACATAATGTAGGCTGACGTATCTGTGCTGCACTGAAGGAGTGCTGTCCTGTTGGAGGCACCTTTTGCATGAGAAGTTAAACTAAGGTAAAACAGAATATGCTGGCAGTACTCAGCAGGTTAAACATCATCTGTGGAGTGAACAACAGAGTTAAGGTTTCAGGTCAATGACCTTTCATCATTTCTGTTTTTATTTCAGATTTCCAGCATCTGCGTACTGACTCCTCACTTCCTCCACACACTAACTTTGACCTCACTTCCTGCACACACTAACTTCGACCTCACTTCCTCCACACACTAACTTCGACCTCACTTCCTCCACACACTAACTTCGACCTCACTTCCTCCACATACTGACTTCGACCTTGCTCTCTCCACACACTGACTCCTCGCTTCCTCTACATACTCACTTCTTGCTCCCCCCACAGACTGACTCCCCTCCCTCTCTCCCTCCACAGATTGACTTCTCCCCCCCTTCCTCCACATGCAGACTGAACCCCTCAGCCAGCTCTCCCAGATGTTAATCTCCAATCTGGCCTTTTTAGATATACTCCCACTATCTCAGCTTCATCCTTCCATTTGGCCCTTTCCTATTTGAAAAGCACACTCTAGTTCTTTCATCAAATTGCATTGAGCCCATGGTAGGATGAGCCGCCTGCTGACTGAACAGAGAGTACATACCTACAGTGTGCAGGGTTCAATTTATCAGCAGGTAATTCCCAGTAAGGTTACAAGATAAAACAAATGGAAACAGTCCTGAGTTTCCTCAGAGTGAATCTGATATATTGAGGAAATTTAGCAGGGATGGGATCACATTACCTGTTGAAGAACAGATGGCACTGTTCCAATCAAAACAACAATACTGGCCTAAACATTTTACAAATGTTTCTGTTTATTGCAGGGAATTGAACTCAATTTCTTCCTATTTCTGTTTCTGTCTTGCTCTCTTCATTTCTCTCTCTCCGTTGTCTCTTGCTCTCTACTAACATGCGAGCTTAGATGAATAGGTGGCAAAGAGATTATTTTGAGTTGTACCATGTTTTGGACCCAGTGCGTGAGCTGCCTATGGGCCAAGGTGCAGTAATATTCTGCATCAGTGTTAACAAAGCTTGTGCACGCGTACAACAACAATTTGCAGATTGTACCCTAAACGTAGCAAAATGTCTCAACACACTTCGCAGCAGTTATCAAACAAAATTTAACACCAAGCAATAAAAAGGGATATTAGGACAATCTTGATCAAAGAGGTAGGTTTAAGCAGAAGCTAAATGATGAGAGGGAGAGGTAGAGAGGAGGAGAGGTTTACGGAGGGAATTTAAACACTTTGCACCTTGACAGCTGGAGACACGGTAACCAAAAGTGGAACAATGCGAATAGGGGTTGTGCGTTATTGTATGTCATTACATGCATGAGGCCAGAATTGGAGCAGCGAAGATATCTCCTTGGGTTTTAGAGATGGAAGAGTCTGCAGAGACAACGAGGCCATGCAGGGGTTTGAAAAGCAGGCTGAGAATTCTAAAGTATTGGATCAGGAAAAAAAAGGAGGCTTGTGGCAGATTTGGAGCACTGAAAACAACGGAGCCATTAGAGGAGTATAGAAAGTGTAGGGGGGTACTTAAAAAAGTGATTAGGAGAATGATGAGTGGACATGAAAAAACATTGGCAGTCAATATAAAGGAAAATCCTAAGGTGTTTTATAAGTATATTAAGGGCAAGAGGATAACCAGGGAAAGAATAGGGCCGATTAGGGACCAAAGTGGCAATCTGTATGTGGGGTCGGAGGACATAAGGTGAGGTTTTAAATGATTACTTTTCATCTGTTTTCACTGTGGAGAACGATGATGTAATTGTAGAGATCAGGGAGGGGGATTGCGATATACTTGAACATATTAACATTGAGAGAGAGGAAATATTAGATGTTTTAGCAGGCTTAAAAGTGGATAAATCCCCTGGTCCAGATGCGATGTATCCCAGGCTGTTATGTGAGGCAAGGGAGGTGATAGCAGGGGCTCTAACTCAAATTTTCAGATCCTCTCTGACCACGGGAGAGATACCAGAGGACTGGAAGACAGTGAATGTGGTACCATGATTCAAGAAGGGTAGTAGGGATAAACCAGGTAATTACAGGCCGGTGAGTCTAACATCAGTGGTTGGGAAACTATTAGAAAAAATTCCGAGGGACAAGAATAATCACCACTTGGAGAGGCAGGGAATAATCAGGAATAGTCAGCACGGCTTTGTCACGGGGAGATCGTGTCTAACTAACTTGATTGAATTTTTCGAGGAGGTGGCTAGATGTGTAGGTGAGGGTAAAGCAGTTGATGTAGTATACATGGACTTCAGTAAGGCTTTTGATAAGGTCCCGCATGGGAGATTGGTTAAGAAGGTAAGAGCCCATGGGATCCAGGGCAATTTGGCAAATTGGATCCAAAATTGGCTTAGTGGCAGGAAACAGAGGGTAATCGTTGAGGGTTGTTTTTGCGAGTGGAAGCCTGTGACCAGTGGTGTACCACAGGGATCGGTGCTGGGACCCTTGCTGTTTGCAGTGTACATTAATGATTTAGATGTGAATATAGGAGGTATGATCAGTAAGTTTGCAGATGACACGAAAATTGATGGTGTCGTAAATAGTGAGGAGGAACGCCTTAGATTACAGGACAATATAGATGGGCTGGTAAGATGGGTGGAACTGTGGCAAATGGAATTTAATCCTGAGAAGTGTGAGGTGATGCATTTTGGGAGGACTAACAAGGCAAGGGAATGTACAACGGACCCTAGGAAGTACAGAAGGTCAGAGGGACCTTGGTGTACTTGTGCATAGATCACTGAAGGCAGCAGCACAGGTAGATAAGGTGGTTAGGAAGGCATATGGGATACTTGCCTTTATTAGCTGAGGCATAGAATATAAGAGCAGGGAGGTTATGATGGAGCTGTATAAAACACTAGTTAGGCCACAGCTGGAGTACTGTGTACAGTTCTAGGCACCACACTATAGGAAGGATGTGATTGCACTGGAGAGAGTGCAGAGGAGATTCACCAGGATGTTGCCTGGGCTGGAACATTTCAGCTATGAAGTGAGACTGAAAAGGCTTGGGTTGTTTTCCTTAGAAAAGGGAAGGATGAGGGGGGACATGACTGAAGTATACAAAATTATGAGGGGCATTGATAGGTTAGATAGGAAGAGACTTTTTCACTTAGCAGAGGGGTCAATAACCAGGGGGTATAGATTTAAGGTAAGGGGCAGGAGGTTTAGAGGGGATTTGAGGAAACTTTTTCTCACCCATAGAGTGGTTGGTATCTGGAAAATACTACTTGTAGGGGTGGTAGAGACAGGAACCCTCACAACATTTAAGAAGTATTTAGATGAGCACTTGAAATGCCATAGCATACAAGGCTATGGGCCAAATGCTGGAAAATGGGACTAGAATAGTTAGGTGTTTGATGGCCAGCACAGGTTGCTATGACTCTATGACTATGACTAAAATTGAGGTGTTGCTGACGAGGAACACATGGGCGATGAATGAACAGAACTTGGTGTGAGTTAGGACATGGGCAGTAGAGTCTTCAATGAGCTCAAGTTTCCAGAGGGTGCAAGACAGGAGGCTGGCCGGGAGAGCTTTGGAATAGTTGGGTCTGACGTTAACAAAGGCATGTTGCTAAGAGGGCTTTTCTATTGCACAAGGACAATTAGATTCCCAAAGAGAGGGTCTCAGTGAGCTGCCTGAAAGCTGGTGGGACTCACAAGAGACATCGCTGTAACAATTGAAAGTAGCTTATACCAGGAACTGGGAGGGGGGAGCAGAACTAGGGGTGGATCAGGGCTACGCAAGGCCCTGCCCTTTCCCCTACCCCCAACCCCCAACCGCAACAGCAAGGATAATGGAAATCAGGAAATCTCAAAATGTGTTGGCTGTTGGGAATCAATTACGTTTTAAGCCTACAATTTTTTTTATTGGGTCAGGCTGTTGAGAGATATGGATCAAAGGCAGGTAAACATCGTCCAGGAAGAGATTGCCATGATCTAATTGAATTGGGGAGCAGGCTGGAGGGGCTGAATGGCCTCCTCCTGTTTCTATATTTCTTGGATTAGCAACCCAGTAGACCCACTGAAAATACGTTGCTATGTTCTAAGCTCATATTCAGAACCGTTTTTGATGCCAAGGAAAAGGTGTCAGAATGAAATACATACCTTAAGTAAAATAGCCTCAACTGTTGGCATAGAGGAGACTGCAGAGGAGTTGCTTGTTTGACATAAAACTTCACCTCTCGTCTGGTCTGTCTCCCAACCTCTTAGACTCCAAGTTTCCGCATGTTGACAGCTTTTCCCACTCAGCTGAGTAGACGTGCAGGAAACAGTTCAAAGATTTACATCAGTCGGTTATCCAACAGGTAGAGCACTATTAAACAATTACACCAGGGGTGAAAATAATATAAATAAATCACAGGCGCTCTTAAAGCAGACACACCTATATCAGCAAAGCAATACTTGGTGTCCACCCCCACGCACGTACACATCCCATAGTCTCTTCGAAAAATCCTTCACTTGTTTCATGATTTTACATGTTTACAGTCCCTCCCTCCAGGAGTCAATTTCTAATTTCTTATTTTGAGATCCCTCCATGGCTTTACCCGATCCTACTTCACATTTAAAACTCAGGTTGACACTCCCGGTGCAGTCCTGAGGGAGTGCGACACAGTCGAAGGTGGGTGTAAAAAAAAATCCCACTGCACTATTTTGAAAAAGGGGAGTTCTCTCCATGTCCTGGCCAATATTTACCCTCGATCAACATCAATAAAACAGATTGTCTGGTTGTTTTCACATTGTTGTTTGTGGGGGCTTGCTATGTGTAAATTGTCTGCCATGTTTCCTACAAAACAACAGTGACTGCACTTTGAAAGCGCTGGATTGAATGTAAAGTACTTTGGCAGATCATGAGGCCATGAAAGGCGCTACATTTTCAATCTATGTTTCACCTTGTGCTCTCTGTTCCCTCCGTTCCCACCCATTAGTGACAAAGCCATCAGTTTCCCTCCCCCTCTCCACCCCAGACTCTTCACACTCTGGGATTCTCCCCTTAACCTTCACAAACAGACTCCATCCTTATTTCTGATTGTGTGTTTGGTCATCTTCTCTAATGTCTAATGTAAGCTGTTGGAGTTTTGGACAATTATATATTGGAAGATTTTGTGCCCTCTGTCCAGAGGTGAAAATTCCCATTTCACTATTTTGAAGAAGAGCAGGAGAGTTCAAAACCCGGTGTCTTGGCCAATATTTATGCCTCAATCAACATCAGAAAAACAGATTATCTGGTCAATATCACATTACTGTTTGTGGGAGCTTGCTGTGTGCAAATTGGTTCATGAGCCTCTGACATTACAACAGTGACTACACTTCAAAACTCTTTAATTGGCTGTAAAGCTCTTTGGGATATCCTGAAGTTGTGAAAGGCTCTATATAAATACAATTTCTTTCTTTAACATTAAACTAAACCATCTACAGCACAGAAACAGACTATTCAGCCTAACTGCACCAGGGTTGTGTTTATGCTCCACTTGAGCCTCCTCTCACCCCTCTTTATCTCACTCTTATTAGTACAAGCTTTGATTCCTTTCTTCTTTATGTGCTTATCTAGCTTCCCCTCAAATGCATCTATGCTATTTGCCTCAACTACTCCCTGTGATAACAAGTCTAACATTCTCATTACTTTCTGGGGAAAGAAGTTTCTGCTGAATATCCTGTGGATTATTAGTGACTAGCATTTAACTACCCTATCATAGACTCTACCCACCCATTTGGGCTCCTTCCACAGCCCATGTACAATCTAACCCATCATGGAATCTACACCATTCATTCTAAATAGGAGGTAGGGTTTATATTAATAAATAAGTTCTTGCAAGACCAATTGACTGGACCAATGGTGATCAGCTAACCACATAACTCTTCCAGCGTGTGCTAAATCCTCTGGTTTAAGGTGTTGTGCCTCCTCTCTACATCCTACCCAACTTGGCTTGAATTCATTGCTGAAACCTGCAAACTGTGCAACCCCTTTTTTTAAATTTTAGTTATTTAGAGATACAGCACTGAAACAGGCCCTTCGGCCCACCGAGTATGTGCCGACCATCAACCATCCATTTATACTAATCCTACATTAATCCCATATTCCTACCACATCCCCACCTATACTAGGGGCAATTTATAATGGCCAATTTACCTATCAACCTGCAAGTCTTTGGCTGTGGGAGGAAACCGGAGCACCCGGCGGAAACCCACGGGGAGAACTTGCAAGCTCCGCACAGGCAGTACCCAGAATCAAACCCGGGTCGCTGGAGCTGTGAGGCTGCTGTGCTAACCACTGTACCACTGTGCCGTTTTCAGTCTTCTTGCCTTCCTACAAGCCATGGGTTTTTGAAGCCCAAATCCTATCAGCTAACCATTGTTTCTTAATTTATTTCATCTTCTCTCTGACCCCTCTCAACCTGCGTGAATTGCTGAACTTCAACTTTTGACTTTTAGCTTTCTGAATGAGAAAATAGGTGAAACAAGTATGATCCCCAAAATAAAAATAAAAATAAAAATGAACAATCCACATTGGACTGAAAGTGCTCCAAATATGGTGTTTGCAAATTAGTCCAAAATTGGGATTTTCAAAATTTTGATTCAGTTTCAAATCTTACTCCTGTAGACAATTGTGCTTAACAAAAGAAGACAAGTGCATAGGCTTTACATTTCAAATGAAACAGCATCTACAGTTTAAGCATATTCCTGACTTGAAATCTAATATAGCTTGAAGCAGGCCATAAAAAAAACAAGACATGCTCCAGTTTACCCCTGAGAGTAGATTTTATGTTACTCTTTTAGATATGATGAGATTGATGGTGGCCTTTACATAACTGCAAACATCCATCATCTATTAAATCAAGAGACATCCAAACTGGCTCAGGGATAGCATTTTTTAAAATGGTTTGATAATCTTTGACTTGCATGACAATAAAGACAAGAGTTCAGAATAGTTACAGAATAATGAATACCCGGGAGTGAGTTACTGGCTGGGAACTAATCGAGGAGCTCGGGGTATTAATATATAGAATAAAGGATACCTGGGAATGAGTTATATGCTCGAGTCTAATCAAGGGGTTCGGGTGGTTTATTAGAATTAGAATTAGAACATTACAGCGCAGTACAGGCCCTTCGGCCCTCGATGTTGCACCGAACTGTGAAACCATCTGACCTAGACTATTCCATTTTCATCCATATGTCTATCCAATGACCACTTAAATGCCCTTAAAGTTGGCGAGTCTACTACTGTTGCAGGCAGGGCGTTCCACGCCCCTACTACTCTCTGTGTAAAGAAACTACCTCTGACATCGGTCCTATATCTATCACCCCTCAACTTAAAGCTATGTCCCCTCGTGTTTGCCATCATCATCCGAGGAAAAAGACTCTCACTATCCACCCTATCTAACCCTCTGATTATCTTGTATGTCTCTATTAAGTCACCTCTCCTCCTCCTTCTCTCTAACGAAAACAACCCCAAGTCCCTCAGCCTTTCCTCGTAAGACCTTCCCTCCATACCAGGCAACATCCTAGTAAATCTCCTCTGCACCCTTTCCAAAGCTTCCACATCCTTCCTATAATGCGGTGACCAGAACTGCACGCAATACTCAAGGTGCGGCCTCACCAGAGTTTTGTACAGCTGCATTATGACCTCGTGGCTCCGAAACTCGATCCCCCTACTAATAAAAGTTAACACACCATATGCCTTCTTAACAGCCCTATTAACCTGGGTAGCAACTTTCAGGGATTTATGTACCTGGACACCAAGATCTCTCTGCTCATCTACACTACCAAGAATCTTCCCATTAGCCCAGTACTCTGCATTGCTGTTACTCCTTCCAAAGTGAATCACCTCACACTTCTCCGCATTAAACTCCATTTGCCATCTCTCAGCCCAGCTCTGCAGTCTATCTATGTCCCTCTGTACCCTGCAACACCCTTCGACACTATCCATAACTCCACCGACCTTCGTGTCATCCGCAAATTTACTAACCCACCCTTCTACACCCTCATCCAGGTCATTTATAAAAATGACAAACAGCAGTGGCCCCAAAACAGAACCTTGCGGTACACCACTAGTAACTAAACTCCAGGATGAACATTTGCCATCAACCACCACCCTCTGTCTTCTTTCAGCTAGCCAATTTCTGATCCAAAGCTCTAAATCACCTTCAACCCCATACTTGCGTATTTTCTGCAATAGCCTACCGTGGGGAACCTTATCAAACGCCTTACTGAAATCCATATACACCACATCCACGGCTTTACCCTCATCCACCTGTTTGGTCACCTTCTCGAAAAACTCAATAAGGTTTGTGAAGCACGACCTACCTTTCACAAAACCGTGCTGACTATCGCAAATGAACTTATTCTTTTCAAGATGATTATAAATCCTATCTCTTATAACCTTTTCCAACATTTTACCCACAACCGAAGTAAGGCTCACAGGTCTATAATTACCAGGGCTGTCTCTACTCCCCTTCTTGAACAAGGGGACAACATTTGCTATCCTCCAGTCTTCCGGCACTACTCCTGTCGACAATGACGACATAAAAATCAAGGACAAAGAATTAGAATTAGAATTAGAATTAGAATATTACAGCGCAGTACAGGCCCTTCGGCCCTCGATGTTGCGCCGATCATCTGACCTACACTATTCCATTTACATCCATATGTCTATCCAATGACCACTTAAATGCCCTTAAAGTTGGCGAGTCTACTACTGTTGCAGGCAGGGCGTTCCACGCCCCTACTACTCTCTGCGTAAAGAAACTACCTCTGACATCTGTCCTATATCTTTCACCCCTCAACTTAAAGCTATGTCCCCTCGTGTTTGCCATCCTCATCCGAGGAAAAAGACTCTCACTATCCACCCTATCTAACCCTCTGATTATCTTGTATGTCTCTATTAAGTCACCTCTCCTCCTCCTTCTCTCTAACGAAAACAACCCCAAGTCCCTCAGCCTTTCCTCGTAAGACCTTCCTTCCATACCAGGCAACATCCTAGTAAATCTCCTCTGCACCCTTTCCAAAGCTTCGACATCCTTCCTATAATGCGGTGACCAGAACTGCACGCAATACTCCAGGTGCGGCCTCACCAGAGTTTTGTACAGCTGCATCATGACCCCGTGGCTCTGAAACTCGATCCCCCTACTAATAAAGGCTAACACACCATATGCCTTCTTAACAGCCCTATTAACCTGGGTAGCAACTTTCAGGGATTTATGTACCTGGATACCAAGATCTCTCTGCTCATCTACACTACCAAGAATCTTCCCATTAGCCCAGTACTCTGCATTGCTGTTACTCCTTCCAAAGTGAATCACCTCACACTTCTCCGCATTAAACTCCATTTGCCATCTCTCAGCCCAGCTCTGCAGCCTATCTATGTCCCTCTGTACCCTACAACACCCTTCGACACTATCCATAACTCCACCGACCTTCGTGTCATCCGCAAATTTACTAACCCACCCTTCTACACCCTCATCCAGGTCGTTTATAAAAATGACAAACAGCAGTGGCCCCAAAACAGAACCTTGCGGTACACCACTAGTAACTAAACTCCAGGATGAACATTTGCCATCAACCACCACCCTCTGTCTTCTTTCAGCTAGCCAATTTCTGATCCAAAGCTCTAAATCACCTTCAACCCCATACTTGCGTATTTTCTGCAATAGCCTACCGTGGGGAACCTTATCAAACGCCTTACTGAAATCCATATACACCACATCCACGGCTTTACCCTCATCCACCTGTTTGGTCACCTTCTCGAAAAACTCAATAAGGTTTGTGAGGCACGACCTACCTTTCACAAAACCGTGCTGACTATCGCAAATGAACTTATTCTTTTCAAGATGATTATAAATCCTGTCTCTTATAACCTTTTCCAACATTTTACCCACAACCGAAGTAAGGCTCACAGGTCTATAATTACCAGGGCTGTCTATACTCCCCTTCTTGAACAAGGGGACAACATTTGCTATCCTCCAGTCCTCCGGCACTACTCCTGTCGACAATGACGACTTAAAGATCAACAACAACGGCTCTGCAATCTCCTCCCTGGCTTCCCAGAGAATCCTAGGATAAATCCCATCTGGCCCAGGGGACTTCTCTATTTTCACTCTTTCCAAAATTGCTAACACCTCCTCCTTGTGAATCTCAATCCCATCTAGCCTAGTAGGCTGTATCTCAGTAATCTCCTCGACAACATTTTCTTTCTCTACTGTAAATACTGACGAAAAATATTCATTTAACGCTTCCCCTATCTCCTCTGATTCCGCACACAACATCCCACTACTATCCTTGATTGGCCCTGTTCTAACTCTTATCATTCTTTTATTCCTGATATACCTATATAAATAGAATAATGGATATACATGTGTGAATTACAATTACAGTATCTAATCGAGAGGTTTGGTTCATGTATATAGAGAATAAATACCAGGGAGTGAGTTACAGGCTGAAACCTACAAGATGTCCAGATGGTTTATATACAGAATAATGGTTGCCCAGGAGTGAATTAGAGGCTGGCATCTAATCAAGGGGTTCAGATGGTTTTTATATCTAGAATAATGTCATGTAGCATAGTATAGTACAATTACAAACATTTTGAAGTATTGTAATGGAAATGTAGAAGCCAATTAGCACACAGTAAGGTTCCGCAAACAGCAATGAGATAATGACCTGATTATTTGCTTTTATTGATGCTGGTTGAGGGATACATATCAGCCAGGGCACTGGGGAGAACTCCCCCGACTCTTCTTTGGAAGGTGTCAAGGGCTGTTTTGGACAGGACAGACTAAGTATAATGACTCATGCAAAATACAGCAGCTCCAACTAGGCAGCACTCCCTCAGTTCTGCACTAAGTGTATTGGCCTAGATTATGGGCTGAAAGCCCTCAGAGTGTAAAGGGTAAAGAATTGTCTCAACTACAGGCCCTCAATGCTCTTGCTGTACTATTCATGAACAGAGCAATATTCACTGAATGAGTAGAGATGATGAAATGAGTAGCTAAAACTTCGTTTATGGCCTGATACAAACGATACTGGAATTTCAAATTGATGGCATCAGAAATTCGAAGCCGCTGAGCAAGAATTGATCTTAACGTTAGTTTTCACATGTATGCTGATGACAATCACCATCACTTCTCTCGACTCCTCAACGGTCGCTAAATTATCAGACTGCTTATCCGACATCCAGTACTGGAAGAACAGAAATTTGCTCCAATTACATATTGGGAAGACTGAAGCCATTGTTTTCAGTCCCTGCTCCAAACTCCGTTCCCTGGTTACTAACTCCATCCCTTTCCCAGGCAAGAGTCTGAGATTAAGCCAGTCTGTTCACAACCTTGGTGTCACATTTGACCCCAAGATGAGCTTCCGACTTAATATTCATGCCAACAGGAAGATCGCCTATTTCCACCTCCATAGCATTGCCCAACTTTGCCCCTGTCTCAGCTCATCTGCTGTTGAAATCCTCATTCATGCCTTCGTTACCTCTACAATTGATTATTCCAAAGCTCTCCTGGCTGGTGCCCCACATTCCACTGTCTGTAAACTTGAGGTCATCCAAAACACTCCTGCCCATGTCTTAACTCACAAGAAGGGCTGAATTTTCATAGCTCGTCGCCATTCTTAGTGGCGAGCTTCGAAAAGTGCGCGGTGCACACGTGAGACGTGCGCCGTGGAATAACCGCAATATTTTGCGCAGTGGCTCATTAGCATGGAGGGGCCGGACCACCCACCCCCAATGACATAGAAGGAGCATGCACACCATCCTCGGCAATGGCGTCTGGCGCCACCACGCAGGCGCCGGTGTCATTTTTAAAGGACTTCAGGCCTTTCAGTTCAATTTTAATGTTTAAAGTGACAGGTGGGAAAAGATTAAAGTTGAAACTTTATTATCAGTTTAAATCCCCTCTGCCCCCCCCCCACCCCCAATGAGTAATCAATATCTAAATAGCCCTTTCCAACCAAAAAAATTAAGAAGTCGATTCCGACCTTTCCCCCCGAACTTCCTCCACTTTACCCTTCAACCCCTTCTCACCAACCCCTCCACCAATCGCGTAAGTTTTTGCAGACGGCCCTGCCCGACCTGAAAATTTCACTCCTCCCCCCTCCCCACCAGTGTTAAGCCTCAAGGCTCGGGATTTCTGCCAACTGGCTGGAATATTGGCGTGGGACGGCCGCCATGGAAAGGTAAATAATTAGTCAGCCATTTAAATTTGTTTGAACGTTGAAATTAAGGTTCCGGCGCTGAGTGGCGGAGGTGGGGAGGGAGGGGCGCCACGAGGTCTTGCCACTGCTGGTAAAGTGGGGCAGGGCCTTCCTGGCGTCGAGACATGTGGCGGGCCTCTCCCGGAAGGATTTTCTGGGCCCCCCACCATGACCTCCGACATCAGGGGCTTGTAAAATTCAGCCCCAAATCCTGTTCCCCAATTACACCTGTGCTCGTTGACCAATATTGGCTCCCAGTTAAGCAACGTCTTGATTTTAAAATTCTTATCCTTGTTTTCAAATCCCTCCACGGCCTCACCCCTCCATATCTCTGTAATCTCCTCCAGTCCCACAACCCTCCGAGATATCTGCGCTCCTCTAACTTGGGCCACTTACGCACCCCTGATTTTAATTGCTCCACCATTGGTGGCCACGCCTTCAGTTGTCCCGATCCTAATCTCTGGAATACCCTCCACCTCTCCACCTCTCCTTCCTCCTTTAAGGCACTCCTAAACTTACCTCTTTGACCAAGCTTTTGGTCATCCGGCCTAATAACTCGTTTTGTGGCTCGGTGTCATTTTGTTTTATACTGCTCCTGTGAAGCGTCTTGGGATTTTTATTACATTAAAGGCACTATATAAATATAAGTTGTTGTTGTTAGCATTAGAGAGCTGAGCTATTATGAAAGACTGGAGAAACTTTGTTCTTTTTTGTTCTTGTAAGGGCACTACCGAGAAGTGACATTCTGGAGTCTATAAAATACTAAACAATATAGAAAAGGGGCTTCAAACTATGATAATTAGGGTTGCCAACTATCCAGGATTGTCCTGCAGTCTCCAGGAATTAAACATTAATCTCATAGACACTGATGTGAGCAACCCGGGAAAAAAAAAATGTGGGCAATTTTTATCCCTTTTTTTGAACACTACCCTTTATTATTAGTTATAAAATTATTTTAGGCTCTCAGAGGTTGTTTGACCAATTGGATGGCTTTAGATGAGAGGTCATGAGGTCACCTTGAGGAATATGTCCAGCCAAGGTTGGCAACCTACGTTCCTTCTAATTTCCATTCTCTGTGTGAAGCCCATTTTTGAACTGTGTGGTCCCTTTAAGGTTGCTGCGTGGCCAAGCAGGTGCGCATCTTAAAGAGCCTGCTGTCTGGGCGTGGTCTGTTTGTCCCCTGCGGGGCACATTACTGATTTCTGTGCGGCCATGCACCCGAGCAGCTTAGAGGGAGCATTGCGCTCAACCCTAGTTTGTGAGTTCGTGGAAAAAGTGTTCTTGAGCTGCAGTGAATGCTTTACGTCCTTGGTTACTGAATGGTGTTTGATGTTTGTTCAGTGAATATGCACAAGTAAAGTACATTTACCTGTATCATGTGAGCGAATGAAGGGGTGTTGCACTAAAATTGATGGAATTGACTGGATTTTCCTCTCTATGCGGCATAGTACCATAGCAAGTGGAATCTTTAGCACAATGTAGGAACATTGCACACTGTTTCTTCTCAAGAACCAGAATGATAGGAAAGAATTGAAAGTCTACTGAGATTTCGCTTGATGAGATTATTCCCATACCGCCAATAATGCTAATAATTTATTCATCTTCAGTCGAGATGTATGTATAAGCAAAGAATATTCTGACAGAAAACTTTCCTTCTGAATGATTTGGCCTCTTTTAAAATTCACATGGCACTCAAGTTTAACATTCCTGCTGCAGCAGCAGCTAGAGGCATAGAGTTAATCGGTCAGGAACAGATAAAAAAGAAAAGTACTGGCCTCAAGGGCATTAGGAGGGAAATGATAGAAAGGTTTGGAGCTCCTTGCTAATATTTTCACTCAGGGTAATTCAGTACTAGATTTAATATAGGGCTCTTCTTTAAAAAAAATGTTTTTATTGTCTTAGCACGTTCGATCTTTATTGCCCATCTCTGGTTTCCCTGAGAAGGTGGGGATGGACATTACATAGAATTACATCGAATATACAGCACAGAAACAGGCCATTCAGTCCATGTTAGCATTTATGTGCCACTCGTGACTCATCCCATCCTTCCTCTTTCAGCATAATACTCTATTCTCTTCTCCCTCATATTCTTATCAAGCATCCCCTTAAATATATCTATACCATGCGCTTCAACTACTCCCTGTGGTTGCAGTTTCCACATTTTCACCACTCTCTGGGGATTAGGTCACCCCTCAGCCACCACTTTTCAAGGGAGAAGATCTTTCTCTTTGCATCTTTACAGTCCATGTGGGGATGATATCCACACAATGACATTCAGCAGCCAATTCCAGGATTTTGATCCATTGGGGGGTTGAATATTGGAGTGAATTAGGTGTCGGATATTGGATCGGAAACTTGGGGTCGGATATTGGAGTGAACTGGAGGTTCTCCAATGCCTTCACATCTTTCCTAAAGAGTGGCACCCAGAACTGGACGCAATACTCCAGCTGAGGCCAAACTAGTTTTTTATACAAGTTCAACATAATTTCCTTGCTCTTGTACTCTATACCCCTATTAATAAAGCCCAGGATACTGTATGCTTTGTTAACTGCGCTCTCAATCTGTCCTGCCACCTTCAATGACTTATGCATCCAAGTCGCTCTGCTCTTGCACCCCCTTTTGAGCTGTACCCTTTGTTATATTGTCTCTCCATGTTCTTCCTACCAAAATGAAGGACTTCCCATTTCTCCGCATTGAACTTCATCTACCACTTGTCCACCCGTTCCACCAACTTGTCAATGTCCTTTTGAAGCTCTACACTATTCTCACAGTTTGAAATTGTTCCAAGTTTTGTATCATCTGCAAATTTTGCAATTGTGCCCTGTACACACTATATATCAGGAAAAGCAAGGGTCCCAACACTGATCTCTGGGGAACTGCACTACAAACCTTCCTCCAGCCCAAAAAACATCCATTAACTACTATTCTCTGTTTCCTGTCACTAAGCTAATGTTGTATCCATGTTGCTACTGTCCCTTTTATTCCATGAACTATAATTTTGCTCTTAAGCCTGTATCAAATGCCTTTTGGAAGTCCATGTACATCACATTAACAGCATTGCCCTCATCAACCCTCTCTGTTACCTCCTCAAAAAAAGCTCCAACAAGTTAGTTAAACATGATTTTCCCACAACGAATCCCTGCTGTCATTCCTTAATTAACCCCCATTTGTCCATGTGACTGTGAATTTGGTCCTGAATTATTGTTTCTAGAAGTTTCCTCACCACTGAAGTTAAACTGACTGGCCTGTAGTTGCTAGGCATATCTTTGAACCTTTTTGAACAAGGGTGTAACATTTGCAATTCTTCAGTTCTCTGGCACCACCCCTGAGTCAGAATGAGGCCAACAACAGCAGTAATAACAAATTGCATTTATATGGCACCTTTAATATAGTTAAAACATCCCAAGTCTCTTCACTGGAGCAGTACTCGACAAAATTTAACACCGAGACACATAAATAAATATTGGGATAGGTGACAAAAGCTTGGTCAAGTTGATAGCTTTTAAGAAGAGTCTTAATAGGAGAAAGAGAGAGACAGTGATGGAGATATTTAGAGAGGGAATTTCAGTGCTTAGGGCCTAGACAGTGAAGGCACTGCCATCAATGGTTGAGCAATAAAAATCAGGGATGTACAAGAAGCTGGAATTGGAGGAACACAGAGATCTTGGTGGGCTGTTGGGTTACAGAGCAGGTTACAGATAGGGAGGGGGCGAGGCCATGGAGGGATTTTAACACAATGATGAGAATCGTAAATGGAACTTAGGGTTACCATTAGGAGAGCCAAATGCTCTTTATGCTGACTCCAGATAGGATCTTCACTATCACTATCACAGGTCAATGAGCCTCTTTTTTTTTGAGTAAACACATGACCCAAGGTTTAGCTTGGTGTTCTGCATTCAGTCAATAGGATCTCCCTCTCTGGCAAAAAGTTGATCGAACGCGACATGTTGTGACAAGCAGTCTTGTACATTTAACAAGAATCTCATGCCACAACATTGGCTTCCTGTGATTAATTACGGGATGTTTCGGTTGGCTGACAAGATCAAGTGGGCTGTGATGGATGTAAAAATGCCGCATGTCTGACTGAACACTTGAGGAACCAGCTCTCCAGCCTTTTCCACAGATTCCACTGCCCAACTTGAGCAGAGCTCAAACTGTTTGCCAGAGGCAAAGCATCTTAACCAAATAGATCAAAGGCAGCTTCTGATGGTAATTGGCTCCAGCGATACGTGTCACAGATTCCCCTATGGGTACATTTCAGACCCTTTCTTTATGAACGGGGCATTGAGCAAGGGAGACCTTTTAGGCTGTCACAAAACTCAAGTGTAAACACATTAGACAGGCTACATTCTGGATTGCCTCAAGTGTTAGTTAAGGTCAAGCAAATCACTTGAACTTGTTCCAAACTTGGAGCCCCTGATGATGTTCGAAAAGATCATTGATCCAGATAATGCAGAGTTCGAAGGGACTCAGATAAATGATGCCGAAGGATGTCCTCCCACCACTGGGATTTAGGTTTCAATTCAGTCTAGGCTAAGGGGAGGTCAGTTCTTCTGTCTACAAGCACCCTAACTGGATTTCAAAGGTCTGTAATCTGTGATAGAAGGGAAGAGTGAGCGAAGTAAGGGGTTGCATAGTTTTGAGACCATCATGGAATTTACTGAAAGAGTCCATTCAGCCCATCTAACCTGTATCAGCTCTTTGAAAGTTCTATCCAATTAGCCCCACTCCGCTGTTCTTTTCCCATAGCCCTGCAAAATTTCCCCCTTCAGGTATGTGTCCAATTCCCTTTTGAAAATTACTATTGAATCTGCTTCCACCATCTTTTCAGCCAGTGCATTCCTGATCATAATAACCCATTACATAAAAACAATTCACGGGTAGACTGGGTCACGGAGGGAGATGATGAGGATGTAGCAAGGAGGGGTAGTGTGTAACCTCGTGAACGTGGCACTCAGAAAAAGAGGAAAATTCACAAAGGTTACGACCACTGTTTGCGACGATGAAAAGGTTGGAGACTAAAGATAAGAGAAGGACCACTTATCATATCAGGTTCTTTACTGGTATCCTAACCAGGAGATGTCACAAAAGGCTCCCTGAATATGGGACACTGTTGATTTTTGGACTGACGTACAAAAGAAAAAAAAGGCTTGCATTTATAAACTGCATTTCACAATGTCCCAAAACACTTCACAGAAAATGAAATACTTTTTTAAAGTGTCAGCACTATTATAATGTAGGAAACACAGCACCAATTTTCGCCAAGCTCCCACAAACAACAATATGATAATGACCAGATAATCTGTTTTTCAGTATATTGATTGAGGAATAAATATTGGCCAGGACACCAGGGAGAACTCCCCTGCTCTTCTTCAGAATAGTGGCCATGGGATCTTTTACATCCACCTGAGAGGGCAGGCAATGTCTCAGTTTAATATCTCATCCAAAAGACAATGACGTTAGACTGATTGACCTGTAGTTACCAGGTTTATCCTGCTTCCCTTTTTTTTTAAAAAAGGGTGCAACATTTGCAATCCTTCAGTCCTCCAATACCAAAGGAGGATTGAAGGATTGTGGTCAAAGCTTTAGATAGCAGTGACTGTTTGTCTATTTGACTTATGGACTTGGTCGCCTTGTAACCAGTAAGCAGTGGCGCATTTTATTGACAACTATTTTGAAGCTAAGGAATAACCATGACAGGATTGGTTTGCATGATGCCAATGAATTGGCAGCACTTGCATCTTGTTCTTTCTTGCTGCTCCCTTCGGGACGAAGAAGTAGAAACGGTTGAGTGCAAAAGTATCTTAACAAAGCGCTGATCTTGAGTGAACAAGTTTATTTTCCTGGCCGAAGCCTGCTCTTTGAAGTCGAGGGCTTGATTTGCTTTGGCTGCTAACCCTCATTTGTCACTGTCAGTGTGCAGAGTTGAGCTATAAGGGAGGGATGAAATAAAACACTTACCTTTTTAAAAACATAAGACACCAGGTTTCAAGTTTAACTTATAAGATTAATGGGGCAAATTCAGAGAGGATAGAGCAGAGTTAGGAAAAAAGAACTTGCATTTAGCTGCTGTGCTTCCTACAGTAATACACTTCAAAAGTACTTAATTGGCTGTAAAACACCTGGGGATGCTCTGAGGTACTGAAAGGCACTATATAAATGTAGGTTTTCTTTCTTTGCCTCTACCACCTCAGTCAGGCCAATTGCCATTTTAAGTTGCTGGTGGCAAGGAAACCCGACCCAAACCTACCGCATGGAATTCAGAATAAAACAGTGCCAATATTTAAAAAATCCTTCTCTCCCTTCAAAGGTCAGATGTATAAAATGATTTATCATTTGCCTGCCTTCCACTTAAATGGAATTTGGATGCAATTGTCAGATGCCCCAGAGTGAGGGGGCCGTGAGGTAATGTGTCACTGACATTTAATCTTCTTTGAGTCACCTAAATGCTTTCAGTTGTTTACTTGAACCATGATCTACTGTCTCGGATGTCACGGTAAGGAGCTTCATCATTGCAGTTTAGATTAATGAGATTGCTTGTGAATCTGATGCCCGTATTTCAGACATCATAACAAAAGCATTTTAAGGAAAGAAAACAAATCTTCAGATAGCCGCAGGGAGCTGCTTTCAGTTTAAGCCTGTCGTCCTCATAATACCGTGCCTGAGGCCTAGCTCAGAGGGCTGACCAGCAGGATTGGCAACTCTCCAGGACTGTCCTAGACTAGCCAAGAATTGATTGCTAATCCCCAGAATGCATCTGTGAGGAAACTTGGGAGCATAATCGTTGGGGCATTTGTCTACGTTCTTCACTTTCCTTGAACTCTTTCATTTATAAATTAGAAAATTATTGTCATGGGGAAGAGAAAAGCTTGTTGACAGTAAAGAATCACCTTACAAGGTAACAAAGAGCCTTATTGCTTTCCAATTGACGGGAGTGTGACGTGCCACGTGTGGGTGGAGGTCTCAGATGACCAATGACAGAAATATGGGGGTGGGGCAGTTGGAGATAGGAAGTCAGATGGAACAACCCTAATCTTAACCCTAGCCTCAACCCTAAACCTAACCCTTACATTAACTGAAATAAAAACAGAAAGTGCTGGAAATACTCAGCAGGTCGGTCAGCATCTGTGGAGAGAGAAACAGAGTTAACATTTCAGGTCTGTGATCTTTCATCAGAACTGGCAAAGGTTAGAAAAGAATTAGGTTTTAAGCAAGTGAAGGGGTGGGAGGGAGGTTTGGTAGGGAAGAGAACAAAAGGGAAGGTGTGTGATAGGGCAGCGGGCAGCAGAGATTAAATAACAAAGCTGCCATGGGACAAAGGCAAAGAGAGTGTTAATGCTTGTAGTGAAAAACAAAGCATTAGTGCAGAGAGTGTTAATGGCAGAGTAATGAGTAGCTCTGTCCACATGAATAAACAGGCAGATGGTTAAAACATAAAATAAAATAATAAAAAGAATAGAAAAATAATTTTTAAAAAGGCCAGTCATGCTCTGAAATTGTTGAACTCAAGGTTCTCCCTTTCTTTTTGAATAAGGAGTTACATTCGCTATTTTCCAATCCAAAGGAACCCTCCCTGAATCTAGGGAATTTTCGAAAATTAAAACTAACGCATCAACTATCTCACTAACCACTTCATTTAACACCCTAGGATGAAGTCCATCAGGACCTGGGGACTTGTCAGCCCGCAGCTCCAACAATTTGTTCAGTACCACTTCCTTGGTGATTGTCATTTTCTGGAGTTCCTCCCTCCCTTCCATTTCCTGACTTATAGCTAATACTGGGATGTTACTTGTATCCTCAAAAGTGAGCCAGTTTGGGGGAGGGAGGGCTAAAGTGACCAGATGTGTGTGGGATAGAGGGTAATATGACCGTGTGGGTTGGGGAGGGGTTACAGTGTGCAGGTCTGGATGCGAGGAGTTACAATGAGCATGTATGGGTGAGGATCTCCAATGATTACTACCACACAATACAATTTTCAGCATATAAAAATAAAAATGAGTTGAGGGTGCATTACAGGCTCCTGTTGGAGGAGTTATAGTAATGGGAACACGAGGTGAATCTCTGTTTGGAGGAGCTTCCTCTCCTAGTGCTCACTCACTGAGGTAAAACAGGGAGAAGATCCATGGGCCTGACCTGCTAATGTTGGATTCTTAACACTGGGTAACCAAACACAAGGCTCAATTGAAACTTGTCTTTTTGGAAGCTGCATTGATATTTAACCGTATTGAACTGCCTGCCTCTGTTTCACTTGTTGTGGAGGACAGCAGTTTAGCAGCAACTATTATTTGTTCACCACATCTACCAACTGTGTCACTAAATTCTGCTGTAGTCGAGAATTAAATCTCCTCTCACCTCATACCTCTTATTTTGAGACTGAGTTCTAGAACCCCCCCAACCACAGAACTCATCCTTCTTGCATCTACCCCATCAAGATCTGTAAGAATTTTGTACATTTCAATGAGATCAGTTCTCATTCATCTAAACTCTAAAGAATATAGGCCCAGTCTCATCAATCTCTCCTTATAGGACAATCCCACTATCCCAGGAATTAGTTTGGTGAACCTTTGTTGCCATCCCTCTATGGCAAGTATATCCTTCCTTAGGTAAGGAGACCAAAACTGTACACAATACTCCAGGTGTGGTCTCACCAAGGCTCTATACAATTACAGCAAGACTTCTTTACTCTTGTACTCAAATCTTCCTACAATAAAGGCCAACATACCATTTTCCTTCCTAATTGCTTGCTCCACCTGCATGTTAGCTTTCAGTGACTTATGAACAAGGACACCCAGGTCCCTTTGGACATCAATACTTCCCGATCTCTCATCATTTAAGAAAAATTCTGTACTCCTGCCTTTCCTACCAAAGTGGATAACTTCACATTTTGCCACATTGTATTCCATCTGCCATGTTCTTGCCCACTCACTCAGCCTGTCTAAATCTAAACAATCGCGGACAAACACCAATCCATCACAGCTAACTCCAATCCATCATAACCAAACTTCAATCCATCATCGCCAAACTCCAATCCATCATATTGAAGCCACATCCAAATCATTGAGATAGATTGTGAATAGCTGGGAGTCAAGCACTGATTGTGGCAGTACCCAACCAGTTTATAGCCTGCCAATCTGAAAATTACCCATTTAGTCCTACTCTCTGTTTTCTGTCTGTTAACCAATTCTCAGTCCATGCCAATACAATACCCCCAATACCATGTCTTCTAATTTTGCTACTAACCTGTGTGGGACCTTATCAAAAGTTTTCTGAAAATCCAAATACACCACATTCATTGGTTCACCTTTATCTGTTCTGCTAGTTACATCCTCAAAAAACTAATAGGTTTGTCAAACATGATTTCCCTTTCATAAATCCATGTTGACTCTGCTCAATCCTGCCATTATTTTCTAACTGTCCAGTTATCACATCCTTTATAATAGATTCTAACATTTTCCCGACTACAGATATCAGGCTAACAGGTCTGTAGTTCCCTATTTTCTCTTACCTTCCTTTCTTGAATAGTGGGGTTACATTTTCTACCTTCCAACCTGCAGGAACTGTTCCAGAAAGATGACCACCAACACATCCATTATCTCTACCTCTACCTCGTTCAACACTCTGGGATGTAGATCATCAGGTCCAGGGGATTTATTTACTTTCAGTCCTATTAATTTCTCCAGTACTACTTTTTTACTATTATTAATTTCTTTCAGTTCCTCATTCTCACTAGGCTCTTGGTTCTCTAGTATTCCTTGGAATTTTTTGTATCTTCCTCAGTGAAGGGAGACACAAAGTATTTTTTAAGTTTCTCTGCCATTTCCTTATTTCCCATTATAAATTCTTCTGACTCTGCCTGTAGTTTACATCTATCTATTTGTATCAACGTTTGCCAAAGATGGTCATTGCTGAGTCATAGATGGCATCTCTGATGTGGGCCCACTTGGTCTCTGCATCCCCTGCAGGAGTGTTTCAAAGGGCGTTTTCAAGTGAATTAAGAAACTTTTGTGACAGCTGTGGGTAAGAAATTCTGTTAGTATTGATGCGCGGGTGGCCCTTCTGCTTGGAGTGATGCAGCTTCTTTGGTTTGAGTCTAACTTTGCTGCACACCAGGGAGTGGTCGGTGTCGCAGTCTGCACTGTGGAAGCTGCGTGTGATTTGGACACTGTTTATAGAGGCTCGCCTTGTGACGATGAGGTCCAGCTGGTGCCAATAACGTGATCTTGGGTGCCTCCCTGAAACCTGGTAACAGGGTTTAGTTTGAAAGAACGAGTTGGTGATGCAGAGGCTGTGATAGTTACACAACTCCGCAGATATGGTCTCTTCAGACTACTACAAAGATCGAATGTCCACCAAAGCTAATAAGTATCATCACCTCATTCCATGACAATATGAAAGGCACAATTCAGCATAGCGGTGCCTCATCAGACCCCTTTCCTATCCTGAGTGGCGTGAAACAGGGCTGTGTTCTCGCACCTACCCTATTTGGGATCATCTTCTCACTACTGCTCTCACATGCGTTTAAGTCTTCAGAAGAAGGAATTTTCCTCCACACAAGATCAGATGGCAGGTTGTTCAACCTTGCCCGTCTAAGAGCAAAGACCAAAGTACAGAAGGTCCTCATCAGGGAACTCCTCTTTGCTGACGATGCTGCATTAACATCCCACACAGAAGAGTGTCTGCAGAGACTCATCGACAGGATTGTGGCTGCCTGCATTGAATTTGGCCTAACCATCAGCCTCAAGAAAACGAACATCATGGGACATGACATCAGAAATGCTCCATCCATCAATATTGGCAACCACGCTCTGGAAGTGGTTCAAGAGTTCACCTACCTAGGCTCAACTATCACCAGTAACCTGTCTCTCGATGCAGAAATCAACAAGCGTATGGGAAAGGCGTCCGCTGCTATGTCCAGACTGGCCAAGAGGGAAAATGGGAAAATGGCGCACTGACACAGAACACAAAGGTCCAAGTGTATCAAGCCTGTGTCCTCAGTACCTTGTTCTACGGCAGCGAGACCTGGACAACGTATGTTAGCCAAGAGCGACATCTCAATGCATTCCATTTTCGCTGTCTCCGGAGAATTCTTGGCATCAGGTGGCAGGACCATATCTCCAACACAGAAGTCCTCGAGGCAGCCAACATCCCCAGCATATACACTCTACTGAGCCAGCGACGCTTGAGATGGCTTGGCCATGTGAGCCACATGGAAGATGGCAGGATCCCCAAGGACGAATTGTACAGTGAGCTCGCCACTGGTATCAGACCCACCAGCCATCCATGTCTCCGCTTTAAAGACGTCTGCAAACGCGACATGATGTCCTGCGACGTTGACCACAAGTCGTGGGAGTCAGTTGCCAGCGATCGCCAGAGCTGGCGGACAGCCACAAAGGCGGGGCTAAAGAGTGGCGAGTTGAAGAGACTTAGCAGTTGGCAGGAAAAGAGACAGCAGTGTAAGGAGAGAGACAACTGTGTACCAGCCCCGACAACCAACTTTACCTGCAGTACCTGTGGTAGAGTCTGTCACTCTAGAATTGACCTTTAGCATTGTCTCTCGAGACAAGGAGGCCAAAGAAGATAGAGGTTTGTATCAGTCTATCTATCTATTGATCTGTCTATACATTATCTATCTGTCTACAGCTATCTATCTGTATCTGTGGGCTGGACTTTACGAGCCCTCTGGGGACAGGCTGAGAGGCAAGAGGGCCCATAAAATGGTGAGGGAAGGTAGGGTGTGGAATTGTCTTCCCATTGCAATGCCATATTGCCTGTAGTGGGGAACGTGGTGGACAGCCCTCTTGCCCAGATGCCAATTGAGTCACTTAAGTGGCCAATTAGGGGCCTCTTCCCACCACCACTGGCATTTTACCAGCAGAGAGAGGGCCCTCTGCTTCATAGGGCGACTGCCAGGTAAACCCTGGTGGCCTCCCTGCAGGCTCAGTGGGGAGGCCCTTCTACTTGAACACACTTTGACCTATGGAGGGGTCACCAATGGCTATGGCCGCCGCTGCAACAACAGTGCTGCCTCCCCTCACCAATGTGGCCTCCTGCCCCTCGCTGGTGCTTGCCTGACTGGCCCCAGTGTCCCCAGAACCCATTTACCTGGTTGGGAAGGTGCTGTCCTTCCATGGTGTTCTCTTTTTCCAGATGTACAATGGCCACCATTCATAGTGTAGCTGCGACTACAGCTGAGCTACCGGCCCTCCGATTGGCTGGCATCTCCTGGGGCCAAGTGACTGTCCTTTAAAGGTATGGCAGCCCCGACAGTAACCAATGAATTGCCTGACTCCTGCAAAATGCAGTCATGGGTATTGCAAACGGCTGTGGTGGGTTCACCCCAGCCTTGTAGGTCCCTTACAGTCAGAAAACAGGGCAATTTATTATGGGGAATAAAGAAATGGCTGACCAACTAAATACATACTTTAGTTCTGTCTTCTGGGTGGGAGGGTGAGTTGTGAGGAGGATGCAGAGAGGCTTCAAGGTGATTTGGACAAGTTGAGTGAGTGGGCTAATGCATGGCGGGTGCAGTATAATGTGGATAAATGTGAGCTTCGGAAGGATCACTGACCCGAAACGTTAACTCTGCTTCTCTTTCCACAGATGCTGCCAGACCTGCTGAGTGGTTCTAGCATTTCTTGTTTTTAAGTCAAATTCCCAGTTTTTATTGAAGGAATTACCCCACAAGATTTGACATTTAAACTAAAGAATTTTACTGTACAAGAGTTAAACAAAGCAAAATGCTGTACACCTGGAAAACTTAACACTACAAATTCGGAAACACATATTTCAAACATAAAATCTTAAAAAATCTTAAAATCTTAAAGTTGATGCTTTAAACTCAAATCTCAACAGAACATTCCTGTTTGCCTTCCACCCCAAGAGTTCTTCTATATGTTGCAGGATCTCGGCCGTTTGTTCACTTCTCCTGGGACCAATCCAAAGTGTACCTCAGCTCTTAGGAATTCACTTTGATTTGGCTTAATTTCTCAGCTGTCTTCCGAGGTATGAGATCTCCTGGGGATTCTCCCTCTAGCTTCAACACCTCATGAATCTGGACTTTCAAGCTTGAGGCTGGACCTTACTCAAAACAGAAACACTCCTTGTTCCTGATCGCCTTCCTGCTCCTGAGTCCAGCAGCTTCCAAAGTCAAATGTTTTCTTTGTGACCTGACTGAAGCCAACAGCTTTCCAAAAGCCAACTGACTGTTGATGTCAGAATGCACGGAAAACAAAAATATGACCTAAAAGGCATCTCCCTGGCAACATCTATCTCCATAGCCAGTGGTACATGTGGGATGTCCTAGATAACAATTTAAGCTAACTACCTCCAAATCCCAAAACATCTCTTTGATTTCTGATACCTACATGAATAATTGATATTGCTAACAATGACAGAGCAATCTCTTCTAGACTTTCTGGTTCCAACTGACAACTAAATGAGTCCACCTACTGTTTTATGGCTCCCATCTCTCAAACTCTTTCTCTGCAAGCACTCATGGAGAGATCTTTGACCTTTAAATCTTGGGTGGTCTGCAATCTTTTGAAATTCTTGTAGCTACACATTTAATTCCCCAAAACTAAAAGTGACCCCTAAAATATTAATACAAACCATGAACCAGGTGATCATAACACTTTCCCTCAAGAAAAAATGAAAATTCATCACCATAGTACTTTGTTTTCATTTACACCAACAAGAATAAAATAATTTATAACATGCTATATATTTAAACAACTACCTTATATGCAATATATGTAACAGTCTTCCCCATTGTCCACAAGATAGTCCATCTTGACAATATCCCTTTGCTGGATCTGTAACAAGAAACCATGATCCAATTAAGACTTAATGTTTCTTTTTTCAGTGTTTTCTGAAAGTGGTTTTCTGCTGTATATGAAAATCCAAATTTTTACCACGACCCTGGGTAAACTATGATTCTGATAGTCCCTCTGGCTTTTGCAGACCAGTAGATGTGAATTCTGTAAGTGAAGATTCCTCCTGGATATCCACATGAGAATTTTCAGACTGAGTCTTTGAATCAGTCTGTTCAAACTTCACCTTCTGAACTTTATTCTCTTCCACATTTCCAGGTTCTTCATTGTTTAAGTTCAAAAAGAATGTCCCAATTAATTCCACAGTTAGGCCTTCTTCCTCCCACTGATCGCACGCGTATCTTTACCTTTAAGTCCATTCTCCAGACTCAAACATTCAGGGTTCTCTTGTTGAGATAGCCTGTTTAAAATTGCTTCTTTCTGTGCAAATGACTCCTTCTTTTGTTGGTCAAAATTTTCTTTAGCCACATTCAGAAGGTTGTTTAAATGATTTTTATGTTTGAGTAGAAATATTTGATATTCTTGTTTCATCCGGTTTTTAAACAGTTTTATAATCTTTCAGTTTTTCTTGATCCCAATCATAACGAGCCTTGTTTAAAACTCTGCAAGTGCAATCAATAGCTTCTTCATTTTGGACTTGCACTTTCTGTTCTGACACTCTGATTCTTTCAAGCGACTCATGAATAATATCATCCCATTCACTTAGGAGTTTCAAATGGTCTTTTGTAACCTGTCCATTTGCTTGGATTCCTGCTGTTGTACCTTGTATTGTCTCAGCATTGGCAATCACCTTTGATTTAGTGTCAGGTCTCATTAATCCTTCAGGGTTAATCTGATGTTTCAGTCCTCCTTGGGGAGAACTTTTACTTTGAAATTCTTTAGGTACTTTTGCTGCCTCTGCAAAGTCCATGAATGGGATAGATATATGTGTATCTTAACTTTAATTTACTCTCTGTCCCAAGACGATTACAAATAGGTGACAGGTCTTTACCCACAGGAACAGTTCTCGGTACTCTTGTCTGCCGTCCCAGAAGGTAGCAAGACCATATCTCCCGCGAGAGCATTTCCTAATATAAAAATCAACCTGATTAATTCACAAAACCAACAATAACAGATCACTTCACCAAATCACAGTTTAAATTCACTCTGTACATAGGGATGGGCACACAACCTCCATCTGTACCTGGTATCAATGCATTTTTATTCAGCAAACTCTTTGAAGAAAAGTCTGATTAGCAAGTTTGCAGACGACACTAAGATTGGTGGAGTAGCAGATACTGAAGGGGACTGTCAGAGAATACAGCAGAATATAGATAGATTGGAGAGTTGGGCAGAGAAATGGCAGATGGAGTTCAATCACGGCAAATGTGAGGTGATGCATTTTGGAAGATCCAATTCAAGAGTGAACTATACAGTAAATGGAAAAGTCCTGGGGAAAATTGATGTACAGAGAGATTTGGGTGTTCAGGTCCATTGTTCCCTGAAGGTGGCAACACAGGTCAATAGAGTGGTCAAGAAGGCATACCGCATGCTTTCCTTCATCGGACGGGGTATTGAGTACAAGAGTTGGCAGGTCATGTTACAGTTGTATAAGACTTTGGTTCGGCCACATTTGGAATACTGCGTGCAGTTCTGGTCGCCACATTACCAAAAGGATGTAGATGCTTTGGAGAGGGTGCAGAGGAGGTTTACCAGGATGTTGCCTGGTATGGAGGATACTAGCTATGAAGAGAGGTTGAGTAGATTAGGATTATTTTCATTAGAAAGACGGAGGTTGAGGGGGGACCTGATTGAGGTGTACAAAATCATGAGAGGTATAGACAGGGTGGATAGCAAGAAGCTTTTTCCCAGAGTGGAGGATTCAATTACTAGGGGTCACGAGTTCAAAGTGAGAGGGGAAAGGTTTAGGGGGGATATGCGTGGAAAGTTCTTTACGCAGAGGGTGGTGGGTGCCTGGAACGCGTTGCCAGCGGAAGTGGGAGACGCAGGCACGATAGCGTCTTTTAAGATGTATCTAGACAGATACATGAATGGGCAGGAAGCAAAGAGATACAGACCCTTAGAAAATAGGCGAGAGGTTTAGACAGAGGATCTGGATCGGCGCAGGCTTGGAGGGCCGAAGGGCCTGTTCCTGTCCTGTAATTTTCTTTGTTCTTTGTTCAGTCAGGTTTCTTTAATAAACAACAAAATTATCAGTTTATTATTAAATGAGACGTAACCAGTAACGAAGCAAAGCAATACACACAGATTGAAATATGAAAGTTCCCTTTTTTCCTTAGAGACACACACACACACACACACACACACACACACACACACACACACACACACACACACACACACACACACACACACACACACACACACACCACCCCCACCCGGTTAACTGTAAAATAGAGATTTTCTCTTTAGAGCACTGTTACAAAAATACTTTGGTCAAATACTTGCTCATTCTTGAAGAAAAAAGAGAAGACATGGTAAGATGTCAGTTGTCTTTTTTTGGTTTGGCGTCCCAAATCCACATAGATGGCTGTCACTGCGATCTTTCTCGAACAGTTCTTTTCAATTGACGTTGAAGATCAGTTTGGCAGGCTTTCCAAGAAGAATGCTGTAAAAGGGGTTCCTGGCAGGGCTTTCAGGAGGAATGCAGTATCAATTTCTCTATTTCTTACAGGCCAGTCAGTCTTACCTCAGTGGTGGGAAAATTATTAGAGAAAATTCTGAGGGACAGGATCAATTTTCATTTAGATAGGCAAGGATTAATCAAAGACAGTCAGCACACATTTGTTAAGGAAAGGTTGTGTCTGACTAATATGATTGAATTTTTTGAGGAGGTAACAAGAAGCGTCGATGAAGGTAGTACATTTGATATTGTCTATATGGATTTTAGCAAGGCTTTTGATAAGTTCCTTATGGCAGACGGGTCACAAAAGTAAAAGCCCATGGGTTCTAAGGCAAAGTGGCAAGTTGGTTCCAAAATTGGCTCAGAGGCAGAAAGCAAAGGGTAATGATCAACAGGTGCTTTTGTGACTGGAAGCCAGTGTTCCACAGGGTTCAGTACTAGGTCCCTTGCTTTCTGTGGTATATATCAATGATTTGGAGTTGAATGTAGTGGGCATAATTAAGATGATTGTAAATGATACAAAAATTGGCTGTGCGGTTGATAATGAAGGGGAAAGCTGTAGATTGCAGGAAGATATCTATGGGCTGGCCAGGTGGGCAGAAAAGTGGGAAATGGAGTTCAAACCTGATTTCAAATGGGCGGCACAGTGGCGCAGTGGTTAGCACCGCAGCCTCACAGCTCCAGGGACCCAGGTTCGATTCTGGGTACTGCCTGTGTGGAGTTTGCAAGTTCTCCCTGTGTCTGTGTGGGTTTTCGCCGGTTTCCTCCCACATCCAAAGACTTCCAGATAATAGGTAAATTGGCTGTTGTAAATTGCCCCTAGTGTAGGGAGGTGATAGGGAATATGGGATTACTGTAGGGTTAGTATAAATGGGCGGTTGTCGGTCGGCACAGACTTGGTGGGCCGAAGGACCTGTTTCAGTGCTGTATCTCGAAAAAAAAAATTTAAAAATTGTGAGGTAATGCATTTGAGGAAGGCTAACAAAGCAGCGGAGTACAGAATAAATGGTAGTTTACTGAGAAGTGTTGAGGAACAGAGAGACCTTGGAGTGCATGTCCACAGATCCCTGAAGGTGGCTGGACAGTCAGATAAGGTGGCCAAGAAGGTGGCTATACAAGGCATAGAATATAAGAACTGGTAGGTTATGCTGGAACTAGTTAGGCCACAGCTGGAGTACTGCGTGCAGTTCTGATCACCGCACTGTAGAAAAGATGTAATTGCACTAGAGAGGGTGCAGAGGAGATTTACGAGGATGTTGCTTGAAGTGGAGAATTTTAGTTGTGGGAGAAGGTTGGATAGGTTAGGGTAGTTCTTTGGAACAGTGTAGGCTGAGGAGAGAGCTAATTGAAGTGTCTAAAATTATGAGGGGTCTAGATAGAGTGGACAGGAAGGCCCTATTCTCCTTGGTTGAGGGGGTCCATAACCAGTGGGCATAGATTTAAGGTTAGAGTTACGAGGTTTAGAAGGTGTTCGAGGGGTATTTTTTCACATAGACGGTTGTGGGATCTGGAACTCACTGCCTGAAAGGGTGGTAGAGGCAGATACCCTCATAACAATGAAAAAGATCTTGGATATGCACTTGAAGTGCTGTCACCTACAAGGCTATGGACCAGGAGCTGGAAAGTAGGATTAGGCTGGATTGCAACTTATCGTCCGGCGTGGATATGATAGGCCAAATGGCTTCCTTACGTGCTTTAAATTTCTATGATTCTACGATTCTGTATCTATCTTTGTGTATCTATCCGTACCTTTCTGTCTATATCCATCTGTCTGTATCTATCTGTCTATATTTGTCTGTATCGAACTGTATCTATTTTTCTGTATCTATCAGTATCTAGCTGTGTGTATCTATCTATCTATCTATCTTAGGGTAGCAGGTAACATTTGAGACCTCAGAGGGTGGTTGTCCCTGCCCTTTTGGGAGTCATCCCAAGCCCAGGTAAGGGTGCCATGTTCAAGTTTACAAGCCATGGCCCAGGGCAGAATCATTGAATTTTTGGTGATGATGGTGGAAAAGCGAGAACCTCAATGAACAATGACTGCTTACAGTGGGGGGTGGTGGGGGGGGAGGTTCCTTTGGGAACAGACTTGTGATTCCTTTAAAGCATGTGTGAGGAAGGCAATGGGAAACCACCTCTTGTACTTTTCCCTCATCATTTCTCATAGAAGTTAAAAAATGGTGAGGCTCTTACAAGCAACTGAAGAGGAAAGTGCAGGACTGTAAGGCTTGGAGAAATGAGCAGAGGACCTGCCCTTGAGCAAATCAACACTACTGTCAATACTATATCGATCTATCTGTACCTAGCTATCTGTCTATCTATCTATCTGTGTGTATCTGTCTGTACCTCTTGGTCTATCTCCATCTGTATATTTTTTTATACGTTCGTGGGATGTGGATATCTCTTAGCAGACCAGCATTTATTGCCCATCCCTAATTGCCCTGGCAAAGGTGGTGATGAGCTACCTTCTTGAACCACTGCCGTTCTTGGGGTGTAGGTATATCAATAATGCTGTTAGGAAGGGAGAACCAGGATTTTGATCTAGCGACAGTGAAGGAATGGCGATATAGTTCCAAGTCAGGATGGTGTGTGGCTTGGAGGGGAACTTGCAGGTGGTGTGTTCTCATGCTGCTCTTGTCCTTCTAGTTGGTAGAGGTCGTGGGTTTGGAAGGTGCTGTCTAAGGAGCCTTGGTGAGTTGCTGCAGTGCATCTTGTAGGTGGTACACACTGCTGCCACTGTGCATTGGTGGTGAAGGAAAGTGAATGTTGAAGGTTGTGGTTGGGGTGCCAATCAAGTGGGTTGCTTTGTCCTGGATGGTGTCGAGCTTCTTGAGTGTTGTTGGAGCTGTAGCCATCCAGGCAAGTGGAGAGTATTCCATCACACTCCTGATGTGTGCCTTGTAGAGGTGGACAGGCTTTGGGGAGTCAGGAGGTAAGTTAGTCGCCGCAGAATTCTTAGCCTCTGACCTGCTTTTCTAGCCACAGCATTTATGTGGCTTGTCCAGTTCAGTTTCTGGTCAATGGTAACCCCCAGAATGTTGATAGTGGGAGATTCAGTGATGGCAATGCTATTGAACATCAAGGGGAGATGGTTAGATTCTCTCTTGTTTGAGATGGTCATTGCCTGGCACTTGTGTGGTGCGAATGTAACTTGTCACTTATCAATCCAAGCCTGGATACTGTCCAGATCTTGCTCCATATGGACACCGGTGCTTCAGTGTCTGAGGAGTCACAAATGGTGCTGCACATTGTGCAATCATCAGCAAACATCCCCACTTCTGACCTTATAATGGAGATAAGGTCATTGATGAAGCAGCTGAAGATGGTTGGGCCGAGGACACTACCCTGAGGAACTCAGCCAGTGATGTCCTGGGACTGAGATGACTGACCTCCAACAACCACAACTATCTTCCTTCGTGCTAGGTATGACTCCAATCAGCAGAGAGTTTTCCCCGATTCCCATTGACTCCAGTTTTGCTAGGGCTCCTTGATGCCACACTCGGTCAAATGCTGCCTTGATGTCAAGGGCAGTCACTCTCACCTCACCTCTTGAGTTCAGCTCTTTTGTCCATGTTTGAACCAAGGCTGTAATGAGGTCAGGAGCTGAGTGGCCCTGACGGAACCCAAACTGGCTATCAGTGAGCAGGTTATTGCTGAGCAAGGGTCACTTAATCGCACTATTGATGATCCCTTCCATCACATTGCTGATGATTGAGAGTGGACTGAGAGGATGGTAATTGGCCGGGTTGGATTTGTCCTGCTTTTTATGGATAGGAATACCTGGGCAATTTTCCACATTGCTGGGTAGATGCCAGTGTTGTAGCTCTCTGTCTGTCTATCTCTCTATCTATATATCTAAGTGTATCTCTCTGTACATCTCTCTATCGATCTCCATGTAAAATAGAGTTATGGATACAGATAGCTCTGTGTCCTTGACTATCTATATGAATCTATCTATCTGTATCTATCAGTCTATAACTATTTATCTGTATCACTCTATCTATATCTATCTGTCTGTATCAATCAGTCAATATCTATCTGTTTCGATCTATCTATCTAACTGTATCTCTCTGTAAATTTTTCTAGCTGCATATCTCTATCTACCTCCATGTAAAATAGGTTTGTAATTACAGATAGCTCTGTAACCTTGACTAGCAAGCTATAGGCAACTGCGAGTATTTTTACAGGCACATGTGACATGTCAGATAAGCCCCTCTAACACTAATTCTAAGGATGCAAGGCTTCTGCTGAAATTCAGCTCTTGTTTAGATCACTGGCCTTCAGCAGATGGGTGGTGACACCAAGGGTCACATCCCACCCTCCAGGCACTGCTGACAGAGAGCTCAGCTCACACATCTGTGTTCAACAGCACATTATCCCCGATAGTGTGAGCCCTAATTACCAATAAATTATTCATCTATCTCTCCGGTCGTCCAGCTTTGGGGAGGAGTTGGAAGACGGTGGGGGTGGGAGGATGAAATTCAGATTGTCATCTTGCGGAACAACAAAAATTTCCTGGCAAATTTCCCAAGGAACCAATTTGTGCAGAATTAAACAGGAACTACTGAAGTTGACAGTGAGTCGTTTATTTAAAATGCTGGAGAACTTGGAATGGTGCATAATAAAAGAAGGGATTTGAATTATTTATTCATGGGATGTGGGTGTTGCTGGCGAGGCCAGCATGTATTGCACATCCCTAATTGCCCTGGAGAAGGTGGTGGTGAGCTGCCTTATTGAACCGCTGCAGTCCATCTGGTGTAGGTATACCCACAGTGCTGTTAGGGAGGCTTTTGCAGGATTTTGACACAGTGAAGGAACAGCGATATAGTTCCAAGTCATGATGGTGTGTGGCTTGGAGGGGAACTTGCAGGTGGTGGTGTTCTCATGTGTTTGCTGCCCTTGTCTTTCTAGGTCGTAAAGTTCACGGGTTTGGAAGGTGCTTTCGAAGGAGCCTCGGAGAGTTGCTGCAGTGCATCTTGTAGATGGTACACACTGCTGCCACTGTGCGTTGATAATAGTGGGAGTGAATATTTAAGGCCTGTGAGGGAAGAAAGGGCATCGGTTTATATCGGTACCTCTGACAGCGTAGGACTCCATCAGTAAGTACTGGAATGCTGCACTGCCAGAGATACCGTCCTGGATTTGGTCTCTTTAAACTCTGTGAATTGCCTGAGTTGTGTATGTCAGACCCACAGTGGGCTGTGTGGTAATTCTCTCTAATGCCTTGGTTGAGTGACTGTGGTGGATGTTGCTGTTTTCATGGATTAAGCAGCAGATAGGGGCAGGAGGCAGGGGATTAGTAGTAGCTCCAAACAGGATAATCATCGGCTCAGGTACGGAATGATCTCTGAACTATCCCCTGTGCATGTTGTGATCAATTTGTAGCATTGCTGACTGCTGGAAAGAAAGGGCTTGAAGGAAAGGGAGTACCCGAGATGGAGTTGTTACAGCCAGGTGAGGAGGGGGTCACAGTCACTCCTCTTGCCCTTCCTCTTATTTGACCACAATAGTGGTTGTGCCAGCCACCTCAGTGAGTGTTTTACCTTTCATCTTTAATATAATTGTGAAAGAACCAATCGGACAAGTTTTTGAGTTTAAACAAGAAAGAGTTAAGTTTATTATACGCAACAAGCTAAACCCGATCTAAAATAATTACAAAAATAAATGGTACATATTTACACACACATTCACACAAAGATCACACACTCAAATAGATTGCAAAGTGGAAAGGAGGTTTTCTGGTTGGATTAAAGTCCAGAATAAATAAAAGTTAAATACACAGGCTGAGGTTGGATGATTCGATGACCCTCCAGCTAGAGTTGTATTCTTAAGGTCTTAGCTGGTCAAAGTGCACTTTGTGGTCAAAGTCCACTTTGTTCAGGGTTTACTTGGACGCAGAATTGTAGTTGGCTCTCTTCTCCTGGTCTCTGGCTGTAGCAGGCTCGGAGGATTCACGGTCACAGATGGTTTTCAACTTGATATTTCCTGGAGAGAGAGGGAGAGAAAAGGGAAGCACACAGCCATCTCTGCTGCTGCACACTCAGTTACTGCTGGTCTCTTGCGTGTAAGAAAACTCCCAGTTTCACACTGCCTGGGGAGACGGTCTTATGTTTTCTCAGCCCCCTTTGTTTTTAATGAGGTCCAAAGTCGAAAACCCAAAACCTCTCTCAGGTGGTATCGTCAGTGTTTAACCCCCAGAGGGACGTCTCCATTCATGACTGGCTCAAGATGGCTTTGAATATCCTGCAAAGGAGGGTGATCTGGATAATCTACTCAGTTAGCCAAAGCATTGTCCTAGCTGGGTTTCTTGATTTGAAAACATGGCTGGGAATTTAAAAATCTAACCCACCTGGCAGGAGTGGGGGTATGCAGGGAGACCATCTGCCTGTTTTACACCCCTCCTTGGCTTTGGCCCTCCCTATAGCTGTATTCTCCTCCAGCCTTAAAACCCCTTATGATCTCCTGTGCTCCTCCAATTCTGGCCTCTTGCGCATCCCTGACTTTAATTACTCCACCATTGGCAGCTGTTTCATCAGTTGCCTAGGCGCTAAGCTCTGGAATTCCCTCCCTAAACCTCTCCACCTCTCTTTCTTCCTTTAAAATGCACTTTAAAACCTACCCCTTGGACCAAGCTTATGCCCATCTGCCCTAATGTCTCCTTATGTGGCTCGGTGGCAAATCTTATCTGATATAGCTTTTAACGTAGTAAATACGCACTATCAATGCAAGTTGTTGTCGTTGATAGGTTAAAATTGGGACAGTAGCCATCATGTTATATAGTGAACCCCAGGGGGTCAGTTAGCTCAGTTGGCTAGACAGCTAGAGTTATAATGCAGAATAGATGCCAACAGCATGGGCTCAATCCCCTACTGGCTGTGGTAGTTCATGGAGGCCTGCCTCCTCACCTTAACCCATGCTTGGGAAGTGGTGACCCTCAAGCTATACATCACCAACTGGCTCTCTCTAATGGGGAGAATTGCCTATGGCTCTTTGGGACTATGGCTCGAGCAAATAGTCAGTCCCAACAAGAGAAAGTTATTTGTTGGAGATGGAACTCTGACTGCAAGAGCACAGGAACATCCACCTGAACAAGTCTTTCAATTTAATGCATGATCTGAAAAATAAAATCTCTGACCATGCACCACTGCCACTGTACTATAGTCAAGGAACAGTCTACATTCACAGGCCCTGGAGTGGGACTTACACCCACAATCTTCAGGCTCTGGAGGAAAAATAGTGATCGATGGAGATTCTGGGAGAGGGGGCAGCATTTGAGAGAGGGTACAGGAAGGAGAGAGGCAACAGTTAGCTGAGACATTGGGAGAGGGCAAGGGTAAGTATGTAATAAGGAGGAGGGAGAAGGTATAGGAGAGGGGAAGTGTGTGAGGAAGGAATTGTAGGAAAAGGGAGTGGAGGGGAGAAGTATGGGAGAAGTATGTGAGAAAGGAATTGGGGAGAGAGGAGAGATAAAACAGGGGAAGCATGTAAGAAAAGGCAAGAAAAAAGTAGGTGACATATTAGTCAAAACAGACTCTGTAATCACAGCACAAGCACTCAACAACTGTCTCCTGCCATTTACCAGACAGAAAGATTAATGAGGCAATGCCACTTCTCCTGTCCCCACCTCCACACAATGCCAAAAAAAAAAAGCTAATTTCCTATAAACAGAACTGGAAAGAAAACAAATCAACAATGATTTTCAAACTATCAGAAGTCATTCTAGCCCCCTCCCCTTTATCTGGCAGCAGTGAGGACACCAATTATTCAAGGCAGCACTTCCCATGGGGTCCTGTTGTGCCAGCTCGCTACAGACTTAACAAGAAAAGCAGTTAACGAACTCAATCTGTTTACCTGTTCAGTTGGTGATTGGATTAAAGGGCTAATTAGGGTTAATGATTTTTTTTTTAAAAATAGAGCTGCTTACTGGTTACTGATCCATTCCCTGCTCCAGGGAGTCACTCCTGTAATCTTGCCAGCTTTTTCTTTTAATGATTTGCTTTATTGATGTCAGCTGTGGCTCAGCTGGTAACTCTCACCTCTGCGTCAGAAGGTCGTGGGCTTGCGTTCCATTTGAGCACAACTCCGAGAGTAGTACTGTGGGAGTGCTGCACTGTTGGAGGTGCTGCCTTTTGAAGCTGCATCTGCCCCTCAGGTGGATGTAAAAGATCGCATGGCACTATGTTGAAGAAGGGCAGGGGTATTCTCCCTGAGTTGTGGCCAATATTTATCACTAAAAGAGATTATCTGTTCATTATCTCATTACTGTTTGTGGGAGCTTGCTGTGCACAAATTGGCTGTTGTTTTTCCTACATTACATCAGTGACTACACTTCAAAAGTACTTCATTGGCTGTTCTGGGGTTGTGAAGACTCAAGTGAAATGCATGCTTTGGTCCAGTTTTAATGCTCTTGCATTCCACCATCGGACACTACTCTTTCAGTCACTACACCTCTTTCGACTTCCCTTCCTCCTATTTCCTTAGAAGTCTCCCATAAACTTATCTCTTCTGATTACACTACAAGTTAAGATAAGTCTTATATAAACCTGGGTCCTTGTTACTGCTCTACAATATTCTCATATAGCATTGTTCTGCAATACAGCAAGGCTGTATCTATTCTCAGTCCTTAGTTCCCCTGCAGTCAACTACACAGACGTTGGAATTACATGTAAGCCAAACCAGGTGGCTTAGCAGGTTCCCTTCCCTGAAAGATCTTAGCGAACCTGTTAGTTTTTTTTATGGCAGTTCCACAGCTTTCATAGTCATGGTTTCCCACTGGTGCCAGCCCACAAATTATCAGATTTCTTGAAATAATTTCACAATATATTATGAGATCTGCACTCACAAACTCTTGAGCTATTAGTTCAGCACTATAGCCACCAGGCTACTGTACCCTAAACTACTTTTAACTCATTCTAAGGTGACAATGGCAAAGGTAGCATTTATTGCCCATCCCTAATTGCTCGAGAAGGTGGTGGTGAGTCACCTTCTTGAATACAACTGAGAAGCTTCCTCAACCAGTTCAGAGTTTTTGCTATGGTTTTGGAGTTACATATAAACCAGACCAGATACAGCAGAGTTTCTTTCCTGAAGGACATTAGTGAACCAGATGTTTTTTTTTAAAACAACAAACGGGTAGTTACACAAGCACCATTACTAATACTAGCTTTTTATTCCAGATTTATTTAATTCATTGCGTTGAATTTCTCCAGCTGCTGTTGTGGACTTTGAGCTCTTTACACTGGATCGTTTGTCCAGCATTACTAGATCATTAGCATAATCAGTGTGCTACTGAACCCCTTGCTAAAATGACCATGAAGCTATTGGATTGTAGTAAAATCCCAACTGGTTCACTAATGCCCTTTAGAGAAGAAAACTGTAAATCCTTACCCAGTCTGGTATCTATGTGACTCTCCAATGGGATTGACTGTTCGCTGCCCTCTGACGTGCTCAATTAAGCCACTCTGCCATATCAAGCCTCTACCAATGATTCAAGAAGACGGCCCACCATCACATTCTCAGGGCATCTAGGATGGGTAATAAATGCTGACCTTTCCAGCTAAAGACAGATTAATTAGACATTACCTCATTACTGTTTGTGGGGGCTTGCTGTGTGCCAATTAGCTGCAGCATTTCCTACATGACAACAGTGACTACAATTCATAAGTATTGGCCCATCAAGTACTTTGGGATATGCTGAGGTTGTGAAAAGCGCAAGTTTCTTTCTTTATCACAATGTGGACTACTGAGTATTCATTTCATTAGTAGCTTTACATATCCTTCAATGTGCACAGCTGATCAGGCCAGAACTGAAGTTAATTTCCCTCCTCTCGCATTGCTCCACAGTTGCATGGCTTTTGCCCAAGTGTCCAATCTTCACACAGGAGCCTAAGCAACCAATCAATACTGGTCTCTCATCAATTTCACATCCCTCCACAGTTTGATTTCACTTGGTCCGAGTTCCTTCTCCAGCCCATATGTCCCACTCAAACTTTTAGCTTCATACTGATCATCCCCAGTGAAATATAGTGCTACAAGCTGAGCAGGAAGAAGCATGAGTAATGTGCCAACACCACTATCTTTAATGCCAAATAAAATATCCTCTTTGTTTTATTCGGTCGGGGGATGTGAGGATCGCTGGTAAGGCCAGCATTTATTGCCCATCCCTAATTGCCCTCGAGAAGGTGGTGGTGAACTGCCTTCTTGAACCGCTGCAGTCCATTAGCAGTATGTACACCCACAGTGCTGTTAGGAAGGGCGTTCCAAGATTTTGACCCAGCGACAGTGAAGGAATGGCGATATATTTCCAAGTCAGGATAATGTGTGAAGGTCATGGGTTTGGAAGGTGCTGTTGAAGGAAGCTTGGCGAGTTGCTGCAGTGAAGGTTTAAGGTGGTGGATGGGGTGATCAAGCTTTGTCCTGAATGATGTTGAGCTTCTTGAGTGTTGTTGGAGCTGCACTCATCCAGGCAAATGGAGAGCATTCCATCACACTCCTTTTTTTGTGCCTTGTAGATGGTTGTGGTATTGGGTAGTTGGCAGCAAAAAAAATAACTTGCATTTATATAGTACATTCAAAGAAAGAAAGACTTGGATTCATACTGTACTTTTCAAGACCACAGAACATCCCAAAGTGCTCTACAGCCAATGAAATATTTCTGAAGTGAAGTCACTGTTGTAAGGTTGGAAACACAGCAGCCAATTTTCACACAGCAAGCTCCTACAAGCAGCAATGTGATAACGCCCAGATATTCTGTAGTTATGATGTTTGTTGAGGGACAATGATTGACCAGGACACCGGGGAGAACTCCCTAGTCTTCTTCAAAATAGCATCATGGGATCTTTTACATCCAGAGGCTTGGTTTAATGTCTCATCCAGAAGGTGAGGTGGAGATGGGATGGCAGCAAGTGTTCATTGAAATAATGAAATCTGGAGTTAGCAAGAGCATGGATGACAGTTGCAGCTGGGCTGAAGATGAACTGTACACCAACATGTGTTCTAAAGGAAAAGGAAGGGCCATGATTAGGAGAAAGAGAAAGGCTAGTGCATTCTACTTTTATTGAGTGATTTGGGAACATTGTCATTTAGGAATTGTCCTTCAAATAGTTAATCATTTCAGTAGGAGTTCCTGTAGCAGTGAAGTAGATAGAATTCTGAGGCAAAAATATTTCCTTAGAAGGAATTGAGTGTTTAAAGCAGCAATAACCCTCATCTCTGCTCGTCATTGTAAATCACTGTAAGTACCTGTTTTGTCAACAGGACATTATACATGTAGCCCTGGTTCTTTATTATGGTTCCCGCAGCTGTGTCTGGCTGACATATGCTCTCACCAGTCACCATATGGGGCCTCTCATGGACAATACATCAACTAGTGCTTTATCCTTGAGGCTGAAAGGACTGGGGTCTCACATAGGAGCAGGTCTGAGGACAGATTTTCCACCAGCATTACCAATCTCCATTGGCAATGACACGTTGGCACTCTGCTGACGTCTCAGTCACAAACTGCATTGGTGATAGCATTCTCATGTCTGAGTCAGAAGGTCATGGGTTCAAATCTTGCTCCAGGGACCTGATAACATAATCCGGGCTTGCACCGTCAGAGGTGCCACCTTTTAAATGAGTTGTTAAACTGAGGCCCTGTGTGCTTTCTCTGGTGGTTGTATAAGATCGCATGGCACGGTTCTTAAGGTCAGGGAAATTCTCCCCTGTCTATTGGTCAATAGATACCTCTCAACCAACATCACTAGAAACAGATTATGCTGTAGATTATCAGGTCTATACCACAGTGGTTGTTTGTGGGATGTTGCTGTGTGCCATCTGTGCACCATCTTTCCTGCACTGCAATAGTGAACACACTTCAAAAGTAGCTCATTGGCTGTAAAGCGTTCTGGGATGCCCTGAAGTTGTGAAAAGTGCTTAATAAATGCAAATCTTTCTTTGAGATCTTGCTGCTTGGCTCAGCTCCTCACCAGCTCAGCCATCGGGGGAGTGATCACTGACAGTTTAGAATTACATTCCTGACAAAAACAATGAATCCTTGGATCATTAAAGTAATTTAGACAAGCTCAAATTGATAATTAACGCTGAGCCAATTTGGATAATGCAATTCAATGATTAACAGAGACAATCTCAGCCAGTTTCTAATTAAATCTTGTATCAAATTGCTGTGTGCCAATAGCTTTTTCTCATCAGGTTCGAAACATTTACTGTAAACCCTAAAATAAATAGTGGAATTGTTTTACCATCAATAATATATTCCCAGCATTGTGGCAGGGGATTGTAATTGAATTTTTTTCTTTCATGTTTGCGAACTGTAAAGCTCTGTGAAAATCTCTTCACTTAGTATTTCCCTACTTAAGTGCCACTTGCAGTGTTCCCCAGTTCCCCATACGCACAAGTTGGTAAATGCACCATCAGCAGTGTCCCAGTTTGACTCTTCATTGTGCTGACTTTGCTGATCTCAGGTAAGGCAACGGCAACAGCAACCACATGCATTTACACTGTGTCTTTAACATAGTGGGTGCAGAGATTTACTAGAATGGTGCTGGGGATGAGGGACCAGTTATGTGGAGAGACTGGGGTTGTTCTTAGAGCAGAAAAGGTGAAGGAAAGATTTAAAAGAAGTTCCTCAAAATTATGAGGGGCTTTGATAGAGTATATAAGGAGAAAACGTTTCCAGTGGCAGGAGGGTTGATAACCAGAGGACACAGATTCAAGATGATTGGCAAAAGAACGAGAGAGGAGATGAGGAGAGGTTTTTTTTTTAATGCAGTGAGTTGTTATAATCTGGAATGAGCTGCCCGATTCAATAGTAACTTTCAAAAGGGAACTGGATATATTTGTGAAAAGGAAATATTTGCAGGGATATGGGGAGTGAGACTAATTGGGCAGTTCTTTCGAGGAGCTTGCACAGGCCTGATTGGCCAAAGGGCATCCTTCAGTGCTGTATGATTCTATAGGCTGAATTTTACTAGCCTTCCGATGGCGGGGGTTGTGGTGGGGGAGCCCAGAAAGTTCTTCTGGGAGAGGCCAGACATGACCCCCGATAACAAGGCCCTGCCACATTTTACCGGCAGTGGCGAGGCCTCAGTGCGGTCCCTTTAAAAATGGCGCCGGTGCCTGACCGGTGGCGCCGGACGCCATTGCCGGGGACGGAGCGGCTGCCTCTTTTACATCATCGGGGGGCAGCTGTTCTACACTCTTCATTTAAATGAGCCCCCGTGTGTAATATAGCGGGGACTTATCAATGGGCTGTCCGACCTTAAAATTCAGCCCTACGATTCATTGAAGAGGTAAGAAACAATACATGCAAATGAGCTTGAAACTGTACACAAAAAATTAGGAGAAGTAGACCATTTGGCACATCGAGCCTGATCTGCCTGCTCTGTAAATGGGCCCAATAAAGTAAATATTCAAATGATTACTCCTGAGTATTCACGAGGAAGACATGATTGACACGCCCTCCCTAAAATGAATCTAGCAGGGAGATATTGAGGAGATGCCAGCAGCTCGAAAAAAGACTATATGTGTGCACATATTCAAAAAACGTGAGATGCAGGCAACTACAGACCAACTGTTGAACTTCAATTCCTCTTCGTATTATGCAACTATCAGATGGTAAACTGAGGTCTACGTGTACAATAATGACCTAGTAAACTACAGCCAACCATATTCAAAGTAAGCAGATCATACTTGGCCAACCTACTTGGCTTCTTTGAGGAGATGACAACCAGAGTCAACTGTGGGAAAACTGAATCAGACTTCCAAAAAGGCATGCTACAAAGTTTCACATGAAAGGCTTTTAGTTACACTAGGATTCGGAGTAAGAAATTGGCTGAAGGGTAGAAAAGAAAGAAAAACACAAATCCCAACATTTTAGAAACTTCATTCAAATTATCAAAGAATCACAGAATAATACAGTGCAGAAGAGGCCCTTTGGCCCATCGAGTCTGCACCGATGCATTAAAACACCTGACCTGTCTACCTAATCCCATTTGCCAGAACTTGGCCCATAGCCTTGAATGTTATGACGTGCCAAGTGCTCATCCAGGTACTTTTTAAAGGATGTGAGGCAACCTGCATCTACCACCCTCCCAGGCAGGGCATTCCAGACCGTCACCACCCTCTGGGTAAAAAAGTTCTTCCTCAAATCCCCCTTAAACTTCCCGCCCCTCACCTTAAACTGGTGACCCCTCGTAACTGACCCTTCAACTAAGGGGAACAGCTGCTCCCTAACCACCCTGTCCATGCCCCTCAATCTTATACACCTCGATCAGGTCACCCCTCAGTCATCTCTGCTCCAGTGAAAACAACCCAAGCCTATCCAACCTCTCTTCATAGCTTAAATGTTCCATCCCAGGCAACATCCTGGTGAATCGCCTCTGCACCCCCTCCAATGCAATCACATCCTTCCTACAAGGTGGCGACTAGAGTTGCACACAGTACTCCAGCTGTGGCCTTACCAAAGTTCTATACAACTCCAACATGACCTTCCTGCTTTTGTAATCTATGCCTCGATTGATTAAGGCAAGTGTCCCATATGTCTTTTTCACCACCCTATTAACCTACCCTTCTGCCTTCAGAGATCTATGGACAAACACGCCAAGGTCCCGTTATCCCTCGGAACTTCCCAGTGTCAGGCCATTCATTGAATACTTCAATGTCACATTACTCCTTCCAAAGTGTACCACCTCACACTTTTCAGCATTAAATTCCATCTGCCACTTTTCTGCCCATTTGGCCATCCCGTCTATATCTTCCTGTAACCTAAGACACTCCACCTCACTGTTAACCACTCGGCCAATCTTTGTGTCATTCATGAACTTACTGATCCTATCCCCCACATAGTCATCTATGTCATTTATATAAATGACAATTATCGTTCAGTCTATGCTTCCCTAAAGTGTAGAGACCCAGTTCTTTCAGCCTAAGATACCTTAAACTGTGAATTAATCCTATGACCACACACACTTTTCCAAAGCCAAGCTCTTGTGCTGATGGGACTCCCACAATGGTGTTAGGGAGGGAATTCCAGAATATTGACCCAACAATGTCCAAGTCAGGATGGCAGTATAAGTCTGTCCTTATCAATATTGTCCACATCGCAAGAAAAATAAAATGCCAGAATGCTTTCAATCTCAACTGGCATCTCCAAACAACAGCATCTGTTTAGCCTTCTCAGGGTAAGATTCAGTTCTGAGAGTCTTCCCAAGTCAAGATCCTTTTAGGACTGGCCCAGTAAGGTCAGATTCCTCTCAATCCTGATCAGCCCCCTCAAGATCCATTCAGTCTTAACTCAACCCTGCAGAACAGGATCCCTTCAAGATAGGCCCCCTTTTATGGAATCCTCTTCATTCGGATTAGTCCCTTTCTGGCAGGATATTCTTGACCTGGATTGGTCCCTTCAGTGAATATTCTTCTGAAGTGTACCTTCCTGTTTTTTCACACCAGCTACGTTAAGATTCATATTCATTGTTTTGTTGTGAATGTGATGGATGAGGTTAATTTAATAACTGATCCTATGCAACAAGTCAACATAATACAGCATCCACCTAATACCATTTAATTACTTGTCTACAATGCTCAATCCTTTTGGCAAGCATCAAAATGATTAAGAAAATGAAAAAGCCTCTGACAAATCAAAGCCAAGCAAATTTCAAGGTAACGGAACACAGAAGCAAAAGAATATATAATAATGATGTGATGTTAAGAGACATCAAAATGCATTGTAACTGAGATGAGTGTTTCTATTGCAATGCTATCAGAAGTGTCAAATGTAGATATAGCGGTGTTTTCCTTGCTCTCAATAAGAGACATTAAAATGTCAGAGGAACTAGCTTCATAAATCATGGGGGTGGCAGATGAAGAGGTGATCGGACTCCATCAGAAGCCAACAGGCCCCCCAGGGATCACCACCGCAGGCAATAGAAGGGGTAGCTATCAAAGCCACTCGGGTCCTTGATGATTGGCAAGACAGATTGTGAATAGGGTTTTAATTTAGATGTATGCTTTACTGGATTAAGACTATAAAAAGACAATCACATAATAGATCAACCATTCAGTTCCACACTCTGCCAGAAGGGAATATTGTAATCTTAAATGTCATTGTTTTGAGCTCATTAGATTGAAGGTAGTTCTGCTGGGAGTCTGGTTACTGTGAGTGTGAGACATTTGCACTCACCAAGGTCAGATCAATGCCAAGCGCCAGGCTTTTTGTTAATGAAAGATAGAGTGAGAGATTTCCTAATGGCTCACTGGTAAGATGGAACTGATGGGTCCGTACTGAACCCCACAGAAAATCAAGATCCCAGTTCTGTTGGCTTTTCACAGCTAGGGCAGCTGTTGAGTCTTAGAATTGGTCTTAATGCCTCGTTGACTAAAGAAGGATAAAAAATAATCGGCTAGGATACCTGCTTTTGATTACTGTCCCTGCCCCCTGCTTAGAACTATTTTCTTAGAGCAGAGAAGGTTTAGAGGAGATTTAATAGATGTGCTCAAAATCATGAAGGATAGAGTAAATAAGGAGCAACTGTTTCCAGTGGCAGAAGGGTAGGTGACCAGAGACAGAATTAAGGCGATTGGCAAAAAACCAGAGACGACATAAGAAACCATTTTTTTTTTTTAAAAAACACAGCGAGTTGTTGTGATCTGGAATGCACTGATTGTGTGTAGTGGAAGCAGATGGAATGGGAACTTTCAAAAAGATATACAGCTAAAGGAAAAAAAAATTGCTGGGCTCTGGGGAAAAAGAGCAGTGGAGTGGGATTAATTGGATAGTTCTATCGAAGAGCCAGCACAAGCATGATAGACCGAATGGCCTCCTTCTGAGATGTATGATTCTATGATTTTATGTCCAGCTATGTATGTATATCTGTGTATGTAGTTCTTGAGTGGGGATAGATTCAACTTCTTCAATGATACTCCACTTGGTTGAATACTCTGTTCAAACATGCTCACATATTGCTTCATCACAGCAGGTCCGTCGATGCCTGTAGAACCCCATTGCAAGTCATTAGGAGCGCTGGGGACAATACAAAAATCAAATCCAGGCTTGCAAGCCCAACGTTTTCATGGCCCAAGTATCAGTCAGAAGTCAGACTATCCATTCTCGTGATGTGGCTGTCGCTGGCAAAACAAGCACTGGTTGCCCATCCTTAGTTTCCCTTGGGCCTTTTTCTTTTTAATTCTTTCATGGGATATAAGCATTGCTGGCAAGGCAATAAGCCCATCCCTAATTGTTCTTGAGAAGGTGATGAGCCACCTTCCTTAACCAATGCAGTCAGTGTGGTGAAGGAACAGTGAAATAGTTCCAAGTCAGGATGGTCTGTTTCATGGAGGGGAACTTGCAGGTAGTGGTGTTCGCATGCATCTGCTGCCCTTGTCCTTCTAGGTGGTAGAGGTCATGGGTTTGGAGTTGCTGTCAATGGAGGCTTGGCGAGTTGCTGCAGTATCTCTTGTATATGGTGTACACTGTGTGCCAGTGGTGGAGGGAATGAATATTTAAGGTAGTGCATGGGGTGCCGATCAAGCGGGCTGCTTTGTCCTGGATGATGTCGAGCTTCCTGAGTGTTGATGGACCTGTACTCATCCAGGAACATGGAGAGTATTCGATCACACTCCTGACCTTGTAGATGGTGGACAGTCATTAGGGAGACAGGAAATGAGTTAATCGCAGAATTCTCAGTAGCCACTGTTATATGGCTGGGAATGTCTTTGGCCACGAGATTACAGATTATGGAGGTATGCAAACTCTGCTGCTGAGGCCTTGCAAAACCTCACGGTTGCCCAGTTTTGGACCACTAGATTATTTTGACTCTGTCTCACTTATCACATAAGCTTGTCATACTACACACCGAAGGAAGGCAAGATAGGAATTTGTTTTCTCAATAACCGTGCTGCGGTTGCTTCAAGGTTGTCATAGACAGGTGAGTGAGGACAAGGTCAAATAAGTTTCTTCCTCACCACCTGATAGCTCTCAGACTGAGCCCTGATGTCCTTCAAGTTTTAGCCCAGCTTGTTCAATACTGGTATTGCCAAACCACCTTTAGTGATGGAGCTGAAAGTCCCTCACCAATACAGTCTGTAACCTTGTTTCAATAAAATAAGGGAAGGTGCGGAAGGCCATTCTTCTTATCCAGCTCAATTCTTGATAGAAACCTAGAACTCCATCAGCATAGAATTGTCTCCACAATGTCTCTAAGGATTCTGCCTCCATTCCATTATGCAGAGACCATTCCAATCAGTCTGTGTGAAGAACTACTTCCTGACAACCAGTCCTAAATGTGCCTTTTGCCAGTTTCTACCCATTTCCCTTGTCCTTGCAGGCTAATTTTAAATAGTGACTCAGGGTTAGGCCTTGCTGCTTCTCCCTAATTTTCCTGCAGAGTAGGAGGAAACAGGAGCTCCCTTTCCCCAAAACACTGTTGAGGTTCAGGTTAATTAAAAATTTCAAAACGGAGGTTGATATCTTTTATGTAACATATCAATGGATATGGAACAAAGGCAGATAAATGGAGTTGAGGTACAGATCAATCATGATCCAATTGAATGGCTGAACAGGCTTGAGAGGCTGAATGGCTTCCTCTTCTTCCAATGATCCTCTGTCCCCAAGTTTCTCTGTTCCTTCAATTCCTGCTACACATGAGCGAATTAGTTCAATTGAATTTTCAGGCCAGAGTTGAAGGATCATGTGAAGGTTTGAACAGCTCGTTATAGAAAGAATATTCTTCTTCCCCTTCTTGACCCATTGTCTCTCGAGACAAGGGGGCAAGTGCCTGGAAGTGCTCAGTGGTTTGTGAAGCAGCGCTTGGAGTGGCTATAAAAAAAAAAGACAATTCTAGACTCTTCCACAGTTGCTGCAGATAAAATTGGTTGTCGGGGTTGTTACACAGTTGGCTCTCTCCTTGCACTTGTCTTTTTTCCTGCCATCTGCTAAGTCTCAACTCACCACTCTTCAGCACCGCTTTTAGCTGTCCACCAGCTCTGGCGATCGCTGGCAACCGACTCCCAGGGCTTGTGGTCAATATCACAGGACATCATGTCGCGTTTGCAGACATCCTTAAAGTGGAGACATGGACGGCCGCATGGGTCTGATACCAGTGACGAGCTCGCTGTACAATGAGTCCTTGGTGATCCTGCCATCTTCCATGCAGCTCACCTGGCCAAGCCATCTCAAGCACCGTTGGCTTAGTATATGCTGGGGATGCTGGCCACCTAGAGGACTTCTGCATTGGAGATACAGTCCTGCCACCTGATGGCAAGAATTCTCTGGAGGTAGCAAAGATGGAATGAGTTGAGACGTCACTCTTGGCCGACATACTTTGTCCAGGCCTCGCTGCCATAGAGCAAGGTGCTGAGGACACAGGCTTGATACACTAGGACTTTTGTATTCCATGTCAGTGCACCATTTTCCCACACCCTCTTGGCCAGTCTGGACATAGCAGCGGATGCCTTTCCCATGCGCTTGTTGATTTCTGCATCGAGAGACAGGTTACTGGTGATGTTTGAGCCTAGGTAGGTGAACTCTTGAACCACTTCCAGAGCGTGGTCGCCGATATTGATGGATGGAGCATTTCTGACGCCCTGTCCCATGATGTTTGTTTTCTTGAGGCTGATGTTTAGGCTAAATTTGTTGCAGGCAGCTGCAAACCTGTCGATGAGACTCTGCAGACACTCTTCAGTGAGATGTTAAAGCAGCATCGTCAGCAAAGAGGAGTTCCCTGATGAGGACCTTCCATGCTATTGTCTTCGCTCTAAGATGGGAAAGGTTGAACAACCTGACATCTGTTCTTGTGTGGAGGAAAATTCCTTCTTCTGAAGACTTCAATGCATGTGAGAACAGTAGAGTGAAGATCCCAAACAGTGTAAGTGCGAGATCACAACCCTGTTTCACGCCACTCAGGATAGGAAAGGGGTCTGATGAGGCACCGCTATGCTGAATTGTGCATTTCATATCGTCATGGAATGAGGTGATGATACTTAGTAGCTTTGGTGGGCATCCAATCTTTTCTAGTAGTATGCTGACGAGGTCAAAGGCTTTGGTGAGATCTATGAAAGCAATGTTGAGGGGCATCTGTAGGTCACAGATTATAGAAAGGATATTGGAATCATGGAAAGAGAAGTGATGGAGACTCACTGGAAGAATACCAGAGATGAGAGGATATTGTCATAAGAAGACACTTGCGATTCAGTGAAGGAGAGAAGCTGAAGGAAGGAATCCAATTGATGTATTAAGTTTTGAAAGAGCAAATAGTACAAGATTATTTCCACTGGTCAGTGAATTGGTAGCAAGGGTCATAGGTTAAGAGTTAGAGAGACAGAAGGATTATTATGGACTGATCAGGTCATTTTTTTTTTTTATTCTTCCATGGGATGTGGGCATTGCTGGCTAAGCCAGCATTTATTACCCATCCTTAATTGCCCTGGAGAAGGTGGTAGTGAGCTGCCTTCTTGAACTGCTGCAGTCCTTGGGGTGTACTTACACCCACAGTGCTGTTAGGGAGGGAATTCCAGGATTTTGACCCAGTGACAGTGAAGGAAAAGGTGATATAGTTCCAAGTTGGGATGCTGTGGGGCTTGGAGGGGAACGTGCAGGTGGTGGTGTTCCCATCCATTTGTTGCCCTTGTCCTTCTAAGTGGTAGAGATCAAGGGTTTGAAGGGTGCTATTGAAGGAGCCTTGGTGAGTTGCTGCAGTGCATCTTGTATATAGTACACACTGCTGCCATGGTGCTTTGGTAGTGGGTGAGTGAATGTTTGTAGATGGGGTGCAAATCAAGCAGGCTGCTTTGTCCTGGATGGTGTCGAGCTTCTTGAGTGTTGTTGGAGCTGCACTCATCTAGACAAGTGGGGAATATTCAATCACACTCCTGACTTGTGGCTTGTAGATAGTGGACAGGCTTTGGGGAGACAGGAGATGAGTTATTCGCCACAGAATTCCCACCTTCTGACCTGCTCTTGTAGTCACAGTACTTATATAGTTGGTCCAGTTCAGTTTCTGGTCAATGGTAACTGCCAGGATGTTGATAGTGGGAGATTCAGTGATGGCAATGCCATTGAATGTCAAGGGGAGATGGTTGGTTTCTCTCGTGTGGCACCAATGACCATCTCAAACAAGAGCCAGGCAATGTAACTTACCATTTATTAGCCCAAACCTGAATGTTGTCCAGGTCTTGCTACATATGGACACGGACTGCTTCAGGATATGAAGAGTCATGAATGGTGCTGGAGACAGTGCAATCATCAGCGAACATCCCCACTTCTGACCTTATGATGGAGCGAAAGTCATTGATGAAGCAGCTGAAGATGGTTGGATCTAGGATGCTAGACTGAAGAACACCTGCAGCGATGTCCTGCACCTGAGATAGTATAACAGCTAAGGCAAATGAACTTAGAGCTTGGATTAGTACTTGGAAATATGATGTTGCTATTACAGAGACTTGGTTGAGGGAAGGACAGGATTGGCAGCTAAATGTTCCAGGATTTAGAAGCTTCAGGCGGGATAGAGGGGGATGTAAAAGGGGTGGGGGAGTTGTATTACTGGTTAAGGAGAATATCACAGCTGTACTGCGGGAGGACACCTCGGAGGGGTCATGCAAGGCAATATGGGTGGAGCTCAGGAATAGGGAGGGTGCAGTCACGATGTTGTGGGTTTACTACAGGCCTCCCAACAGCCAGTGGGAGGCAGAGAAGATATGTAGACAGATTTTGGAAAGATGTAAAGGTAACAGGGTTGTTGTGGTGGGTGATTTTAACTTCCCCTATATTGACTGGGACTCACTTAGTGCTAGGGGCAGAATTTGTAAGGAGCATCCAGGAAGCCTTCTTGAAATAATATGTAGATAGTTCAACTAGGGATGGGGCCAAACTGGACCTGGTATTGGGGAATGAGCCCGGCCAGGTGGTCGAAGTTTCAGTAGGGGAGCATTTCGGGAACAGTGACCATAATTCCATAAGTTTTAAGGTACTTGTGGATAAAGATAAGAGTAGTCCTCGGGTGAAGATGCTAAATTGGGGGAAGGCCTATTATAACAATATTAGGCAGGAACTGAAGAATTTAGATTGGGGGCAGCTGTTTGAGGGTAAATCAACATCTGACATGTGGGAGTCTTCCAAACTTCAGTTGATTAGAATCCAGGACCAACATGTTCCTGTGAGGAAGGATATGTTTGGCAAGTTTCGGGAACCTTGGATAATACAGGATATTGTGAGCCTTGTCAAATAGAAAAAGGAAGCATACGTAAGGGCTGGAAGGCTAGGAACAGACGAATCCCTTGAGGAATATAAAGACAGTAGGAAGGAACTTAAGCAAAGAGTCAGGAGGGCTAAAAGGGGTTATGAGAAGTCATTGGCAAACAGGATTAAGAAAAATCCCACGGTTTTTTTTTTTTTTTTTAATATGTATATAAAAAAAAAGAGCAAGAGGGTAACCAGGGAAAGGGTTGGCCCACTCAAGGACATAGAAGAGAATCTGTGTGGAGCTAGAGGAAATGAGCGAGGTACTAAATTAGTACTTTGCATCAGTATTCACCAAGAAGGACTTGGTGGATGATGAGCCTAGGGAAGGGAGTGTAGATAGTCTCAGTCATCTCATTATCAAAAAGGAGGAGGTGTTGGGTATCTTGCAAAGCATTAAGGTAGATAAGTCCCCAGGGCCTGATGGGATCTACCCCAGAATACTAAGGGAGGCAAGGGAAGAAATTGCTGGGGCCTTGACAGAAATCTTTGCATCCTCATTGGCTACAGGTGAGGTCCCAGAGGACTGGAGAATAGCCAATGTTGTTCCTTTGTTTGAGACTGAGGATAATCCAGGAAATTATAGGCTGGTGAGCCTTATGTCAGTGGTAGGGAAATTATTAGAGAGGATTCTTTGGGACAGGATTTACTCCCATTTGGAAACAAATGGACTTAGAGAGAGGCAGCATGGTTTTGTGAAGGGGAGGTCATGTCTCACTAATTTGATTGAGTTTTTTTGAGGAAGTGACGAAGACGATAGATGAAGGAAGGACAGTGGATGTTATCTATATGGACTTCAGTAAAGCCTTTGACAAGGTCCCTCATGGCAGACTGATACAAAAGGTGAAGTCACATGGGGTCAGAGGGGAGTTGGCAAGATGGATACAGAACTGGCTCAGTCATAGAAGACAGAGGGTAGCAGTGGAAGGGTGATTTTCTGAATGGAGGGATGTGACTAGTAGTGTTCCACAGAGATCAGTGCTGGGACCTTTGTTCTTTGTAGTATATATAAATGATTGAGGAAAATGTAGCTGGTCTGATTAGTAAGTTTGCGGACGACAAAGGTTGGTGGAGTTGCGGACAGTGATGAGGATTGTCAGAGGATACAGATCAGTTGGAGACTTGGACGGAGAAATAGCAGATGGAGTTTAATCCGGACAAATGAGGTAATGCATTTTGGAAGGTCTAATGCAGGTGGGAAGTATACAGTAAATGGCAGAACCCTTAGGAGTATTGACAGGCAGAGAGATCTGGGCATACAGGTCCACAGGTCACTGAAAGTGGCAACGCAGGTGGATAAGGCAGTCAAGAAGGCATACAGCATGCTTTCCTTCATCGGTCGAGGCATAGAGTATAAAAATTGGCAAGTTATGCTGCAGATGTACAGAACTTTAGTTAGGCCACACTTAGAATATTGCATGCAATTCTGGTCGCCACACTACAAGGACGTGGAGGCTTTGGAGAGGGTACAGAAGAGGTTTACCAGGATGTTGCCTGGTCTGGAGGGCATTAGCTATGAGGAGAGGTTGGATAAACTCAGATTGTTTTCACTGGAACGACGGAGGTGGAGGGGCGACATGATAGAGGTTTACCAAGTTATGAGTGGCATGGACAGTGGATAGTGAGAAGCTTTTTCCCAGGGTGGAAGAGTCAATTATTAGGGGACATAGGTTTAAGGTGAGAGGGGCAAAGTTTAGAGGGGATGTGCGAGGCAAGTTCTTTACACAGAGAGTGGAGAGTGCCTGGAACTTGTTGCCGGGGAGGTGGTGGAAGCAGGTACCATAGAGACGTTTAAGAGGCATCTTGACAAATACATGAATAGGATGGGAATAGAGGGATACAGACCCCAGAAGTGCAGAAGGTTTTAGTTTAGGCAGGCATCAAGATCGGCGCAGGCTTGGAGGGCTGAATGGCCTGTTCCTGTGCTGTACTGTTCTTTGTTCTTTGAGATGATTGACCTGCAACAACCATAACTATATTCCTTTGTGCCAAGTATGACTTCAACCAGTGGAGAGTTTCCCCCCCCGATTCCCATTGACTCCAGTTTTGCTCGGGCTCCTTTATGCCATACTCTGTCAAATGCTGCCTTGATGTCAAGGCCAGTCACTCTCACCTATGGAGTTCAGCTCTTTTGTCTATGTTTGAACCAAGGTTGTAACGAGGCCAGGAGCTGAGTGGCCCTGGCAGAACCCAAACGGAGCATCAGTGAGCAGGTTATTGCTGAGCAAGTGCCACTTGATAGCACTGCTGACAATTGCACGTAGACTGATAGGACCAGTCCAACCCAGCCAATTACTGCCCTGTTATTTTGTGCACAGGACATACCCGAGCAATTTTCCACATTGTTGGGTAGATGGCAGTGTTGTAGTTGTACTGGAACAGCTTGGTTAAGGGCGCAACTAGTTCTGGAGCATAAGTCTTCAGTACTATTGCCAGAATGTTGTCAGGGCCCATAGCCTTGGCAGTATCCAGTGCCTTCAGCCATTCCTTGACATCACATGGAGTGATTAGAATTGGCTGAAGTCTGGCATCTGTGATGCTGGGGACCTCAGGAGGAGGCAGAGGTGGATCATCTATCTGGCATCAGACTGAAAATAGATGCAAGTGCTTCAGCCTTGTCTTTCGCACTGATGTGCTGGGCTCCTCCATCATTGAGAATGGGGATATTTGTGCAGCCACCTCCTCCAGTTAGTTGTTTAATTGTCTACCACCATTCGCCACTGGATGTGGCAGGACTGCAGAGCTTAGACCTAATTCTTTGGTTGTGGGATTACTTAGCCCTGTCTGTCACATGCTGCCTCTGCTGTTTGGTATGCAAGTAGGCCTGTGTTGTAGCTTCGCCAGATGGACACCTCATTTTGAGGTATGCTTGGTGCTGCTCCTGGCATGCCCTCCTGTACTCTTCATTGAAACAGGGTTGATCCCCTGGCTTGATGGTAATGGTAGAGTGGGGGATATGTCAGGCCATGAGGTTACAGATTGTGATTGAATAGAGTTCTGCTGCTGATGGCCCTCAGCACCTCATGAATACAGAGTTTAAAGTTGCTAAATCGGTTTGAAATCTATCCCATTTAGTATGGTGGCAGTGCCACACAACACAATGGTGGGTATTCTCAATACAAGGACTGTGCAATGGTCACTACTAATACTGTCATGGACAGATTCATCTATGACAGGTAGATGGATGAGTCAAGTAGGTTTTTCCTCTCATGTTGGCTCCCTCACCACCTGCCATAGACCCAGTCTAGCAGCTATGTCCTTTTGGACTCAGTCAACTGTGGTACTACCGAACCACTTTTCATGGACATTGAAGTCCCCAACCCGGAGTACAATTTTGCCCTTGCCATCCTCTTTCCTCCAAGTCGTGTTCAACATGGAGAAGCACTGATTCATCAGCCAAGGTGGTGGGGGTGGGGGCAAAGAGTGCAGTGGAAGGTAATCAGCATTAGGTTTCCTTGCCCCTGTTTGACCTGATGCCGTGAGACTTCATGGAGTCCGGAGTCAATGTTGAGGACTCCAAGGGCAACACCCTCCCAACTGTATATCACTGTGCTGCCATCTCTGCTGGGTCTGGACATACCCAGGGATGGTGATGGCGGAGACTGGGGCATTGGCAGTCAGGTATGATTCCATGAGTATAACTGTCAGGCTGTTCACTAGTCTGTGGGAACGCTCTTCAAATTTTGCACAAGCCCGCAGCTGTTAAAAGGAAGGAAGACTTTGTAAGGTTGACAGGGCTGGGTTTGCCATTGTTCTTTCCAGTGCCTAGGTGGATGCCGGGTGGTCCATCCAGTTTCATTCCTTTTCTTAGACTTTGTAGTGGTTTGATTCAACCGAGTGAATTGCTTGGCCATTTCAGAAAGCATTTAAGAGTCAACCACTTTGGGCCAGACCAGATATGGATGGCAGATTTCATTCCCTAAAAAGGGAATTAGTGAACCAGATGTGTTTTTACAACAATTGACAATGGTTTCATGATCACCATTACACTAGATTTTAATTCCAGATTTTATTAATTGAATTTAAATTTCACCATCTACCGTTTCGGAATTCAAACCCATGTCCCTGGAGGATTAGCCTGGGCCTCTAGGTTCATAATGTCAATGCACTACCAGTAGTCCACCCTTCCCTTTATCCATCTTCTAAGGTCCCCAGCATCAGCTGCCAGTATCCAGAGTATTCAGCCTATTTGCTTCATTCCATGTGATAAAGAAATGGCTGAAGGCAATGGATACTGCAAAGGCTATAGGCCCTGACAATATTCCGGCTACAATGCTGAAGACCTGTGCTCCAGAACTTGCTGTGCCCCTAGCCAAGCTATTCCAGTACAGCTACAGCACTAGCATCTACCAGATGTGAAAAATTGCCCAGGTATGTCCTGTCCACAAAAAGCAGGACAAATTCAATCTGTCCAATTACCACCCTATCAGTCTACTCAGTTTTCAGCAAAATGATGGAATCATCAACAGTGCGATCAATGGGCATTGCCTCAGGGAAACCTAGATTCCCCAGCAAGGGGAAACAACCTCCCAGTATCTACGCACTTCAGAATCTTTACATTTCAATGAGATCATCTCTTATTCTTCTAAACTCGAGAGTACAAACCCAATTTTCTCAGCCTATCATAGGAGAATCCCCTCATCCCAGGAACCAATCTAGTGAACCTTCACTGTACTGCCTCCAATGTAAAACTGTACACATTACACCAGCTGTGGTTTCCCCAAAGCCCTGTAATATTGCAGCAAGTCTTAAGGGCCTTATCAGCATCAGCTGTGGCTCAGTTGGTAATGTTTGTGCCTTTCTTTCAGGAGGCTGTGGGTTCAAGCCCTGCTGCAGGATATTTGTACAAAATTCTAGGCTGATGCTCCAATGCAGTACTGAAAGTCTGGTGCTGTCTTTTTGATGAGACCTGGCTGCCCCCTGTAAACGTAAAAGATGCCCTGGCACTATTTTGAAGAGCAGTAGAGTTATCACTGGTGGTGTTTTGCCAATATTATCCCTCATTCAACATAAAAAAAAAAAAATTATCTGGCCATTATCACATTGCTGTTTGTAGGAGTTTCCTGTGAGCAAATTGGATGTCACAATTCCTACATTACAACAATGACGACACTTCAAAAGTACTTCATTGGCTGCAAAGCACTTTGTAACATCTGATTGTTGTGAAAGGGCCTATATAAGTGCAAGCCTTTCAATAGAATGGTAGATCAAGCTCAAGGAGCTGAATGGCCTTTGTTATTCCTATATTCCTAGTCCAGGATATTGACTGAGGCAGCTCCTTCAGCATAGTCCACAGGATCAGCTTTGGTCTGTATGGGATGGGACACAGTGGGGTGCACGAGTAAACTCATGCATTATAACAGCGACTACACTTCAAAAGCACTTCATTGACTGTAAAGTGCTTTGGGACTTCCTTGGGTCATGAAAGGCACTATATAAATACAAACCCTTCTTCCTTTCATCAGGATAGTGTCAGATTAGTTGCTAGGAGGACCTCCAAGAGGTGAAGAGCCAGCAGGCCTCGCTCTTTGCCAAGGAGGCCTCCAAGATCATCTTCCGGTCCAGAGTCCGCTCCATCGAGCAGGATGAGACGTGCTCGCGTTACTTCTTCCAAAAGGTACACAGAGAGAGCTGTTATCAGCAGCCTGAAGGAAGAAGATGGCTCGGTAACGTCTTCGCAGTCCGACATACTAAGGATCAGCAAATCCTTTTATGCTGGGCTGTATGACGCGAAGCCCACAGACAGCAGAGCCTCCCAGTCCTTCCTGTCATCTATCAGAGGTCTTAGATGACAGCAGGAGGGAGGGACTGGACAAGCCGCTAACTCTGGACGAGCTGACAAAGGCCGTCGAGTCTTTCGAGGCGAGTAAAACTCCCGGGAGCGACGGCTTACCGGTCGAGTTGTACTCGGCCCTGTGGGACTGGGTCGGCCCGGACCTGCTGGAAGTATACGAGAGTATGCTCCTGGCCGGTAGCATGTCAGAATCCATGAGAAAAGGCATCACCCTCATTTACAAGCAGAAGGGGGAGAGGGTAGAAATCAGAAATTGGCGGCCCATCTCACTGCTTAATGTTGATTACAAGATTCTGTCCAAAGTCATAGCCAGTCGAGTCAAGTCTGCTCCGGAGCTGGTGATTCACCCCGATCAGACCTGTACTGTACCCGGCAGGAAGATCTCTGATAGCCTCGCGCTACTCAGGGATACGATCGCCTACGTACGGGACAGGAGGGTGGACACCTGCCTCATCAGCCTGGACCAGAAGGCTTTTGACAGGATATCGCACACCTACATGATGGACGTGCTTTCCAAAATGGGGTTTGGGGAGGGAATCTGCAATTGGATCCAACTGCTCTACACAAACATTAGTAGCGCAGTCTCAATCAACGGGTGGGAATCTGAAAGTTTCCCGATCAAATCTGGAGTCAGACAGGGCTGTCCTCTTTCCCCGGTCTTGTTTGTTTGCTGTATTGAACCCTTTGCTGAGTCTATTAGGAAGGATGCGAGCATAAGAGGGGTGACAATCCCAGGCAGCGGAGGCACTCAGGTTAAAACCTCCCTGTACATGGATGACGTCGCCGTCTTCTGCTCGGATCCGCTGTCCGTGCGCAGACTGATGAGCATCTGCGACCAGTTCGAACTGGCCTCGGGAGCCAAAGTTAACCACGGCAAGAGCGAGGCCATGTTCTTTGGGAACTGGGCTGACCGATCCTTTGTCCCCTTCACCGTCAGGTCAGATTACCTGAAGGTGCTGGGGATATGGTTCGGAAGTGCTGGGGCGTGCACCAAAACATGGGAGGAGCGAGTAGCCAAGGTACGACAAAAGTTGGGCATGTGGGGGCAGCGATCTCTCTCCATTGTGGGTAAGAACCTGGTCATCAGGTGCGAGGCACTCACGTTGTTGCTCTACGTGGCACAGGTCTGGCCCATACCCCACTCCTGCGCCGTGGCAGTCACCCGAGCCATTTTCCGCTTCGTCTGGGGATCTAAAATGGACCGGGTCCGGAGGGACACGATGTTCAAACCTCTGGACATGGGTGGGAAAAATGTACCCAACGTGGCCCTCATCCTGATGACCACCTTCGTGTGCGGCTGCATCAAGCTATGTGTAGATCCCCAGTACGCAAACTCCAAGTGTCACTACGTGCTGAGGTTCTATCTGTCCCCGGTGTTGCGAAGGATGGGCCTGGTCACATTGCCGCGGAACGCTCCGTGCAGTTGGGACGTGCCGTACCACCTATCCTTCGTGGAGCAGTTTCTGCGGAAAAACACCTTTGACCACCGGTCCATCAGGCAGTGGTCTGCACGGAATGTCCTCAAAACCCTACAGGAAAAGGAAACGGTGGATCCTGTCGGATGGTTCCCCGAGCAGACCGTCAGTCATTTGGCAGAATGCCTCATCACCAGAACTTTCAAACAAGCACCAAGACGTAGCTTGGCTGGTGGTGAGAAGGGCCCTCCCCGTCAGATCCTTCATGCACACCCGAAGTCTCGCCCCCTCCGCGCAATGCCCCCGCGGTGGCTGTGGTGGGGAAGAGACGGTCGCCCACCTCCTCCTGGAATGTGCCTTTGCAAAGCAGGTGTGGAAAGAGATGCAGTGGTTTTTGTCAAGGTTCATCCCAAGCAGCTCTGTAACACAGGAGTCTGTGCTCTGCGGGCTGTTCCCAGAACGCACACCGAGACAAACATCAACTGCTGCTGGAGGACTATCAATTCGGTGAAAGACGCCCTTTGGTCTGCCCGAAACTTGCTGATCTTCCAGCGCAAAGAGTTGTCCACCACCGAATGTTGCAGACTGGCACATTCCAAGGTCCAGGACTACGTGCTGAGGGACGCACTAAAGCTTGGGGCAGCCGCAGCAAAGGCTCAATGGGGAAAGACCACAGTGTAAGGTTCCCCCACCAAGCTGGACTGAGGGGCTGGATCTATGGGAAACCCCTCGAACTGTTTCGTTAATATTCTCAATTGCTGTAAATGTAAAACTGTAATTGACATGACAATTGTGAAACGGAAGGGTTGGGAAGAAACTCATGACAGTATTGAAGGAAACTGATCTCCCTTGCAATGTTTGTATTTTTTGGTGTTGTTTGGAAACTGTTTGGCAATGTAATTTTTACAGATTTTTATGAATAAAGTATATTTTGGAAATAAAAAAAAAATAAATTAGTTGCTAGGTGACATTGATAAACCTTGACAGTATTTACACATGGCGTAAAAGACTTATCAATGCCCCTTGAAACAATTCTGAGTTAATGCCTCCACCTGGTGGATCCAGGCAGAACTGTTCTCTACCTGGAGCTGTGCCTGGTGTAGAGTGAGTTCACCACCAGAGACCAGCTCTTGGCACTTGCTGATACATTATCGTCTACTCCAACTTTTATTTCTTATGTTCTTAGGAGGACAGATTTGTTTAATTTTAGGGTGCAATGCAAACATATGGAAGTACATCTGGATTATTCATAACAATTAGAAGTAGTTAAAAAATTAAATACTAATAAAAGGATCACCTCAGCAGTTGCCTGTGCTGGGTATTTAGAATACCCTGCACAGTCTGGCCTCCATATTGCAAAAACAGGTATGCAGAGAGTGATTTACAATCTGAAATGCACTGCCTGAGAGTGTAGTGGAGGCAGATTCACTCATGGCTTTCAAAGGGAATTGGATAAACACCTGAAGGGAAACAGTTTGGAGGACTACAGGGAGGGGGTCGGGGAGTAAGACTCGCTTAATTGATCTTGCAGAGAGCTGGCACAGACTCGATGGGCCAAATGGCCTCCTTCTGCATTGTAACCATTTCATGATTAGGCACTGGAGAAGGTGCAAAAAAGATTCACAAGGATAATACCCAGACTGACAGGATACACTCAAGAAAGATTGAGCAGAATGGGCCTCTTTACTCCAGAAAAGAAAGCTTTGGGGGATGAACTTCAACATTATGGAAGGGTTTGATAGTGTAGACAGAGAAGATGGTTCCACACAGGCAAGACTAGAACTAGGGGCCATAAATATAAGAAAGTCAGTAATAAATCCAGTAGGGAATTCAGGAGAAACTTCTTCGCAGAGAGTGATGAGAACATGGAACACTACCACAAGGAGTGGTTAAGGTGAATAGCAGAGATGCATTGAAGGAGAAGCTAGATAAACACTTGAGGTAGAAAGGAATAGAAGCATATGCTATGAAGAAGGATAGGTGAAAGCTCATGGAATATAAATGCCAGTGTGAACTGGTCAGGCTGAATGCCCTGTTAGGGTACTGTTGAGTCTACACGAGCATAGTTCTATGTAACGTTTTTGTCCACTACATGCTTTACTGGACAAATAATCCAGAGAACATATATTCAAATGTCACCATGCTTTTAGCAGTAAAAAAGATCTGGAAATAAAAATCTGGTAAAAGTGACCCTGAAGCTGTCAGATTGTTGTTAAAACCCAACTGGTTCACTAATGTCCTTTAGGGTAGGGGACGTAGATGGTCATTATCCATGTGTAGCATGAATGTTACTCGTCACTGATTAGCCCAAGCTTGGATGTTGTCCAGGTCTTGCTGCATGCAGCCAGGGACTGTTTCATTGAGGAATTACGAATGAAACCAAACACTGTGCAATTAGCTAATGGTCCTTCTTCTGATGTTGTGATGGACGGATTGTCATTAATGAAGCAGCTGAAGATGGTTGGGCCTGCAACACTGCCCTGACAACTCTGGCAGCCATGGGCTAGAAATCTAGCCTTGCCAGTGATGCCCATTATCCCTAGAATTTAATTTTAAAAACATTATTCAAATTTAAATGTCATGTAATGCAAGTCAGTTGAGCTTAATGGAAGATTAAACAGCATAAAATTAAACAGCTGGCTCAATTCCTCTTCCTGCACTGGACTCCTATTCATAACTGCTCCACACTTACAGGGGATCCTGCTATTATCACCATCTTAACTTTAAATGTCCAAATCTGATCGGAGATTGTAATTGGAATGATTTAGTGCCATGTTAATCTGGGCAGCAGGCTCAGAGGATTTGAGAGTGAATATTTCATGTTTTGTGACTCAATTAGATTCCTCAGACTGTAACCAGAGTCATTAATGCAGTCGCTAGACTCTCCTTTGCCTGCCACTACATCCCCGTGTTCTTTTAACCTGACGTTCAAGATGGTGGATGGTAGGATTTCATATTGTATTTGGTGCTTGGGTGCTGATATTGCCCAGTGCAACTTCAAGGCACAGGTTGGACTAAGTGCCTTGTTAATGCTGGTGCAGCAAAGGGGGAAAATTAAAGGGATGGCTGACACATTACACCACAGTCCTAGCTACCTGGGATGTCAGAGGGTTAGGAAAGTGAATTTTGTAATTCATAGACAAAAGCTGCCAAGAAGGAGTTCAATATGCGACAACACCCAGTTGATGTTGTCTACATGGATTTCAGCAAGGCTTTTGACATGGCAGACTAGTTAAAAAAAAATAAAATCCCATGGGATCCAGGGAAATGCACCAAGGTGGATGCAAAATTGACTCAGTGGCAAGAAACAAAGGGTAATGGTTAACAGTTGTTTTAACAACTGGAGGGCTGTTTCCAGTGCTGTTCTGCAGGGCTCAGTGCTGGGTCCCCTACTTTGTGGTAGGTATTAGCAATTTGGATGTAAATGTAGGGGGCATGATCAAAACAATTGGCTATGTGGTAGATAGCAAGGATAGCTGTTGACTGCACGAAGATATTGATGGTCAGGTCAGGTGGGCAGATAAGTGGCAAATGGAATGCAACGCGAAGTGAGGTGATGCATTTGAGGAGGTTGAACAAGGTGAAGGAATACATGATTAATGGAAAAACAGAAATGTAGAGGAAGTGAGGGAACTTGGAATGAATGTCCACAGATCCCTGAAGGCAGCTGGTTAAGAAGGTATGTGGAATGCTTTATTAGCTGATTATATAAAATATAAGAGCGGGGGGGGATTATGCTGGAACTGTATAACTCATTGGTTAGGCCACAACTTTAGTGCGCACAGTTCTGGTCACCTCATTACAGAAAGGATGTAATTGCACTAGAGAGGGTACATTTATGAGGATGTTGCCAGGACTGGATAAATGCAGCTATGAAGAAAGATTGGAAAGGCTGGGGGTTGTTCTCCTTGGAACAGAGAAGGCTGAGGAGAGATCAGATTGAAATGTACAAAATTGAGGGACCTGGATAGAGTGGAGGTGAAGGGTCTGTTCACCTTAGTAGAGAGGTCAGTGACTAGGGGGCATAGATTTAAAGTGATTGGCAGAAAGATTAGAGGGGAGATGAGGAAAAGATTTTTCTCCCAGAGGGTGGTGATACAAAAAACAAAGAACAAAGATAATTACAGCACAGGAACAGGCCCTTCGGCCCTCCAAGCCTGCGCCGATCCAGATCCTCTCTCTAAACATGTCGCCTATTTTCTAAGGTTCTGTATCTCTTTTCTTCCTGCCCATTCATGTATCTGTCTAGATACATCTTAAAAGAATCCATCGTGCCCGCATCTACCACCTCCGCTGGCAATGCGTTCCAGGTGCCCACCACCCTCTGCGTAAAGAACTTTCCACGCATATCCCCCCTAAACTTTTCCCCTTTCACTTTGAACTCGTGTCCTCTAGTAATTGAAACCCCCACTCTGGGAAAAAGCCTCTTGCTATCCACCCTGTCTATACCTCTCATGATTTTGTACACCTCAATCAGGTCCCCCCTCAACCTCCGCCTTTCTAATGAAAATAATCCTAATCTGCTCAACCTCTCTTCATAGCTAGCGCCCTCCATACTAGGCAACATCCTGGTGAACCTCCTCTGCACCCTCTCCAAAGCATCCACATCCTTTTGATAATGTGGCGACCAGAACTGTACGCAGTATTCCAAATGTGGCCGAACCAAAGTCCTATACAACTGTAACATGACATGCCAACTCTTGTACTCAATGCCCCGTCCGATGAAGGAAAGCATGCCATATGCCTTCTTGACCACTCTATTGACCTGCGTTGCCACCTTCAGGGAACAGTGGACCTGAACACCCAAATCTCTCTGGACATCAATTTTCCCCAGGACTTTTCCATTTACTGTATAGTTCACTCTTGAATTGGATCTTCCAAAATGCATCACCTCGCATTTGCCCTGATTGAACTCCATCTGCCATTTCTCTGCCCAACTCTCCAATCTATCTATATTCTGCTGTATTCTCTGACAGTCCCCTTCACTATCTGCTACTCCACCAATCTTAGTGTCATCTGCAAATTTGCTAATCAGTCCACCTATACTTTCCTCCAAATCATTAATGTATATCACAAACAGTGGTCCCAGCACGGATCCCTGTGGAACACCACTGGTCACATGTCTCCATTTTGAGAAACTCCCTTCTACTGCTACTCTGTCTCCTGTTGCCCAGCCAGTTCTTTATCCATCGAGCGATTACACCTTGGACCCCAAGCGCCTTCACTTTCTCCATCAGCCTGCCATGGGGAACCTTATCAAACACCTTACTGAAGTCCATGTATATGACATCGACAGCCCTTCCCTCAATCAACTTTGTCACTTCCTCAAAGAATTCTATTAAGTTGGTAAGACATGACCTTCCCTGTACAAAACCATGTTGCCTATCACTGATGAGCCCATTTCCTTCCAAATGGGAATAGATCCTATCCCTCAGTATCTTCTCCAGCAGCTTCCCTACCACTGACGTCAGGCTCACCGGTCTATAATTACCTGGATTATCCCTTCTACCCTTCTTAAACAAGGGGACAACATTAGCAATTCTCCAGTCCTCCGGGACCTCACCCGTGTTTAAGGATGCTGCAAAGATATCTGTTAAGGCCCCAGCTATTTCCTCTCTCGCTTCCCTCAGTAACCTGGGATAGATCCCATCCGGACCTGGGGACTTATCCACCTTAATGCCCTTTAGAATACCCAACACTTCCTCCCTCCTTATGCCGACTTGACCTAGAGTAATCAAACATCTGTTCCTAACCTCAACATCCGTCATGTCCCTCTCCTCGGTGAATACCGATGCAAAGTACTCGTTTAGAATCTCACCCATTTTCTCTGAGTCCAAGCATAACATTCCTCCTTTGTCCTTTAGTGGGCCAATCCTTTCTCTAGTTACCCTCTTTCTCCTTATATATGAATAAAAGGCTTTGGGATTTTCCTTAACCCTGTTTGCTAAAGATATTTCATGACCCCTTTTAGCCCTCTTAATTCCTCGTTTCAGATTGGTCCTACATTCCCGATATTCTTTCAAAGCTTCGTCTTTCATCAGCCGCCTAGACCTTATGTATGCTTCCTTTTTCCTCTTAGCTAGTCTCACAATTTCACCTGTCATCCATGGTTCCCTAATCTTGCCATTTCTATCCCTCATTTTCACAGGAACATGTCTCTCCTGAACGCTAATCAACCTCTCTTTAAAAGCCTCCCACATATCACATGTGGATTTACCTTCAAACAGCTGCTCCCAATCTACATTTCCCAGCTCCTGCCGAATTTTGGTATAGTTGGCCTTCCCCCAATTTAGCACTCTTCCTTTAGGACCACTCTCGTCTTTGTCCATGAGTATTTTAAAGCTTACGGAATTGTGATCACTATTCCCAAAGTAGTCCCCTACTGAAACTTCAACAACCTGGCCGGGCTCATTCCCCAACACCAGGTCCAGTATGGCCCCTTCCCGAGTTGGACTATTTACATACTGCTCTAGAAAACCCTCCTGGATGCTCCTTACAAATTCTGCTCCATCTGGACCTCTAACACTAAGCGAATCCCAGTCAATGTTGGGAAAATTAAAATCTCCTATCACCACCACCCTGTTGCTCCTACATCTTTCCATAATCTGTTTACATATTTGTACCTCTATCTCACGCTAGAGGTCTGGAACTCACTGCCTGAAAGGGTAGTTGAGGCAGAAACTCACAAATCATTCAAAAAGAGTCTGGATACACACCTCAAGTGCCAGAAGCTGCAGGGCTACAAACCAAATGTTGGAAGGCAGGGTTAGAATAGGTGGATTGTTTTTCAGCCGGCACAGAAATAAGCCAAGTGGCCTCTTCGTGCCTTAAACATTCTATGATCCTATGATAGACAGGGCTTCAGTTTAACATCTCATCCGAAAGATGGCAGTTTTGAGAGTGCAGTGCTCCCCAAGTACTGCACTGGGAATGTCAGCCTGGATTTTATGCTCAGGTATTTGGAGTGGGACTATGAACCCAGAATCTAACTAAAAGGCAAAAGTGCCACCAATGATTCATGACTGGCAGTAGTAACCAGGTGTTGAAAATTGCCTGGGACCAGAAAGCTGGCTGCAGATCTCCTCTTGAAAGTGCAGAGCACTTCAGATACACTGCCCCTGACAAATGGCCACTGGGAATTCCAGGAGAATCACCATGGGGATTTTCAGCCTAATTTGCTTCCCTTTCCTCCATTCCCCTTGGGAGGAATGTGCCTTACACAAGATTTACCAATAGCTCACCTCATGCATAGGCCAGATGGCTATTTGACCATGGAATGTACCAAGTTAGAGAAACACATGTGGCACGAGGTACTGGATAGTAATCAAGAATGGAGCCTAGGCTACATTCTCCAAAACCACCACCCCCATACCCCACATCCCTCCCATCTGCTGCCCACTCTAATCCCAGGGCTACCAAGGCCAATGGAGCAGCCTCTCCTTTACATTGAAAGTACAGCACAGAAACATGTAATTTGGCCCAAAAGGTCCAGACTGGTATTTATGCTCCAAATTGGCCTCCTCCCACCCTATCAATGTATCTTTCTATTTCTTTCTCCCTGATCTGGTTATCTAGCTTCATCTTACATGAATCTATGCTATTCACCACAATTCCTCCTTGTGGTAGCGAGTCCCACATTCTCAGCACTCTAAAGAAACTTTCCTGCATTCTTTATTGGATTTATCAGTGACTTTATATTTATAGCTCCTAGTTTTAGACTTCTCACTTAAAACCTATTCATTGAGACAGTTAAAATCAGGAATGTCTTCCCTTTTATTATCTACCAAGGGCACAGTAGTATAGTGGTTATGTTACTGGATTAATGATCTGAAGATGTGCATGCAACTCCCACCATGGCAATTGGGGAACTTAAATAGTTAAATCTGGATTAAAAAGCCAATATCATAATGGTGACCATAAAACAACTGGATTGTTGTATAAACCTGCCTGGTTCATGCCCTTTAAGAAATATGCCATCTTTACCCAGTCTGGCCTTTGTGTAACTCCAGACCCACTGTGGTTGACTCTTAACTGCCCAGCAAGCCACTCAGTTGCATTCATGAAGGCATTTCACCACCACCTTCCCAAGGACAATTAGGGATGGACAATAAATGCTGGCCTTGCCAGTGATACCCGAATCCTATGAATGAATCAAAAAACCTCTATCAAGCCCCACTTTGGTTTTCTAGAGAAAAGAGCCTCAGCCTTGTCTCAGTTATAATCTCAGTTCTGGCCCATCCTAGCACAAACTGAGATCAGTTCACTTCCCACAGACTGGAGATTCAATCAGGGACCTTCCTAGTCATTCTGGCCCCATTTATCAATCACTAAAGCATCAAGAAGAGGGTCCATTTTCCTTGATGTAGAAGTGCTCCCCAATCAGAAAAAGGTTAGATATCGTACCCGACACTTTTTACACAATGGTTTCATGAGATCAAACAAAATACTTGCCTGACCCCATAGTTAACACCCTGAGCAAAAATAGCAGAGCAAGTTAGTTTGACACCATAATGCATTTGTACTTTTCATCACCCGTGTTAAAATCTCTTTAGGGTGAAGTGTCAAATTTTTGTTTGATAAATCTCCTGTGAAAAGACTTGGGATTTTTTTTTTTTTTTTTTTTTTTAAACTGTTAAAGATGCTATATAAATGCAATTTATTATTGGGGCAGTGCTCCTCTCAACATGTACTGAGGGAGCACTGCACTGCTGGAGGTGCTATCTTTCAGGTGAGATGTTACATCACGACCCTGTCTACCCTTTAAGTGGATTCTTCCTGGTGTCCTGGCCAATGTGTACCCATCAACCAATAAGACAAAAAAAACAGATTTCATTATTATTGCATTGCTGTTTGTGGAGTCTTGCTGTGCACAAACAGGCTTTCACAATTCTTACATTGCAACAGTGACTGCAGCCAATGAAGTACCATTGAAGTGTAAAGTGCTTTGGGATGTCTTGAGTGCGGAAAAGGTGCCACATAAATGCAAGTTTTTTTTCTTTAATATCCTATCTGAGCTGCTGTTCTTTCACCCACTAACACCCAACCCCCACATCCCCAACTTTCTATGACTGGCACTGGGAACACAGTGCACACTTCAAACTCAGTAAGAAAATCCTTCGTTTACAAGACTCACCGTCTAATTAAATCTAATTCCTATTGATTCAAAGCAGCAAACATCAAGCAGCTTAATCCTCTACTTCCTATCCTGCACCCAGCCTCATGTGTTCCTCTGGGATATTTCTGATACTAGGAACCCCTCACATATGGGGAAGCACAGTTGAATTGGAGATACAGATAACATCTTCTCCCCCAGCCCCTCTCTACCCCACACCATCCCTCCCCCACTCCTAATTTACACCTCAATTTCCAGAGAAACACACAGAAACTACAACGTGGAAGCAGGCCATTCGGCCCAACCAATCCATGTGGTATTTACCCTCCAGGCAACCAGACAGTCTTAATCCAGTTCATCCTCCCTGCTTACACACCCTTTCATCTCTTTCCACTGAAGGCAGCCATAATTTCTACCTGAACCACTAAGCTTAGAAGTGAAAGTCACCCCCTCACAACTGTGTTGAAGTGTCAGTGACCTGGCTGAACCACTGAATACCGTCCCAAGAATGTGTAACACTTTGCTTTCTGCTTCTATCTCCCCTACTCTTTTCATAATTCATACCAATTTCCATCCATTAAAATTTCATAGGGAACAAGCCAATCAATAAAGTATCCCAGCAGCCAATTTCCAGACATTAATAAATCATGATGTTCTTAATTCAGAGGAATTGGCAGGGCTGTTACTGACGACAGCTAGTTTCAGAGGCTGGGCTCTGCTCAGTTAGTTATTTTCCTCCAGTCCATTTTCAACCAGCTGAGTCTTTCTGCAGAAAAGAAAAGGCCAAGTGGTGACCTGATAGAACCCCTTCATAATGTTGAAGAGCTCTATAGGGTAGAACTTGTGGGGGGTGGGGGGGTGGTGGCAGGAGAGACCAAAACTAGGGGCCATAAATATAAAATAGTCACTAACAAATCCAGTAAGGAATTCAGGAGAAACATTGCTTTCCAGAGACTAGTGAGAATCTGGAACTCATTACCACAAAAAGTAGTTGGATGATTATAGATACATTTAAGGGGAGCTAGATAAACACATGACAAAGCAAGAAATAGAAGGAAATGCATATAGGGTAAGATGATGGAGAGTGGAGGCTCACGTGGAGCATAAACACCAGCATGGATCAGTTGAGCAGAATGCAAAAAAAAAAAACAAATAGGAGCAGGAGTAGGCCATACAGGCCCTTGATCCTGCTCCACTATTCAGTAATGGAAGGTGTTCTCGACAGTGCTATCAAGCAGCACTTACTCAGCAATAACCTGTTCACCAGTGCTCAGTTTGGATTCTTCTAGGGCCACTCGGCTCCAGACTTCACTACAGCCTTGGTCCAAACATGGACAAAAGAGCTGCATTCCACAGCTGAGGAGAGAGAGTGACTGCCCTTGACATCGAGGCAGCATTTGACAGTGTGGCCTGAGCAAAAAAATAGAAGCCAATGGGAATCAGGGGGAACCTCTCCACTGGTTGGAGTTGTACCTAGCACAAAGGAAGATGGTCGAGGTAAAAACAAGAAATGCTGGAAATACTCAGCAGGTCTGGCAGCATCTGTGGAGAGATGAGCAGAATTAACATTTCAGGTCAGTGACCCTTCATCAGAATGGGCAAATATTAGAAATGTAATAGGTTTTAAGCAAGTAAAGCAGGGTGGGGCAAGAGATAACCAATTAAAAAGGCATGGATAGGACAAGGTCACATAGAATAACTGACCAGACAGTCATGGAGCAAAAGCAAACGATATGTTAATGGTGTGCTGAAAGACAAAGCATTAGTGCAGAGAGGGTGTTAATTAAAAAAAATGAAGAGCCTGGCCCCAAGCACAAACATGAAAAAAAAAGTGGGTAGACAGTAGAAAAAATAAAACCAAACCAATAACAAAAAAAGTAACTAAACTTGAAACGTTAACTCAGCTTCTCTCCACAGATGCTGCCAGACCTGCTGAGTATTTGCAGCATTTCTTGTTTTTATTTCAGATTTTTAGCATCTGCAGTATTTTGCTTTTAAGATGGTGGAGGTTGGAGGTCAATCATCTCAGCTCCAGGACATCACTGCAGGAGTTCCTCAAGGTAGAGTTTTAGGCTCAACCAACTTCAACTGCTTCAGTGACCTTCCCTCCATCGTAAGTTCAGAAGTGGGGATGTTTGCTGATGACTATGATGTTCAGTACTATTCGGACCCCTCAGATACAGAAGCAGTCAGTGTCCACATGCAGCAGGACCTGGACAAAATTCAGGCTCGGGCTTATAAGTGCCAGGCAATGGCCATCTCAAACAAGAGAGAATCTAACTATCTTCTCTTGACATTCAATGGCATTACCATGGCTAAATTCCCCACCATCTACATCCTGGGGGTCACCATTGACTAGAAACTGAACTGGACCAGCCAGATAAACACTGGCTACAAGAGCAGGTCAGAGACTGGGAATTCTGTAATGAGTAACTCACCTCCTGACTCCACAAATCCTGTCCTTCATCTACAAGGCACAAGTGGGAATGTGTTGCATTACTCTCCATTTGACTGGATGAGTGCAGCTCTGCCACACAAGAAACTGGACACCATACAGGACAAGTAAGTCCACTTGATTGGCACCCCATCTACCACCTTCAACATTCACTCCCTCCACTTCAGATGCACAGTGGCAGCAGTATATACCATCTACAAGATGCACTGCAGCAACTCACCAAGGCTCCTTTGACAGCATCTTCCAAACCAGCGACTTCTACCACCTCAAAGGTAGAAGGGCAGCAGATGCATGGGAACACCACCACCTTCAAGTGCCCCTCCAAGTCACACACCATCCTGACTTGGAACTATAATCGCTGTTCCTTCACTGTTGCTGGGTCAAAATCCTGGAACTCCCTTCCTAACAGCACTCTAGGTGTACCTAAATCACATGGACTCCAGTGACTTAAGACAGCAGCTCACCACCACCTTCTCAAGGGCAATTAGGGATGTGCAATAAATACTGGCCTGGCCAGCGATGCCCACATCCCATGAAGGGAATAAAAAAAATGGCTGATTTTACTCCTCAACTGCACTTTACCACCCAATCCTTGTATTTCTTGATTTCCTTAGTGCACAGAGGGAGGAGGTGTAAAGGGGATCAAAGGGGTAAATTTTTCACAAACAGTGGGTATCTGGAATGATCTGCCAGAGGTGGCGGTGGAGGCAGGAACAGTAGTGACATGTAAGAGGCATCTGGACAGGTACTTGAATGAGCAAGGCATAGAGGGATATGGAATTAATGCAGGCAGGCGGGATTAGTATAGATAGGCATTATGGTCAGCATGGACACAGTGGGCCGAAGGGCCTGTTTCTATGCTGTATGACTCCATGACTCAGTATCACTTTCAATCTTGAATAAACTTAACAACTGGACACTCAGTTCTCTGGAATAGTGCATTCCAAAGATTCATAACTTAGTGAAGAAATTTCTCCCCATCTCAGCCCATAATGACTGGCACCTAATAATGAGACAATGGCCCCTTGTTCTAGACAGTTCAGCCAAGAGAACTAGGCTCTCAGCATCTACCCTGCCAAAATCTAAGAATTTTTTACATTTCATTGAGATCACCACCCACTCTAAACTCCAGATAATATAGGCCCCTTCGATTCAATCTTGACCATTTCTGTGCTGTAAATTCTATTTATTTTTTTTGTCATTGACTGAGCTCCATTATACCTTGCAGCCAGAAGGTCAGGGGTCTGAAACTCACTTCAGGACAGTGGAACACTAATCTGATAATCCAATACATTTTTAAAAGGTTTGTTCTTTCAGATGAACCACTAAGCAGAGACCTGTCTGCCTGCATGTAAAATATACTGGATCCTGGTCTCTGTCCCAGTTGTGCTGCTGCCAGGTTTCACTTTTATTGCTCTAGAAAGATATCACCATGGAAACAAGATTTAAATAGGTGCCAAGTGCAAACAACAACTTGTATTTTAAAATCAAAGTGATTGATGACAACGCTACGTCATCAGAATGCACCACAGTGCACACATGGTCTCGTGCCATCTGCGCATGCGCTGCGGTCCGGATTGCCAGGAACAGTTTGCGCAGACGACGTCATTGCGTAACGTCATCTTCCTCGGGGAACACGCCAGGTTGGCCTTTGCGCATGCAAATTAAGAATTTAAAATTCAGTTAAATAAATAAAATCAGCAATGGTGACCATACAACTACCAGATTTTGTAAGAACCTATCTGAGCAGCAAGGCCATTGAGGGATTTGAACAGGCTGAGAATTTTAAATGGCAACTTGGAGCCTGGTGTCTTTCATGCACCCAGAGAATTCATTGAGACTGGCATCCGGGGGTTGGGGGAAGTAGTTGCCAACTCTGGCTTTGCATATGCCTGGAGATGTCATCATACAACGTCAGGTCCAGTCAGTCATTTTTCCTATCCACAATATTTTAATCAATAAAGGTAAGTGGTCAAAGACAAAGAAACTATAATCGACCTATCATTTTTAATATGCCCCTGTGATTTTTGCAACATTGTTCACGAGATTAAACATCAATTCTTAAAAGGTCAGCAACTCACAACTTGCATTTATATAGCACCTTTAACCCATTAAAAAAAGGTCCCACATGAGCATCGTAAAACAAAATTTGGCACCAAGCCACAAGAGTCGATGTTAATGCAGGTGACCAAATGCTCAGTCAAAGAGGTAGGTTTTAAGGAGCATCTTAAAGGATGAGGAAGGGGGAAAAGAGGTGGAGGGGTTTAGGGAGGGAATACTGGATTTAGGGCTTTGGCAGCTGAAGGCATGCCTGCCAACAGTGCAGTGATTAAAATCTGGGATGCTCAAGAGGCCCACATGAGGAGAGCAAATATCTCAAAGGGTTGTAGGGCTGGTGAAGATTACAGAGATAGGGCAGGGTGAAGCCATGGAAGGGTTTGAAAACAAGGGTGAGAACAACAGATCAGCAGTGGCTGGTCAAGAAACCTTTGGCACGAACAGCAGCCACAGTAATATATCAGACTCATAGCAAGTGGATCAGCAAGAGTAGAATTCACAGAAACCATTCTTTCAATTGAGCTCAGGTGGGAAAAATAATAAACCTGATTGGCATTTAGACTCAACCAGTCTGCTCCACCATTCAATACAATCAGCTGATCTTGGGCTTCAATTCCACTTTCCTGCCCACTCCCCATATCCCTGGATTCCCAACAGGACCAAAAATCTATCTATCCCAGCCTTAAATGTATATCAATGATGGAGCATCCACAATCCTCTGGGGTAGAGAATTCCAAAGATTCACAACTTTGAGTGAAGTAATTTCTCCTCATCAGTCCTGAATGATAGGGACACAGTCTCAGGATAAGGGGCCAATGTTCTAGATTCCCTGACCATTGGGAACAATCTCAGCTTCTACCCTCTCAAACCCTTCCAGAATCTTATGTCTCAATTAGGACTCCTCTCATTCTTCTAAACTCCAGAGAATATAGGCTCAATTTACTCAACCTCTCATCATAGGACAACCTCCTCATCCCAGGGATGAATCTACTAAATCTTCACTGCACTGCCTCCAGTTCAAGTATATCCTTTCTTAAATGTAGAGACCAAAACTGCACACAGTATTCCAGGTGCAGTCTCACCAAAGGCCTGTACAATTTTAATAAGACTTTATATTTGAACTCCAATCCCCTTGCAATAAAGGCCAACATGCCATTTGCCTTTCTAACAGCCTGCACCTGCATGTTAATTGTGTTCCTTGTAAGAGTACCCCCAGGTCTCAGAAAATCTACACTTACCAGTTTCACATCTTTTCAAAACTATTCTGCTTTTCTATTTTTAATGACCAAAGTGAACTTCAGTTCTGATGAAAGGTCACTGACCAGAAACATTAACTCTGCTTCTCTCTCCACAGATGCTGCCAGACCTGCTGAGTATTTCCAGCATTTTTTTGTTTTTATTTGCAGAACATCACACTTTCCTACATTATACTCCATTTGCCATCTTGTTGTCCACTCACTTAACTTGTCTATATCTCTTTGCAACCTCTCTACATCCTCCCCACAGCTTACCTTTCCACCAAGCTTTGCATCATCAGCAAACTTAGATACATTACAGTCTCCTTATCATAGTCATTAATATAGTGCATAAATAGCTGAGACCCCAGCACTGATCCTGGCAGCACCCTACTGTCTGCCAACTCAAAAATGGCCCATCTATGCCCACTCTGCTTCCTGTGTTAACCAATCCTTGGTCCATACTTAATATATTACCCCCAACACCATGAGCCCTTATCTTGCCTATTAATTTTTATGAGGCAGCCTATAGAGTCAGAGTTACACAGCACAGAAACAAGCCCTTCAGCCCATCATGTGTGCACCAGCCATTAAGCACCTATCTGTCCTAATCCCATTTTTCAGCACTTGGCCCATAGCCTTGTAAGCTATGGCATTTCAAGTGCTCATGTAATTACTTAAATGTTGTGAGGGTTCCTGCCTCTACTACCCCTTCAGGCAGTGTGTTCCAGAGCCCCCTCAAATCCCCCCCCCCCTTACTAGTGCAGCACTGCCTCAGTACTGTTCAGGGTCAGTGAGCCCAGATTAACAGCTCAAATCAACAGAGTGGGACTTAAAGCCACAACCCTCTTTCAGACTCAGAAACAAGAGTCTGAAGCCAAGTTGTCACAAAAAAAAGTGTTGATCTAGGGAAAAAAAAAAAAAGTCCTGGAGCAATTCTGAGCTGAAGTCATGCAAGCTGCAGACATTTACTGCAGATATGGTTGGGATTGCAGTGCATTCCACAGATTCCCACATGCTGCAGCACATCACCAGCCCTGCCATCTCTGGACAACCTTATTTTTTAATTAGTCAGTTAGTTAATAATTTAAGCTGAAGTAATGAAATTTGCACTCACCTACCTTGGAGTCAAAGGAAGACTCACTAGCTGCTGGAGGCTGAAAAGGAGCCCCTCTTTTTTCCCCCCCTCTGCACTGAATTTCTCTCAGACAGGCAACAGTCTCTTCTCACTATGTTCAGCTAAGAAACTGGTCTGCTTTATATAAGGATTCTGCTGACTCACTAGCTAGCTCAGCTTTCTGCTACAATAGTTAACACCTGTTGAACCTAACTACTTCCAACTGATTGACAGATAACTGCCACTGCTGGATGCTTCTTGTTTAAATTTACCTAACCAGCAGATTTAAAACCTGACTCTTAATCTAAAATTTAAACTAGACAAGAACTTACCACGCACACCAAATTTACAACGTCACTCTGGCAAATGTCTCTCACTCAGGCAACTGTACCTTCTTACGCTGGAGCTGGAAAACTTCACAGCTAGCTCAGCTCGATTTGAAATATCATTACTGGTGTCCCAGGAATCTTTTTTCACTCCTTCTGACCTCCCACCCCTCTTTCACCTTCTCTCTATTTGCTTTTCTTCTCTCTAGAAGGTGTTGCCTTAGTCTGTGGTATGGTTCCACTGGCACAGATCATCCTATTTCAAGATTATAAGGGGTTTGGACAGGGTAAATAAGGAACTGCTGTTTTCACTCCCCACGTCTCAATTTTGTTTGATAGTGTGCCTGAGAACCGCCAAGGCCCTGTCTACTCTCCAAGATGGATAGAAAAGATCCCACGATCACAAAGAAGAGCAGGGGAGTTCTTCCCGATGTTCTGGTCAATATTTATCTCTCAATCAGCATCACTACAGCAAATAATCTGGTCATTATGGCATTGCTGTTTGTGAGATCTTGCTGTGCACAAATTGGCTTCTGCATTTCCTACATTACAACAGTGACTACACTTCAAAAGTACTTCATCGGCTGTAAAGCACTTTGGGATGTCCTGAGCTTGGGACAGGTGCTATATAAATGGAAGTATTTCTTTTTTCTTAAATCTTCTCTGCTCGAAGATCGACTCCAAATTCTCTAATCTCTCCACATAACTGGGGCTGAATTTTCAGGTTCTGCTGGGGGTAGGAATGGAGGCGGGCGGGGGACGAAAATATTGGTGCTGGCTGGCATGCTGGTTTCTCAACGCCATTTCCCTGCGCCAGCAAATGTCACCAGGGTGGAGGGGACGGCAGCCCCAAGATCCCACCTGATCTATTAACTACGGCAATTAAGATTGTTAAAGAGCTCATTGAGAGCTCGTTGAGGGACGTGTTCAGATTTTGGCAGGAGTGCACAGGCTGCACACTGGGTCTGGGGCAGAGCAGGTGCATGGAGGCTGATTCACAGTGGGGAGTCAGTAATGGCCAGCCCAAAGAATTAGGTGGGCCCATGAAAGGGTGAATGGGTGCAGAAGGGAACTCAGCCATTGACACACAGGTGCCATCTGCTCAGCCGCAAATTGGGTGCGGAGAGTAATCTGTAAGCACTCGGGCAGTGCAGTGGTCAACAAACTGCTTTCATCACAGGACCATAAGAGAAGGGGCAAATCTGCCAAGCACAACTGAGGGCAGAGGGGGAGCACCTGAGCAGAAGGAAGGCAACAGCTGGAAATGGGGTCACGACTCTCAGATTTTGGGTCCAGTGGTGATGAGGAGCAATATCCACCTCAGGAAGGGCAGAGCCCTGGGGCAACAAGAGCACAAATGGGAGAAAAATCATTATATTTGTGTTTTTTTTAATGATTTTTTTCAATGCTTTCAATTATTAGTTGTAATAAATATTGGCGATGGGGGAGAAAAGAAGGCTGTTTGTTCATGCGGGGCAGTTGGAGTTCAGGCTGTCGTGTCCATGAATTTGTCAAACTAGAGTTGATTGATGAGGGAAGGGCTGTAGATGTCGTATATATGGACTTCAGTAAGGCGTTTGATAAGGTTCCCCATGGTAGGCTGATGGAGAAAGTGAAGGAGCATGGGGTCCAAGGTGTACTAGTTAGATGGATAAAGAACTGGCTGGGCAACAGGAGACAGAGGGTAGCAGTGGAAGGGAGTTTCTCAAAATGGAGACATGTGACCAGTGGTGTTCCACAGGGATCCGTGCTGGGACCACTGTTGTTTGTGATATACATAAATGATTTGGAGGAAAGTATAGGTGGTCTGATTAGCAAGTTTGCAGATGACACTAAGACGCCATTTTCCTGCGGCAGCAAATGTCACCAGGGTGGAGGGGACGGCAGCCCCAAGATCCCACCCGATCTATTAACTACGGCAATTAAGATTGTTAAAGAGCTCATTGAGAGCTCGTTGAGGGACGTGTTCAGATTTTGGCAGGAGTGCACAAGATTGGTGGAGTAGCAGATAGTGAAGGGGACTGTCAGAGAATACAGCAGAATATAGATAGACTGGAGAGTTGGGCAGAGAAATGGCAGATGGAGTTCAATCAGGGAAAATGCGAGGTGATGCATTTTGGAAGATCCAATTCAAGAGTGAACTATACAGTAAATGGAAAAGTCCTGGGGAAAATTGATGTACAGAGAGATTTGGGTGTTCAGGTCCATTGTTCCCTGAAGGTGGCAACGCAGGTCAATAGAGTGGTCAAGAAGGCATACGGCATGCTTTCCTTCATCGGACGGGGTATTGAGTACAAGAGTTGGCAGGTCATGTTACAGTTGCATAGGACTTTCGTTCGGTCACATTTGGAATACTGCGTGCAGTTCTGGTCGCCACATTACCAAAAGGATGTGGATGCTTTGGAGAGGGTGCAGAGGAGGTTCACCAGGATGTTGCCTGGTATGGAGGGTGCTAGCTATGAAGAGAGGTTGAGTAGATTAGGATTATTTTCATTAGAAAGACGGAGGTTGAGGGAGGACCTGATTGAGGTGTGCAAAATCATGAGAGGTATAGACAGGGTGGATAGCAAGAAGCTTTTTCCCAGAGTGGGGGATTCAATTACAAGGGGACACGAGTTCAAAGTGAAAGGGGAAAAGTTTAGGGGGGATATGCGTGGAAAGTTCTTTACGCAGAGGATGATGGGTGCATGGAACGCATTGCCAGCGGAGGTGGTAGACGCGGGCACGATAGCGTCTTTTAAGATGTATCTAGACAGATACATGAATGGGCAGGAAGTAAAGAGATACAGACCCTTAGAAAATAGGCGACAGGTTTAGATAGAGGATTTGGAGCGGCGTAGGCTTGGAGGGCCGAAGGGCCTGTTCCTGTGCTGTAATTTTCTTTGTTCTTTGTTCTTTGTTCTAGAGTTGGCAACTCTACCACATCGGATTGCGAGGCTGGGAAGACCTTCTGCATGTTTTACAGTGTGCACGCACTCCCGCAACCTGCAGTCCAGATACCGTCAGCTAACACAAGGCTCTGTGTGAAATGCCTGTCTACAGACCCCCATCACCTCCATCCTCCACCAACCCACCACCCCCCCCCCCCCACCAAATCATCTGTCCCCCACTCTGACTGTAAAAGCACAGTGGGAAATTCAATTCCCTTTAACTCAACACAGGTCTTTCCACTAATACTGTTTGGTATTTGCATTTAGCACAGACTGAATGGGTTTAATGCATAGTGCGAACTCTCTCCAGGGACCCCCTAAAAATTGAATCACGTGCAGGTTCCCAAATCTGATAAAATAGCCATTAACTGCTTTACAAAACTTATTAACAGCTCTTAGAAACATTGATAGTGAGACCAGGGTGCCTGTATACAATAATTGAGAATGTAACAGTGAATGTAATTCCTTTTCCCGTTCCATCCTCCAGGCTCTGAACACAGTTCTACAGGCTCTGTCAATATTCTGGTCATGTCAGCTTGGCTCAGTCTGTTCCACTCTCTTCAAAGCAGACAATCATGGGTTCAAGCCCAACTCCAGGACCTCACCACATAAGCTCGTCTGACAGTGCTCCAGTGCAGTGCTGAGGGAACGCTACATTATCAGAAATGCCGTTTTTCAGATAAGCCAGTAGCTGCCTGTTAAGTGGACCTAAAAGATCCCAAAGATTGGCCATAGAGGGAGGTTCGAGGCCATGGAGGGATTTGAAAACAGGGATGAGAATTTTAAAATGGAGGCATTGCTTAACCGAGAGCCAGTGTAGGTCAGCGAGCAGGGGCGGAATTGGGTGATGATTGGAGGTGGAAATAGGTGGCATCAGTGATGCTGTGGATAAATGGTTGGAAGCCTATCTCAAATATGACACTAAGGTTCTGAACAGTCTGGTTCCGCCTCAGACGGTTGTGGGAGAGGGATGGAGATAATCTGATCATTTACATAGAATTACATAGAAATTACAAAACAGAGATAGGCTGCTTGGCCATCCCAGTCCTTGTTGGTGTTTATTCTCCACACAAGCAATGGTCCAAATTCCATATGACCCCTCTGTTCCCATATCACTTTATTCCCCTTTCCTTCACCCACGTCTCTAACTCCTCTCAATAATTAACATGATCACTGCTTCAATTGCTTTCTGTGGTACGAATTCCACAGCCCCACAAATATGTGTGCAAAAACATTTCTCCAGCTCTCTGTCCTAACTGTCTTACATTTACATGGGACCAGGAGTAGGCCATTCAGCCCCTCAAGCCTGTTCTGCCATTCAATTAGATCACGACTGATCTGAATCTTAACACCATATCCCTCAATGGCCTCATTGAACACAAATCGATTGATCTCAGTCTTGAAAGCTCCAGTTGGTCACAAGCATCCACAGCCCATTGAGGGAGAGAATTCCATATTTGCATAGCCTTTGTGTGAAGAAAAGCTTCCTGATTTCACTCCTGAATGGCCTGGCTTTAATTTTACAGTTATACCTCCTTGTTCTGCACTCCCAGGCCAGAGGAAACAGTTTCTCTCTAACTACCCTATTATATTCTTTTCTCAATAAGTGCCCTAGTTCTATCACCCGCCCCCCCCCCCCCCCCCCCACTCCACAATTTATCTCATTGTTGTATATAGAATCTTCCTGTGAAATAATTGACTGTAAAGTTTCCTTACATAGTCGTAATTCATTGGCTGTGAAGCCCTGGGGATGTGAAAGGTGCTATATCAATTCAAGTTCCTTGTTTACTCCATTGACTTGCTATAGGTGGCTGCCCATGGCAAGGGTGGATGGTGGAGCCTGTCAAACTGGCTGCGCTCTCCCAACACTTCCAATTTAAAATACTTATTTATTGTTCAAGTCTCTCCATAGCCTCACACCTCTGAGATCTCTACACTCTCATAATTCTGGCCCATGAGCCTCCCTGATTTCCTTCACTCCACTATTGGCAGCTGTAACTTCAGCTGCCTCGGTCCCAAGTTCTTGGAATTTCCTCCTAGACCTCTCTCTGCTTATGGCAGATTCAGAGCGCTGAAAACAGCGGAGGCCCTACAGGAGTATAGAAAGTGTAGGGGGGCATTTAAAAAAGTAATTAGGAAAGTGAAGAAGGGGCATGACAAAACACAGGCCAGCAAGATAAAGGAAAATCCCAAGTCTACTAAGGGCAAGAGGATAACCAGGGAAAGAGTAGGGCCCATTAGGGACCAAAGTGGCAATCTGTGTGTGGAGCCGGAGGACATAGGTGAGGTTTTGAAATTATTACTTTTCATCTGTGTTAACTATGGAGAAGGACGATGTAGGTGTAGAGATCAGGGAGGGGGATTGTGATATACTTGAACAAATTAGCATTGAAAGGGAGGAGGCATTAGCAGTTTTAGCAGGCTTAAAAGTGGATAAATCCCCAGGCCCAGATGAGATGTATCCCAGGCTGTTATGTGAGGCAAGGGAGGAGATAGCAGGGGCTCTGACACAAATTTTCAAATCCTCTCTGGCCACAGGAGAAGTGCCAGAGGACTGGAGGACAGCGAATGTGGTACCATTATTCAAGAAGGGTAGCAGGGATAAAACAGGTAATTACAGGCCAGTGAGTCTAACATCAGTGGTAGGGAAACTATTGGAAAAAGTTCTGAGGGATAGGATTAATCTCCACTTGGAGAGTCAGGGATTAATCAAGGATAGTCAGCATGGCTTTGTCAGGGGGAGATCATGTCGAACAAACTTGATTGAATTTCTCGAGGATGTGACTAGATAAGGGTAAAGCAGTTGATGTAGTCTACATGGATTTCAGTAAGGCTTTTGATAAGGTCCCGCATGGGAGATTGGTTAAGAAGGTAAGAGCCCATGGGATCCAGGGCAATTTGGCAAATTGGATCCAAAATTGGCTTAGTGGAAGGAGGCAGAGGGTAATGGTCGAGGGTTGTTTTTGCGATTGGAAGCCTGTGGCCACTGGGGTACCACAGGGATAGGTGCTTGGACCCTTGCTGTTTGTAGTTACATTAATGATTTAGACGTGAATATAAGAGGTATGATCAGTAAGTTTACAGATGACACGAAAATTGGTGGTGTCGTAGATAGTGAGGAGGAAAGCCTTAGATTACAGGACAATATAGATGGGCTGGTAAGATGGGCAGAGCAGTGGCAAATGGAAGTTAATCCTGAGAAGTGTGAGGTGAAGCATTTTGGGAGGACTAACAAGGCAAGGGAATATACAATGGATGGTAGGACCCTAGGAAGTACAGAAGGTCAGAGGGTCAGAGGGACCTTGGTGTACTTGTCCATAGATTGCTGAAGGGAGGAGCACAGGTAGATAAGGAGGTTAGGAAGGCATATGGGATACTTGCCTTTATTAGCCGAGGTATAGAATATAAGAACAGTGAGGTTATGATGGAGTGGTATAAACGCTCGTTAGGCCACAGCTGGAGTACTGTGTACATTTCTGGGCACCACACTATAGGAAGGATGTGATTGCACTGGAGAGGGTGAAGTGGAGATTCACCAGGATGTTGCCTGGGCTGGAGCATTTCAGCTATGAAGAGAGACTGGATATGCTAGGGTCATTTTCCTTAGAACAGAGAAGGCTGAGGGGGGACCCTGATTGAGGTAAACAAAATTATGAGGGGTATAAATAGGTTAGATAGGAAGAAACTTTTTTCCCCTTAGCGGAGGTGTCAATAACCAGGGGGCATAGGGGCAGGAGGTTTAGTGGGGATTTGAGGAAAGATCTTTTCACCCAGAGGGTAGTTGGAATCTGGAACACACTGCTTGAAGAGGTGGAAGAGGTGCCTGAAGAAGAAGCAGGAACCCTCACAACATTTAAGGAGTATTTAGATGAGCACTTGAAATGCCATAGCATACATGGCTATGGCCCAGGTGCTGTAAAATGGAATTAGAATCGATAGGTGCACGATGGCCGGCACAGACATGATGGGACAAAAGGCCTGTTTCTGTGCTGTATAACTCTATGACTTTATGACTCCCTCGCACCTCCTTCTCCTCCTTTAAGATGCTCCTTAAAACTTACCTCAGCTCTCCTATTTGCTACTGTTTTGACGCAGCATCCTTTTCTTCTGATTGCATCGTTCTGAAATGCCTTATCTGTTTTTGTTCCCACACTAAAGCCACTGGCTAAATGCAAGTTTTTTTTTGTGGTTGACAGGACATACTAAATTCTTGCCTGATTGAACAGTCCCCATGGATTGGCAGGTAGCAAACATAACTCCACTACTCAAGAAAAGAAGGGGATATTAAACAGGAACTATAGGCCAGTTAATACAAGCAAAATACTGCAGATGCTGGAAATCTGAAACAAAACAAAAAGTGCTGGCAATACTCAGCAGGTCTGGCAACATTTGTGGAGAGAGAAGCAAAGTTAATGTTTCAGGACTGTGACCTTTCATCAAAACTGGCAAAGGTTAGAAAAGAATTAGGTTTTAAGCAAGTGAAGGGGAGGGGTGTGGGGGAGAGAACAAAGTGTTTGATAGGGCAGAGGGAGAATAAATAACAAAGGTGTTCTGGGACAAAGGCAAAGCATGTGTTAATGCTTGTGGTGAAAGACAAAGCATTAGTCCAGAGAGAGTGTTAATAGCAGAATAATGAGCAGCTCTGACTACATGAAAAGCAGGCACATGGTTAAAAAATAAAATATTAAAGAAAGGCCAGTCATGCTCTGAAGTTATTGAACTCAATGTTCAGTCCGCTTTTCGGCCAGCACGGACACGATGGACTGAATGGCCTCCTTCCGTGCTCCAACTTTTCTATGACTCTATGGTTCTAAGGCTGTAGAGTGCCTAATCAAAAGATTTGGTGCTGCTCCTCGAGCTTGCGTTGATATTCACTGGAACACTGGAGCAGGCCAATGTTGGCCTGAGAGCAGGGGGGCAGTGTTGAAATGTCCAGCAATTGGAAGCTCGGGGTCATGCTTTCGGACTGAGCGGAGGTGTTCCGCAAAGTGGTCACCCAATCTGTGTTTGGTCTCCCCAATGTAGAGGAGACCACATTGTGAGCAGCGAATACAGTATACTACATTGAAAGAAGTACAAGTAAATCACTGCTTCACCTGAAAGGAGTGTTTGGGGCCTGGGATAGTGAGGAGGTAAAAGGATAGGTATTACACCTCCTGTGATTGCATGGGAAGGCGCCGTGAGAATGGGACGAGGTGTCAGGGGTCATGGAGGTGTGGACCAGGGTGTCACGGACAGAACGATCCCTTCGGAATGCTGACAGAGGAGGGGAGGGGAAGATGCATTTGCTGGAGGTCGCAGAAATGGCGGAGGATGATTCTCTGGATGTGGAGGCTGGTAGGGTGGAAAGTGAGAACAAGGGGAACCCTGTCGCGGTTGTGGGAGGTAGGGGAAGGCGTGAGGACAGAAATGCGGGAAATGGGCCAGACACAGCCAGTTATCCTGATATCAGTTGTCGGGAAAATGCAAAAATCTGTCAGTAGGGACATTGTAACAGAGCACTTAGAGAATCATATGATTAAGCAGAGTCAACACAGATTTATGAAAGTGAAATTGTATTTGACAAATCTCTTCGAGGTTTGAGGATGTAACTAGTCAGATGAATAAGGGGTGGAACGAGTGGATGTAGTGTATTTTTAATATGGTGAGAAACTGGGAAATGTTGCTGTTCAGAAACACCTAGGTTTCCTTGTACATGAAGCATAGAAAGTTAACATGCAGGTTCAGCAAGCAATTAGGAAAATAAATAGTATGTTAGCCTTTGTTACAAAGGGATTGGAGTGTAAGAGTGAAGAAGTCTTATTACAATTATACAGGGCCTTGGTGAGACCACAACTGGAGTATGTGTACAGTTTTGGTCTCCTTACCTGAGGAGGGATGACGACAGATTGAGTCGATAAGGCCTATATTCCCTGGAATTTAGAAGATTGAGAAGTGATCTCATTGAAACATATAAAATTCTTAAGGGACTTGGCAGGGTAGATGCTGACTGGGGAAACTAGAGCATGAAGTCACAGTATCAGAATAATGGGTCGGCCATTTAGGACTGAGATGAGGAAACATTTCTTCACTCAAAGGATTGTGAATCTTTGAAATTCTATACCCCGGAGAACTGTGGGTGCTCAGTTATTGAACATATTTAAGTCAGAGATTGATAGATTTTTGGATACTTAAGGAATCAAGGAATTTGAGAATAGTGTGGAAAGTTGGAGTAGAGGGAGACAATCAGCCATGATCGTATTGATTTGTGGAGCAGGCTCAAAAAGCCGAACGATCTACTCCAGTTCCTATTTCTTATGTTACTTTTTTCTTACAATTGATCTGAGTCACAGAGTTACAGAGTCACAGAGGCAGTTATGGCACAGAAGGAGGCCATTCAGCCCATTGAGTCCATGCTGGTTCTCCACAGAGCTATGCAATCTTTGTCAGTCCCCAGTTCGATCCCCGTAGCCCAACTTCCTCTTGAAGTCATTGATCATCTCTGCTTTCACCACCCTTGTGGGCAGTGAGTTCCAGGTCATTACCACCACTGTGTAAAAAAGTGCATCCTCACATTCTCCCTGCATCTTTTGCCCAAAACCTTCAATCTGTGTCCCCTAGCCCTTGTACCATTTGTTAATGGGAACAGTTTTTGCTTGTCTAACTTATCTAAGCCTGTTATAATCTTGTACACTTCTATTAAATCTCCCCTCAATCTCCTTTGTTCTAAGGAGAACAAACCCAGCTTTTCCAACCTAAACTTATGACTACAATCCTCCATCCCTGGAACCATTCTGATAAATCTCCTCTGCACCCTCTCAAGGACCCTCACATTCTTCCTGAAATGTGGTGACCAGAACTCGACTTGGTTTGTAGAATATTCATTACAGCCTTGGTCCAAGCATTGAGGTGAGGTGAGAGTGACTGCCTTTGACATTGAAGCAGCATTTGACTGGGTGTGGCATCAAGCAGCCCTAGCAGAATGACAGTCAATGAGAATCAGGGGGAAAACTGTCCACTGTTTGGAATCATACTTAGCACAAAGGAATATGATTGTGGTTGTTGGAGGCCACTCAGCCCCAGGATATTGCTGCAGGAATTTCTCAAGGTAGTGTCCTAGGTCCAAACATCTTCAGTTGCTTCATTAATCATCTTCTCTTCAACATAAGGTCATAAGTGGGGATGTTTGCAGAATATTTTTTAAAAGGTGTGAAACTGTTAGGTGTTGATGTTCGGAGAGACTTGGGGGTACTCGTACAAGGAAGACACAAGGAAGTTCCGAAGAAGGGTCACTGACCCAAAACGTTAACTCTGCTTCTCTTTTCACAGATGCTGCCAGACCTGCTGAGTGGTTCCAGCATTTCTTGTTTTTATTTCAGATTTCCAGCATCCGCAGTATTTTGCTTTTATCACAAAGTTAACATGCAGGTGCAGCAGGCTATTAGGAAGTCAAATGTCATGTCAGCCTTTATGGTAAGGGGATTGGAGAACAGCATTAAAGAAGTCTTAGTAAAATTGTACAGGGCTTTGGTGAGACCACACCTGTGTGCAGTTTTGGTCTCCACATTTAAGAAAGGATATACTTGCATTAAATTGGTCCCTGGGATAAGGGGGTTGTCCTGTGATGAGAGACTGAGTAAATTGGATCTATATTCTCTGGTGTTTAGAAGAATGAGAGGCGATCTAATTGAGACATACAAGAAATTGTGCCCTGTACACCAAGATCTAGGTCATTAATATATATCAGGAACAGCAAGGATCCTAATACTGACCCTTGGGGAACTCCACAACAAACCATCCTCCAGTCTGAAAAACATCCATTAACCAGTACTCTCTGTTTCCTGTCACTCAGCCAATTCTGTATCCATGTTACTACTTTTATTCCATGAGCTATAACTTTGCTCACAAGTCTGTTGTGTGGCACTTTATCAAATGCTTTTTGGAAGTCCATGTACACCACATCAACAGCATTACCCTCTTCAACCTTCTCTGTCACCTCATCAAAAGATCCAGCAAGTTGATAGTCAGCCTGGCTTTGTGCATGGGAAATCATGTCTGACAAATTTGATTGAGCTTTTTGAGGAGGTGACCAAGAGGATTGACGAGGGCAGGGTGGTGGAAGTTGTCGACATGGACTTTAGCAAGGCCTTTGACAAGGTCCTGCATGGTAGGCTGGTCCAGAAGGTTCGAACACATGGGATCCACAGTGAGCTAGCCAATTGGATACAAAATTGGCTTGGTGATAGGAGGCAGAGGGTGGTTGTGGAGGGTTGGTTTTTAGAGGCCGGTGACCAGTGGTGTGCCACAGGGATCGGTGCTAGGCACTCTGTTGTTTGTCATGTGTATTAATGACTTGGATGAGAATGTAGGGGGCATGTTTAGTAAGTTTGCAGATGACACCAAAATTGGTGGTATAGTGGACAGTGAAGAAAGTTGTCTAAGGTTACAACAGGATATAGATAAACTGGAAAAGTGGGCAAGGGATTGGCAAATGGAATTTAAGCAGACAAGTGTGAAGTGATGCATTTTGGGAAGTTAAACCAGGGCAGGACATATACAGTGAATGGCAGGGCCCTGGGAAGTGCTGTTGAGCAGAGAGACCTTGGGGTGCAAGTACATAGTTCCCTGAAAGGTAGACAGGGTGGTGAAGAAAGCGTATGGCATGCTTGCCTTCATCGGCCAAGGCATTGAGTACAAGAGTTGGGGCGTCATGTTACAGTTGTACATAACGTTGGTTCGGCTGCACTTGGAGCACTGTGTGCAGTTCTGGTCACCGCACTACAGGAAAGATGTGATTAAGCTAGAGAGGGAGCAGAAAAGATTCACAAGGATGTTGCCTGGTTTGAAGGGCTTGAGCTATAAAGAGAGATTGGATAGGCTGGGTCTGTTTTCCCTGGAGCGAAGGAGGCTGAGAAGGGACATGATAGAGGTTTATAAAATTATGAGAGGCATAGATAGGGTAGATAGCCAGAGTCTGTTTCCCATGGTAGGGGTGACTAAAACTGGAGGGCATAGATTTAAGGTGAGAGGGAGGAGGTTTAAAGGGGATCAAAGAATAGTGTGTATCTGGAATGAGCTGCCTGAGGTGGTGGGACTTTCAGAAGGCTTTCGATAAGGTCCCACATAAGAGATTAGCATGCAAAATTAAAGCACATGGGATTGGGGGTAAGGTACTGACATGGATAGAGAAGTGGTTGGCAGACAGGAAAAAAAGAGTCGGAATAAATGGGTCTTTTTCCGAGTGGCAGGCAGTGACTAGTGGGGTACCGCAGGGATCAGTGCTAAGACCCCAGCTATTCACAACATATATTAATGATATAGATGAGGGAATTAAATGTAATATATCCAAGTTTGCAGATGACACAAAGCCGGCTGGGAGTGTGAGCTGTGAGGAGGATACAGAGAAGCTCCAGTGTGATTTGGACAGGTAGAGTGAGTGGGCATATACATGGCAGATGCAGTATAATGTGGATAAATGTGAGGTTATCCACTTTGGTGGCAAAAGCAGAAAGGCAGATTATTATCTGAACGGCAATAGATTGGGAAAGGGGGAGGTGCAGCGAGACCTGGGTGTCCTTGTGCACAAGTCGCTGAAAGTAAGCATGCAGGTGCAGCAGGCAGTTAAGAAGGTAAATGGTATGTTGGCCTTCATAGTGAGAGGATTCGAGTACAGGAGCAAGGATGTCTTGCTGCAATTATACAAGGACTTGGTGAGAGCACATCTGGAGTATTGTGTGCAGTTTTGGTCTCCTTATCTGAGGAAGGATGTTCTTGCTATGGAGGGAGTGCAGCGAAGGTTCATCAGACTGATTCCTAGGATGGCAGGACTGACGTATGAAGACAGATTAGGTTGATTAGACTTGTATTCACTAGAGTTTAGAAGAATGAGAGGGGATCTCATAGAAACCTACAAAGTTCTAACAGGACTGGACAGACTAGATGCAGGAAGGATGTTCCTGATGGCAGGGGTGTCCAGGAAGAGGGGTCACAGTCTAAAAATAAGGGGTAAGCCATTTAGGACTGAGATGAGGAGGGATTTCTTCACCCAGAGAGTGGTGAACCTGTGGAATTCTCTACCACAGAAAGCTGTTGAGGCCAAATCATTAAATATATTCAAGAAAGATTTGGATATAGTTCCTAGGGCTAAAGGGATCAAGGGATACAGGGAGAAGGCGGGAACAGGGTACTGAGTTTGGATGATCAGCCATGATTGTATTAATGGTGGAGCAGGCTCCAAGGGCCTACTCCTGCTCCTATTTTCTATGTTTCTATGTTTCCCATTCCACAAACATCCTGGAGCAGAATGGGGTGAAGTTCTACAGGAGAGACATGTTTTACTTCACAGACAATGAAGATATGGACTTTGGTTCGGCTGAACATGAAGACTGAAGGAAGAGGATTGAAGACAAACTTGCAATGTTAGTGTGTGATTCTAATGAGCATATCATAACCTCTGGCTGATGTGATCATAGGAACATATTACAAGACTGCAATTGTAACAGTAAAAATTTTACTGTGGCACTTTATGACGAATGAACTTTATCTCACCAACCTGTTCCAATGAATGTCATTAACTTATTATCAACATTGTTTCGAAGAATTCTGTAACGCAGATATTTGAATGCTCAAATTGTATCTATCGGGCTATTTGAGAACCTGTGATGTCTCTTTTACTAAGTTTATTGATCTTCTGTCATACTCATTGTAAATAATTCCACATCATCCACTCAACTATCCATTTGTGAATTTTATGATGTCGTTATTGTTTGTTTTGTTCTTTATGTTTTCCTTATTCAGTGACTGGGATATGTAAATTCTTCTTGTGGTTTTTCCAACTTACATTTACCACAGTTAACAGCAGCAAAAGCATCACATGTAAGATACTTATTCACTAAATCCCATTCCGTTTGTCGAGTGCTTTTCTCTGTTCAGCCATCACCCCCTGTGTGAACAGACCGACATTGACACCATGTCCACCAATGCCTCAGAACTAAATTTCTTGTGTTCAGATCCCTCCATGGCCTCACCCCCCCTCCTTATCTCTGTGACCTCCTCCAGCCGTGCCAGTTTTCCTCCAGTTCTGGCCTCTTGTGCATCCCCCACTTCCTTCGCCCCACAATTTTTGGCCATGTCTTGGCCAATTTTTGGCTGTCTAAGCACTGAAATTTCCTCACTAAAACTCTGCACCTCTCTACCTCTCTCTCCCCCTTTAAGACACTCCTTAAAACCTACCTCATTGATCAATCTTTTGGTCAACTGTCCGAGTATCCCTCTAGACTTACCCATCAAACACTCCCAGGCCAGGTACAGCTCGGGTTAGATACAGAGTAAATCTCTCTCTAAAAAAGAAAAGAAAAAGAGAGAAAAAACCCCAGGTTTGATCCAGAGTAAAACTCCCCCTACACTGTCCCCATCAAACACTCCCAGGACAGGCACAAAAAAGGGGTTAGATTCAGAGTAAAGCTCCCTCTTACACTGTCCCATCAAACACTCCCAGGGCAGGTACAGCACAGGTTAGATACAGAGTAAATCTCCCTGTACACTGTCCCATCTGTTAACCTGCAGAAAGCTTGTTATGGAAGGATAATACCTGTCATTATTCAGTTTCACATTTATTGTATACAGTAATAGGATTACAAAGATGTACCTCCTCACTCAAAACCTTCCACCAGTCTCAGTAAGTGGCTGCCTATATGTGCTCAAGTAAGACCCTAATTCACACCCTCCACCTGCATGTAATCAAACAATTAATGCACAACAAAAGATTAACAGATTAAAACCATCAAACACTCCCAGGGCAGGTACAGCACAGGGTTAGATATAGAGTAAAGCTCCCTCTATACTGTCCCACCAAATACTCCCAGAACAGGTACAGCACAGGATTAGATGTAGTTATCTGTTAGATTCTGCCAATCTCTAAAGAGAAATCCAGAGTAAGAATAATTAACTGGGGGACAACCAACTTCAATTGGCTAAGAATAAATTGGAGTCAAAAGTTGGCAGGAAAAATAGCCGAACAATGGGCTACCTTCAAAGAAGGGGTAGTTCAGGCACAGTTGAAGTATTTTGCATCGAAGAGAAAAGGTAGGGCAAACAAATTCAGAGCTCGCTGGATGACAGAAGTGATAGAGATTAAGATAAAAAAGAAAAATCATGCTTATGACGGATGCCAGGTAGAGAATACTATTGAGAACCAGGCTGAATAAAGAAGGTTCAGGGAGAAAGTTGATATGGTATGACCACTCAGGACAAATCCCCAATTAAAATATATGATTCTGATTGCAGTGGGAGCAACGCACTGTCAATTCAGTCCCACCACTCCACAGGTCACATCATACATATCTTTAAGCTTTCCAAAACAAAGAAAGCAGCAGCCAAATTGAAACAAACTAGTAACCCCGCAATGAGGCAAACCAAACCAGGTATCTTTAGATAGCAACAAATTAATTGTTTATTTAAAAAAACTAAAATCTTAAACACTACTAAGATAAACCAATATGTAAACAGCTTATAACTTCTTTAAAGAATCTAACTCCCGCATTCATATGCGTATACCCAAACTAACGGTAGTTTGGTGTTTAATTAGTTACCCAACAAAATAGAAATAACAATAAAGTCTTTGCAGATGACGCTTCCTGACGAACAATCCTCTGATTCAAAGTTCACTTGCTGTCTTCCAAGGCCTGATGAGGAAAGGGTCCTTTCAGAGATAGGAATTCAACAGTTCAGTTCAGCATTTGAAGCATCAACGTTTTCTTCTTTCCAGCGATGAACACAATGGATCAATAATTTGTTATTTTTTTTAAGGAATTAATCTGGCTTAACTTTTTAGAATTTTTGAGAGAGAATAATAAACTAACGTCTCTTCCTTCAGCTTAAATGGTCTGAGAGCACTTATTTTTTCATTCAGGTATGAGCACACAGCTGTTTTAACTGTCTCTGCAAAGCCAGTTTCAAAATCAAATGGCAACATTGTTTTTCATCTCTTCTCACTTTGTATGGTTGTTATCTGGTAACCAGAATGCACTTTGGCCTTAGGCTTACAGTCCCTGGAGCTTGTTGCCATAAAGCAATTCTGATCTTTTACAGCCTTAAAGGCGCACCGCAATATTTCCCGAGAAGAAAAAAAAGCAGGATCATGACAAAGTGAAAAAACAAATAAGAGAAGTAAAGGGAGAGTAGGAACAGAGACTGGTGTAAGAGGTCTGTTTCCCCCCTTACTGATGATTCTTGACTTTAGGATTTTATAAAGGACAAATTGCATGGGCACAGGGTTGGGCTGAACCACAAATTTCTTCATTTAAAAAAAACAACACCCCTCCTTAAACCCTGTTGCAAAGACCTCTAACTAATCTAAAGGACACCACATGACACCTTGATTGGTTAGTCCAATTTAAATCTCTCCACGATTTAACCTCGGCACTCACCCAAACACAAGTCACCACGACTTATAAAATAAACCTTTTGAAAAACCACAGGCAAAACCCCAAATTCACTCAATTCAAAACCCAAACCCTTCCAGGATTTGGTTGCTACACTTAAAATTGTTTGAAAACTCTTAGCCCCGAATACCCTTGGATTTGGCTGGTCATTTACAATCCCTCCACGCAGTTGGTCCTTCCAGTGAGAATTGTAGGTCCACGAGCCAGGTTGACGGTTCCTGACCCTCCTTCTTGACTGCAGCACCCACAGAACAAACCCCTTCAAGATTTGACTGAAAAACCTACAATCACCCACACGAATGGTTGTTACCAACGTTGACTGTAGGCCTGGACCTGAGAAGACCAGTCCCTGTCCTTCTTCACATAACTGCAGCCCCAAACCCTTCAATCTTTTCCCTTTTATGATGCTTCTTATCGAAATATCATAATCATATCTCCTGAAGTCATCCTGCTGGATGGTCAGCACTTAGCATCATTTAATCCTTTTACTTTGTTACCTGCCTGGCCCAGACAGATCAATTTAGTGCTGATGTGATTTCCCTGACCGAGAACAATGAACTCTACCAAGGTGAGGTAATCCAGGCTCCAAAGCTAATATCCATGAAAGAGGTTTCTCTCCTGTCTTAAATACTGCGGATGCTGGAAATCTGAAATAAAAACAAGAAATGCTAGAAATACTCAGCAGGTCTGGCAGCATCTGTGGAGAGAGAAGCAGAGTTAATATTTCAGGTCAGTGACCCTTCTTCAGAACTGACAAATATTAGAAATGTGGAAGGTTATAAGCAAGTAAAGCGGGGGTTGGGCAAGAGATAACAAAGGAGAAGGTGTAGCTAGGACAAGGTCACAGAATAGCTGACTAGAAGGTCATGGAGCAAAGGCAAACAATATGTTAGAGATGTGTTGAAAGACAAAGCATTAGTAGAGATAGGGTGTTAACAGACTGAAAATTGAACAGCCGCAAGTACAAACATGAAAAAAAAAGTGGGTAAGCAAACTGACCAAACTAAGATGAAATAAAATAAAATAAACACAAACAAAATGTCAAAAGAAAATAAAAAAGAAAAAGAAAATAAAAGTAAAATGGGGGGGCCTGTCATGCTCTGAAATTATTGAACTCAATGTTCAGTCCGGCAGGCTGTAGTGTGCCTAATCGGTAAATGAGATGCAGTTCCTCGAGCTTGCGTTGATGTTCACTGGAAAACTGCAGCAATCCCAGGACAGAGATGTGAGCATGAGAGCAGGGGGGAGTGTTGAAATGGCAAGCAACCGGAAGCTCGGGGTCCTGCTTGCGGACTGAGCGGAGGTGTTCCGCAAAGCGGTCACCCAGTCTGTGTTTGGTCTCCCCATTGTAGAGGAGACCACACTGCGAGCAGCGAATACAGTATACTACATTGAAAGAAGTACAAGTAAATCGCTGCTTCACCTGAAAGGAGTGTTTGGGGCCTGGGATAGTGAGGAGAGCGGAGGTAAATGGGCAGGTATTACACCTCCTGCGATTACAGGGGAAGGTGCTGTGGGAAGGGGATGAGGTGATGGGGGTAATGGAGGAGTGGACCAGGGTGTCACAGAGGGAACGATCCCTTCGTAATGCTGACAAGGGAAGGGAGAGGAAGATGCGTTTGGTAGTGGCTACATGCTGGAGGTGTCAGAAATGGCTGAGGATGATCCTTTGGATATGGAGGCTGATGGGGTGAAAAGTGAGGACAAGGGGAACTCTGTCACGGTTCTGGGAGGGAGGGGAAGGGGTGAGGGTAGAGGTGCAGGAAATGGGCCGGGCACGGTTGAGGGCCCTGTCAACCACAGTGGGGGGGAACCTCGGTTGACGATAAAGGAAGACATATCAGAAGCGCTTTCAGCTATTCTGTGACCTTGTCCTAGCTACACCTCCTTTGTTATCGCTTGCCCCACCCCCACTTTACTTGCTTATAACCGTTCACATTTCTAATATTTGCCAGTTCTGAAGAAGGGTCACTGACCTGAAACGTTGACTCTGTTTCTCTCTCCAGATGCTGCCAGACCTGCTGAGTATTTCCAGCATTTCTTGTTCTCTCCTTTCTTGACAGGAGTGAATGCTGTGATTTGGGGTCAGTTAGTTGGAACAATGGCCTACCCAATCACTTAACATGATGGTAGTTATGCTGTGTTACTGTTATGATAATGTCCCAAATTCCAGTCCTTTAACAATACCAGTTCTGTTGTGATGTTGGGATGTTTAAAAATTGACTCATCGGATTGCAGCCTGCCTCAGTCTGCTTTGTGTTGAGGTTTGGCTCTTATTCACAGTACTAGTGTCCATGGGGGTTGGGGTTCCTTCCCCATACTCCACGAAGTCTGGTTTTGAAGTCCAGTTTTGGGGGGATGAATTCTGATCCCACACTGGCAGCTAAAATAAAAGGGAATCCCATCAGTTTTCTATGGACATATTGTTACGACCAACCGCTCCAGTCAAAGCCCCAAATCAAAATATATGATTCTAATTGTGGTGGGAGAAACGCACTGACAATTCAATCCCGTCGCTCCACATATCGCCTAACACATCATTTAAAACTTCTAAATTAAAGAAAGACCCAGCCAAATTGTACCATCTATTAACCCCCGAATGAGGCTAATCAAACCAGGTGTCTTTAAATCAGCAAATTAACTCTTTAATTAGAAGAACTAACTTCTTAAACACTATGAAAATATAAACAACATTAAAAATAGAAAAAAATTAGAGTCCTTGCAAAGTTAAAGTCCAATGTTGTTTGACGTCCTCACAGAATGTTGCTTGAAGTCTTCACAGAATGTTGCTTGAAGTCGTCGCAGTCGTCCGATGTGGGAAAAAGGTTCTTCCACAGTAGAACAGTCTGTAGCTTCAGCAATAGGTGATGATTTCCTTCCCCAGCGAATTTCAACAATTAACGACTTGCAAACACTTTCAATGGAATCAAGCTGACTTTAGAGTTTTTGAGCGATAAAAGATTGTCACAGGTGAATGGGCCAAAATTTGGCAGATGGAGTTTAATGTGGATAAGTGTGAGGTTATCTATTTTGGTCGGAAGAATAGAAAGGCAAATTATTATCTAAATGGAGAGAAACTTCAGAGTTCTTCGGTGCAGAGGGATCTGGGTGTCCTCGTGCATGATTCGCTGAAAACTGGTATGCAGGTACAGCAGGTAATAAGGAAGGTATATAGAATTTTGGCATTTATTGCTAAAGGAATAGAGTATAAAAGTAGAGAGGTGTTGCTGCAACTGTACAAGGCATTCGTGAGACCATACCTGGAGTATTGCGTATAGTTTTGGTCCTCTTTTTGGGTGGCACAGTGGCGCAGTGGTTAGCACCGCAGCCTCGCAGCTCCAGCGACCCGGGTTCAGTTCTGGGTACTGCCTGTGTGGAGTTTGCAAGTTCTCTCTGTGACCGTGTGGGTTTCTGCTTGGTGCTGTGGTTTCCTCCCACAGCCAAAGACTTGCAGGTTGATAGGCAAATTGGCCATTATAAATTGCCCCTAGTGTAGGTAGGTGGTAAGAGAATTGTGGGGATGTGGTAGGAAATCTGGGGTGAATGTAGGATTAGTATAAATGGGTGGTTGATGGTTGGCACAGAGTCAGTGGGCTGAAGGGCCTATTTCAGTGCTGTATCTCTCTATGACCCTTACTTGAGGAGGGATGTAGTTGCACTGGAGGCATTACAGAAGAGGTTCACCAGACTGATCCCAGAGATGAGGGGTTTGTCTTATGAAGAGAGATCAGTTCAGGCCTTTACTCTCTAGTGTTTAGAAGAATGAGAGGATATCTAATTGAGGTATATAAGATGATTAAGGGGATTGACAAAGTAGATGTAGAGAGGATATTTCCTCTGGTGGGGCAATCTAGGATGAGAGGTCATTGTTTTAGGATAAGGGGTAGCAGATTTAAAACAGAGATGAGGAGAAATTACTTCTCTCAAAGGGTTGTGAGTCTGTAGAATTCACTACCCCAGAATGCGGTAGATGCCAGGACATTGAATAAATTTAAGGAGGAGATAGACAGATTTTTAATTGGTAATGGGTTGAAGGGTTATGGAGAACGGGCAGGAAAGTGGAGTTGAGGCTGAGATGAGATCAGCCATGATTGTATTGAATGGCGGAGCAGGCTCGAGGGGTTGAATTGCCTACTCCTGCTTCTAGTTCTTATGTTCCATTTCTTCAATTTAAATTACCAGAGATCTCTGTTTTGGCTTAACTTTTTTTTAGAATTTTGAGAGATAATAATTAAACAGACTAAAATCCTATTCCTTCAGTTTAAATGGTTGAGAGCTCTTTTTCAGGTGTGCTAACCACTACAGCTGTCTGTGTCCTCTGTCTGTGTGTTCTGTTAGAATTAACTGTCTTCAACTAAAAGCCAATTCAAAATTGAATTGGAACAAATGTATCGCTTGCTACTCACTCCCAGTGGCTGTATCTATGGTAATGAGAATGCACCCTTTGAATCGTAATCTCCAAATGGCTGTTTCTAACGGAAACGGAAAATGCACCTTTCTATAACTCCTGACGCTTGCCGGTTCTTAAAGTAATACTGATCCTTGGCAAGCCTTAAAGGCAAACTACATATTCCCAGAAAAAAAACTACAGGACCAGGACAATATAACCAGAAAAAGGGTGGTAAAAGGAGGAGTGGGACTGATTAGGGACCAGAAAGGGGATTTGCGCATGGAGGCAGAGGGCAGCGATAAGGTATTAAATTAATACTTTGCATCAGCCTTTACCAAGGAAGAAGATGCAACCCAGGCAATGGTGAAACAGGAGATAATTCAGTCATGAGGAGGGTTAAAAATTAATAGGGAGGAGGTGTTGGATAGGCTATCTGTACTTAAAGTGGATAAGGAACCAGGACCAGATGAGATCCATCCAAGGATACTGAGGGAAGTGAGGATGGAAATTGCAGAGGCACAGGCCATAATTTTTTCAGTCTTCCTTAGACTCGGGGGCCAGATTACTGGAGAATTGCAAATGTTACACCTTTGTTCAAAAAAGGGTGTAAAGATAAGCCCAGCAACTACAGGCCAGTCAGTTTAACTTTGGTGGTGGAGGAACTGCTAGAAAGATAAATTTGGGACAAAATTAATTGTCACATAGACAAATGCGGGTTATTAAGGAAAGCCAGCATGGATTCCTTAAGGGAAATTCATGTTTAACTAACTTGCTGGAGTTTTTTAAGGAGGTAACAGAGAGGGTTGATGAGTGTAATGCAGTTGATGTCGTGTACATGGATTTCCAAAAGGCGTTTGATTGTGAGCACAATTATAGCTCATGGAATAAATGGGACAATAGCAATATGGATACAGAATTGGCTAAGTAACAGAAAACAAAGAGTAGGGGTTAATGGATGTTTTTCGGGCTGGAGGAAGGTTTGTAGTGGAGTTCCCCAGTGCTCAGTTTTGGGACCCTTGCTTTTCCTGATATATATTAATGACCTTGGTGTACAGGGCACAATTTCAAAGTTTGAAAATGATTCGAAATTTGGAAGCACTGTGAACTGTGGGGAAGATAGTGTAGAATTGCAAAAGGACATAGACAAGTTGGTAGAATGGCCGGACAGGTGACAGATGAAGTTCAATGTGGAGAAATGTAGTGTTGCATTTGGAAGGAAGAACATGGAGAGACAATATAAAATAAAGGATACAACTCTAAACCAGGTGCAGGAGCAGAGGATCCTGGGTCTCTATGTGCATAAGACACTGAAGGTGGCATGTCAGGTTGAGAGCGTGGTTAATAAAGCATACAGTATCCTGGGCTTTATTAATAGGGGCATAGAGTACAAGAGCAAGGAGGTTATGTTGAACTTGTATAAAACACTAGTTCAGCTGCAGCTGGAGTATTGCGTCTAGTTCTGGGAACCACTCTTAAGGAAGGATGTGGAGGCAATAGAAAGGGTCCAGAAATGATTCACGAGAATGGTTTCAGGGATTAAAAACTTCAGTTATGAAGATAGATTGGAGAAGTTGGGACTGTTTTCCTTGGAGAAGAGAAGGCTGAGAGGAGATTTGATAGAGGTATTCAAAATCATGAGGGGTCTGGACAGAGTAGATAGGGAGAAACTGCTCCCACTTGAGAAAGGGTCGTGAAAGAAAGGGCACAGATTTAAAATATTTGGTAAGAGAAGCAAAAGTGACATGACGCAAAACTTTTTCATGCAGCAAGTGGGTAAGGCCTGGAATGCGCTGTCTGAGAGTGTGGTGGAGGCAGGTTCAAATGAAGCGTTCAAAAGTGAATTAGACTGTTATATGAAAAGCAAGAATGTGCAGGGTTACGGGGAGAAGGCAGGGGAGTGTCACTCGGTGAATTGCTCATTTGGAGAGCCGATGCAGACATGATGAGCTGCAACAATTCTGTGATTCTGTGATACTGGCATTCTAGCATTCAATGCACTCTCTGGGGCAAAAGGTCATACCTTTTCTCAACAGAAGAGATTGGGTGGCCCCTGTATCCCTAGGTATGATCATAGGCTTACTCACCCCACTCGAGGGGTATGGGACTACTTTTCCTCTGGACACAAAATGCTGGCAACTCTCAGGAATTTTGTTAAGTTTTCTCACACTATCAGTGGTTGGCTTGCTCAGTTTTACTGCCTCAGTTAAAGCTACAGCCTGGTCTGCTTTCCATCAGGTCCCCTTTTCCTGCACTGGTCTGGTGTACGCTGACTAAATCTATGGGTTTTCCCCATAACTTCCAGCAGTCAGCTCGAAGATGACCTGCCTTGCTACAATGGAAACACACAGGCTTCCATGCATCACTCCTGTTCTCAACACTTTCCTTTGTGGCCTGAGGAGGACCCCCTGTGTTTCCAGCTCTCCTTCCTTTCCCATTGCTGCTCATCCTCCTATCACCTTCCCACCTTCCATCATAGAGAGATACAGCACTGAAACAGGCCCTTCAGCCCACCGAGTCTGTGCCGACCATCGACAACCCATTTATACTAACCCTGCATTAATCCCATTTCCCTCTCACATCCTCAATTCTCCTGCCACCTACCTACACTAGGGGCAATTTACAATGGCCAATTTACCTATCAACCTGCAAGTCTTTGGCATGTGGGAGGAAACCAGAGCACCCAGAGGAAACCCACACAGGTCACAGGGAGAACTAGCAAACTCCGCACAGGCAGTACCGACAACCAAACCTGGGTCGCTGGAGCTGTGAGACTGCGGTGCTAACCACTGCGCCACTGTGCTGCCCCATCATTTGCAGCTTTTTGGAGGTGACTAGGGAAAGGTTTCCCTTGGGGCAAGGGCTTGTAAATAAGTGTATAATCATCAGCCAGGATTGCTGTCTGTCTGGCACTTGGAAACTTTTGTTCCTCCACGTGGATTCTTCTGGAAAGGGGAAGCATGTTTTTGAACTCTTCAAGGAGGATCACCTCTCTGAGGTTTTAATAGGTGCCCACTGATTAGAAGCAAGCTGCTAAACTATTTCAAGCTCAAGGTAAGTTTGTTCAGGCTGGTTTCGGAGGATTCGGAATTTCTGGCTGTATGCCTCCAGTACTAACTCATATGCCCCCAGGATAGCAGTTTTAGTCATCTCATAGTCTGATGAACTCTCATCAGGCAACAGTGACTAAACCTCATGGGCTTTTCCTGTTAGTTTGCTTTGCAATAACAGTATCCAGCTCTCTGCCGGCCACTGCAGCTGTTTTGCAAGCTTTCCAAAAGAGACAAAAATGCTTTCGCATCTCCCTCATTGAACTTTGGTATCAATTGGGAGAACTTTAAGAGCTCAGCACCCAGTCCTGAGCTCGGGTACCTCCCTCACCAGAGGTGCCTTCACTGGTTGTATTGGGTCTTCCCCTAGTTCTTTTGAGCAGCCTTAACTCCCTTTCCTCTTTCTCCTTCTGGAAAGCTCTTTCTTTTTCCTTTTCCTCCCTTTCTTTTTTCCCTTTCCTGATACTATCTTTCTCTCTCACTTTCTGGAAAACTTTTTCTTTTTCCCTTTCCTCCATTTCTTTTTTTCTTTCCTGAGGTGAGAGTGACTGTCCTTGACATCAAGGCAGTATCTGACCGAATATGGCATTAAGGAGCCATAACAAAACTGGAGTCAATGGGAATCAGGGGAAAAATTCTCTGCTGGTTGGAGTCATACCTAGCGCAAAGGAAGATGGTTGTGGTTGTTGGAGGTCAATCGTCTGAGCTCCAGTTCATCACTGCAGGAGTTCCTCAGGGTAGTGTCCTAGGCCCAACCATCTTCAGCTGCTTCAACAATGACTTTCCTTCAATCATAAGGTCAGAAGTGGGGATGTTCGCTGATGATTGCACAATGTTCAGCACCATTCAGATATTGAAGCAGTCTGTATAGAAATGCAGAAAGACCTGGACAATATCCAGGCTTGGGCTGATAAGTGGCAAGTAATATTCACGCCACACAAGTGCCAGGTAATGACCATCTCCAACAAGAGAGAATCTAACCATCTTCCCTCCACATTCATTTGTATCATTTTCATTTGCGATAGTCAGCACGGTTTTGTGAAAGGTAGGTCGTGCCTCACAAACCTTATTGAGTTTTTCGAGAAGGTGACCAAACAGGTGGATGAGGGTAAAGCCGTGGATGTGGTGTATATGGATTTCAGTAAGGCGTTTGATAAGGTTCCCCACGGTAGGCTATTGCAGAAAATACGGAAGTATGGGGTTGAAGGTGATTTAGAGCTTTGGATCAGAAATTGGCTAGCTGAAAGAAGACAGAGGGTGGTGGTTGATGGCAAATGTTCATCCTGGAGTTTAGTTACTAGTGGTGTACCGCAAGGTTCTGTTTTGGGGCCACTGCTGTTTGTCATTTTTATAAACGACCTGGATGAGGGTGTAGAAGGGTGGGTTAGTAAATTTGCGGATGACACGAAGGTCGGTGGAGTTGTGGATAGTGTCGAAGGGTGTTGTAGGGTACAGAGGGACATAGATAGGCTGCAGAGCTGGGCTGAGAGATGGCAAATGGAGTTTAATGCGGAGAAGTGTGAGGTGATTCACTTTGGAAGGAGTAACAGCAATGCAGAGTACTGGGCTAATGGGAAGATTCTTGGTAGTGTAGATGAGCAGAGAGATCTTGGTATCCAGGTACATAAATCCCTGAAAGTTGCTACCCAGGTTAATAGGGCTGTTAAGAAGGCATATGGTGTGTTAGCTTTTATTAGTAGGGGGATCGAGTTTCGGAGCCACGAGGTCATGATGCAGCTGTACAAAACTCTGGTGAGGCCGCACCTTGAGTATTGCGTGCAGTTCTGGTCACCGCATTATAGGAAGGATGTGGAAGCTTTGGAAAGGGTGCAGAGGAGATTTACTAGGATGTTGCCTGGTATGGAAGGAAAGTCTTACGAGGAAAGGCTGAGGGACTTGGGGTTGTTTTCGTTAGAGAGAAGGAGGAGGAGAGGTGACTTAATAGAGACATACAAGATAATCAGAGGGTTAGATAGGGTGGATAGTGAGAGTCTTTTTCCTCGGATGAGGATGGCAAACACGAGGGGACATAGCTTTAAGTTGAGGGGTGAAAGATATAGGACAGATGTCAGAGGTAGTTTCTTTACGCAGAGAGTAGTAGGGGCGTGGAACGCCCTGCCTGCAACAGTAGTAGACTCGCCAACTTTAAGGGCATTTAAGTGGTCATTGGATAGACATATAGATGTAAATGGAATAGTGTAGGTCAGATGATCGGCGCAACATCGAGGGCCGAAGGGCCTGTACTGCGCTGTAATATTCTAATTCTAATTCTAATTCTAATTCTAATTCAATGGCATTACCATTGCTGAATCCCCCATTATCAACATTCTGGGGGTTACCATTGACCAGAAACTGTACTGGACCAGTCAGACAAATATTGTGGTTAGAAGAGCAGGTCAGAGGGTAGGAATCCTGAGGCGAGTAACTCACCTCCTGAATCCCCAAAGCCTATCCACCATCTACAAGGCACAAGTCAGGAGTGTGATGGGATACTCTCCACTTGAGAACTCTGCTTCTCTCTCTCCATAGATGCTGCCAGACCTGCTGAGTATTTCCAGCATTTCTTGTTTTTATGTCCGTTTGACATCAACCGTTTGACCCTCCTCTCCTTCCTCAGACAGCTTCAGTTCTACCATTTCAGGGGTCTTGCTTTTTCTCCCTTGTTTTCTCACTGATCTTGTCAGACGGTGGAAAATGCTTCGAATGATCCCTGGAGAGAAAGCTTTGTTTTAATGTGAAGTATTTTCCCGCCTCTCATCTAGCTGGTTTCGGTGGAGGTGGGGGGGGGGTCAATGGGAACTGCTGGTCTTGAGTCATCTAGTTGAGTACTAAACGAGGTGTGAACTGTTTCCGGTGGGTTCTGTTGTCCACACCGATTGACTTGATTATATCAACCGATGGATTTCATTGTCTCCTTAGCCAGCTTGGAACCAGTGATGATGTGGGTGGCTGGCTGAGAGCAGATGGCAGTGTCTCTGTTGGGTGGGTGGGTTTTGGTTTAGCATTTGAAAAGCTTGTCCTTTCTGGTCTGAGACCAACAGCCTGTCCTTTGGTAACTGTGTTTTTAACAGGGTCCTTTTCACAGCCATTTTCCCAAAACTGGGGTTTTACCCCTGGCGAATAAAGTCTTGGATTAAAAATGATAATCCTTCATTGCTCTGGAGAGTGGACAGAGGGGATTTACTAGAATGTGCCAGGGCTCGAATGTTGCAGCTCTGAGGAAAGATTGGATAGGCTAGGGTTGTTTTCCTTAGAACAGAGGAGGCTGAGGGTGACTTAGTTGAGGTGTACGAAATTATGAGGGGCCTAGATAGAGTAGACAGGAAGGACCTGTTTCCCCTAGTGGAGAGGTCAATTACCAGGGGGCACAGATTTAAGGTGATTGGTAGAAGGATTAGAGGGGACATGAGGGGAAACTCTTTCACCCAGAGGGTGGTGGGTGTCTGGAATTCACTGCCAGGAATGGTGGTGGAGGTAGAAACCCTCAATTCTTTTAAAAGGTACCTGGACATGCACCTGAAGTGCTGTAACCTGCAAGGCTACGGACAAAGTGCTGGAAGGTGGGAATAGATTGGGCGGCTAGTTTTTTCAGCTGGCAGTGCCATGATGGACTGAATGGCCTCCTTCTGTGCCGTAATTTATCTATGGTTCTAAACCCGTAATTACAATAGGAGATTTTGTGCGAGAAGCTTACCCAAATTAAACAATGGTCAAAAAGTTTGAATACGTGACCTGTAACGAGAAGGTACAGAAATCCATAAACATGAGGACTATCAGCGATTATATGTTATACAAACAAATGAAGGGAACATATGAAGGAATCAAAGGAATATCATTCCTATTCCGCAAAAGCAACAGCCAGTAATCCATCTGCAAGATCCAGATGAAGATGAATAAACCCAAACCGAATGGAATACTGTAACCCGTAGAAACAAAAACCAAGTCAGCAACCCAGACTTCCTACGAAAACTACTGATCATCCCAGACAGATTACAACTGGATCGGGGAAAGTTGTCAAACTTCCGATGAGACTGAATCTGTAAAGTCAGAGACTTGGGGGGAAGGCAGAGTAGTAGAGAAGTCATAAATGTTTGGAAAAATGTTGGATAAAGATCTGGGGGGAAATGCAAAGGGTTAATAGGGAAGACAATGAGAGAGACCCCTCCCACTGTGTGAGTGATGATATGACAGATACGTAAGGTAGGCTTGAGAAGAAGAATAAAAGCAAAATACTGCGGATGCTGGAAATCTGAAATAAAAACAAGAAATGCTGGAACCACTCAGCAGGTCTGGCAGCATCTGTGGAAAGAATGTATAGCAGCACGAAGGATGCTGGCTTATGGTGGCTTGCGGAGAGTGTAGCATCTGTAAATAATAGCGTTGTTAGTTAACCTTTACTGGAATCTAAGGCCGGAATTTTACGGCCCCCCCCAATGAGCAGGCTGGTGGCGTGGGCGGGAGGTGGGGAGGGGTACTGAGAAATTGAGTGGGAGGCAGGGGGAGGCTGTTCCCAATGCATTCCTGCCTTGGCTTCAATTTTACAAGGGGCAGCGGAGGCGATAGACAGCCCGCCCACCCTAGGCTAATCAAGGCCTTTAAGTGGCCAATTAGCTGCCACTTAAGGGCCACTTCCTGCTGCCACTGGTATTTCACCTGCGGCGGGCAGACAGCAAAGACCCCAAAAACACTGCCAAGTAAAACCTGGCGGCCTTCTTGATGGCTGGGGAGGGCCCTCCTGATCGGGCACCCTGTGCCCGACGATGGACCTCCCCCAAAGCCTCAACCACCCCAACGCACAACACTCGCTCCCTCCCAACAACATCCCCCCGTGTCTCGCTGGGGCCCAGCCGATTGTCCCCGGCGAGGCCCCAAAAACTTGCCATCTTTCGGGACCTGTCCTTCCTTTTCCTGTTGAAACTGAGTGCAGTCCCAGCAGTGGGCACCGCTCCTGGTGGTGCTGCTGGGACTAAGAGCTGCCAGCCTGCTGATTGGCCAGCAGCTCCATGAGGAGGGACTTCCTGTCTCAAGGAGGTGGAAGTCCACCCAAGGCCAATTAAGGGCCTGGGGAGTGAAAAATCGCGGCGTGGCTCCCAAGGCCCGGCGGAGGAGAGCTTGCCACCGACTTTTCAGCCGATAGGTGGAGCCTCCCGCCCGATGTTAAATTCCAGCCTAAGACTTTCTCGAGAATGCCCTGCAATGCTACTAATACAAACCCAACAACGCAACAGTGACAACACTTTAAAAAGCACCTCATTGGCTGTAAAGCACTTGAGATGTCCTAAGACTGCAAAAGGTGCTATCAGAAATACAAGTTGTTTCTAACCTGGTCCACGTGGCTGACTGAATATGCCTGAGCCCAAATGCCTTGGAGGGTACTGTGCACAACAGGCACCGTGCACAACACCTCATGCCAATCCCCGTGTGGCATCCAAAGGGTTAACAAAATCTACTGCCGCATTAACATATCGCCCTGCATTAACCAGCTGTCAGAAATCCCATCATCTGGCTTGCCTTCTCAGCCAAGGTCCCTCATTGCCTGTGCTGTGCCTGCTACCCCTGTAAAGCTTGTCCGTAATACATAGTGCATTCAAAAACTAATAAAATTTCATTGCTTTTAACATCCTCTGCTTTGAATTAGCTCCTGCCATTACTTCCACCCAAACGTGGTTATAAAATAATAGCCATTTACTGGGCTCCAAGTTGGCTGTCCAGTAATCCTGTTTCAGAGGCTGAAATCTCCTCGCCTTCCGCTTTTCTGTCATCCTCTGATCTGCTTATTAAATGATGTTGTTTTCCCAGCGCACAGCAGAACACGAGAAGGTGATCTTATATCTATATATATAAATATATATAAAGAAATGGCCTAATGGATTTTTGCAAAGCATGGAACCTGAGACAGGGCCTAATAAAAACAGACGCCCATGGGATGTGTTGAAAGGATGAGCTAAAAATATATAATTTAATAGAGTGCGCAGCTCTGCTCAGTGATAGATGCGGGGATTTATTTTTGTACACGTAAAATGTATTGACAAAAATTACAGTCCAGTTCTGGGGCTTCCTGAGTCAGCCATTTTGTTTTTCTGTTCACCTTAAAATGTTTTGAAAAATATCCTTTAAAAATTACAGCAATAAAGAACTTGAAAAGGTTCGGCGACTTTCAGAACCTCAGGATGTCCCAAAGCGCGTTACAGCTAATGACGACGCACCTTTTGAAGTGTAGTCACTGTTACAATGTAGGGAAACACAGCAGGGGGATTTGCTAGTGCTGTTGGGGAGGGTTTAAACTAGATGTCAACTGGATGGGAAACCGAGGGGTAGCTTGGATTGGAAGGAAGTAAAGCTGGTAACAGGAAGTAGAAAAGTAGCAAGCGAAATTAGAAGGCAGGCAAAACAAAGGCGAGCATCAACTAGACTTAGAATGCAGAATAATGTCAAAAAGACAAGGTTAAGGGGACTCTACCTGACTACATGCAGAATTCCAAACAAGGAAGATGACTTAAAGGCACAAATAGAAGTAAATGGATAGGCTCTAATTATCATTACAGAAATGTGGCTACAGGGTGACCAAGACTGGGAACTGAATATTCAAGGATAGTCGACATTTAGGAAGGACAGGCAAAAAGGAAAAGTAGGTGGTATTGCACTGATAATAAGAGATGGGATCAGTACATTGGTAAAGGAAGATCTCAGATTGGAAGAGCAAAATGTGGAATCTGTTTGGGTGGAGCTAAGAAACAGCAAGAGGCAGCAAGCATTGTTGTTTATAGGCCACCAAACAGTAGTGGTAGTGTGGGGCATGGTATTAATCAGGAGATTAGAGAAACATGCAGCATGGGTAATATAGTAATCATGGGTGACTTCAATCTGCATATAGACTGGGTAAACTTAATGAACACTAATGCTGGGGAGGACGAGTTTCTGCAGTGTGTTAAGGATGGTTTTCTAGAGCAATATGTTGAGGAATTGACTAGAGATCAGGCTATTTTAGCTCTAGTATTATGTATGAGAAAGGGTTAATTAATAATCTTGTTGTAAAAGAACCTTTGGAGATGTGTGACCATAATATGATAGGATTTTACAATATGTTTGAAAGTGAGATACTTCAAAATGAAGCCAGGTTGTTTATTCATTTATTTAGAGATACAGCACTGAAAGAGGCCCTTTGGCCCACCGAGTCTGTGCCGACCAACAACCACCCATTTATACTAATCCTACATTAACCCCATATTCTCTACCACATCCAAAGAACAAAGAACAGTACAGCACAGGAACAGGCCATTCGGCCCTCCAAGCCTGCGCCGATCTTGATGTCTGCCTAAACTAACACCTTCTGCACTTCCGGGGCCCATATCCCTCTATTCCCATCCTATTCATGTATTTGTAAAGATGCCTCTTAAACGTCGCTATCGTACCTGCTTCCAGCACCTCCCCTGGCAGCAAGTTCCATGCACTAACCACCCTCTGTGTAAAGAACTTGGCTTGCACATCCCCTCTAAACTTTGCCCCTCTCACCTTAAACCTATGTCCCCTAGTAACTGACTCTTCCACCCTGGGAAAAAGCTTCTGACTATCCACTCTGTCCATGCCGCTCACAATTTTGTAAACCTCTATCATGTCGCCCCTCACCTCCGTCGTTCCAGTAAAAACAATCCGAGTTTATCCAACCTGTCCTCATAGCTAATGCCCTCCAGACCAGGCAACATCCTGGTAAACCTCTTCTGTACCCTCTCCAAAGCCTCCACGTCCTTCTAGTAGTGTGGCGACCAGAATTGCACGCAATATTCTAAGTGTGGCCTAACTAAGGTTCTGTACAGCTGCAGCATGACTTGCCAATTTTTATACTCTATGCCCCGACCGATGAAGGCAAGCATGCCGTATGCCTTCATGACTACCTGATCCACCTGCATTGCCACTTTCAGTGACCTGTGGACCTATACGCCCAGATCTCTCTGCCTGTCAATACTCCTAAAAGGGTTCTGCCATTTACTGTATACTTCCCACCTGCATTAGACCTTCCAAAATGCATTACCTCACATTTGTCCGGATTAAACTCCATCTGCCATTTCTCCGCCCAAGTCTCCAACCGATCTATATTCTGCTGTATCCTCTGACAATCCTCGTCACTATCCGCAACTCCACCAACCTTTTCATCGTCCGCAAACTTACTAATCAGACCAGCTACATTTTCCTCCAAATCATTTATATATACTACAAACAGCAAAGGTCCCAGCACTGATCCCTGCAGAACACCATCCAATTTGAATAAAGGAAATTATGAAGGTGTGAGGGACAAATTGGCTGAGGTGGATTGGGAAAATACATTAAAAGGTATGACAGTACATAGGCAATGGATAGTCTTTAAAGAAATATTACATAGTTTACAGCAACTATACATTCCTTCAAGGCACAAAAACCCAAAATGAAAAGGCAGTCAACCGTGGCTAACAAAGGAAGTTATGGATTGTATAAGATGAAAAGATATGGCTGATAAAGTTGACACAAATTGCAGTAACCCTGATGATTGGGAGGATTTTAGAATACAACAAATGAGGACCAAGAAACTGATAATAATGCTCTGATTGAGCATAGTCAACATGGATTTATGAATGGGAAATCATGTTTGACGAACCCATTGGAGTTTTTTGAGGATGTTACTAACAGAATTGATAAAGGGGAGTTGGTGGACATGGTATACTTGGATTTTCAGAAGGCTTTTAATAAAGACCCCACAGGAGGTTGGTTAGCAAAATTAAGGCACATGGATAGGAGGTAATATACTGGCATGGATGAAGGATTGGTTAACCGGCAGAAAACAGAGAGTAGGAATAAACGGGTCATTCTCGCATTGGCGGGCTGTGACTAGTGGGGTACTGCAAGGATCAGTACTTGGGCCCCAGTTGTTCACAATATATATCAATGATTTGGATGTGGGGACCAAATATAATATTTCCAAGTTTGCGGACGACACAAAACTAGGTGGGAATGTGTGTTGTGAGGAAGATGCAAAGTGGCTTCAAGGGGATTTGGACAGACTTAGTGAGTGGGAAGAACATGGCAGATAATATGGAAAAATAAGAGGTTATCCACTTTGGTAGGAGGAATAGATGTGCAGAGTATTTCTTAAATGGTATGAGATTAGAAAGTGTAGATGTACAAAGGGACCTGGGTGTCCTCATCAATAAGTCACTGAAAGCTAACATGCAGGTGCAGCAAGCAATTAGGAAGATTAATGGTATGTTAGCCTTTATCGCAAGAGGATTTGAGTACAGGAGCAGCGAAGTCTTGCTTCAATTGTATAGAACATTAGTTAGACCGCACCTGAAGTACTGTGTACGGTTTTGGTCCCCTTATCTTCGGAAGGACATTATTTCTATGGAGGGAGCACAATGAAGGTTCACCAGACTTGTTCCCAGGCCGGCGGGACTGTCTTATGAAGAAAGATTGGGAGAGATTGGTATTCTCTAAAGTTTTAAAGAATGAGTGGTGATCTCATTGAAACCTACAAAATACTTAAAGGGATAGACAGGGTAGATGCAGCTAAGATGTTTCCCCTGGTTGGGGAGTCTAGAACCAGGGGACACAATTTCAAAATAAGCGGGAAGCCACTTAGGACAGAGATGAGGAGAAATTTCTTTACTCAGAGGGTTGTGAATCTTTGGAATTCCCCAGAGGTCTGTGGAAGTTCAGTCATTGAGTATGTTTAAAGTAGAGATTGACAGATTTCTAAATACCAATGACATTAGGGGATATGGGGATAGTGTGGGAAAAAGGCATTGAAGTGGATGATCAGCCATGATTGTACTGAATGGCAGAGCAGGCTCGATGGGCTGAAAGGCCTACTCCTACTCCTATGTTCCTATGTAAGCCATGGCTGATGCAACTCCCACATATGTTAGGAATTGGGGGATGTGTCACTTTTATGGCATGGAGCCAAATCAAATGGAGCCAAACTGCCCCTGTGGTGCTGCAGTACTATTTCTGGTCTATTCTCCCATCTACTGAGGCTCTATGCCAGTTGCATCACCTCACAAGATTCCCCATGGAATGTGCTGCCCTGGGAGAGCTGTGCACTTTTCAGAAACTGGGTAGCAGGAAGTGAGGGTGCAGGCGCGAGACTGGGGGTGCTATTCAGTGATTTTCAGCCCTTTTTCTGGCTCCTTGTGGGACAGCCTTGGCTTTGGGAATTGGCACTTAGTTTTCTAAATGAAGCACAAACTCAAAGACGGCCATGATAGAGGCTGCATAGATGGAAGTCCTTTCTTGTTTAAAGGGCTAAATCAAAAAGAAAAAAGAAATTTGCATTTATATTGCACCTTTCACAACCACAGGAAGTCACAAAGTGCTTGATAGCCAATGAAAGTACTTCTGAAGTGTTGTCACTGTTGCAATATTGCTTATTCCTGTGGTGCGTGAACTATTGTAAGATTCACAGGACTGCAAGTAATATCAGAAGAATATGTGGGTTTTTATTGTAACCTTCACTGGAACAGCTATACACAAAGCTACTACAGGAAGACACCAACTCATATCTTACTCTGTCGGGCTACACCCACAACTCTCTGATCATGTGTGACATGAAATCATTTCCTTTGCTGACTCTTCACCTAAAGTGATCCCACAACACAATGTAGGAAACACAGCAGCCAATTTGCACACAGCAAGCTCTCACAAACAGCAATGTGAAGATGACCAGACAATCTGTTCTTGTAGTGTTGATTGAGAGATAAATATTGGCCTGGATACTGGAGAGAGCACCCCTGCTCTTCTTTGAAGCAGTAGCATGGGATCTTCTACATCTACCTGAAAAGTGCAGCACTCCCTCATCACTGTACTGGAGTGTCAGCCTCGATTTTTGTGCTCAAGTCTCTGGAGTGGGACCCACAACCTTCTGACTCGAGGCAAGAATGCTACCACGGTTGAGTCACGGTTGAAACTGCTTAATAGGCTAAAAGGCTCCTAAACTTGACTTCAAGGTGTTCATCACCCAAACCTTTACAGTTAATCCAGGATGAGCTTTCAGTCAGTGTTTAGTCAAACGAATGATGCAAAATCATTGCCACCCTTGCACCTTGCTAGTTTTTGCTCCTGAAGGCACTGATTCCTTGATGAGGTACACCTTTCAGCCTCAGGATGTGAGCATCGTCAGCAAGGCCATCATTTATTGCCCATCCCTTCTCAGCATTTTGGTTCCGATCGAGTGTAAGTTCCGAGAGGCGAGTCCTTCGTTTTTCTTTTGTTTTTGGGTGGATCTCAATGCTGGCTTTTGGCTAATGCCCTAACGATGTTTGAGCTCTCCTGTGATTGGTGGAACTTCATGCTGGCTCATGCCTAACACCAATACAGTGAAGACTCGACATTTTTAGTTCTGACAACACCCAAGCTCCAAGCCAAGGGGTGCGTAAAACTGTTAGGGCGACAGTCAAGAAGAAGGAAGAAGGCACGCCAGTGGCCTGCACCTTCTTTGTGAAGAGGATCCTACTCGACTGCTGTGGATCGCAAGCCACGAAATCTTCTGCGAGCAAGACTTCCCCAGCACCGTGTATTTTGACTTCACCTTTAAAGATGTCACAGGATGCCTGAAACTTCTGTTAGGCATTCAAAGAGAGAGGAAATAAGGTGTTGCTATCCATCTTCACTGTGGAGCTGCTGTTATCCCTGTCATTGCAACAGAACTGCATGGTCCACCATATCCCCATCGTGGATGTGCTCACATTCCTCACCAGGTACATCGAGGTGGCTGGAAGCAGCAGTGAGGTCAAGGACCCTTTTGGGATTTGGACCAGCGAGTAGCAGGTCAAGGTGACTTTGAAGGTGGATGCCAAGGGAGCCATCCTCTACCCTCCCTCCAGCTTCGCCATCAGAGGAAGTCGAGGCTACTTGGTATACACGGGGCAGCCCAGAGTTTGTCGAACCTGCGGCAAATCTGGGCATGTGGCGGTTAACTGCAAAATAGTTGTCTGCAAGAACTGCAAGCAGGAAGGCCACCAGGCAAAGGTCTGTAAACAGTCAGAGTAAGTGCTGCAACCTGTGGGTCAGGCCACCTCTACAAGACTGGTTCAAATGCTGCCTCAGTTACGCACAGGCGGTAAGAATCAAGGAGGGGCATGAGGAAGGAACAGTGAACATGGCTGCTGCAAAGCAACCCTCCCCCCTTCAAGAATCCTAGTGATAAAAACACGAGAGAGAAGGACATGCAGAGGGGCAAGGAGAAGGGAAAAGGTGCTGCAGCAAACTGCCAAATGCCCAACACTTTGCCCTGAGCTTCCTCTTTAACAGAAGAGGAATCATCAGCAGGACAGAGCCAAGTGGTTAAGAGGAAAACCACAAAGAAGACCCAAAAAAGGGAACCACCCAAACTAGCGGCAAGAAGCAGATCATGTCCCAAACAGACTACAGCAGCTATTCCTCATTGGATGAGGAAGAGCAAGAAAGACACCAGCAAAAGAAGTGGCAAAAAGCAAAGGAGGTAAAGAAAAAGAGTCCACATACCCCCGCTCCAAGACACTGGAAGCAGAGAAGGGCGCAGCGCACCCCAGCTACAGGGCACTGTGTGCAGTGAGGTGCCCAGCACATCCCAGCTACAGGGCACAGAGTGCAGTGAGATGCCCAGCACATCCCAGCTACAGGGCATTGTGTGCAGTGAGATGCCCAGCACATCCCAGCTACAGGGCACAGAGTGCAGTGAGATGCCCAGCACATCCCAGCTACAGGGCACAGAGTGCAGTGAGGTGCCCAGCACACCCCAGCTACAGAGCACTGAGTGCAGTGAGATGCCCAGCACATCCCAGCTACAGGGCACAGAGTGCAGTGAGATGCCCAGCACATCCCAGCTACAGGGCATTGTGTGCAGTGAGGTGCCCAGCACACCCCAGCTACAGAGCACAGAGTGCAGTGAGATGCCCAGCACATCCCAGCTACAGGGCACAGAGTGCAGTGAGATGCCCAGCACATCCCAGCTACAGGGCACAGAGTGCAGTGAGGTGCCCAGCACACCCCAGCTACAGAGCACTGAGTGCAGTGAGATGCCCAGCACATCCCAGCTACAGGGCACAGAGTGCAGTGAGATGCCCAGCACATCCCAGCTACAGGGCACTGAGTGCAGTGAGATGCCCAGCACATCCCAGCTACAGAGCACTGAGTGCAATGAGATGCCCAGCACATCCCAGCTACAGGGCACAGAGTGCAGTGAGATGCCCAGCACATCCCAGCTACAGGGCACTGAGTGCAGTGAGATGCCCAGCACATCCCAGCTACAGGGCACAGAGTGCAGTGAGATGCCCAGCACATCCCAGCTACAGGGCACTGAGTGCAGTGAGATGCCCAGCACATCCCAGCTACAGGGCATTGTGTGCAGTGAGATGCCCAGCACATCCCAGCTACAGGGCACAGAGTGCAGTGAGATGCCCAGCACATCCCAGCTACAGGGCATTGTGTGCAGTGAGATGCCCAGCACATCCCAGCTACAGGGCACAGAGTGCAGTGAGATGCCCAGTGCACCCCAGCTACAGGGCACTGAGTGCAGTGAGATGCCCAGCGCACCCCAGCTACAGGGCACAGAGTGCAGTGAGATGCCCAGCACATCCCAGCTACAGGGCATTGTGTGCAGTGAGATGCCCAGCACATCCCAGCTACAGGGCACTGAGTGCAGTGAGATGCCCAGCACATCCCAGCTACAGGGCACTGAGTGCAGTGAGGTGCCCAGCGCACCCCAGCTACAGGGCACTGAGTGCAGTGAGATGCCCAGCGCACCCCAGCTACAGGGCACTGAGTGCAGTGAGGTGCCCAGCGCACCCCAGCTACAGGGCACTGAGTGCAGTGAGATGCCCAGCGAACCCCAGCTACAGGGCACTGAGTGCAGTGAGATGCCCAGCACATCCCAGCTACAGGGCATTGTGTGCAGTGAGATGCCCAGCACATCCCAGCTACAGGGCACAGAGTGCAGTGAGGTGTCCAGTGCACCCCAGCTACAGGGCATTGTGTGCAGTGAGATGCCCAGCACATCCCAGCTACAGGGCACTGAGTGCAGTGAGATGCCCAGCACATCCCAGCTACAGGGCATTGTGTGCAGTGAGATGCCCAGCACATCCCAGCTACAGGGCACTGAGTGCAGTGAGATGCCCAGCACATCCCAGCTACAGGGCACAGAGTGCAGTGAGGTGCCCAGCGCACCCCAGCTACAGGGCATTGTGTGCAGTGAGATGCCCAGCACATCCCAGCTACAGGGCACTGAGTGCAGTGAGATGCCCAGCACATCCCAGCTACAGGGCATTGTGTGCAGTGAGATGCCCAGCACATCCCAGCTACAGGGCACTGAGTGCAGTGAGATGCCCAGCACATCCCAGCTACAGGGCATTGTGTGCAGTGAGATGCCCAGCACATCCCAGCTACAGGGCACTGAGTGCAGTGAGGTGTCCAGTGCACCCCAGCTCCGGGAAGCCAGGAGCAGCAACATCCTCTATGAGGAACAGAGAAGAAGGACAACACCAACGGAGGACAGTCCAACCCTCTCTGCTTACCTGATCTACGAGCGATGTCACCCTGGTGGAACAACTCTCCCATGGGTGACCAGGACAGTTATATCAGCTTGGCGGTAGTGCAACAATTTGCAAACTTTATGGATATGCAGGAACATGGCCGAGAGCTGAGACTAGCATAGACACTAGGACTGGTGAACTATGCATAGTTTATATGGGTTTTAAAATTGCTCTATAATGTGCATAGTGTTACAGCCACTTGATGAGGGGTTTGAGTGGTTCCCACTGTTCAACTCCCACCTGATCACTGCAAGTGTTTTCTGTTATTAGGGTTTAACCCTTTGTGTTTTATCTGTCAAATAAGTAGATAGTGACAGGTTTTCTTGTAGGTTTAAGACAGAAGATTAATTATTTATTGAGCAATCCGCCTTATCCCGAAATTGTTGCAACTGCACCCAGTCACTCACACACACACAATAAGAGACAGATAGAGAAGAAAATGGGTAAGTGGTTTTCAGGTGAGATGGGGTTTCGGGGTTCACGGTAAACCTGTTGAATTCTCTTGGAAGTCAAGTTCTCATTAGTTGCAGGCCTGAGGTGTTTGTAGATTTCTCGCTTTGTTGAAAGTTCAGTTTGAAGACAGAAGATCACTTTCAATTCATTGCTGCATAAGTTCAGAATCTAGAATTCACAGCCTTCCTTCTAGCTTGCTGGATTTTTTCCCAGCTCTTAGCTGGACAAGTTTTGGGTGATGCTTCTTTCTTGGGTGTCTCTCTCCAGAGAGCTATTTTTAAGGTCAAAATGATCTTACATCTTGCCTCTGTTGAGAGATGTAGCTCGCTCACCCAGTGGTGACCCACAATGGCCCTGGATGTGGCTACTTCACACATTCTTTGTTTCATAAGAACCCATTCAAGTCGGCTATGTTTCAGGATGGGTGTAATTGACACCTATCAACCTGGTTAGGCATCCTTTGTTCTAAACAGACAGTGTGGCAATGTTCAAATACACATGCGGACCTCTTTTGCAGAATTGTCCATTTTTTAAAAGGTAAAGTCAATTTTTTTTAAACTCTTCAGGTTGAGCTTGTATTTTTTCATCGTCACACTTCTCGTAAGCAAAACAATAATGTTTCGACCTTGGGGTAACTCATCAAGGTCAAAGCGGACCTTCTGTTTCTGCAGGAGTGCGGAATAGCGCACCTCAGCACCTACTGGCGCTAGTCGCGACGAGAGTAGTAAATAAGATTGGTGAGTTACAGGCACAGGTTGCTATGTGGGAATACGATGTTTTGGCTATAACAGACTTGGCTCAAAGAAGGGCAGGACTGGATGTTAAATATTCCTGGATACAAGGTGTTCAGGAAAGATAAGAAAGGGAAAAAAGCAGGAGGGATGGCAGTATTGATTAAGGAGAGCATTGCAGTGCTGGTGAGAAAGGATGTCCCAGAGGGGTCGAGGGCAGAATCTATTTGGCTAGAACTAAGGGACAAAAAGTTACATTGCTTGGTGTTGTCTATCAGCCACCAACTAGTGGGAAGGATGGAGAGGAACAAACTTGCGAGGAAATTATGGAGAGTTGCAAAAACTGTAGGGTGCCAAGGAAGAAGATGCAACACAGGCAATGGTGAAAGAGCAGTAATTCAGACACTAGAAGATTCTAAAATTGATAAGGAGGAGGTATTGGATAGGCTGTCTGTACGTAAAGTTGATAAGGCACTAGGACTGGATGAGATGCATCCGAGGATACTAAGGGAAGTGAGAGTGAAAATTGTGAAGGCACTGACCATCATTTTCCAGTCTTCCTTAGACTCAGGCATGGTGCCAGAGAACTTGAGAATTGCAAATGGCACACACTTGTTCAAAAAGGGTGTAAAGATAAGCCCAGCAACTATAGGCCAATCAGTTTAACTTCGGTGGTGGGGAAACCTCTGGAAAGAATAATTCGGGACAAAATTAATAGTCACATGGACAAATATGGATTAATTTTTAAAAAGCCTGCATGGATTTCATAAGGGAAATCCATGTTTAACTAATTTGCTGGAGTTTTTGAAGAGGTAACAGGTTGATGAGGGTAATGCTGTTGATATGGTGTACATGGACTTCCAAAAGGCATTTGATACAGTGGCGCACAACAGACTTGTGAGCAAAGTTATAGCTCATGGAATAAAAGGGACGGTAGCAACATGGATACGAAATTGGCTAAGTGACAAGAAATAAAGAGTATAATGAATGTTTTTCGGGCTGGAGGAAGATTTGTAATGGAATTCCCCAGGGGTCATTGTTGGGACCCTTGCTTTCCAGGTATACATAAATGACATAGACCTTGGTGTACAGGACACAATTTCAAAGTTTGCGCATAATATGAAACTTTGGAAGCCTTGTGGACTGTAAGAAGGATAATGTAGAACTTTAAAATGACATAGACAAGCTGGGTGGACAGAAGTACAATGCAGAGAAATTCATTTTGGTAGGAAGAATATGGAGGGACAATATAAAATAAAGGGCAGAATTCTAAAGGGGGTGCAGGAGCAGAGGGACCTGGGTATATATGTGGATAAGTCATTCAAGGTGGCAAGACAGGTTGAGAGAGCGGATAATAAAGGATACAGTGTCCTGGGCTTTATTAATAGGGGCATAGAGTACAAGAGCAAGGAAGTTATGTTTAAGACATAAGATGTGTACCATCTACAAGATGCACTGCAGCAACTCGCCAAGTCTCCTTTGAGCACCTTCCAAACTCGCGACCTCTATCACCTAAAAGGACAAGGGCAGCAGATACATGAGAACACCACCACCTGCAAGTTCCCCTCCAAGCCTCACACCAACCTAACTTGGAACGAGATCACAATTTCCTTCGCTGTCGCTGGGTCAACATTCTGGAATTCCCTCCGAACAGCACTGTTGGTGCAGCTACTCCCCAAGGGCTGCAGTGGTTCAGGAAGGCAGCCCAGCACCACCTTCTCAAGGGCAATTAGGGATGGGCAATAAATGCTGGCCTGGCCAGCGACACCCACATCCCGTGAATGGATATAAAAAAGACATTAGTTCAGCCTCAGCTGCAGCATTGCATCCAGTTCTGGGCGCCGCACTTTAGGAAGGATGTGCAGACTTTGGAGAGAGTACAGAAAATATTCATGAGAATGGTTCCAGAGATGAGAAATTTCAGTTATGAAGATAAATTGGAGACTTTAGGAATGTTTTCTTTGGAGGAGAAAGCTGAGAGGAGATTTGATAGAGATATTCAAAATCATGAGGGGTCTGGACAGAGTAGATAGAGAGAAACGGTTCCCACTCGTGAAAGGATCGAGAACGGCACAGTGGTGCAGTGGTTAGCACCGCAGCCTCAAAGCTCCACGGACCCCGGCTCGATTCTGGGTACTGCCTGTGCGGAGTTTGCAAGTTTTCCCTGTGACTGCATTGGTTTTCGCTGGGTGCTCCGGTTTCCTCCCACAGCCCAAGACTTGCAGGTGGTATGTAAATTGGCCGTTGTAAATTGCGGATTACTGTAGGGTTAGTATAAATGGGTGGTTGTTGGTCGGCACAGACTTGGTGGGCCAAAGGGCCTGTTTCAGTGCTGTATCTCTAAATAAAATAAAATAAACGAGAGGGCACAGATTTAAAGCAATCGGTAAAAGAGGCAAAAGCGATGTGAGAAAAAACATTTTCACGCAGCAAGTGGTTAAGGTCTGGAATGCGTTGCCTGAAAGTGTGGTGGAGGCAGGTTCAACTGAAGCATTCAAAAGGGAATTAGACTGTTATATGAAAAGGAAGAATGTGCAGGGTTACGGAGAGAAGGCAGGGGAATGGAACTAAGTGAATTACTCATTTGAGAGCCGGTGCAGACATAATGGGCTGAATGGCCTCCTTCTGCACTGTATAATTCCTGTGATTCTGTGTGGTCATCGACCTGGTTAGGGGGAAATGATTTCCGTTCCTCCAGTCTGGATATTCTGCTGCATGGAAGCAACTTCACCATCTCCAATGTTAAGGAGGTGGAGGGTGGCTGCCTCCTTGTAGCAGACATATTGTACAGAAACGCTCAGCTCCGGTTAATCAATGTGTAAGTCCCGGCTCTAAAGGGAAAGCAGCTGACTGTCCTCCAGCAGTTCCCACTGCTGCTGGTGATGACCAGGCTGGTCATTTTTGGTGGTGACCTTAAATACATCATTGATGTGGCTGGGCGATCTGGCAGGCCCAACAGCTTACTAGACACTACGTCAAGATTCCTGATGGGAACTGGAAAAGACACTGAGCTGCACAATGTCCTGCAGATGGAGTGCCGCGTCGAGGCCAGAGGGGTATGTCCATTCCTGGATAGACTGTGTGTGTTCCGAGCATTCATGGTCAAATCCACTGACGTCAAGCCGATGTTCTTCTCTGACCACTGCCTCCTACTGGTTGACTGTCACCGACAGGAAGACCAGAGCGTTGGCTTAGGGACATGGAAGCTGAAATGAAACTCTTGACCCCAAAAAACATTGAGGAACTCATAAAGGGTTACAAAGGTTGGAGAACCATGAAACCCCTCTTTGAGTCCCCGATGTACTGGTGGGAAGCGATCAAGAGGTTCTTCATCCTCAAAGGTGATCAGAAGGCGAGAGAGAGAGACAGAGAGAAATATCCCAACTCCAGAAAATCGTGCAGAATCTGCTCCTGCTGCAGCTGTAGGGGGTCGAGGTCAAGCAGGATCTCCAAGTGGCGAAGAACCAACAGGCCTTGCTCTTTGCCGTGGAGGCCTCAAAGATCATCTTCCAGTACAGCGTCCGCTCTGTGGATGGTCTTCTTTCAAGAGATACACACACAGAGCTCTGTGATCAGCTGCCTGAAGGAAGAAGACAGCTCAGTAACATCATTGCAGCCTGATACACTAAAGATCAGCAAATCCTTTTATGCCAGGCTGTACGACATGAAACCCACAGACAGCATGGCATCCCTGTCCTTCCCGCTCTCTATCACAGAGGATTTAGACGACAGAAGGCGGGAGAGTCTGGACAAACTGCTAACTCTGGATGAGCTGACAAAGTTCGTTAGTTCGTTCGAGACGAGTAAAACCCCCAGAAACGAGGGGTTACCGGTCAAGTTATATTCAACTCTGTGGGACTGGATTGGCCCAGACGTGCTGAAAGTGTAAGAGAGAATGCTTCTGGCCAGCAGCATGTCAGAATCCATGAGGAAAGGCATTATCACCCTCTTCTACAAGCAGAAGGTGAGGGAGGAAATCAGAAATTGGCGGCCCATCTCACTGCTTAATGCGGACTACAAAATTCTGTCTAAGGTCATCACCAACTGGATCAAGTCGGCTCTGGAGTTGGTGATTCACTTCAATCAGGTCTGCACTGCAACCAGCAGGAAGATCTCTGATATCCTTATGCTATTTAGGGATATGGGACAGGGGGTGTCTCATAAGCTTGGACCAGGAGAAGACTTTTGATAGAATATTGCACACCTACATGATGGGTGTACTCTGCAAAATGTGGTATGGGGATGAAATCCACAATTAGATCCAACTGCTCTTACACGAACATCAGTAGCGCAGTCTCAATTAATGGGTGGGAATCGGAAAGCTTTCAGATCAAATCTGGAATCAGGCAGGGCTGTCCTCTCTCCCCTGTCTTGTTCGTGTGCTGTATTGAACCGTTTCCCGAGTCCATCAGGAAGGATGCAGGCGTAGGAGGGGTGATGATCACAGGCAGCGGAGGCACTCAGTTCAAAGCTTCTCTGTATATGGACAACATCACCACAATCTGCTCGAATCTGCTGTCAGTTCACAGACTGATGAGCATCTGTGACAAGTTTGAACTGGCCTCGGGAGCCAAAGTAACTAGAGACAAGAGCGAGGTCATGCTCTTGGGGAACTGGGCTGACCGATCCTTTTTCCTCTTCATCGTCAGGTCAGACTACCTGAAGGTGCTGGGGATATGGTTCAGAGGGGCCGGGGCGTGCGCCAAAAAACTGGATGGAGCGTGCAGCCATGGTGAAACAGAAACTGGTCATATGGGAGCAATACTCCCTCTCCATTGCAGGTAAGAGCCTGGTCATTAGGTGCGAGGCTCTCAGTGTTGCTGTACGTGGCACAAGTCTGGTCCATACCCCACCCCTGTGCCACGGCTGTCATCTGAGCCATCAACCACTTTACGTGGAGATCAAAAATGAACAATGACCACAGGAGATCATTTACAAACCTCTAGATAAAGAGGGGAAAAACCGTACCCAACGTTGTCCTCATCCTGATGGCCACCTTTGTAGGCGGCTGCATCAAGCTGTGCATAGACCCTCGGTACACAAACACCAAGTGCCAAGACATGCTGAGGTTCTATCTGTCCCCGATGTTGTGAAGGATGGGTCTGGCCACATTGTTGTGGAACGTTTCATTCAGTTGCACCGTGCCGTACCACCTGCCAGTAGGGAAAGGTAGATGGTGGATCCTGTCTGATGATTCCTTGAGCACACTGTCAATGTCATGTGGCAGAATGTCTCATTGCCAGAACTTTCAAACAAACACCAAGACACAGCTAGACTAGTGGTGAGAAGGGGCCTCCCCGTCAGATCTTTCAGGCACACCTGGAGTCTCACCACCTCCACACACTGTCTTCACATCTGCTGCAGTGCGGACGGGACTGTCGCCCACCTCCTTCCGGAATGTGTCTTTGCAAAGCAGGTCTGGAAAGAGTTGCAGTGGTTTTTTGTTGAGGTTCATCCCGAGCAGCTCCATAACACAGGATTATGTGCTCTACAGGCTGTTCCCAGGGACGCACACCGAGATAAACATCAACTGCTGTTAGAGGACCATCAACTTGGTGAAAGTCGCTCTTTGGTCTGCCCGAAACTTGCTGGTCTTCCAGTGCAAGGAGTTGTCCACGACCGGGTGTTGCAGACTGGAACAGTCCAAGGTCCAAGACCAGGTGCTGAGGGACGCACTAAATCTTGGGGCAGCCGCCGCAATAGCCAGTAATATAAAAAGGAAGAGAGTAGCTAAAGTAAATGTTGGTCCCTTAGAAGCAGAGACAGGAGAAATTATCATTGGGAATGAGGAAATGGCAGAGGCATTGAACAAATATTTTGGGCTGGAATTTAAGAGCTCACTGCAGACCTCATCAGGGAGCTCAAAAATGGCATGCAGTGGCTCATTTAAATAACCTGGGTGGTCCACCCATCGCCCCCCAAATCTCGTGGAGGGGGCGAGCTGTCCGTCCCTGACAATGGCGTGAGCTGCCTGTGCGCAGGCGCTGGCGCCATTTTTAAAGGGCAGTCAGCCCTGCCGACACATTTAAATTTTTACAAAAATACACAATAAATTTCCATCACCCCTTTCCCATCCCCAATAACATTTACATGAATTATTTGCACTTCCCCCGCAAAACATTTACCTTTTAAATGTGACCTGCCCCCACCAGACTGCACGCAGTCTAGAGTTCACCCTTTCCCACCATCCTCTACACCCATTACATTTAGTTGATCCCAGTCCAACCGCCCCGCCCCCCACAAACTCTACCTCTCCTCCCCAAAGGTGTCACGCCATCATTCCCCAGACAGGGAATTGAAGGTGCAGGAATACCGGCCACCGCACTGAAGGGGCCCGGAAGATTAGAGGTAAGTGTAAATTTATTCATCTTATTAAATTAAATAGTTAAATTCAGGTCCTGTGCTCAGCGGTGGGCAAGCTGCTGACAATGAGCCTTGCCACCGCCACCGCCACGAGGATGGGTCTGGGCCCTCCTGGCGCCAAAGTCCGTGGCAGGCCTCTTCCAGACCCATCTTCAGCAACCACCACCCCCCCCCCCCCGCCCCTCCACAGCCCGCCACACATCACGATGCCAGGGGGATAAAAAGATCCAGCCCTTTGTGTCTGTCTTCACAGTGGAAGACACAAGTTTCATATCAGAAATAGATGGTAACCTAGAGGCTAAAAAGACTGAGGAAATTAAGGAAATTAATATCAGCAGAGAAAAAGTACTGGAGAAACTCACAAGACTAAATCTAACAAATCTCTGGAATCTAATGACCTCCACCCTAACGTTCTAAAAGAGATAGCTGCAGAGATATCTGGATGCGCTAGCTATGATTTTCCAAAATTCCTTAGATTCAGGAACAGTCCCATCAGATTAGAAGTCGGCAAATGCTACACTGCTTTTAAAGAAAAGAGGGAGAGAGAAAACAGGGAACTACAGGCCAGTTAGCCTAACATCAGTCATTGGGAAAATGCTGGAATGTATTATTAAGGAATTCTTAACAATGCACTTAGAAAAGCACAGTATGTTTAAGGATCTGCGGTACACCACTAGTAACTAAACTCCAGGATGAACATTTGCCATCAACCACCACCCTCTGTCTTCTTTCAGCTAGCCAATTTCTGATCCAAAGCTCTAAATCACCTTCAACCCCATACTTGCGTATTTTCTGCAATAGCCTACCGTGGGGAACCTTATCAAACGCCTTACTGAAATCCATATACACCACATCCACTGCTTTACCCTCATCCACCTGTTTGGTCACCTTCTCGAAAAACTCAATAAGGTTTGTGAGGCACGACCCACCCTTCACAAAACCGTGCTGACTATCGCAAATGAACTTATTCTTTTCAAGATGATTATAAATCCTATCTCTTATAACCTTTTCCAACATTTTACCCACAACCGAAGTAAGGCTCACAGGTCTATAATTACCAGGGCTGTCTCTACTCCCCTTCTTGAACAAGGGGACAACATTTGCTATCCTCCAGTCTTCCGGCACTATTCCTGTCGACAATGACGACATAAAGATCAAGGACAAAGGCTCTGCAATCTCCTCCCTAGCTTCCCAAAGAATCCTAGGATAAATCCCATCTGGCCCAGGGGACTTATCTATTTTCACACTTTCCAAAATTGATAACACCTCCTCCTTGTGAACCTCAATCCCATCTAGCCTAGTAGCCTGAATCACAGTATTCTCCTCGACAACATTTTCTTTCTCTACTGTAAATACTGACGCAAAATGTTTATTTAACGCTTCCCCTACCTCCTCTGATTCCACACACAACTTCCCACTACTATCCTTGATTGGCCCTAATCTAACTCTAGTCATTCTTTTATTCCTGATATACCTATCGAAAGCCTTAGGGTTTTCCCTGATCCTATCCGCCAATGACTTCTCGTGTCCTCTCCTTGCTCTTCTTAGCTCTCCCTTTAGATCCTTCCTGGCTAGCTTGTAACTCTCAAGTGCCCTAACTGAGCCTTCACGTCTCATCCTAACATAAGCCTTCTTCTTCCTCTTGACAAGCGCTTCAACTTCTTTAGTAAACCACGGCTCCCTCGCTCGACAACTTCCTCCCTGCCTCACAGGTACATACTTATCAAGGACACGCAGTAGCTGCTCCTTGAATAAGCTCCACATTTCGATTGTTCCCATCCCCTGCAGTTTCCTTCCCCATCCTACGCATCCTAAATCTTGCCTAATCGCATCATAATTTCCTTTCCCCCAGCTATAATTTTTGCCCTGCGGTATATACCTGTCCCTGCCCATCGCTAAGGTAAACCTAACCGAATTGTGATCACTATCACCAAAGTGCTCACCTACATCTAAATCTAACACCTGGCCGGTTTCTAAGTTTGATGATGATACAAAGGTAGGTGGAAAGGTAAACTGTGGGGAGGACACAGAGAGGCTGTAAAGAGATATAGACAGGTTAAGTGAGTGGGCAACAAGATGGCAGATAGAGTATAATGTAGGGAAGTGTGAAGTTATTCACTTTGAATAGAATAGAAAAGAATGTTTTTTAAAAGGTGTGTAACTTGTAAGTATTGATGTTCAAAGAGAATTGTGTGCTTGTACAAGGAATGCAGAAAGTTAGCATACAGGTTCAGCAAGCAATTAGTAAGGCAAATGGCATATTGGCCTTTATCGCAAGGGGATTGGACAGGGTTTTGGTGAGACCAGATCTGGAACACTGTGTGCAGTTTTGGTCTCCACATTTAAGAAAGAATATACTTGCATTGGAGACGGTACAGCGAAGGCTCACTGAATTGGTACCTGGAAAAAGGGGGTTATCCTATGTTGAGAGGCTGAATAGATTGGGCCTATACTCTCTGGAATTTTGAAGAACGAGAGTCGATCTCATTGAAACATACAAGATTCTGAAGGGATAAAAGCAAAATACTGCGGATGCTGGAAATCTGAAATAAAAACAAGAAATGCTGGAATCACTCAGCAGGTCTGGCAGCATCTGTGGAAAGAGAAGCAGAGTTAACGTTTTGGGTCAGTGACCCTTCTTCGGAACTGACAAATATTAGAAAAGTCATAGGTTATAAGCAAGTGAGGTGGGGGTGGGGCAAGAGATAACAAAGGAGGTCTAGATTGGACCAGGCCACATAGCTGACCAAAAGGTCACGGAGCATAGGCAAACAATATGATAATGGTGTGTTGAAAGACAAAGCATTAGTACAGATTAGGTGTAAATACACTGAAGGCACACCGATTAGGCACATTACAGCCTGCCGGACTGAACATTGAGTTCAATAATTTCAGAGCATGACAGCCCCCCATTTTACTTTCATTTTTAGTTATTTTTTCTTCCTTTTTTTAACATTCTTTTTTACATTTTTTACAATTTTTTTTTTTGCATTTATTTAATTTCATCTTTGTTCAGTTTGCTTGCCCACTGTTTTTTTTCAGGTTTGCACTTGCTGCTGTTCAATATTCAGTGTATTTATACCTAATCTGTACTAATGCTTTGTCTTTCAACACACCATTAACATATTGTTTGCCTTTGCTCCGTGATCTTTTGGTCAGCTATGTGGCCTGGTCCAATCTAGACCTCCTTTGTTATCTCTTGCCCCACCCCCACCTCACTTGCTTATAACCTGTGACTTTTCTAATATTTGTCAGTTCCGATGAAGGGTCACTGACCCGAAATGTTAACTCTGCTTCTCTTTCCACAGATGCTGCCAGACCTGCTGAGTGGTTCCAGCATTTCTTGTTTTTATTTAAGATTCTGAAGGGGCTGGACATAGGAGACGCTGACAGATTATTTCCGCTGGTCAAGGAATCTAAAACAAGGGGACACAGTCTCAGGATAAGGGGCTGCTCATTTAGGACTGAGATGAGGAGAAATGATTTCACTCAAAGGGTTGTGAATCTTTGGCATTCTCTACCCCAGAGGGCTGTGGCTGCTCCATTGTTAAATACATTTAAGGCTGGGATAGACAGATTTTTGGTCTCTCGGGGAATCAAGGGATATGGGGAGTGGGCAGGAAAGTGGAGTTGAAGCCTAAGATCAACCATGATCGTATTGAATGGTGGAGCAGGCTCGATGGGCCTTATGGTCTACTCCTGCTCCTATTACTTCTGTGTTCTTGCAAAGGCTCAGTGGGGAAAGGCCATAGTATACTGAGGGGCTGGAGTTCACGTAAAACCATTTGGACTGAATGTTTAACATGAAATGTATATTGGAAATACAACTTGTAATTGTAAGTGTAGTGAGGCACCTCAGAGTGCCACATACTGTAATTGAAAGTAATTGCACTTTATGTAATATCAAATATGAACTGTTATGTAGTGTACTTGTGCTAATTTTATAAAGTATATTTTTTGAAAAAAAAATTATTGCCTATCCCCAGTTACCTTGAGAAGATGGTTGTAAATCTTCTTCCTGAACCATGACGTTCTTTGTACTGTTTGATATAACTGAGTGGCTTGCTTGGCCACATCAGAGAGCTGTTAAGACTGGAGTCACACATTTTTTATTTTCAAAATATACTTTATTCATAAAAATCTGTAAAAATTACATTCCCAAACAGTTTAAAACAGCATTAAGTCAAAAAATACAAATAGTGCAAAGGTGATCAGTTTCCTTCTATACAACTATGAGTTGCCTCACAACCCTTCCATTTCATTGTCATGCCATGTACATTTTCACATTTACAACACACAAAATTTCTCCGATACGGTTCGAGGGGTTTTCCATGGATCCAGCCCCTCAGTTCAGCTTGGTGGGGGGACCTTACACTGTGGTCTTTCCCCGTTGAGCCTTTGCTGCGGCTGCCCCAAGCTTTAGTGCGTCCCTCAGCACGTAGTCCTGGACCTTGGAATGTGCCAGTCTGCAACATTCGGTGGTGGACAACTCTTTGCGCTGGAAGACCAGCAAGTTTCGGGCAGACCAAAGGGCGTCTTTCACTGAATTGATAGTCCTCCAGCAGCAGTTGATGTTTGTCTCGGTGTGCGTCCCTGGGAACAGCCCGTAGAGCACAGACTCCTGTGTTACAGAGCTGCTTGGGATGAACCTCGACAGAAACCACACCTGCTTTGCAAAGACACATTCCAGGAGGAGGTGGGCAACCGTCTCTTCCCCACCACAGCCACCGCGGGGGCATTGCGCGGATGGGGCGAGACTTCGGGTGTGCATGAAGGATCTGACGGGGAGGGCCCTTCTCACCACCAGCCAAGCTACATCTTGGTGCTTGTTTGAAAGTTCTGGTGACGAGGCATTCCGCCAAATGACTTTGACAGTCTGCTCGGGGAACCATCCGACAGGATCCACCGTCTCCTTTTCCCGGAGGGCCTTGAGGACATTCCGTGCAGACCACTGCGTGATGGACCGGTGGTCAAAGGTGTTTTCCCGCAGAAACTGCTCCACGAAGGATAGGTGGTACGGCACGGCCCAACTGCATGGAGCATTCCGCGGCAATGTGGCCAAGCCCATCCTTCGCAACACCGGGGCCAGATAGAACCTCAGCACGTAGTGACACCTGGAGTTTGCGTACTGGAGGTCTACACACAGCTTGATGCAGCTGCACATGAAGGTAGTCATCAGGATGACGGCGATGTTGGGTACATTTTTCCCGCCCTTGTCCAGAGATTTGAACATCGTGTCCCTCCGGACCCGGTCCATTTTAGATCCCCAGATGAAGCGGAAAATGGCTCGGGTGACTGCCACAGCGCAGGAGTGGGGTATGGGCCAGACCTGCGCCACGTACAGCAAGAACGTGAGCGCCTCGCACCTGATGACCAGGTTCTTACCCACAATGGAGAGAGATCACTGCCCCCACATGCCCAACTTTTGTTGTACCTTGGCTACTCGCTCCTCCCAGGTTTTGGTGCACGCCCCAGCCCTTCCGAACCATATCCCCAGCACCTTCAGGTAATCTGACCTGACGGTGAAGGGGACAAAGGATCGGTCAGCCCAGTTCCCAAAGAACGTGGCCTCACTCTTGCCGTGGTTAACTTTGGCTCCCGAGGCCAGTTCGAACTGGTCGCAGATGCTCATCAGTCTGCGCACAGACAGCGGATCCGAGCAGAAGACGGCGACGTCATCCATGTACAGGGAGGTTTTAACCTGAGTGCCTCCGCTGCCTGGGATTGTCACCCCTCCTATGCTCGCATCCTTCCTAATAGACTCAGCAAAGGGTTCAATACAGCAAACAAACAAGACCGGGGACAGAGGACAGCCCTGTCTGACTCCAGATTTGATCGGGAAACTTTCAGATTCCCACCCGTTGATTGAGACTGCGCTACTGATGTTTGTGTAGAGCAGTTGGATCCAATTGCAGATTCCCTCCCCAAACCCCATTTTGGAAAGCACGTCCATCATGTAGGTGTGCGATATCCTGTCAAAAGCCTTCTCCTGGTCCAGGCTGATGAGGCAGGTGTCCACCTTCCTGTCCCGTACGTAGGCGATCGTATCCCTGAGTAGCGCAGAGATCAGAGATCTTCCTGCCGGATACAGTACAGGTCTGATCGGGGTGGATCACCAACTCCAGAGCAGACTTGACTCGACTGGCTATGACTTTAGACAGAATCTTGTAGATTTTTTTTTTATTTCCAAAATATACTTTATTCATAAAAATCTGTAAAAATTACATTCCCAAACAGTTTAAAACAGCATCAAGTCAAAGAATACAGACAGTGCAAAGGTGATCAGTTACCTTCTATACAATCATGAGTTGCCTCACAACCCTTCCATTTCATTGTCATGCCATATACATTTTTACATTTACAACACACATAATTTCTCCGATACAGTTCGAGGGGTTTCCCATGGATCCAGCCCCTCAGTTCAGCTTGGTGGGGGGTCCTTACACTGTGGTCTTTCCCCATTGAGCCTTTGCTGCGGCTGCCCCAAGCTTTAGTGCGTCCCTCAGCACGTAGTCCTGGACCTTAGAATGTGCCAGTCTGCAACATTCGGTGGTGGACAACTCTTTGCACTGGAAGACCAGCAAGTTTCGGGCAGACCAAAGGGCGTCTTTCACTGAATTGATAGTCCTCCAGCAGCAGTTGATGTTTGTCTCGGTGTGCGTTCTGGGAACAGCCCGGAGAGCACAGACTCCTGTGTTACAGAGCTGCTTGGGATGAACCTCGACAAAAACCACTGCATCTCTTTCCACACCTGCTTTGTGAAGACACATTCCAGGAGGAGGTGGGCAACCGTCTCTTCCCCACCACAGCCACCGCGGGGGCATTGCGCGGAGGGGGCGAGACTTCGGGTGTGCATGAAGGATCTGACGGGGAGGGCCCTTCTCACCACCAGCCAAGCTACATCTTGGTGCTTGTTTGAAAGTTCTGGTGACGAGGCATTCCGCCAAATGACTTTGGCGGTCTGCTCGGGGAACCATCCGACAGGATCCACCGTCTCCTTTTCCCGTAGGGCCTTGAGGACATTCCGTGCAGACCACTGCCTGATGGACCGGTGGTCAAAGGTGTTTTCCCGCAGAAACTGCTCCACGAAGGATAGGTGGTACGGCACGGCCCAACTGCATGGAGCGTTCCGCGGCAATGTGGCCAAGCCCATCCTTCACAACACCGGGGACAGATAGAACCTCAGCACGTAGTGACACTTGGAGTTTGCGTACTGGAGGTCTACACACAGCCTGATGCAGCCGCACACGAAGGTGGTCATCAGGATGAGGGCCACGTTGGGTACATTTTTCCCGCCCTTGTCCAGAGATTTGAACATCATGTCCCTCCGGACCCGGTCCATTTTAGATCCCCAGACGAAGCGGAAAATGGCTCGGGTGACTGCCACAGCGCAGGAGTGGGGTATGGGCCAGACCTGCGCCACGTAGAGCAGCAACGTGAGCGCCTCGCACCTGATGACCAGGTTCTTACCCACAATGGAGAGAGATCGCTGCCCCCACATGCCCAACTTTTGTCATACCTTGGCTACTCGCTCCTCCCAGGTTTCTGTGCACGCCCCGGCCCTTCCGAACCATATCCCCAGCACCTTCATCTTGTAGATAGGCCCAGACTGGGTAAAGTCAGCAGGTTTCTTTCCCAGCAGGACATCAGTGGGATTTTTTTCAAGACAAATCAACAGCTTCATGGTCACATCAACTTTTTATTTCCATGTTTTGTTCAACTGAATTCAACTTTTCAAGCTGCCGTGGTAGGTTTTGAGCTCAGGGTCTGCTGGGTTATTAGTCCAGTCACTTAACCGCTACGTTACCATTGCCAGCTGTACTTCGCCCAACAGTCATTTTCACTTGAAGCCCAGTGAGTGGCTGCCTGCAGGCTGTTTGACTCGAGGGGCATTGCAGCAGAGTTTGATTTCCAAGATGTACTTTCCAGAATAAAAGCAAAATACTGCGGATGCTGGAAATCTGAAATAAAAACAAGAAATGCTGGAACCACTCAGCAGGTCAGGCAGCATCTGTGGAAAGAGAAGCAGAGATGCTGCCAGACCTGCTGAGTGGTTCCAGCATTTCTTGTTTTTATATGTACTTTCCAGAGGTGGCCACCCGATGGCGATGAGGAGCAGGACCTGGCTGACCCACTCCTTCGCCCAGGCATGCTGAAGCCAATTGAAAGCCCTCAAATTTTATGCAACTTCTTTTTAATCTTTAAAAATGATGGTGATGGGGAAGGTGCCATCTTTAACTTGCCATGCATATGGGAGATGGTCATGTGTATTTGAATGGTGCCTGCATTGCCCACCCAGCACAGTACCTTCACTTTAGGAATGAACTGGTGTGGGGAAAAGGCTCATTGCAGATTTGTGTTGTGAAACAGCTCCCTTTAGTGGAGAACAAAAGAGCCACACAAACATTTCCCAGATCCAGAGACTTGTTAACAAAAATCTAGGCCGTCGCTCCACTAGAGTGCTGAGTGAGTGCTGCACTGTTGGAGGTGCTGTCATTCAGATGAGATGTTAGACTGAGGTTCTGTCTGCTCTCAGCTGAATGTGACAGACTAATGTACAGGAGAGTTGCCACTGGTGTTCTGGCCAATTTTATTCCTCGAGCAACGCCACTAAACGAAATAGATTTTGTCCTGGTCCACTGCTCATTGTCACATTGTTGTTTGTGGGATCTTGCTGTGCACATATTGGCAGCCGCGTTTCCCTATATTACAACAGCGACTACACTTCAAAAGTACTTAATTGGCTTGTAAAGCGCTTTGTGACATCCTGTGGTCGTGAAAGGCGCTATATAAATGCAAGCTTTTCCATTCTTACAGATCGGAAACAGCTACAGAAACACATTCTATTGTCTTTCCGTGGGCATTCATGGGCTGCCATCTGACCATTTCATCATTCTGAGAGTGGGCAGGCAATTCAACTGTGGAGGGCAGCACAGCAAGATCACTCCCATTCTTAACGGTTGCACTTCCCTGCAGGGGTAGGGACGTTATTCATGGGCATTTATACAATTGATACATATGATACATTTATTTGGAACGTACTGAGGTTGTAAAAGGCAATTTATAAATGCAAGTTCTTTCTTCCTTATTCCTAGTTCAGCGGACACTGAGGCTCACTGTTACACCGAAAACCACTCACCATTCAAGCCCTCTCCAGACAGGCTCTACGTGGCTCAGTTGGTAGCAATCTCGCCTTGCAGTCAGAAGGTTCCACTCTGGAGCACAATCCCCAGCTCGCACTCTCCTGCAGCACTGAGGGAACACTGCACTGTTGAAGGTCTCTTACACCAACATTCATCCCTCAACCAACACCATCAAAACGGATTATCTGGTTATTTACTGTGTGTGGGAAATTGCCGTGTACAAATTGGTTGCTGTGTTTCCCTGCACTATAACAGTGACTACACTTCAAAAAGTACTTCATTAGCTGCAATGTGCTTTAGGATGTCCTTGGGTGGTTAAAGACACTACAGAAATGCTGATTCTTTCATTGTAATCCCATGCATTTAGGGATAGATTACTGTCCATGACAGCAATGCACAATTGCTAAATGTGATCATACCAAATCCACCTCTCCACTAATTTACCAGAGTTGGTAACCATTTTGGGTTCCTTTAAAATAGCAAAGTTGGGATTTTAATACCAACTCTCGTAATAACATCACCACCAGTCACTTAATCTCAGAAGGGAAAGATCTAGATGCAAATAATCAAACACAACTGATTTAGCTTCACATTTCCACTATTCAGCCCTGGCTGACTGCTCTTCCCAGCTGTTTGCCTACCCTCTGCCCGCATGATCCCAGCCTCTACAGCTCAGGTATCACAACCTGCTTCAACCTCATTGCTGTTCATTGGAATCTGCTCCCAGTAGAGCAGTTTTGACTACAGCTGGCCATAGGAGCGGTGTCTGAAGAAATGCTTTCACTCAAGGCTCCAAACTCTATTTACTGGAGTTAATGGGGCTATCAGTTGAGCAGAGGAATCGAATCTAATGCTGGAGAAAGAGGCAAGTCGAGCTAATCATTGCTGGCTGATGTGATTTGGCTGCGATGAGGAGGAGTAAATGGTACTTAATGGAATGAGAATGATCTCAGGAACACAGGCGGGGTGGGGGAGGAAAGAACGCAATTCATTTCAGGCAGAGAGCGATCTGTTTGAGCAGTGCTAATGGAGTGCAGTTTCATTAGGAGCCCGTGCTTAATGCTGTTCTTCAGACAATGGATGGGACTAGCCTACGAGAGGCAATGCGGTCGATTCTCCTTAACTGAATAACAACCACCACACGAGCTGAGAAAGAATTCACTTTTATACATAGAGAAGGAAATAAAAAGCTTGCATTTATTTAGCACCTTGCACATCCTCAGGACCTCCCAAAGTGTCTCACAACCAATAAAGTACTTTTTAAGGTCAGTTATTACTGTAATGCAGGAAATGCAGCAGTCAATTTACACACAGCAAGATCCCATAAACAGCAATGTGTTTTTTTTTAGTGATAGAAGCAGAAAGTGTTGGAAATATTCAGCAGATCTGGCAGCATCTGTGGAGAAAGAAACAGCGCTAACGTTTCAGGTCAGTGATGTTTCAGCAGAACAGATGAAAGGTCATTGACCTGAAATGTTAACTCTGTTTCTCTCTCCACAGATGCTGCTAGACCTGCTGAGTATTTTCAACATTTTCTGTTTTTATTTCAGATTTCCAGCATCTGCAGGATTTTGTCTTTCAAGCAGAGAGATCCACCATTGACATGCTGTTCTCCCTTCGCCAGCTACAGGAGAAATGCCGTGAACAACAGATGCCCCTCTACGTTGCTCTCATTGATCTCACCAAAGCCTTTGACCTCGTCAGCAGACTTGGTCTCTTCAGACCACCAGAAAAGATCGGATGTCCACCAAAGCTACTAAGTATCATCACCTCATTCCATGACAATATGAAAGGCACAATTCAGCGTAGCGGTGCCTCATCAGACCCCTTTCCTATCCTGAGTGGCGTGAAACAGGGCTGTGTTCTCGCACCTACACTGTTTGGGATCTTCTTCTCCCTGCTGCTCTCACATGCATTCAAGTCCTCAGAAGAAGGAATTTTCCTCCACACAAGATCAGGTGGCAGGTTGTTCAATCTTGCCCGTCTAAGAGCGAAGACCAATGTTCGGAAAGTCCTCATCAGGGAACTCCTCTTTGCTGACGATGCTGCATTAACATCTCACACTGAAGAGTTTCTGCAGATACTCTTCGACAGGATTGCGGCTGCCTGCACCGAATTTGGCCTAACCATCACCCTCAAGAAAACGAACATCATGGGACAGGATGTCAGAAATGCTCCATCCATAAATATCGGCGACCACACTCTGGAAGTGGTTCAAGAGTTCACCTACCTAGGCTCAACTATCACCAGTAACCTGTCCCTCGATGCAGAATTCAACAAGTGCATGGGAAAGGCTTCCACTGCTATGTCCAGACTGGCCAAGAGAGTGTGGGAAAATGGCACACTGACACAGAACACAAAAGTCCAAGTGTATCAATCCTGTGTCCTCAGTACCTTGCTCTATGGCAGCGAGGCCTGGACATCGTACGTCAGCCAAGAGCGACGTCTCAATTCATTCCATCTTCACTGCCTCCGGAGAATACTTGGCATCAGGTGGCAGAACCGTATCTCCAACACAGAAGTCCTCGAGGCGGCCAACATCCCCAGCATATACACCCTACTAAGCCAGCGGCGCCTGAGATGGCTTGGCCATGTGAGCCGCATGGAAGATAGCAGGATTCCCAAGGACACATTGTACAGCGAGCTCGTCACTGGTACCAGACCCACCGGACGTCCATGGCACCGCTTTAAAGACGTCTGCAAACGTGACATGAAGTCCTGTGACATTGATCACAAGTCGTGGGAGTCAGTTGCCAGTGATCGCCAGAGCTGGCGGGCAGCTATAAAGGCGGGGCTAAAGCGTGGCGAGTTGAAGAGACTTAGCAGTTGGCAGGAAAAAAGACAGAAGCGCAAGGAGAGAGCCAACTGTGTAACAGCCCCGACAACCAATTTTATCTGCAGCACCTGTGGAAGAGTCTGTCACTCGAGAATTGGCCTTTATAGCCACTCCAGGCGCTGCTTCACAAACCACGGACCACCTCCAGGCGCTTACCCATTGTCTCTCGAGACAAGGAGGCCAAAGAAGAAGAAGACTTTTTTGATGTTGATTACGGGGTAAATATTGGCCAGGACATAGGGGAGAAATCCCTTGTTCTTCTTTGAAGTAGTGTCATGGGATCTTTTACGTGTATGCACCTGAGAAAGAAGAAGATACCCTGGGCTCCTGTTCTCTTCATGCTCCTGCCAAGGATAGTCAGACTCTGCAGTGAGAAGCAGGCACCCCAGCCTTAAATTGATATATCAGTCTAGATTGCACCCTCATAACTGGAGGGGACTTAGAACCCAAAACCATCTCCCTTTGATGCGGGTGCTATCCCAGTGAGCTAAAGCTGACACTTTCAAAAAGGGAAAGGTTAGATCATTTCAAGGCCAAATTGGACGTGTATCTTAAAGAGAAACTCATCATCAGTCACAGCTGTAGGGCAGCAAACTGAAGGTCTCTTTTGGCTTTGAGATGTCCTTTGTTGCTACTCCCTGCTCAATCCCTCTCCTCTGATTTAAAAGCCCATTGTTACATTTCGGTATATGAAGATGCGATGGAAATGTAATTGGGTTGACTGCTACACAGCTGGTGTCATAGTGAATGGTCTCGCCTTCTCCCTATCTCTGAAATGGGTATGGTGGCAGAGTTGCCTTATTACTGTACTAGTAATTCAAAGGCTTGGACTAACGATCCAGACACATAAATTCAAATTCCAACATAGCAGTTGGGGAATTTAAATGCAATAAACCTGGAGTAAAAATCTAGTATCAGTATTGTGACCAAGAAACTATTGGATTGTTGTAAAAGCCCACTAGTTCACTGATGTCCTTTAGGAAAGGTCATCTGTCTTCCTTACCTTGTCTGGCCTACATGTGACTCCAGACCCGCAGCAATATAGTTGACTCTGAACAGCCCTCTGAAATGGCCAGGCAAGCCACTCAGTTGTATTCAAGGTGGTGGCTCACCATCTTTCCAAGAAGAATTCAGGATGGGCAATAAATGCTGGCCTTGCCAGCGATGCCCACCTTCTGTAACTCTCTGAGATGCATGGGCTTCTCCAATTCTGTCCTCTTGCACATGCCTAACTTTCATCACTGTACCATTGGTAGCCATGCCTTCAGCTGCCTAGGCCCTAAGCTCTGAAATTCTTTCCCTAAACCTTTCCATCTCCTTTAAGAGTTTCCTTAAAACCTACTGCTTTGAAGCTATTGGTCATGTGGTCATTGGAGCCTTATGTGGCTCCACATCAATATTTGTTTGATTACATTCATGCAAAGCACGTTGTGATATTTTTACTGTATCAAAGCACTGCGTAAGTGGAAATTCTTATTTTTACATGATGATAGTGAGTGCTGGGGTTATGTAAAATTTTATAGCTTTTTCTCTCACCTCATTCCTTCTTTGCTCTGAGCCTTGGTGACCAGTAGTACTCCACACCTTCCTAACACCTGTATGCCAGGATTTGATCAGTCACCTGCTCATTCTATCACATCATTCATCTCCTTTTCCTTGCCTTAACTCCTCATCTCTTGCCACCTGGACAGTAACACCCCAAATCCTGATTTATGGGTTGACTGTTTACCATCTTCTCCAAATCAGCCTTGCCATTTTTGAGCCAGCTCAAAGACCTCAGTTGCTCTACTTGTCTGCCACAACTTTGGCATTTGAGATGTCCTTTGTTGCTGCTCCCTGCTCAACTCAACCCTCTCCAATCTCTTCGCCCTTCACATGAGTACAATGTTGTGGCCTGCAACTTGACATTTGAAATTAGAATTCAACTTGCCAGAACAGTAGCTGGGTTTTATAGCCACACACAAACCCCCAAAGGTTGGAAAATGGCTGTTTAGTAATTGCTGCTCTCAGTTTAACTCTTTTGTTGTTGTGCTGTTGCCCATTCCATAAAGTGCACCAGCGATTTCACCTGAGAGGACAGATGGGAGCTTTGCTTTAACATCTCATCCAAAAGACAGCACCTCCGGCAGTGTAGCACTTCCTCAGTACTACGTTGAAGTGCCAGCCTAGATTATGTGTCTTTGAGCGAGACTTGAATCCACAGGGGTAAGCATGCTACTGCTGAGGCACAGCCTACTTGCTTTTTTAATATGATTTTTTTTAGATTTAGAGATACAGCACTGAAACAGGCCCTTCGGCCCACCGAGTCTGTGCCGACCATTAACCACCCATTTATACTAATCTTATACTAACTCCATATTCCTACCACATCCTCACCTGTTCCTATATTCCCCTACCACCTACCTATACTAGGGTCAATTTATAATGGCCAATTTACCTATCAACCTGCAAGTCTTTGGCTTGTGGGAGGAAACCGGAGCACCCGGAGGAAACCCACGCAGACACAGGGAGAACTTGCAAACTCCACACAGGCAGTACCCAGAATTGAACCCGGGTCGCTGGAGCTGTGAGGCTGCGGTGCTAACCACTGCGCCACTGTGCCACCCAAGAAAAGGTTTGTGATTTGTATCATTTCCGAGTACACATTAATCGTATAACATGGGTTCCATGTGATGGGAACATAAACGTGCTGCAAAGAACCTTATTCAAGCAAGGAGCCTGTGGAAGACTTCCCTTTCATTTGCAAATCTAGGTGAAGGGTTAAGGAGAGATATTGAAGTGTAACATGGATGTGTTTGAAGTAGACCATTCTGCTCATCCACACATAAAGACGTCGAGTTCACACCTCCCTGGCCCCAGCACAGTATCCAACTGTTCTTCAAATGAATATAAGATTATAGCATATAAGGGCCTGTCACACATCACCATAGTTATGAATGGAAGTTTGGGCAATATCATACATGGGGCAAGTAAGCCAGAGTCAGCAGTGGGTGACTGCCCCAGAATTGATTTTCTGGGACAATCCTTTCCCCTGCCCTGCCAGAATTTCTTGTTAAAAAATGACAGATATACTAAGGAAGAGAGAGCAGCAGCAGAGAGTTGGGGAGGGGTGCTGGAACAGCACAAAGATATTATGTTAACTCAAATGTAATTATGGGCAATCGGAGTATCCCATCTGGTAACTGGGCCTCACTAATTTCAACAGATAGCGATCATTAACTTTGGAGAGGGCGGAAAAGGCTATGAGTGATAGCCACATGTACTGCCTCCTGTGCAGCTTCTAATGTAATCAGCGTTAGGCCAATGCATTAAGACTGAGTTTCTGCAGATCAAATCCACACTCTCAGATGCTTTGCAATCATGTGAACTGCAGCGCCTTCTTATGAAAATAATTTGTTGTTATATTGTGCCATTCATAACCTCAGGATATTCCAGAGTGATTTACAATCAATGTAGTACTGCTTTGAAGTATAGTCACTATTGTAACGTGGCAGCCAATTTGCACACAGCAAAGTCCCACAAACAGCAACGAGATAATGACCAGAACAACTGTCTTAGTGACGTTGATTGAAATTTAAATATTAACCAGGACACTGGGAGAACACCGATTCTTCAGTTTGGCACTATTGGGATCTTTTATGTCCAACTGAGAGGGAAGATGGAAGCCTCGGCAGAATGCGTCAGCCTAAATTTTGTGCTCAAGTATTTGGAGTGGCACTTGATCCTACAATCTTCTTATGCAAAGGCTAGAGTGTGTCCCACTGAGCCACAGCTGACAAGGTTTATCCTCATGTAGTACGTTCAAAACCTTTATTTTGTTCACTGACTCATTGGAAGTGGGAACACCCAATATGCATCTGAACCACACAGATCTGTAAACACACAGGTGTGCTGAGTTAGTTGAGCTGAGTCAGGAAATGGTTCAGGTTTCCCTCCAGTCGGCAAGTCCTGCCTTTTGACCATAACTTTGTTCTTGGGCTGTGGGTGACATTGGTAAGCTGATCCATGTTACGTGGCATACTAGGCCAACTCAGAGGGCAGTAAGAAACACCACAGATTGGGGATTCAAGGCCAAACCAGGTTGCGGGGGTTGGGTAAGTAACTTTCATGAACATTCCCAGGTGCCAACCCACAACTCAAATTTTAATTGAAACAAAAGGTGATATACAACAGATGGTGGAAATCTGAAACAAACCCAATAAAAAGTCATCACAACCAGAAGCATCAAGTTGATTTGTTGTCTCTCCACAAAGGCTGTCTGACCTCCTGAGCTTTTCTGACTTTATGCGAGGCTTATTGGATTTAAGAGGATGCTAGGCAAACATGTGGAAGAAAGGAATAGAAAAAGGTTATGCTGACTGGGTGAAGTTTTTCCTGAATTTCGTGAGCGGACCCTAGATAAGAATGAGAGAGAAGGGAATAGAAGGTTTTTCTGAGAGTTAGATGAAGTAAGGTGGGATAAGGATCATGTGGAGGGCAAACACCTGCATAGACCAGTTGCACCGAGTGCTGTTGTTGTGCTGTAAATTCCATAAATCTTGCGATCTGCTCAGAGGTCACTGGCCCGAAACGTTGACTGTTTCGCTCTCCAGATGCTGCCTGACCTACTGAATATTTCCAGCATTTTCTGTTTTTGTTTCAGCTTTCCAGCATCCACAGTATTTTGCATTTGTACTACAAATGTTATGGTTGGGTCTGTCTTGCATGGACGGTATTGGAGTGTATAGTTCTGTGTTTTATACCATTTGTGCTTTCTTCATTGGCATTATTGAAATAAAACAATTTGTTCAATTCAAGGTCCAAGTCTTGGTCAGGCTAGAATGTACATGGAGTCTATGTTTCAGACAGATTTGTGGTAGCAGTGGATACCTCCTGGCAGCTGATGTATAGATCATGCCATCTTTTAACTTAAGGAAGTGAAGAGGCAAGGCTAAGGAAATACCAAAAGATGCAGCAGGATTTTTAACATCCGTTTCTAAAGCACTTCGCAAATCCATGGCCTCCACTACCTAGAATAACAAGGGCAATCGGCATATGCAAACACCACTATCTCCAAGTCCCACATCATCCCAACTTGAAAATATATCCCGTTCCTTCATTGTCACTGAGTCAAAATCCTGGAATTTCCTCCCTAACAGCACTGTGGGTGTACCTCCATCACATGGACTGCATCGTTCAAAGTGACTGCTCACCACCACCTTCTCAAGGGCAATTAGGGATGGATAATAAATGCTGGCTTAGCCAGCAATGCCCACATCCCGTGAATGAGTTTCTGCTCAAGTCCTGGAATAGGGCTTGAACTCATGGGCAATCTGGCTCTGAGGCAAGGGTGACCGACTGAGCCAAGGTGGCACTTAATATCCCTTGCCAGGCACAGGAGTATGAAAACCAGTTTGTCTTTGACAGGTTTACAGAAGAAGTAAACCCACATTCAAAACTCTGCCAACCCTGTCCAAACTCACACCAAATCCTGTTCACCCATCATCCCTGTATGGTTAAGCAACACCTCAATTTTAAAATTCTCAACCTTAATAAAGAAAAAAAAAGCATGCTTATGACAGATGTCAGGTAGAAAATAGTACTGAGAACCAGGCTGAATATAGAAGATTCAGAGGGAAGTGAAAAAGCAAATAAGAGAAGCAAAGAAAGAGTATGAAGAGAGACTGGCAGCTAACTTCAAGGGAATCACAAAGTCTTCTATAGACATATAAATAGTAAAAGGGTGGTAAAAGGAGCACGGCTGATTAGGGACCAAAAAGGGGATTTACGCAGACAGGCAGAAGCCATAGCTGAGTATTAAATGAATACTTTGCATATGCCTTTATCAAGGAAAATGCAACAACTCAGGCAATGATGAAGTAGAAGGTAATTCAGACACTAAAATGGTTTAAAATTGATTAGGTGGAATTGGATAGGCTGTCTGCACTTAAAGTGGACAAGGCACCAGAACCGGATGAGATACATTCATGGATACTGAAGCATGTGAGAGTGGAAATTACAGAGGCACTGGCCATAACTTTTCAGTCTTCCTTAGACTCGGGGGGTGGTGCCAAATGCCTGCAGAATTACGAATATTACACCCTTGTTTGAAAAAGGATGCAAAGATAAGCCCAGCGACTATAGGCCAGTCAGTTTAACTTCAGTGGTGGGGAAACTTATAGAAATTCGTGACAAAATTAATAGTCACATGGAGAAATGCAGGTCAATTAAGAGAAAGCCGGCACAAATTTAAGGGAAAATCATGTTTAACTAACTTGCTGGAGCTTTTTGAAGAGATAACAGAGAGGGTTGAAGAGGGCAATGCAGTTGATGTGGCGTACATGGACTTCCAAAAGGCACTTGATACAGTGCCACACAACAGACCTGTGAGCAAAGTTGCAGCTCATGGAATAAAAGGGACAGTAGCAACATACGAACATGGATACAGAATTGGCTGAGGGACAGGAAACAAACAGTAGTGGTTAATGGATGTTTTTTGGGCTTGAGGAAGGTTTGTAGTGGAGGTCGCCAAGAGTCAGTGTTGGGAACCTTGCTTTTCCTGATATATATTAATGACCTAGACCTTGGTGTACAGGGCACAATTTCAAAGTTTGCAGATGATATGAAACTTGGAAGCATTGTGATCTGTGAGGAGGATAGTGCAGAACTTCAAAAGGGCATAGATAAGTGTTAGAATGAGCAGACAGGTGGCAGATGAAGTTCAATGCAGAGAAATATGAAGTGATTCATCTTGGTCGGAAGAACATAGAGAGACAATATAAAATAAAGAACACAATTTTAAAGGGGGTACAGGATCAGAAGGACCTGGGTGCAAGTGTGCATAAATCATTGAAGGTGGCAGAATAGATTGAGAGCGCATATTAAAACATACAGTAGAGTACAAGAGCAAGGTGGTTATGTTGAACTTGTATAAGACACTTGTTTGGCCTCAGCTGAATCAAGTTTTGGGTGCCGTATTTTAGTAAGGATGGAAAGGCATTGGATAGAATGGTTCCAGGGATGAGGAACTTCAGTTATGAAGATAGATTGGAGAAGTTAGGGCCATTTATCTTGGAGAAAAGGTGGCCAAGAGGAGATTTAATAGAGGTATTCAAAATCATGAGGTGTCTGGACAGAGTAGATAGGGAGAAACTGCTCCTACTCATGAAAGTATCGAGAACAAGAGGGCACAGATATAAAATGATTGGTAAAAGAAGCAAAAGCGACATGAGGAAAAGCTTTTTCACGCAGTGAGTAGTTAAGGTCTGGAATGCACTGCGCCTGAGATTGTGGTGGAGGCAGGTTCAATTGAAGCATTCCACGAGGAATTAGACTGCTATCTGAAAAGAATGTGCAGGGTTTACAGGGAGAAGGTGGGGGAGTGGCACTAAGTGAATTGCTCATTTGAAAATCTGGCAGAGACACAATGGACCGAATGGTTTCCTTCTGCATTGTAACAATTCTGTGATCCAGTTTCAAATCCCTCCAGAGCCTGGCCCCTCCCTAACCTCTATAATCTCCTGCAACCCCACAATCCTCATATCTGTACTTCTCTAATTCCAGCCAGGAACATTCTCAATTTTAATTGCTCCACCATTGGAGGCTGTGCCTTCAGCTACCAAGGCCTCAAGTTCTGAAATTCCCTGCGTAAATCTTTCAGCATGGCTACGACACCTTCCTCCTTTAAGACACTCCTTAAATCCTACCTCTTTCACCAAGCTTTTGGTCATCTGCCCCAATATTTCCTCCGTGTCAGATTTTGCTTTATAATGCTCCTGGCGAAGTGCCTTGGGACGTTTTATTGCATTCGAGGCACTATATAAATCCAAGTTGTTGTTCAAAGGCCACGTAGGAAGCTGACATGAATGCTCAGCTTTTAACAGACCTTGGCGTACTGGTTTAGGATGCATCCTCCGATGGCGGGCAGGAAGCAGAGAACACAGCCTCCAGGCCCATATAATAGAAAGTGCAGCAGCAAGCAGAGCACGACTGAGAATTGTCAGGCTGTTGAATTGGCTTGTGGCCATATTTGGGCTTGTAATAAATATACCCAGCTGCCTTTTCTAGCTCTGGTTTATGTCCACTGTGTGATTGCACCAAAAACCTAAATCACATGTAAAACAAAGGATTTTCATTGAACACAACATGACAGTGAAGGGAGGAGTTCAGTTGTAAGATCTTTATAAAGACTCCAAAAAAAGGACATATACGCTTTCCAGAATATCAGAAGTATCCAATATATGAACATGCATGATTGCCATGCAGACCACTCTGCACTCTCCTCCCTCCCTTCCATACCCTCGGTTATTTTATTTGTAAAGTTTGCCCATAAAACATCTTAAAAATCAGACCCATATTATTGGAGAAAATTTTTCAAAACAAAAAAAAAGGAACCCCCAAAGAGACTAAAGGAAAAAAAATTGTTCAGGTGCCATTTATACAGAGCCATGAACAGATATGACGGGTGAAGTCTTGAGTATTGGGTCCTGCAGCTGAACTCAAGGCTGCCCAGCCTGGCTCTCTTCGATCTGTGGCTGTAATCCATGCTTCTCTATGTATCGTCTGTTTTGGGAAGAGAAAGTGGTCAGAGATTACACAGGGACAACACAAGGACTTGGAGAGACCTCTGCAATTCACAGAGCTGGTCTGAAAGAGCAACTAGAATTCCTCATCCCTCAGGGCGCAATAATTCAAATTGCATATTTGTAAGCACATGATTGTTCACCACTTGCACTGCTGCGGTTACTGTGGGAATTGTTCTATGTCTGGCAACTAACCCATAGCTGGTCAATGAAGGCGGCACTAATGCGGTCTCCAGCTATTTCTGGTAAACTTGCACTGCGTTCGGGTGCCGTTACCTTGGCGACTTCACCCAAATTGCGGTGCGCCAGAACAAGGTAGCCAAAGTTTGGCACCGGGACTGCCAGAAAAGTACTAACACGGACTACAGATGTTCCAGAGACCAGCAGGACCGCTGTGGTCCAAACTGTAAAGACCAGTGCAATTGAATATGCTCTCAAATGTATAAGTTACTAAGGTGAAGGAGAGCCAAATGGGTCTTAAATAAAGTTTGTGAAAAACATATTACTTTGCTTGCTGGTGATTTGGGTGGACTTTGAATGTTATTGTCCGAGAATGGCTTCCATCTTCATCGACCACCTCATGAAGCGGGTAAAGCATTTCAAGTGAGCAGAGACGTCTGTTCTTTATAAAAATGGTACTGACCTCCTTGCGTAGTTATACAGAGCTTCTTTCCTTTCCTGTAGGGACAGGTGTCTGTCAACTGGCGATTTCTCAAACCTCACTTTAGAAACAGGCTTTGGAAAGAGAACAAAAAAAAACATACCATCAGGTACAAAGAAAAAACCATTCTGCCCATCACAGATATGATCCTGGCAGATTTGCATTCAACTCTGGCTACCGCCAGAGATTTCTTTAACCTCAAATTACATGAATACTGCTTCTTACCAAATCCAGCACTCACTGCACTGGTGCAGCTTAAACTACGACCAATTTACAGATTAGTAAGAAGAGATAGAACTTTTCCCTTAGAAACATAGAAAATAGGAGCAGGAGTAGGCCATTCGGCCCTTCGAGCCTGCTCTGCCATTCATTATGATCATGGCTGATCATCCAACTCAGTAATCTGTTCCTGCTTTCGCCCTATATCCTTTGATCCCTTTAAACCCAAGAGCTATATCTAACTCCTTGAAAACATACAATGTTTTGGCCTCAACTGCTTTCTGTGGTAGCGAATTCCACAGGTTCATCACTCTCTGGGTGAAGAAATTTCTCCTCATCTCAGTCCTGAAAGGTTTACCCTGTATCTTTAGACTATGACCCCTGGTTCTGGACCCCCCCACCATTGGTAACATCCCTCCTGCATCTACCCTGTCAAGTCCTGTTAGAATTTTATAGGTTTCTGTGAGATCCCCCCTCACTCTCTGAACTCCAGCGAACATAATCCTAACCGACTCAATCCCGCCATCCCAGGAATCAGTCTGGTAAACCTTTGCTGAACTCCCTCTATAGCAAGAACATCCTTCCTCAGATAAGGAGACCAAAACTGCACACAATATTCCAGGTGTGGCCTCACCAAGGCCCTGGAGAATTGCAGCACGACATCCCTGCTCCTGTACTCGAATCCTCTCGCTATGAAGGCCAACATACCATTTGCCTTTTTTACCACCTGTTGCACCTGCATGCTTACCTTCAGCGACTGGTGTACGAGAACACCCAGGTCTCGTTGCATATTCCCTTCTCAGTTTATAGCCGTTCAGATAATAATCTGCTTTCCTGTTTTTGCTACCAAAGCGGATAACCTCACACTCACTCATTCACATTATACTGCATCTGCCATGCATTTGCCCACTCACTCAACTTGTCCAAATCACCCTGAAGCCTCTCTGCATCCTCCTCACAGCTCACCCTCCCACCCAGTTTTGTCTCATCTGCAAATTTGGAGGTATTACATTTAGTTCCTCATCTAAATCATTAATATATATTGTGAATAGCTGGGGTCCTAGCACCAATCCCTGCGGTACCCCACTAGTCACTGCCTGCCATTTGGAAAAAGACCCATTTATCCCTACTCTTTGTTTCCTGTCTGCCAACCAATTTTCTATCCATCGCAATACATTACCTCCAATCCCACACGCTTTAATTTTACACGCTAGTCTCTTGTGTGGGACTGTGTCGAAAGCCTTCCGGAAGTCCAAATAAACCACATCCACTGGCTCCCCCTTATCAACTCTAAAAGTTACATCCTCGAAGAATTCTAGTAGATTTGTCAAGCATGATTTCCCTTTCGTAAATCCATGCTGACTCTGTCCGATTCTACCACTGTTCTCCAAGTGCTCTGCTATAAAATCTATGATAATGGACGAGAGGGGATAGATTTAAGGTGAGAGGGAGGAGGTTTAAAGGGGATCAAAGGGGAAAATTTTTCACACCAAGAATAGTGGGTATCTGGAATGAGCTGCCAGAGGACGTGGTGGAGGCAGGAACAGTAGCAACATTTAAGAGGCATCTGGACAGGTACTTGAATGAGCAATGTATAGAGGGATGTGGAATTAATGCAGGCAGATGGGATTAGTATAGATGGGCATTATGGTCGGCATGGACGCGGTGGGCCGAAGTGCCTGTTTCTATGCTGTACAACTCTATGACTCTAGAACTGTCCCCACTACCGACGTCATTGTGGAACAATTGTGGAAGGACACGGATGACAAATGGGATCAAGGATTTCTGGAAAGGAGGTTAAGTTGAGATCACTACTCATATTCTAATTCGCACCAAGTTCCTTTCTAAGGCAGGTACCATAGAGACATTTAAGAGGCATCTTGACAAATAAATGAATAGGATGGGAATAGAGGGATACGGACCCTGGAAGTGCAGAAGGTTTTAGTTTAGGCAGGCATCAAGATTGGCGCAGGCTTGGAGGGCCGAATGGCCTGTTCCCTGTGCTGTACTGTTCTTTGTTCTTTCACCCATCACCCTTGTGCTCGCTGACCTACATTGCCATGCAGTCTGGCAACGCCTTGATTGAAAAATTCTCATCCTCTTTTTCAAATGCCTGCATGGCCTCATCCCTCCCTGTCCCTGTTATTGCCTCCAGCCCCATAACCCTATAAGATATCTGCCCCCCCTCCAATTCTGGCATCTTGCACATTATCGGGTTTTAATCCCTTCACAGCTGTCTAGGCTCTAAGCTCTGGAATTCCCTCCCTAAACCACCCCACTCTTCTCCTTTAAGATGCTCCTTAAAATCTACCTCTTTGATCAAGGTTTTGGTCACCTGTCCGAATATCATCTTATGTGGCTCGGTGTCAAATTTTGTCTGATTACACTCCTGTGAAAGGCCATGGGATGTTTACTAGATTAAAGGCACTATATAAATGCAGGGTATTGTTATTGAGATAGGTGGGCAGATCTCTGTAAAACGGTGGGCTTGTTTGAACTAGGACCTCTTCCTGCTGTGGAAATTCATATTACAATATTATGAGAAAGGCCTTTCAGGCCATCATGCCTGTACCATCACTATCCAATTTGTCCCATCCCTCCTCCTGCTCTTCCCTCACAGGCTTGAAAATGTTTCCTTTTAAAGTATATGTCCAATTCCTTTCAAAAGTCACTACTGAATCTGCTTCCACCACTCTTTCAGGCAGTGCATTTCAGATCATAACAACTCACTGTATTAAAAAAAACTCATCTTCCCCTCTGATTCTTTCGTCAATTATCTGAAATCTGTCCTCTGGTTAGCAACTGCCCTGCCATTAGAAATGGTTTCTATTTATTTACTCTTTCAAAACTCCATATAATTATAAACATCACTTATTTACCTCCCCTTAACCCTCTCTGACCCAAGGAGAACAATCTCAGCTTCTCTAGACTCTGAAGTCCCTCATGTCTGGTATTAGAATTAGAATATTAGAATATTACAGCGCAGTACAGGCCCTTCGGCCCTCGATGTTGCGCCGAGCTGTGAAACCATCTGACCTACACTATTCCATTTTCATCCATGTGTCTATCCAATAGGTATCATTCTGGTAAGTCTCCGCTTCATCCAGAATGACCCGGAGTTGTCCCATTGCTGAATCCAATTGTTTCTTAAATGATTCCAAGGTTTTTCGCCCTACAATTCTATCTGGGAGTCCATTCCATGCAATTACTCTTAAGGGTAAAGAGTTATCCCAGTTATTCTGTTAACAGGCCTAAAGTTGCCTTTTACTGGTTTGAACCAGTGTCTCCTTGTTCTACTCTTGCAATTTATAGCAAAAAAAAAAGTCTTGTTACAATTATACAAGGCTTTGGTGAGACTGCACCTAGAGTATATTGTACAGTTTTGGTCTCCTTACCTAAAGAAGGATAAGATTGCCTTGGAGGCAGATTCTCTGGTGTCCCCAAGGATCTATTCTTGACCCCTGCTCTTTCTCATCTGCATGCTGCCCCTCGGCGACATCATCCAAAAACAGCGTCAGTTTCCAAACATACTCTACTGACACCCAGTTCCAGCTCATCACTACACCTCTCTTAACCGCTCCACTGTCTCTAAATTGTTAGACTGCTTGTCCGACATCCAGTACTGGATGAGCAGAAATTTAGTCCTACAAAATATTGGGAGGAGCAAAGTCTTTGGCCCCTGCCACAAGCTTTGTTTCCTCGCCATTGACTCTACCCCACTCCCTAGCAAATGTCTGAGGCTAAACCAGACTGTTCAAAACCTCAGTGTCATACTTGGCCCAGAGATGAGCTTCCAAACAGATATCCACACCATCACCAAGACGGACGATTTCCACCTTCATAACATCACCCAACTTCACTCCATCTCAGTGCATCTGCTGCTGAAACCCTCATCCATGCCTTTATTACCTTTTTACTTCTTAAATCTCTTCAAATCTTCCATTTATACAGCACGTTTAACATATTAAAAAGTCCCAAGTTGCTTCACAGAAGCATCATCAAACCAGATTTGACACTGCGCCACATATGGAGCTATTCCAGCAGATGGCAAAAAGCTTGGTCAAAGAGGTAGGTTTTAAGGAGGAAAGAGCGGTAGAGAGGTGGGGAGGGTTAGGCAAGGAATTCCAGAGTTTAGGACCTTGACAGCTGAAGGTATAACCGTCAATAGTGGAGCAATTAAAATTAGGGATGGTCAAGAGGCCAGAATTGGAGCAGCACAAATATCAGGAAGGTTTTACATTCCTCCAGATCACCACCTCTAGGGCAGCTCTTTGCTAGTCTGAAAATTCAGAGGTTTCTCTGAGTCTTTCCTCACAAATCAGGCCTTTGACACCAAGGACCAGCCACAGTCATTTAATGTGGATAGTGAGAAGGCGGCAATCCTCCAGAAAAATAACTTGTTACACTGACTCCCCTCCTCAAGACAAGTGAAATTGTGGAACCCAGTCCAGAGAAGGTAGTTGACTCTGGGGTTAACAGACACCTTGTAAATAGAGCTGGACTGATATCTATTAAAGACAGATCGAGAGTTATGGAACAGCACCGCTTTTGATTTATGGGGATAAATCTGAATTCTTTAAAGATAATGAAAAGCTGATGGAATGGGGATGGGTGGAGATAGAAGAACCATATGTTACCAATCATAATTCAATTTGTATATTAATATGCACACAATTCCCTATCACTTATACTACCCGGTTACTGGTTTATCAGGGCGACTAAAGTAAGCTATTTGCTGTTCCCATAGCATCCAAACTGCTAGAAACAGTGACTGTTCCATTAAAAGATGGCATTACAGAGGCATTAACAGCGCTGCTTTTGATTTATTCCTCCTCACATTGAATGTGTGGGGAGGAACTGGATTTCTTTAAAGCTGATCAAAAGATGACAAAACTGGGGGGGGGGGGGGGGGGGGGGAGGGGGGGGGAGGGGTGGAACTCTGATAGAGGGATCAAATACAGGCCCCGAGTGGTGAGGCTGAGGAAGAGGAACACAAGTTCCTTGCTTTTATATTGCAGTACTGCTTGCACCTGACGAGCAGGGCTCGTGCAAACAGCGAAACGATACAAAGTGAAGAGTTGCCGGGAGACTCTCTTTTACAGGGTCTTCCTACCAGACCGCCTTACTGGACCAAGCAAACTTGCCTGAATGTTGCATGAGGGTGGGGCATGGTCAGGGGGCTGCCTAGTTTAAAGCAGATGGATGCAGCACTGGCGTTTACCTTGGCAGCAGGTGCGTCCTTTGGTACGTTCTTCAGAGGTGCGATCAAATTGCAAGGTGCCAGGTGAGGCTGACTTGACAAAGATGTGCTGGAGGGACTAACTGACACTTCTTCTGGGGTAAACTGTACTCTCCCCTCCAGCAGGTTCGTAATGGTCGTGTCAACACACTTCGTATTTACTGAGGAAATAAAAAGTGAAGCAAGGTCAATGGACAGGCTTAGGATCTCATAAAATAACTACACGCAACACAGCCAACTCTCAAAAAGCCACACAAAACTTCATCACATCAAGAGCTGCTTTGTAAAGAATACTTAAAAAAAAAGACAAAAACATACACCCCGCCCTCTCCCCGCCCCACAAAGGCCTGATATATTTTAATGAACTAGACCTTGGTGTACAGGGCACAACTTCAACTTTTGCGAATGATATGAAACTTGGAAGCACTGTGAACTGTGAGGAGGATAGTGTAGAACATCAAACGGATACAGACAAGTTGGTGGAATGGGCAGACAAGTGGCAGATGAAGTTCAACGCAGAGAAATGTGAAGTGATTCATTTTGGTAGTCATTGAAGGTGCCAGGACAGGTTGAGAGCAATTAATAAAGCATACAGTATCCTGGGCTTTATTAATAGGGGCAGAGTACAAGAGCAAGGTAGTTAGGCTGAACTTGTTTAAGACACCAGCTCAGCCTCAGCTGGAGTATTGCGTCTAGTTCTGGGTGCCGCATTTTAGGAAGGATGCAAGGGCATTGGAGAGAGCACAGAAAAGATTCAGAGAATGTGCAGGGTTACAGGGAGAAGGTGGGGGAATGGAACAGAGTGAAGTCCTCTTTCGGAGAGCTGGTGTAGACACGATGGGCCGAAAGCACTGTAACGATTCTGTGACAATTCCCAATCTGGCTTACTAAGATAGAAAAATAAAGAACTTGCATCTATATAGCTCTTTTCGCAAAGCACTTTACATGCAATGAAGTACTTTTGAAGTGTCATTACTGTTGTAATGTAGGAGACACAGTAATCTGAGCACAAAGTTTCCACAAACAGCAATGTGATAATGACCAGACAGTCTTTTTATTGATATCGGTTGAGGGTAATTACTGGCCAGGACACCAGGGAAGAATTCACCTGCTCATCTTCAGAATAAATTCCTGGGGATCCTTTACGGCCACCCGAGGGGGCAGACGGGAGCTCAATTTAACGTCTTATCCGAAAGACAGAATCTCCAACAGTGCAGCACTCTCTCAGTACCGCACTGGAGTGTCAGCTGAGTTTGAAGTCCATTCCAAATGCTGAATGCTCTTTAAAGTAAATGTTTGCTTGAACCAAATATGGAGGTGCAGATCATGCATCATTTAAAAACTTGCCAAATTTTCATCCCACTTAAATCAATGGAATGAAAAAAAGGTCGGGTTTTTTTAAAGAGTGGGAAAACCTACCGACCAGATTACCACTCAGGCTGTGCAGATGAAAATGTACACCTGTGTGTGAGGTAGAACTTTCCTGATATCAGTCCTCTTTCACCTTTGGACCTTATGCTACCATAAAGGTTTAATGCATTCCTGGACAGACTCCCATCTTCCACCCTCTGTAAACTTAAGTTCATCCAAAATTTCTGCTGCCCGTACCCTAACACACACCTAGTCTTATTCACCCATCATCTTTGTTCTCGCCAATCTACATTAGCTCCCAGTTAAGCAACGCCTCAACTTTAAAGTTCTGATCCTCGTTTTCAAATCCCTTCATGGCCTTACCCATTCCAATCTCTAATCTCCTCCTACAAACCTCCGAAATCTCTGCTTCTCCAATTCTGGCCTCTTTACACCCCTCGATTTTAACTATTTCACCAATGGTGGCTATGCCTTCACCTGCTGAGGACCTAAGCTCTAGAATTCCCTCCCTAAACCTCTCTGCCTCTTTCTCTCCTACAAGATGCTCCTTAAAACCTGCCTGTTTGACCAAGGATCATCTAACCTAATATCTCCTAATGTGGGTTGGTGTCAAACGTGCTTAATAACGCTGCTGTGAAGCCCCTTGGTATGTTTTACTTGGTGGTTGTTCTTCTTCTTTGGCCTCCTTGTCTTGAGAGACAATGGGTAAGCGCCTGCAGGTGGTCATTGGTTTGTGAAGCAGCGCCTGGAGTGGCTATAAAGGACAATTCTAAAGTGCCAGACTCTTCCACAGGTGCTACAGATAAAATTGGTTGTCAGGGCTGTTTCACAGTTGGCTCTCTCCTTGCAATTCTGTCTTTTTTCCTGCCAACTGCTAAGTCTCTTTGACTCGCCACACTTTAGCCCCGCCTTTATGGCTGTCCGCCAGCTCTGGCGATCAATAGCAACTGACTCCCACAACTTGTGATCCATGTCACAGGACTTCATGTCGCATTTGCAGACGTCTTTAAAGCAGAGACAAGGACGGTCGGTGGGTCTGATACCAGTGACGGGCTCGCTGTACAAAGTGTCCTTGGGGATCCTGCCATCTTCCATGCAGCTCACATGGCCAAGCCATCTCAAGCGCCGCTGGCTCAGTAGGGTGTATATGCTGGGGATGTTGGCCACCTCGAGGACTTCTGTGTTGGAGAAACGGTTCTGCCATCTGATGCCAAGGATTCTCCAGAGGCAGCGAAGATGGAATAAATTGAGACGTCGCTCTTGGCTGACATAAGTTGTCCAAGCCTTGCTGCCGTAGAGCAAGGTACTGAGGACACAGGCTTGATACACTTGGACTTTTGTGTTCCCTGTCAGTGCGCCATTTTCCCACACTCTCTTGGCCAGTCTGGACATATCAGTGGAAGCCTTTCCCATGCGTTTGTTGATTTCTGTATCGAGAGACAGGTGACTGGTGATAGTTCAGCCTAGGTAGGTGAACTCTTGAACCACTTCCAGAGCATGGTTGCTGATATTGATGGATGGAGCATTTCTGACGTCCTGTCCCATGATGTTCCTTTTCTTGAGGCTGATGGTTAGGCCAAGTTCGTTGCAGGCAGCTGCAGTCCTGTTGATGAGTCTCTTTAGACACTCTTCAGTATGAGATGTCAATGCAGCATCGTCAGCAAAGAGGAGTTCCCTGATGAGGACGTTCCGCACTTTGGTCTTCGCTCTTAGACAGGCAAGGTTGAACAACCTGCCATCTGATATAAAAACAAGAAATGCTGGAATCACTCAGCAGGTCTGGCAGCATCTGTGGAAAGAGAAGCAGAGTTAACGTTTCGGGTCAGTGACCCTTCTTCGGAACCATCTGCCATCTGATCTCGTGTGGAGGAAAATTCCTTCTTCTGAAGACTTGAACGCATGTGAGAGCAGCAGGGAGAAGATCCCAAACAGTGTAGGTGTGAGAACACAGCCCTGTTTCACGCCACTCAGGATAGGAAAGGGGTCTGATGAGGTGCCGCTATGCTGAATTGTGCCTTTCATATTGTCATGGAATGAGGTGATGATATTTAGTAGCTTTGGTGGACATTCGATCTTTTCTAGTAGTCTGAAGAGACCATGTCTGCTGACGAGATCAAAGGTTTTGGTGAGATCAATGAGAGCAACGTAGAGGGGCATCTGCTGTTACTTGGTTACTATATAAAAAACTATATAAATATGATAATCCCTCATCTCTGGAACCTTCTGCACCCTTTCAAAAGTATTTCCTAAACTGTGGTACCCAGAATTGGATTCAATGCTCCGGCTGCAATAAACTAGTGTTTTATATAGGTTTAGTTTAACTTCCTTCTTTTTGTACTCTATTCCTCTACTTACAAAGTCCAGGATCGCAAATGATTTATTAACTGTTTTGTTAACCTGCCCTGCCACCTTCAAACATTTGTGCACTAACACCCCAGGGTCTCTGTTCTTGCACCTGCTTTAAATATTGTATCTGGAGAGGCAGATCTGAGAAGCACTGTGGTAAGCATAGGCCTTGTGTATATCCTGAGGCAAATTGAGGGAGCCTCTAGTTTCTCTTCAATTTTCACAGACTGCCCATGCAGCCAGCTTTGTAAATGCTATAGTGCCCTCCAATGGCAGAAACTGTGCAAAGCATGATACGTGTGTTTTCAATTGGTTCACCCACATTTTGAAGCAAAGATTTCCAAAGTTGAATTCAAGGAGAACTGTCGTCACACTTTGGGAGGAAGCGGTGGCTAACATTATTGCACATCAGGCCAGGAGAAGGATCAAAATACATCAAAGAAAGTCTTGCACTTTATAACACGCCGTTCACCACCTCAGGTTGTCCCAAAGCATTTTACAGCCAAGGAAGCACTATTGTAATGCAGGAAACACGGCAGCCAATCTATGCACAGTAAGGTCCTACAAACAGCAATGTGACAACAACCAGATGATCTGTTTCTTTTTGCGATGTTGGTTGAGGGATAAATACTGGCCAGGACACCAGGGACAACTAAAATAAAAGCAAAATACTGTGGTTGCTGGAAATCTGAAATAAAAACAAGAAATGCTGGAAGAAATGCTGTGGAGAGAGAGAAGCAGAGTTAACGTTTTAGGTCAGTGACCCTTCTTCAGAACTGGCAAATATTAGAAATGTAAAAGGTTATAAGCAAGTAAAGTGGGGGTGGGGCAAGAGATGACAAAGGAGAAAGTGTAGATAGGACAAGGTCACAGAATAGATGACCAGAAGGTCGTGGAGCAAAGGCAAACAATATGTTAATGTTGCGTTGAAAGACAAAGCATTAGTACAGATAGGGGAGAACTCCCTCGCTTTTCTTTGAAATAGTGTCATGGGATCTTTGACATCAACCTGAGGGGGCAGACAGGGCCTCGGTGTAATGTCTCATTCGAAAGATGGCATTACCTTGGCACTACACTGGAAATGTCAGCCTGGATTAGGTGCTCAAGTTTCTGGAGTGCAGACTTGAATCTATAATCTCTGATCCAGAAGCAAGACTGAGTCACAGCTAACACCTAAACACTTTAATGAGGCATGAATAACCCTTTAAAAAAATCATTACTGTCAGAGAGTCAGTAGCAAACTCCACTGATGTCTGAGAGGGGTGGGGACACTGCTTACTGTAGTTAATAAACGGCATGAGCCATATGTGTCAGGTCGGCATTCAACACTTATTAGTTGTGGCACGAAAGGTGGCCTCCGTCCCCTACAGCTGGGCAGCAATAAACAAACAAAATGACCTATTCCTGATTGCTAAAGAACTTTCATGTGTACAGCATCTTTTTTTTTTACATATTCACAAGATGTGGGCATCACTGGGTCAGCATTTATTGCCTATCCCTAAATTCCCTTGAGAAGGACGCACTGCCTTGAATACAACCAAGTGGCTTACTCATACATTTCAAAGGGCAGCTAAGAATCAATCATATTGCTGTAGCTCTGGAGTCACATGTAGTCCAGACCGGGTAAGGACAGCAGATTTCCTTCCCTAAAGGGCATTAGTGAACCAGATGGGTTTTTACGACAATCTGGTAGTTTCATGATCATTACTGATACTTTATTCCAGAGTTATTTAATTGAATTTAAATTCCTCAGTTGCCATGATAGGGTTTGAACAGGTGTCTGTGGATCATTAGTCCAAGCCTCCAGATTACTAGTCCAGTAACATTACACTACACTACTGTGCCCCTTTCATATACTCTCAACACATCCCAAAGGTCACTCGCAGCTGCCGATTTGCACACAGTATTAATTAAGTAAGTGGCCGGTTAATCCAATGGTTTAAAACGCAGGCTGCGGTTCAGTCCCTAATCGGTCAGGGCTCGGATGCCCCCAGTGGTCAAACAGCCCAGCAACACTCACTGCCTAGCATCACACATGAAGAACGGCCACATGGGTGAGGTACCAGAATGATAGCTGTCATCAGTTATACTCAACCGGAGCAGGATCAGACAAGAGAGAGATAAACTGGGGAAAGACAGCAAACAGCCAATCAAATGGCACTAGTCTTCAATCGTTATGGAAAAGTAGCTAGTGGCTGCCTCTACCATATTCTCCCTTCTGAGGCATGGGGAAGAGGGGAAAAATAATATGGGGATGAGGATAGTGCAAAAGAAATTGTGGCAAGGGGGCAAAAAAACAGACATCCTACCTAAATCCATCTTAATGACACTGAGTGGGATGTGAGGCAGCACCTCTTTGACCTGCTTTGCCATTCCTGTGATCCGAATATCCTCTGCTGACAAACTGCTAACGCTGAGGCCTGGGAGGAAGGTCCGAGCTCGAGCTCCAGAAGGCTGACTGTTCGCTGTTGAAACAAAAATGATCAAAGCTTCCAACTTCAGTTCTCTCCCCCATTTACACCCAATTCTCCTCCATTCCACTGCGCTCAGTGCCAATACATCTAACCTCCTAGCATTTTCTACATTACAAATCAAGGTACTGCTACTTTCATGTTGCCTTTAACAGAGCCCAAGGAATTTCATACAGGCATAAGAGAAATGGACCACAAGCCAAGGAAGGGCAACCTAAAGGGTTTGAAAGTTGCAGAGGGGGCTCTACAGAAGGATCTAGGCAACTGAAAGCACTGTTGCTAGTTTTTAAAAAATTTGTTCTTTGGATGTGGGCATTGCTGGCAAGACCAGCATTTATTGCCCATCCCTGTAAAACTGAGTGGTCTAGAGTACTAGACTAAAACCTGGAATGAGCAGGTTGTGCTCTGAGAAAAGGTTGGACAGGCTAGGCTCATATCCGCTGGAGTTTCGAAGAGCAAGCTGCGACTTGATTGAAACATATAAACGTTCTGAGGGGTCTTGACAGGGTGGATGTGAAAGGGTATTTCCCCTTGTGAGAGAATCTAGAACTATTTAAAAATAAGGGAGAATTTTTTTCTCTGAGGATCATGTGTCTTTGGAACTCTCTTCCTCAAAAGGCAAGTGGAAGTAGTGTCTTTAAATATTTTTAAGGCAGAGGAAGATAAATTCTTGATAAGCAAGGGGTGAAAGGTTATCGGGGGTAGGTGGGAATGTAGAGTCAAGGTTACAACCAGATCAGCCATGATCCTATTGAATGGCAGAGCAGGCTCGAAGTATCGTGGGACTGTGAGCCAATGTAGGTCAGTGAGGACTGGCGTGATGGTCGAGTACTACAGCGCAGGATAGGACATGGGCAGTAGAGTCTCGGCTGAGGGTGGAGAATAGGAAATCACCCAACAGAATATTGAAGCAAATGTGAGCCTGGAGGTGACAAATGCACAATTCTGCATTTCAGCAGCTGATGCGTGGAAGCAGGGCAATATCATGGAGGTGGAAGCAGTCAGCCTTTACGACGACAGGACATAGGATCAGAAACTCATCCCAGGGCTGAGCAGGACACTGAGGTTGCAAATAGTCTAAGACAGTGGCCAAAAGGGGGGGGATTAGAATCAGTGTGGAGGGTATGTATCTCGTGGTGGAGGCCATTAATCATGGCTTTGGTTTTCCCAGTGTTCAGTTACAGGAATTTGCAACTCATCCAAGACTGGATGTAAATCCAGCAGTCGGACAGCAGAGGCCATGGAGAGGTGTGGTTGCATTTCAGCAGTACATGTGAGAAGCCAGGCCCCATGGCTTCAGATAATTTCACTAATTTCATATGTAGATAAGAGGAGGGAGAGTCAAGGATAGATCCTTGCTGGTGACACTGCAGTGATTGGAAAAGCAGCCATTGAACTGGATGCCGAAGCAGCAATCAGATAGCCAAGAGCAGAAGCAAACAAAGGCAGCCCCACTGAGTTGACAATGGAGTAGCTGTTGTAAAGGAGGATTGGATGATCAGTTGTCCAAGCCTGCAGTGAGTGAAGAGGAATAATACACCAGGGTCACAGTGTTAGTCACAGACAATGTCGTTTATGTCTTTGGTTAGGCACATTTCCATGGTGTGGGAGACACAATAATCCAATGGGAAGAATTCAAACAGAAAGTTGTGGGAGGTGGGCACAGAGCTGGAAGGTGACAAGGTGCAAAGAACTTGGAATATGGCATTCATGGACAGAGGGTTCGAGGGGGTTGATAGTTTTGAAAGAGGTGTGCTCAATTTTGGCTAAAATGAGGGTCAAGAAGGCAAGTAAGATTTGGAGTCAGGGGAGAAGAGATAGGTGGAAAGGATGAGTTGAGCTTGGAGATGGCAAAAGGATAGATGGGACAGTGGGAAGGAGCAGAGGCCATTGAACGGATGATCACTACCTTGGAGATGAAGAAATCCATGAGAACGTCAACCTGTACAGGAGGTTGGCAGAGAGAGGATGTCAAAGTGATATATAGGAAAACTTTGATCTGGAAAACTACTTCAAACTAAATTGTACCATTGGGACAAAGGACACTGGCTCAAACTAGTGAAAAGCAGGTTGTTCACACAAAGCATGAATGACCAGGATTATGGCAGTGCAGGTGAAAACCTTGGAATCATTTAACAGGTGGATGCTGCGCAGGAGGAGTGGGGGAAGGGAAAACAGACAAACTTCAGCATCTTTGTGGATGAAGGAGCTTTAATAAGTCAAATGTCTTTCCTTATCCATATCAGTCTGGTGACAGTGAAACAAAGGTATTTAAATTCTAGTCTACCAGGCAAACTGGTACAGCCAGCTCTGATTTCTGTTAGCGCACCGATTGATTAATCGTTCTACTGATACTCAGGGTGGTAGAAGTTTGGAACTCTCTGCTGCATACAGCAGTTAATACATTTTTAATTTTAAATCTGAGATCGATGGATTTTTATGGAGTAAAGCGGGTATATGAAGTTAGGTCACAATTCAGCTCTGATCTCATTTTAATGTGGAACAGGCTCGAGGGGCTAAATGGTCTATTCCTGCTCCTATGTTTCTATACCCTCCGATTAAATTACCTCTCCTGCATTAGCATACCTTATTTTGAATGCTGCAGGTTTACATCTCAATCTTGTTATGACATCTATTTGTAACATACAACATCTTCAACAAGAGAGAATCTAACCATCTCCCCTCGACATTCAATGGCATTACCATTGCTGAATTCCGCACCATCAACATCCTAGGGGCTACTATTGACCAGAAACTGAACTGGAGTAGCCATATAAATACGGTGGCTACAAGAGCAAGTCAGAGGCTAGGAATCCTGCAGCGAGTAACTCCACAAAGCCTGTCCACCATCTACAAGGCACAAGTCAGGAGTGTGATGGAATACTCTCCACTTGCCTGGATGGGTGCAGCTCCAACACTCAAGAAACTCGACACCATCCAGGACAAAGCAGCCCGCTTGATTGGCACACCATCCACAAACATTCACTCCCTCCACCACCGACGCACAGTGGCAACAGTGTGTACCATCTACAAGATACACTGCAGAAACGCACTAAGGCTCCTTAGACAGCACCTTCCAAACTCGCGACCTCTACCAACCAGAAGGACAAGGGCAGCAAATGCATGGGAACACCACCACCTGCAAGTTCCCCTCCAAGTCACACACCATCCTGACTTGGAACTATTTCGCCATTCCTTCACTGTCGCTGGGTCAAAGTCCTGGAACTCCCTTCCTAACAACACTGTGGGTGTACCTACCCCACATGGACAGCAGCGGTTCAAGAAGGCAGCTCACCACTACCTCCTCAAGGGCAATTAGGGATGGGCAATAAATGCTGGCCTGGTCAGCAAAGCCCACACATCCCATGAATGAATAAAAAAAAAAATGAAACGGTCACGAATTGATACAAGCAGCCTGAATGCAACCCTGACCTGAGCTGGCCGCTTGTGGTGCCATGTGCTTCATTCTTTTGAGGTATTCCACTTTATCAGACTTGGTATGCTGAGTCGAAACAACGCCGAGTTCTGTAGCTAAATGCTAACAAAAGAAAATTGTAATCAGACCTGGAGAAATATAGATGACAATGATGTGAGTAATGGTGATAAGACTCCGTATTAAACCGCTGTCGAATCAACTCTACATCCCGGAAAGGAAGCTGAAAATGAAAAAGACAGCAGACAACAACGTACACTAGAATCGCAGAATAATTAAAGCAAAAAAGGAAGCCATTCAGCCTATAAAGCCTCTACTCTCTGCAAGAGCTCTCCAATTAGTCCCACTCCCCTGCTCCTTCTCCAAAGCCCTGACATTTTTTCCCTTCAAGAACTTATCCAATTCTCTATTGAAAGTTACTATTGAATCTGCTTCCACCATCCTTAAAGGCAGTGCATTCCAGATCCCAACTTTCTGTATGAATTCTTTTTTGCCCTCTGGTTCTTTTGCCAATTACCTTAAATCCGTGTCCTCTGGTTACCAATCCTACTGCCATTGGCAACAGTTTCTCCTTATTTACTTGATCAAAGCCATTCATAATTTTGAATACCCCTATCAAATCTTCTCTTAACCTTCTCTGCTCCAAGTTAAACCGCTGAGGCCCCATCTGCTCTCATGTTCAACGAAGAGTGCAGGAGGGCATGCCCGGAGCAGCAGCAGACATACCTAAAAATGAGGTGTCAGCTTGGTGAAGCTACAACACAGGACTACTTGCACGCCAAACAGTGGAAGCAGCATGCAATAAACAGGGCTAAACAATCTCACAATAGATCATATCTAAGCTCTGCAGTTCTGTCACATCCAGTCATGAATGGTGGTGGACATTTAAGTGACAGGAGGAGGCGGGTGCACAAATATCCCCATCCTCAACGATGGGAAAGCCCAGCGCATCAGTTCAAAAGAAAAGGCTCAAGCACGTGCATCCATCTTCAGCCAGAAGTGTTGAGAGGATGAGCCATCTTGGCCTCCTCCTGAGGTCCGCCAGGGCCACTCAGCTCCTGATCTCATTACAGTCTTGGTCCAAACATGGACAAAAACAGCTGCACTCAAGAGGTGAGGTGAGAGTGACTGCCCTTGACATCAAGGCAGCATCTGACCGAGTATGGCATCAAGGAGCCCAAGTAAAACTGGAGTCAATGGGAATCAGGCGGAAAACTCTCCGCTGGTTGGAGTCATACCGAGCACAAAAGAAGATGGTTGTGGTTGTTGGATGTCAATTTGAGTACAGGAGCAAGGATATCTTACTGCAGTTATACAGGGCCTTGTTGAGACCACATCTGGAGTATTGTGTGCAGTTTTGGTCTCCTTATCTGAGGAAGGATGTTCTCGCCTTGGAGGGAGTGCAAAGATGATTTACTAGACTGATTCCTGGGATGGCAGGATTGATGTATGAGGAGAGATTGGGTCGACTAGGCCTATATTCACTAGCGTTCAGAAGAATGACAGGGGATCTCACAGAAACCTATAAAATTCTAACAGGACGAGACAGGCTAAATGCAGGGAGGATGTTCCCGATGGTTGGGGAGTCCAGAACCAGTGGTCACAGTCACAGGATACAGGGTATGCCATTTAGAACCGAGATGAGGAGAAATTTCTTCACTCAGAGGGTGGTAAACCTGTGGAATTCTCTACCGCAGATGGCAGTTGAGGCCAAATCATTAAATATATTCAAGAAGGAGATAGATATATTTCTTAATGCCAAAGGGATCAAGGGATATGGGGAGCAAGCAGGAACAGGGTACTGAATTAGATGATCAGCCATGATCTTTTTTGAATGGCGGAGCAGGCCCGAAGGGCTGAATGGCCTACTCCTGCTCCTATTTTCTATGCCTATGTCTCTAACTGCACTGTCGGTGTACCTACACCCCATGAACTGCATGTGTTCAAGAAGGCAGCTCACCACCACCTTCTCAAGGGCAATTAGGGATGGGCAATAACTGCTGGCCTAACCAGCAACACCCACATCCCACGAATGATTTAAAAAAAAATGCGGACACAACGTCAAAGAGGAGCAGGAGAGTTATTCCCAGTGCCCTGGCCAATATTTATCCCTCAATCAGCATCGCAGAAACAGATTATGTGGTTATCATATTGCTGTTTGTGGGAACTTGGCTGCCATGCCTCTGAATTAGTGTCCAGAGCAATTCATGGGCTGCAAAGTGCTTCGGGATGCCATGAGGTTGTGAAAGACACTACACAAAAGACACTTTTAAAAAAGGAGAACGACCTCAGCTTCTGCAGTCTCTCCGCATAACAGAAGTCCCTTATCCCTGGTATCATTCTAGTAAAACAGAGAAGCAGAGTTAACGTTTCAGGTCAGTGAACCTTCTCCAGAACTAGCAATATTAGAAATGTGGAAGGTTTTAAGCAAGTAAAGCGGGGGTGGGGCAAGAGATAATAAAGTAGAAGGTGTAGATATTGACTACAAAGTATTGGAAAGGAATTTCAGCACAGAAACAGGCCATTTGGCCCAACAGATCCATGGTGTTTAAGCACCACACGAGTCTCCATCCACCTTACTTCCTCTCACCCCATCAACATATATCCTTCAATACCCTTTCTCCCTCATGTGCTTATCACGCTACCCCTTAAATGCATCAATGCTAATCGCTTCAAATGCAGCTATGTTTATCACAGCAACTACTCCACGTTGTAGCAAGTTCCACATTCTAACCACTCTCTCGTCAAACAAGTTTCTCCTAAATTTGCTATTGGATTTATTAGTCATTATCTTATATTTATGGCTGCTAATTCTGGTCTCACTCGCAAGTGGAAATATTTTCTCTATGTCTATTAAAGACCTCTATCAGGTCATTCCTCAATCTTCTCTTTTTCTAGAGAAAAGAGTCCAACCTGTTCAAATTTTCCTGATGCTCATAACCTCTTAGTTCTAGTATCATCCGAGCAAATCTTTTTGGCACCTTCTCCAGTATCTCTATGCCCTGTTTATAAAATAGAGATCAGAACTGTGCATTAACCAAGGTTCTATACAAGTTTAACATACCTCCTTGTTTTTCAATTCTCTCTCTCTAGAAATGAATCCTAATGCTTTGTCTGTCTTTTATGGCCTCATTAATATGCATCGCTACTTTTAGTGACAGTGAATAAAGAGAGAGCAGCTAATTACAGTTAAAGTCAGAATAGATTTAAATGGTATGATGGGAAATCTCATCATCCTGATGCTCCAGAACAAAAGCCGTATTTCGGAAATAACAAAAATAGGAATAAAGATCGCTGAAGGATGAGACCTTTGACAGTGCAACAAGATATTGACCAGGATAAGTCCCTTATCTTTGCAATCACAGCAATCTAAGGGTCATAAAACATCCAAAGTTAAAACTCAGCAAGAATTGGCCAATGAAAGTTCTTTTTTGAAATCATAGAATAAACAATATGAAGAAAAACTCAATAGGACCTTTAGCTACCTTTATGGCTCAGTAACACAAACTTGGCCTGGACAGGCATCACTCACAATTCACACAAAGTTCTTTACATACAAGTTTTAGGCATAGGACTGCATGTACTACTCTGTATGTAGTTCTAAAATGAATGTTTTGAAACAGTAATAAATGTATTTAATTGTCATATGTATTGGTATCAACGTTTCAAATTTTATTGGAAAGGATAAAGATTTATCCAACACATTTCAGTTCCCAAAGTTGAAAGTTAAAGTTGTGACCACTGCTGTAATTTGGGGGCAATATTTCAATGCTAGTGCTCCTGGTAGAATATACCGATTGCCAAGGAACTTACCTCCTGGACTCTGACTGCAAATTCTTCCTCTGACTCTTCATCCATTTGGGACATGCTGGGCAGCCACCTACAAAAACCAAGAAACACACAACGATAAGGAAGGATAGGAACATGGCAGCAAGTTACAATGGCATTCATACAAAGTTGACTTTCCAAGCCAAAATACTTTGCCGGTATTCCCAAGGCTGCTTATTCCCAAAATTAATTTTGGATAGTTCTGCAAACGAAGATTAAATTAATGACAGGTTGTGTGCTGCTTGGGTGAGGACCTGAGGCACATCGACGAAGGTGGTCACAGTTTTGACTGACACCATTTTAGCTGATTTCAGCCACAGAGCTTTTATAATTGGCCTCGTGTCCTGGGAGAGGGAAAGACAGACAAGGTTCCTACTTCCAACTGCTGCCACTGAACTCGGCTGCAAAGTCTACACGAGACAGTGAGCACTGGACTATAACACCCACTCATGCCAGAAATAACTTGTCATCACTCACTATCGAACTGCGACTTCATAAACACTGGTGGAATGGGCAGACAGGTGGCAGATGCAGTTTAATACGTACGAACATATGAATTGTGAGCAGGAGCAGGCCACTCAGTTCTTCGAGCCTGCTCCGCCATTCAATATTTTCATGGCTGAACTGATTACTCCACATGTCGACCCAACCGGATAACCTTCCAGCCCCTTGCTTATCAGGAATCTATCTATCTCTGCCTTAAAAATATTCAAAGACTCTGCTTCCACCACCTTTTGAGGAGGAGAATTCCAAAGACTCGCGACCCTCAGAGAAAAAATTTCCCATCATCTCTGTCTTAAATGGGCGACCCCTTATTTTTAAACAGAGATCCCCAGTTCTAGATTCTCCCACAAGGGGAAATATCCTTTCCACATCGACCCTGCCAAGACCCCTCAGGATCTTATATGGGTAGAGAGAAAACAGGGAATTATAGACCAGTCAGCTTGACCTCGGTAGTGGGGAAAATTCTAGAGTCCATTGTCAAAGATTTTATAGCAGAGCACTTAGAGAACAGTGGTAGAATCGGACAGAGTCAGCATGGATTTACGAAAGGGAAATCATGCTTTGACAAATCTACTAGAATTCTTCGAGGATGTAACTTTTAGAGTTGATAAGGGGGAGCCAGTGGATGTGGTTTCTTTGGACTTTCAGAAGGCTTTCGACAAAGTCCCACATAAGAGATTAGCATGTAAAATTAAATGCATGGGATTGGGGGTAGTGTATTCCGACAGATTGAAAACTGGTTGGCAGACAGGAAACAAAGAGTAGGGATAGATGGATCTTTTTCCAAATGGTAGGCAGTGACTAGTGGGGTACTGCTGGGATCAGTGCTAGGACCCTGGCTATTCACAATATACATTAATGATTTAGATGAGGGAACTAAATGTAATATCTCCAAATTTGCAGATGACACAAAACTGGGTGGGAGGGTGAGTTGTGAGGAGGATGCAGAAAGGCTTCAGGGTGATTTGGACAAGTTGAGCAAGTGGGCTAACGCATGGCAGATGCAGTATAATGTGGATAAATGCGAGGTTATCCACTTTGGTAGCAAAAACAGGAAGGCAGATTATCTGAACGGCTATAAATTGAAAGAGGGGAATATGCAGCAAGACCTGGGTGTTCATTTACACCAGTCGCTGAAGGTAAGCATGCAGGTGCAACAGGCGGTAAAAAAGGCAAATTGTATGTTGGCCTTCATAGCGAGAGGATTTGAGTACAGGAGCAGGGATGTCTTGCTGCAATTATACAGGGCCTTGGTGAGGCCACACCTGGAATATTGTGTGCAGTTTTGGTCTCCTTATCTGAGGAAGGATGTTCTTGCTACAGAGGGAGTGCAACGAAGGATTACCAGACTGATTCCTGGGATGGCGGGTCTGATGTATGAGGTGAGATTGAGTCGGATTATATTCGCTGGAGTTCAGAACAGTGAGGGTGGATCTCATAGAAACCTATAAAATTCTAATAGGACTTGACAGGGTAGATGCAGGAAGGATGTTCCCGATGGTGGAGGAGTCCAGAACCAGGGGTCATAGTCTAATGATATGGGGTAAACCTTTCAGGACTGAGATGAGGAGAAATTTCTTCACCCAGAGAGTGGTGAGCCTGTGGAATTTGCTACCAGAGAAAGCAGTTGAGGCCAAAACATTTTATGTTTTCAAGAAAGAGTTAGATATTGCTCGGGTCTAAAGGGATCAAAGGATATGGGGCGAAAGCGGGAACAGGTTACTGAGTTGGATGATCAGCCATGATTATAATGAATGGCAGAGCAGGCTCGAAGGGCCGAATGGCCTCCTTCTGCTCCTATTTTCTATGTTTCTATTGCAGCAGAGTGAGGTAAAGCTATAAGGAGAGAGCAGGGCAGTGGGATTAATTTTGCAGTGTTGCCAGAACAGACGTCAGGAGTTGAATAGCCTCCTTCTGTGCAGTAAAGAGCAGGTCCAAGACATAAATTGTCAATTGGCAGAGACACAAAAGGACATTTGACACTGGTGATCTGGTACCCCAGGTTAGTCACTGTCTGCAGGAGAGGGAGAATGTCAGAAAGTTACAGGCATTTGCTTCCCGTTTTCAAACAGAGAAGCAAGAAAATTAATCCTTCAAACTTGTATTTTTTTTAAAAATTCATTCATGGGATGTGGGCGTCGCTGGCCAGGCCAGCATTTATTGCCCATCCGTAATTGCCCTTGAGAAGGTGGTCGTGAGCTGCCTTCTTGAACCGCTGCAGTCCATTTGGGGTAGGTATTACTGCATATTATCTTTTTCCATTTCCTAAATGCATAAGTGAGTGATGTGGGGGGTGGGGTGGAAATCAAACAAATTCTATAACAGGAAAATAACTTGCATTTTAACACCTTCAGGATGTTACAGCCAATTAAGTACTTATCCAGGTCCCACAAAACAGCAATGAGATGAACTTTGAACAGAGGCCCAACCAGTCCCCATCCACCACCCTCCTCTGCCTGGCTGAACTTGTTCTCACATTGAACAACTTCTCCTTCAACTCCACTCACTTCATGTAAAAGGTGTTGCTATGGGTATCCGCATGGGTCCTAGCTATGCCTGTCTTTTTGTGGGATGTGTTGAACATTGCTTGTTCCAGTCCCACTCAGTCCCACTCCCCCAACTCTTTTTTCAGCACATTGGTGACTGTACTGGTGCCATTTCCTGCTCCCGCCCGGAACTAGAAAACTTTATCAACTTTGCTTCTAATTTCCACCCTTCTCTCACCTTCATATGATCCATCTCCGACACTTCCCTTCCCTACCTCGACTTCTCTGTCTCCATCTCTGGGGATAGGTTGTCTACTAATATTCATTATAAGCCCACCGACTCCCACAGCTACCTCGACTACACTTCTTCATACCCTGCCTCCTGTAAGGACTCCATTTCATTCTCCCAGTTTCTCCGTCTCTGACGCATCTGCTCTGATGATGCTACCTTCCAGAACAGCGCTTCCGATATGTCTTCCTTTTCCCCAACCGAGGATTCCCTCCCACTGTGGTTGACAGGGCCGTCAACAGTGTCAGGCCCATTTCCTGCACCTCTACCCTCACCCCTTTCCCTCCGTCCCACAATCGCGACAGGGTTCCCCTTGTCCTCACTTTCCACCCCACCAGCCTCCAGATCCAAACGATCATCCTCCGCCACATCCAGCGTGATGCCACTACCAAACGCATCTTCCCCTCCCTTCCCCTGTCAGCATTCTGAAGGGATCGTTCCCACCATGACACCCTGGTCCACTCCTCCATTACCCCCATCACCTCGTCCCCTTCCCACAGTACCTTCCCCTATAATCGCAGGAGGTGTAATACATGCCCATTTACCTCCTCTCCCCTCACTATCCAAGGCCCAAAGGCTTTTATTATATTAATGAGATGAACTATTTGATCTGTTTTTGGTGTCCGTTTGAGGGAGGAGGATTGACCAACAGTCAAGGAGAACTGCTTACTCTTTTGCACCACTTGAGGGGCAAGATGCAGCCTCCAGAGATGATATCCCTGGCAGTGCAATGTCAGGTGCAGCATCAACTCCTTTCAGGTGAAGCAGCGATTTACTTGTACCTCTTTCAATGCAGTATACTGTATTCGCTGCTCACAATGTGGTCTCCTCTACATTGGGGAGACCAAACACAGATTGGGTGACCACTTTGCGGAACATCTCCCCTCAGTCCTTAAGCATGACCCCGAGCTTCCAGTTGCTGGCTATTTCAACACCGCGCTACCCGCGCCCCCCACCACCACCCCACTCTCACGCTCACATCTCTGTCCTGAGATTGCTGCAGTGTTCCAGTGAACATCAATGCAAGCTCGCGAAATTGCATCTCATTTACTGATTAGGCACGCTACAGCCTGCCAGACTGAACACTGAGTTCAATAATTTCAGAGTTTGACAGCACCCGCCCCCCCACCCCCCTTTTTATGTTCACTTATTTTTTTCATTTTTTCTTTTTTCTCCTTTTTATTTGTTATGTTATTTTAGTTTTTTAAAAAAGTTTGCTTCTACTGTGCCTACCCACTGTTTTTTTTTAAATTATTGTTTTTTTAAATTTTTGTGCTTGGAGTGCTTTGTGCTTTACAATCAATTCACACCCTCTCTGTACTAACGTGTCTTTCAGCACACCACTAACATACCGTTTGCCTTTGTTCCATGATCGTCTGGTCAGCTATTCTCTGTGACCTTGTCCGATCAACACCTCTTGTTAGCTCTTGCCCCCCCACTTTACTTGCTTAAAACCTTTTACATTTCTAATATTTGTCAGTTCTGAAGAAGGTTCATTGACTTGAAACGTTAACTCTGCTTCTCTCTCCACAGATGCTGCCAGACCTGCTGAGTATTTCCAGCATTTCTTGTTTTTATTTCAGATTTCCAGCATCCGCAGTATTTTGCTTTTATTATATTAATGAGATGAACTAGTTGATCTGTTTTTGGTGTTCGTTTGAGGGAGGAGGATTGACCAAGAGTCAAGGAGAACTGCTTGCTCTTTTGCACCACTTGAGAGGGAAGATGCAGCCTCCAGAGATGATATCCCTGGCAGTGCAATGTCAGGTGCAGCATCAACATGCTCAACTCCTGCCATTAGACTTGAACCCATAACCTTGACTGAGAGGCAAGAGTGCTACTACTGAATCAAGCTAATTTGATTTTGACAAGGCAGTATTATTTATTGCTCTAGTTGAGGGCATAAAGAGTCAGCCACGCTGTACGGGACTGGAGTTTGGGTAGGGGTGATCTGGTTCCTAACCCTGAAGGACATTGGTGAGCCAGTCAGTCTTCTACAATAATCCAGCAGCCTTCATGGTCACGTCCTTATATAAGGCAACACATTATTGAAGGTGATGTGCAGATCAGCCACAATCATGGAGTTGGCAGAACAGGTCCGAACGGCCTCTTCCTATGTTCTAATTGAATGGTGCAGCAGGCCCGAGGGACTGAATGGTCTTTGTCTGTTCCCAAGTCAGTTTCACAACTTGCCACGTGGGACTTTAAATTTGCAACCTCCGGCTTGCCAGTCCAGCATCATAACCACTAGGTTACTGTAGCTGAATAATAGCATCAAATTTACTTTTTCCTTTGAGGATAAATTTTTTTTAAAAAGTTAGATAGGAATATTTGCTTACAACATTAAGTGGCCAAGTAAAATTTCACACACCCCTCTCTCCAGCCAACATTTTCAACATAATTTAGCTTTGGGCATGAATTAGTCAAATGCAGAAAGATTCATTAGTCACACTGCCAGCTTCACCCACAAGTTAGTGGAACAGATCCAACACCTCCCCAACCCCTCTAAACCTAGAGAAGGGAGTTATTTAGGGGTTAAATCAGTATCTTCATAAAGGAGCTAGATCAATAGCTGTTGGGAAAAGGGATGGAGTTGTGGAAATAGTGGTGTTGGCACAGTCACAAGAAAATACATGGACAGAGGGAGCAAGATAGGCAGAATGGCCTTCTCCCATATACGTTCTAAGTTATTACATCACAGTTATGACATAGAAATAGGCCACTCTGCCAAAACTCAAAAACAGATTATAAAAAAAACAAAGTAATCAACTTTGAATTATCAAACCAACGAGGGACCAAGAAGCACAGCAGCACTGCGTGCAACATTAACATGGAACACTGCATTCGCACACGCAATGTGGAAATGGGACTGGGGTGGGGGGAAAACGGGCTTATCTTATAAAGGAGTCAGCCAAACACGAGCAAGTTCACTCAACCTTACCGATTGTACCCCCAGTGATAGTTAGCGACAGTTACTACCTTACTTGGTATACGGTGAAGGGAATAAAAAACATCCACAGCAGCTCGGTAACCCAAGAGGACTCGACGACATTCTAGGGGAGAAATGGGGGAAAGAAAATAGTATAACTTTCACAAGTGAGAATCCTTTTGTTACCATACCAAGGCTGGAAAGCACAACTGGGAACCAGGGCAAGTGGTAAGAAGGACATGACCATGCAGAATTCCATTACAAATCCCATCTTGTTCCCCATGAATAAGGACAATGGGAACAAACCTCATGTTTTTGAATGGGTCAGAACTCACATAAAATGTCTATTTCTAGGCTGCCCTTCCCTGGATTTGGTTTTCTATTTGCTTGCCCCAATTTTGTCCCTTCCACTCTTGAAGGTCCCAACTCCAAAAATGATAATTTTTTTGGAAAACTGGGGTATGGCAAATAAAACTAGGCACTGGAATTAATCAAAATCCAATTAGAAATCATGAAGGGAAGAGGGGTGTACTTTGATGGACTAATCATTGGCATGGGCACAATGGGTTGAATGGCCTCCTGTGCTTTATGATCCTAATTTCTCTCATAGGGACAGAAATAGGTCATTTAGTCCTTCGAGTCTGTTCCGTCATTTAATGAGATCATGGCTGATCTGTGACCCATGTCCATGTAGCCACCTTTGTCCCATATCCCTTCATACCTTTAACAAAAGTCAATCAATTATCAGTTTTAAAATCAACAATTGATCTAGCATCAACAGCCATTTGTAGAAGAGAATTCCAAACTTCTACCACCCTTTGTGTGTCGAAGTGTTTCCTAATTTCACTCCTGAGGGGTCTGGCTCTAATTTTTAAATTACACCCCCTAGTCTCAGACTTGCTAACCAGCACAAATATTTTCTCTCCATTACCCCATCTGTTCCTTATTAGCTTGAAAACTTCGATCAAACCTCTGCTTAATCTTCCAAATTCTAGGGAATACAACCCTACTTGGTGCAACCCCTCACTGTAATTTAACCCTTGGACTCCAGATATCATACTGGTCAATCTACACTGCATCCCCTCCAAGGCCAATATATGCTTCCTAAGGTGTGGTGCCCAGAACTGCTCGCAGTACTCCAGGCGTGGTCTAACCAGAGATTTCTTTTTCAAAAAATAGTTGAAGCACGACTTCTACTCCCTCGTATTCTGATCCTCTAGGTATAAAAGCCAGAATTCCATTTCTGTTTCGCAACAACACTTTCGCTGTGTTATTTTCTTAATATCGGCCTCTGGAAATCTCCCAGCCCTCTGGTACACAAGGCTGACTATTTCACCCTGGGGAAGGAGCGACTTGCAGTCAAGCACATGCTGTTCTTACCTGATCCCAGACCTCAGTTTCTCATCACAATTGTATTTCTATGGGGAGCTGCTCTTTCACTTACTCCTCTCTGTGATTTTGCCACAGGGAGAGTTACTCCAGGCCAAATGGCACCAATACACATGGGAGTCTGGAAATCACTGCCTGAAAAGGCAGTTGAGACAGAAACCCTCATCGCATTTAAAAAAATACTTAGAACTGCACTTGAACAACTATTATCTACAGGGCTACTGACCAAGAGCTGGAAAGTGGGATTAAGGAGAATTTAGGGAGCTAGGTAGCAGATTAAAAAGTCTCAGACTCAAAAGTCAACCTCAAAGATTGAAATCTCTGGATTACTCCCAGTGCCACATGCTAGTGAGCATAGGAATAGGAGGACAGAGCAGATTAATGTGTGGCTGAAGAGATGGTGCAGGAGGGAGGGCTTTAGTTTCCTGGATCAGAGTCTGTTTCTGGCGAAGGTGGGACCTGTACAAGTCAGACAGGTTGCACCCGAACCAGAAAGGGACCAACATTCTTGCAGGGAGGATTGCTAGTGCTGTTGGGTGGGGGGGGGGGGGGGGGGGGCGTTAAATTAATTTGGCAGGGGTATGGGATACAGAGTGGAGTACAGTAGGGGGTGATGCGCAGCCAAATATAGAAGAGAAACTAAGTCAGTCTGGAAGGCAGAGCAAATATAGACCTGTTAAGGCCCAAAGGAATAATGCAAGGCTGGATTGTATCTATTTTAATGCAAGGAGTCTTAAAAGGCAGATGAATTGAGGGCGTTGATTAACGCATGGGAACAGAATATTATTGCTGTCACAGAGACATGGTTGAGGGAAGGGCAGGACTGGCAGCTCAATATTCCAGGTTATAGAATCTTCAGGCGTGACAGGGTGGAGGGGGGGGGGTTGTAAAAGAGGAGGTGGCATTGCACTATTAATCAAGGAGTCAATTACTGTAGTAAGGAGGGATGATCTCTTAGAAGGTTCCTCAAATGAGGTAATATGGGTAGAACTTAAAAACAAAAAGGGGCAATCACTTTGCTAGGAGTGCACCACAGGCCGCCAAACAAACAGTCAGGGAGAGATAGAGGAGCAGATATGTGGGAAAATCTCAGAGAGGTGTAAAAATAACAGGGTAATAATAGCAGGGGATTTCAACTTACCCAATATTAACTGGGATAGTCTTAGTGCAAAAGGCTTAAAGGGGGCGGAATTCTTAAAATGCATACAGGAGAGCTTTTTGAGCCAGCACGTAGAAAGTCCTACAAGAGAAGGGGGTGGTACCGGACTTAATCTTAGGGAATGAAGCCGGACAAGTGATAGAAGTGTCAGTGGGGGAACATTTTGGGGATAGTGACCATAACTCTAAGATTTAAGGTAGTTATGGAAAAGGACCGGAAATAAAAGTACTGAATTAGGGGAAGGCCGATTTCAATATAATAAAACAGAATATGGCCAAAGTGGACTGGGAATAGCTACTTGAAGAACAGTCCACATCGGACCAGTGAGAATCATTCAAAAAGGAAATAGTAAGAGTTCAGGGCCAACATGTTCCCGTAAAGGTGAAGGGCCAACAAGTCCAGGGAACCCTGGAAGGCAAGGGATGTAGAGGATTGGATAAGGGAAAATAAGGAGGCTTAAGGCAGATTCAGAGCGCTGAAAACAGCGGAGGCCCTAGAGGAGTATACAAAGTGTAGGGGGTGCACTTAAAAAAGGAATTACGAGAGTGAAGAGGGGGCATGAAAAAACACTGGCGGGCAAGATAAAGGAAAATCCCAAAGCGTTTTATAAGTATATTAAAGGCAAGAGGATAACCAGGGAAAGAGTAGGGCCCATTAGGGACCAAAGTGGCAATCTGTGTGTGGAGCCGGAAGGCGTATGTGAGGTTTTAAATGATTACTTTTCATCTGTGTTCACTATGGAGAAGGACGGTGTGGGTGTAAAGATCAGGGAGGGGGATTGTAATATATGAACAAATTAACATTGAAAGGGAGGAGGTATTAGCGGTTTTAGTGGGCTCAAAAGTGGATAAATTCCAGGCTGCTATGTGAGACAAGGGAGGAGATTGCCGGGACTCTGACAAATTTTCAAATTCTCTCTGGCCACAAGAGAGATACCAGAGGACTGAAGGACAGCGAATGTGGTACCATTATTGAAGAAGGGTAGTGGGGATAAACCAGGTAGTTACAGGCCACTGTGTCTAACTTCAGTGGTAAACCATTGGAAAAAATTCTGAGGGACAGGATTATTCTCCACTTGGAGACAGGAATTAATCAAGGATAGTCAACATGGCTTTGTCAAGGGGAGAGAGATCATGTCCAACAAATTTGATTGAATTTTTCGAGGTGACTAGGTGTGTAGATGAGGGTAAAGCAATTGATGTAGTCCACATGGACTTCAGTAAGGCTTTTGATAAGGTCCTGCATGGGAGATTGGTTAAGAAGGTAAGAGCTCATGGAATCCAGGGCAATTTGGCAAACTGGATCCAAAATTGGCTTAGTGGCAGGAGGCAGAGGGTGATGGTCGAGGGTTGTTTTTGCGATTAGAAGCCTGTGACCAGTGGTGTACTGCAGGGATTGGTGCTGGGATCCTTGCTGTTTGTAGTGTATATTAATGATTTAGATGTGAATATAGGAGGTAATATCAGTAAGTTCACAGATGACACGAAAATTGGTGTCGTAAATAGTGAAGAGGATTGCTTAGATTACAGGACGATATAGATGGGCTGGTAAGATGGGCAGAGCGGTGGCAGATGGAATTTAATCCTGAGAAGTGTGAGGTGATGCATTTTGGGAGGGCTAACAAGGCAAGGGAATATACAATGGATGGTAGGACCCTAGGAAGTACAGAGGGTCAGAGGGACCTTGGTGTACTTGTCCATAGATCACTGAAGACAGCAGCTCAGGTAGATAAGGTAGTTAGGAAGGTATATGGGATACTTACCTTTATTAGCTAACGCATAGAATATAAGAGCAGGGAGGTTATGACGGAGCTGTATAAAACGCTAGTTCGGCCACAGCTGGAGTACTGTGTACAGTTCCGGTCACCACACTGTAGGAAGGATGTGATTGCACTGGAGAGAGTGCAGAAGAGATTCACCAGGATGCTGCCTGGGCTGGAGCATTTCAGCTATGAAGAGAGACTGAAAAGGCTAGAGTTGTTTTTCTCAGAGCAGAGAAGGCTGAGGGGATGATTGAGGGATACAAAATTATGAGGGGCATAGATAGATAGGAAGAAACTTTTTCCCTTAGCGGAGGTGTCAATAACCAGGGGGCATAGATATAAGCTAAAGGGCAGGAGGTTTAGAGGAGATCTGAGGAAAACCTTTTCACCCAGAGGGTGGTTGGAATCTGGAACACACTACTTGAAGGGGTGGTACAGGCAGGAACCCTCATAACATTTAAGCAGTATTTCAATGAGCACTTGAAACACCAATGCATTTAAGGCTATGGGCCAAGTGCTGGAAAATGGGATTAGAATAGATAGATGCTTGATGGCCAGAATGGACATGATGGGCCAAAGGGCCTGTTTCTGTGCTGTATAACTCTAGGCTGGATAGCTCTATCAGTCAACACAGATACCATGGGCCAAATGGCTCCCTTCTGTGCTGTAGTTTTCTATGTTTCTATGCAAACAGACTTTCTGTCCAATTGCCCCAACAATCAGGCATGTGTGCACGTATGTATGAGTACGTCTTTGCGTATGGGTACCTACATAACAAACAAGTAAATAACCCTGATCTCATCAAACTATACTCATTTAACAGGAACTTAAAGATGAGTAAGACCTTCCCGTTATGTAATTTAATTTATGCCTTAAATGGATAGAATGTTTTAGAAATTGTGCAATGCGCACAGGAAATAGTGCTCAGCTGGGGGCTAGGCACCTGCCTATCTCAGGATGCAGCAGCTCTCTTCTACCAGGTCTGTCCTTCCATGACCGATTAAAATAAATATATCTTGAATGGTCTGTCACCTTTTTCCATCCTCTCTCATCTGCCCATATTCTCCCCTGGGTGTAGTTTATCAGAGTATCATGGGATCTGTTGTTAAGTGAAATAGCATTCGTTCAAACTGGCTTGTGTAAACACATGGCAGAAGACAGCTGGGTGAGTACATACAGCATCCAAAAACACGCAAAGGAGGCTTTCAATAGCTGGTAGCCAGAACAGGAGGCAACTGGTGCTATAACATGTTGCTCCCACATCCACAAAAGGCAATGACTCGTGCTGGGATCGTTTCATGGGCACCAACGCTCTAGTACCTCGAATAAGCTGCCAACAGGCTTTTAGACTGTGAACCCACTCTCACGCGACAGCCATGTATGATTACTTTCTAACTTTCACTTGGTGGAGGAGAAATCCTGGTGGGCTTTCACTCAGCTTAGTCCAGAACAGCTGACGCAAATCGTAGCACACGTATCGGCTGCCATCTGACCCGACTTCAGCGAGCCCAGAACAGACTGGGGTGTAAGCCTGAGTATCACAGTCTCTGCCCTCTAAAAAGTCCTGGCAAGCCCCTCAGGTTAACGGCAATTAAGGATAGGCAATAAATGCTGGCCTCGCCAGCAGTGTGCACATTGCATGCATTAATAATTTAAAAGAAAATCAATGGCCAGTGCAACCAGTCACGGGAATGAAACTCCTCTCATCCAGGCAACTCTATGTCTTTCATCGGTACAAACTGAGAGTTGGGGGGAAGGTGAGGGGGTGGGGTGCACAGATAATGGTGGGAGAGCATGCGCGAGGGCGGGATGAGGGCCCTGTATGAAAGGGAAACCTCTCCATTAACACAGATAGACAAGTATAACTTACCACAGATACGAAGGGTCTCTTCACACTTAACACCACAGGTTGAACAGTGCTATCTATTGTAAAAGGCCAGGAGCTAGAACAGGAATAATAAAAAAACACATAGAAGTCACTTACGTGTTCACATTAAATGTACAAGCGACCACTATAATGAAATGCACGTATTTGTTTACTGGAATTTCTTTCTCCTTCCTGTCCACTTTAACCATAGCAGTAATGGACCCTGTGGCTCAGTAGGTAGCACTCTATCTTCCGAGTCGAAAGTTTCCGGGTTCAAGTCCCACTCCAGAGACTTGAGTAAATAATTTCGGTGACACTCCAGTGCAGTACTCAGGGAGCTGCCATCTGTCAGATGAGATGTTAAACTGAGGCCCCATCTACTGTCCCACGTGGACATTCAAGAGCCCATGGCACTATATGAAGATGAAAAGGTACCTTCTCCCCAATGCCCTGGTCAATGTTTACCCAAACACCCAAAACAGTGGGAGCTTGCTGCATGCAAATTGGCTGCCATATTGCTTACATTAGAATAATCATTACACTTCAAAAACTACTTTATTGGCTGTCAAGCACTTTGGGATGCCGAGGTTGTAAAAGGTGCTATGTAAATGAAAATCTTTTCTATTTCCTTAACTGAACCCCATCACGAATTGATATGAGTTATGAACTGTACCTGAATTTCAGAAGCCCAACCTTTCCATTGGTTGTTTCGTCCTCTGGAAACAGCAGCAAAGTGTGTGTCACCTCCAGGGAGTTGTAGTGTCTGAGTGCCTCAGTCAAGCGTGTCCGGTTGTCCATCCATCCCAGCTCCAGGTACCCGCGGGCCCAGCTCACAAAGCCAGACTGTCCCTCTAGCAAGGGCTAAACACAAAGAGTGAATTAAAATCACTGTGAATATTAAGCAAAGATTTTTATATCAACTGCGAAATAAATAGTGAGTCTGTTCCCGATCGACAGGTTAATGCGCAAGCCAAACGAAGGGTCACAACCCAAAGCATTAATCGATGCTTTTTCCAAATGCTGACTTACCCAGTCTACATTTCAAACCACTGCTGTGTTCATTCCCCTTGCTCTTGAACCCACTGGAGTATGGTACCATTGCCAAGAGGCTATTATGCATAGACCTGTAATTGGGGGTGGGAATTGCCAGATTTGCATGGCTCAGTTGCTCACTGGATAAACTTGTTTAGCTCATCGTATCCGGTGGACATATCAACAGAGTGGGAAGAATAGGTTCCAACATTTTTTGTAACAAAACAATTGACTGTTGCCCATCTCAGCCAAGCTGTCGTGGGGAGATATCAGGGCAAAACAGTGTGCTGGAAACATGCAGCTGGGTGGAAAGAGGGATGTCAAGACACTATTCAACACTTCTTAGCTTGTTACAGAGGGGAAAAAATCAACCGGTAGACACCTTTTAACCATATTCCTTCTTTATAGTGTAAGGGAGAATCAAGAGGAACAATGACAGACAAGAAAAGATACGATAGCCCATCAAGCCTTTTTTTGTGATGCCTTATGTATCACAATATAAACATTCCTCATCCCATCCAAAATAATGTGACCTCCAGGGACAGGAAACAAAACAGGTTAATTTGAGGAGCGAGGGGAGAAATTCTTCTGACCTGCTCAAACGATTGAAAGAGGGTGAAGATTGGGTATCCTCTTGCAACTCCATTTTTTTCCCTTCATTCATGGGATGTGGGTGTCGCTATTTAAGCCAGCATTTATTGCCTATCCCTAATTGCCCTCGAGTAGGCGGTGGTGAGCTGCCTTCTTGAACCACTGCAGTCCATGTGAGGTAGGTACACCCACAGTGCTGTTAGAATAGGAGCTCCAGGATTTTGATCCAGAGATAGTGAAGGAACGGCGATATAGTTCTGAGTCAGGATGGTGCGAAACTTGGAGGGGAACTTGCAGGTGGTGGCGTTCCCATGCATTTGCTGCCCTTGTCCTTCTAGTTGATAGAGGTCCGGGTTTGGAAGGTGCTGTCTAAGGAGCCTTGGTGCATTGCTGCAGTGCATCTTGTAGATGGTACACACTGCTGCCACTGTGCGTCGGCGATGGAGGGAATGAATGTTTGCGGATGGGGTGCCAATCAAGCGGGCTGCTTTGTCCTGGATGGTGTCGAGCTTCTTGAGTGTTGTTGCAGCTGCACCCATCCAGGCTAGTGGAGAATATTCCATCATACTCCTGACTTGTGCCTTGTAGATGGTGGACAGGCTTTGGGGAATCAGGTGAGTTACTCGCCACAGGATTTCTAGCCTCTGACCTGCTCTTGTAGCCACGGTATTTATATGGTTACTCCAGTTCAGTTTCTGGTCAATGGTAACTCCTAGGATGTTGATAGTGGGGGATTCAGCGATGCAATGCCATTGAATGTCAAGGGGAGATGGTTAGATTCTCTCTTGTTGGAGATGGTCATTGTCTGGCACTTGTGTGGTGCAAATGTTACTTGCCACTTATCAGCCTAAGCCTGGATATTGTCCAGGTCTTGCTGCATTTCAACACAGACTGCTTCAGTATCTGAGGAGTCACGAATGGTGCTGAACATTGTGCAATCATCAGCGAACATCCCCACTTCTGACCTTATGATTGAAGGATGAAGTGATGAAGCAGCTGAAGATGGTTGGGCTACGACACTACCCTGAAGAACTCCTGCAGTGATGTCCTGGAGCTGAGATGAATGACCTCCAACAACCACAACCATCTTCCTTTGCATTAGGTATGACTCCAACCAGCTGAGAGTTTTCCCAGATTCCCATTGACTTCAGTTTTGCTAGGGCTCCTTGATGCCATACTCAGTCAAATGCTGCCTTGATGTCAAGGTCAGTCACTCTCATCTCATGAGCTTAGCTCTTTTGTCCATGTTTGAGCCAAGGCTGTAATGAGGTCAGGAGCTGAGCGGCCCTGGTGGAACGCAAACTGAGCATCACTGAGCAAGTTATTACTAAGCCAGTGCCACTTGATAGCACTTTCCCATTGATTATAGGCTTCACAATGGGAGGACACATTCTTGGCAACTGAAACCAATAAGTATGGAGTAAAAAATTCTTACTGCAATTGCACAGGGCTTTAGTGAGACCACATACACAGTACTGTGTACAGTTTTGGTCTTGTTACCTAAGGAAGGATATATTTGCCTTCGACAGCGTGCAACAAAGTTTCACGACTTATTTCTGGGATGAGAGGATTGTCCTATGAGGAGAGATTGAGTAGACTAGGTCTATATTCTCTCGGGTTTCGAAGAATGAGGAGATATCAGTGAAACACAAAATTCTGAGGGGGTTTGACAGGTTAGATGCTGAGAGGCTGTTTCCCCTTTGCAGTGTCAAGAACTAGGGGTCATAATGTCACGATAAAGGGTCATCCATTTTAGACTCAAATAACGACAAATTGCTTCACTCAAACGATTGTGAACCTTTAGAATTTCCTACCATATAGAACTGTGATGGTCAGTCGTTGAGTATATACAAGTCAGCTCGTTAGAGTCTTGGATAGTAAGGGAATCGAGGGATATGGGGATAGTGCAGGAAGGTGTAGCTGAGATAGATGATGATCAGCCATGATCCTACTAAATGACACAGCAGGCTCGAGGGGCCGAATGGCTTACTCTTGCATCTATTTCTTATGTTAACAAATACATTGTTTCAGTGGCAGATCCAAAACAACATCCTGATCCATCACATCACAAAATGGATAACATTTGCAATTGGCCATTGTGTCCTAAGGTCACAAAAGGAATTAACTAACAAAGCCAAGGAACTCAACTGGGAGCCTTCAAATACCAGGGCATGCAAGTTAAAAAACCAAGGAAGCTAGGATTAAAAAGGGAAGTCGGGGCAGGGAATCTTTTTCAGCCAAAGGACATTAGAGCTGTGGAATAGGCCATTGGAGTAAGGCCCAAGGAATAATGAGTCATTTTTGGAGGGAGAGGTATCTGGAGGTAGATCGTGAGAAGACTAGTAATTGGTATTCTTTTTTTGGGCTGAATATTTTTTCCTGCTCCTGAAGATTCTTGTTCAGGACTTGGGAAACGACCATAACAAGACACAGACCAGCAGAACCAGCTTTTTGTTTGGCCCAAATATCCAGCATGAAACAAGGGGATATGCAAGCACATCACTGTAAACATACACACAATCTTACTTAATGATACTTGAGCTTACCGTGTGACAGGGTGTGAGGAAATTCAATATGTTGTGGTCAAACTGGGTGATGTGGTTGGAGATGTAGGTTTTAACATTTTTATCTCGATGCCTGGAGTCACGTTGTGAGACAAACATGCCCAGAATCAAGCACATTGCCCGCACGATAATCCTGTAGCACAAAACAGAAAAGGCAGGTCATAATTCTCATTCAGAATTTTAGGAAAATTTAATGGATTCTCTTCCTGTCAGGGATACTACCTCAAAACCAGACATTCGGTGGACAAATGGATCAGCCTTGGGTCATTCAGAGGTCAACCATCCTCCTCGGGGCTTGCCCTTCCCACTACTGAGTAGCGGACTGAGAGTGAGAATTCAAGGAAGGAACTGGCTTTCACAGCCTCATGACCTCCCAAACTGCGTACAGCCAATGAAGTACTTTTTGAAAATTAGTCATTGGTGTAACGTAGGAAACACTGTGCACACTAAGCTCCCACGAACAGCAATGAGATAATGACCAGATAATCTGTTTTTGCGCTGCTGGTTGAGGCATAAACATTGGGACACATAGAACCATAGAAAAAGTACAGCACAGGAGGAGGCCATTCAGCTCATAGTGTCTACGCCAGCCGAATAAACTATCCGCCCAAACTAATCCCACCTTCCAGCACCTGGTCCATAGCCCTGCAGGTTACGGCACCTCAGGTACATGTCCAGGTACCTTTTAAAGATCTCTACCTCCACCACCAGTGCTGGCAGCGAATTCCAGACACCCACCACCCTCTGGGTGAAAAAGTATCCCCTCATGTCCTCTCTAATCCTTCTACCAATCACCTTAAATCTGTGTCTCCTGGTAACTGATCTCCCTGCCAGGGGAAACAAAACAGGTCCTTCCTGTCCACTCTATCTAGGCCACTCAAAATTTTGTACACCTCAATCGAGTCACCCCTCAGCCTCCTCAGTTCCAGGGAAAACAACCCTAGCCTATCCAATCTTTCCTCAAAGCTGCAACCTTCAAGCCCTGGCAACATTCTTGTAAAACTCCTCTGCACTCTTTCCAGAGCAATTATGTCCTTTCTGTAATGTGGTGACCAGAACTGTATGCAATACTCCGGCTGTGGCCTAACCAACGTTCTATACAGTTCCAGCATCACATCCCTGCTTTTGCACTCTATCGCTCGGCCAATAAAGGAAAACAATCCATATGCCTTCTTCACCACTCTATCCACCTGTCCTGCCACCTTAAGGAACCTGTGGACATGCACTCCAAGGTCTCTCACTTCTACCCCTCCCCCTCAATACCCTCCCGTTTATTGTACATTCCCTCACTTTATTTTCCCTCCCCAATTGCAATACCTCACACTTCTCTGGATTGAATTGCATTTGCCACTTTTCCACCCACTCAACCAAACCATTGATATCATTCTGGAGTCCACGACTTTTCCCCTCACTATTAACTAAACAGCCAATTTTTGTGTCATCAGCAAATTCCCCAACCTTGCCACCCACATTTAAGTCCAAATCATTAATGTATACGTCAAGGGACCCAACATGGAGCCCTGTGGAACACCACTGGAAACCACTTTCCATTCACAAAAACATCAGTCAACTACTACCCTTTGTTTCCTGTCACTGAGCCAATTCTCGATCCAACCTGCCACCTTCCCCTGTATCCCATTTCATTTTACTGACCAGTCTGCCATGCTGGACCTTGTCAAATGCCTTGCTAAAATCCATGTAGACCCTATCCACTGCACTACCCTCATCAATCCACCTTGTTACTTCCTCAAAAAACTCAATCAAGTTAGTAAGACATGACCTTTCCGAACAAATCCATGCTGACTATCCCTGATTAATCCATGCCTAGTGACAGTTTACCCTGTCTCTCAGAATAGATTCTAACAATTTTCCCATCACCGAGGTCAGACTGACTGGCCTATAATCACCTGGCTTATCCCTCGCACGTTTTTTAAACAATGGTACAACGTTCGCAGACCTCCAATTGCCTGGCACCTGACCTGTATCTAGTGAGGGTTTGAAGATAATCCTCAGCGCATCCGCTATTTCTTCCCTGGCTTCCTTTAACAACCTGGGATGCAAAACATCCGGTCCTGGTGATTTATCCACTTTCAGGGATATCAGACCCTCAAGCACTCTTCTCTCATTATGCTTATCGTATCTAATATTCCACACTCCTCCTCTTTAACTACAATGTCTGCATCAACCCTCTCTTTTGTGAAAACAGAGACAAAAGACTCATTCAGAACCCTGCCCACATTTTCTGCATCCACATACAAGATCCCTTGTACATCTCTGATAGGCCCTACCCTTTCCTTAGTTATGCTCTTGCTCTTAATGTACTGATAAAACATCTTCGGCTACACTAGGGAGAACTGGCCTCTTTAATGAAATAGTGCCATGGAATCTTTTACCTAAGAGCGCAGATAGGGACAGCACCTGAGTGCAGCACTCCCTTAATACTGCACTTGGAGTCTTCTTCTCCTTGTTAGGTAGCCCCTCGGGATCAAGGATGACTTGCTTCCACTCCGGTACGATGGGTTCGGAGATGGCTGCCAAGACCAATGTGATCTGCAGACTCTGCCACATGAGGGGCAGGTGGTGCTTGAAGGGTCAGGTAGATGAGTAGTTTGGAGGTTTGTGCGCCCCCTCCGATACCTCAACTTCACCTCCGCACGTTCCTGAAAAGTCCCGTGAGGTGCACGATGCCTTTCCCAATGAGTTTTCTCCATCTAGGACGGTCATGAGCAAGAGACTCCCACGAGTTAACGGGAATGTTTGATCTCTTCAGGGATGCTTTGAGGACATCTCAAGTGTTTCCACTGTCCTCCTGGGAGTCCCCTACTCTGTCAAGTTCTCAGTACGACAGCTGCTTCTGGAGTCTGGTGTTAGGCATGCAAACGACATGTCCCACCGAACGGAGCTGGTTTTAGGTCATTAGCTGGGTAGGTTGGCTTGGGAGAGGGCAGTGCTGCTAGCTTTCGCTGAGAGTAGTGATGAGAGCATTGATTTTCAAAGTAATAGAGTCATGGAGTTATACAGCACAGAAACAGAGGCCATCGGGTTCCTGCCTCTACCACCCCTTCAGTCAGTGTTTTCCAGATTCCAACCACCCTCTGGGTGAAAATCTTTTTCCTCAAATCCCCTCTAAATCTCCTGCCCCTTACCTTAAATCTATGCCCCCTGGTTATTGACACCTTTGCTAAGGGAAAAAGTTTCTTCCTATCTAACCTATCAATGGCCCTCATAACTTTGTATACCTCAATCATGTCCCCCCTTAGCCTTCTCTGCTCTAAGGAAAACAACCCTAGTCTATTCAGTCTCTCTTGATAGCTGAAATGCTCCATGAACCAAGTCACCATGCCAAATTATTTTAATCAACAAACATCCTCCCCTTTTCTCATTTCACATAGCCAACTTCCATCTTCTTTGTAAATTGAAAAAAAACTGGGCATTTATTGGAGCAATGACTTTGTTTTGATGACGAGCAGAGGTGGAACAGTACAGGATATTGACAAGGCTGAAGAGTAAATTCTGGAAGGGTTCCTGCAGACTGGAAAGTAGTAAATGTAACCCCACTATTTAAGAAGGGAGTGAGAGAAAACGGAGAACTACAAACCTGTTAGCTTGACATCAGTAATAGGGAAATGTTAGAATCTATTATAAAGAATGAGATAACTGGACACTTGGAAAATAATGATAGGATTGGGCAGGGTTAATGTGGGAACAGAACTATTGGGGAAATTTAAAGTGAACTAATCAATTAAGTATAGCCTACTAACAAAATAACCTCGGAGCTGCAGAGATAGCTTATCAGAAATGACTTCATAACTTCAGGGCTGCAGAGGCAGCTTATCAGTAGAAGTAGACTAACAAGCAGAAACTAACGGGGCAGCTGCAGGCTGCTTAATAGTAGCCTATTGTACAACAATCAGCCTAATGGTTCACAAGGAGATAAGGGGATGGGAAACTGGAGTAAGAAATTAAAACAAACTGACAAGGCAGTACCCCAATCAGGCCCCGAGACCAAGAAACTGCAGAAGTTTGTAGACCAATTGGGAACAAAGAGTAAGTGTTACTGATTTGTATGAATAACTATAATAAGGCTTGAATTGGCACGAAGAGTTAGTTCGGGGGGGGGGGATTAGTTTTAGGTTAGTTCAGTGTATGTGTTGCTTTTAGTTTTAGTTCAGTTCATTGTTAAGTTTTCTGAAGATGTAACAATTAAGTACTGCAATAAAGTTTCTTAAAGCTACAGTCGGACTTCGTCTCTCTTTGTGCAACTAAAGGGATCCAACAATTTGGCGTAGTCGGCAGGATCGCTGGAGGATAAAGACCAAAGCACTGGATATCGGACCCCAGAGGTAACAACTCCTCTTTGTTTTAAAAAAAAAGGTCCTCGGCCATTGTCTAAGCTCGATCCCGAACCTTTCTGTTCCGTGGGCTTCGAAGGAAGCCCCCTCGGCTCGAGTTTATCTGTAAAAATACCCGGTTATACTGACCCTACGGCATTGATAAAATGACCAACGAAGGCAACCGACAGTTACCAACTCCGTCAAAGGTGGGCGGGCCCCACCTGATGTTCCCGAAGATGAAATCCTTCGGCAGTTAAAAGAATATATAGAGCAAGTTTGATTTGGCTAAAACATACACTGAAATTGGGCAAAAATATGGCACCTCCATGGGACAGTGGTCCCTGGAAGATATAAAGAGAGGTTGGGTAAGGATAAAGAACAGACCCAATGGTCCTTGGCTGCTGAAGGCCAGAGGGCTCCATGACAAAGTTTATGGCAGAGTGACATAAAAGACTATGTTTTAGAGTAAAAACAAGTTACTGTGTCTTTGATTTGAATGTGTGAATGTTGGAAGCTTCCACGAATGAATTGAATGTCCCTGGGATGTACAGCTTATGTTCTGTACAACTTGTGTTCTGTAGAACTGACTCGTTAACTCTTTGTTGTCTGGCTTTAATGTTGAAAGCATGGGTCTATTAAGTTGCTTGGAATTGAATGGGTGAGAAAAGTGATTGTTGAGTGTATTAATTTCAATTTAAGATTGTGCACCCAGTAATGGGGTATAAAATTGAATTATATTTTAAGTTAAAGTTTTATTTTTATTTTAAAAGTTGGTTTTGCAACTGTGAAAAGGCAATGAACAATTTTCTAAGAGATAAGCTTCAGCCTTGAAGGTCTGAAGCTGTCTGGCAAAAATCCAATTTGAAGTTTAAAACACTGCTTTAATTGGAAACTCTGCTATTGTTTTATTTTGCAGTCTAAACGTGAAGACATGTTGTACTGACTGTGTTTAAGTAGCAAATGTCAGGAATTGGATATTGGTTTAAGGGAGAGAAGGATAAACAATATAGGAAAGAAATCCTGTTTAAAGTTTGTGTAAGGAGTTGGTGTTAAATCCTCTGTGTTAAGAATGTTAAATAACTTTTCCTTTAGTTTTATTACAGGCATTTGAAAAGGCGCCTGAAGAACAAGAAAAATGACGTAATTTACATTTTTTTTTAAAAAGCACGTGCTATTCTGTTCTGTGTGTAGTTAATAAGAATGAGTTAAGTTTATACAATTAAGGTTAATTGACCTGTTAAGTGGAAAAACTGGAAATTTCATTTGTGGCCACAATGAACTTTCAAGTTTATTATGTCAAGTTTTGGAGGAGTCTTCAGTTCCGGACACAAGACTCGTTCATATAACATTGGCAGTTTTGGTTTTTAAATATTTATTGCAGTGAATTGGAATTTGGAATCATCTTTGTTATAAAAAAATCCTGGCATTAGGAACTTCTTACAAAAGATGTTAAAAGTTTGGTAATAATTGGACTTTAATCTAAAATGCTGTCTTTCCTGATGGAGATGCTTTCCTTTGAAGTTGATAATGTTACTAATGATTCTGTTGTTTTTAAACCCTAAGGATACCAAAAGGATTGAAAAAAGTTTAAAATGGAGTAGTTCTTTTCGATCAGAAAAAAAGGTTACGTAAAGTGACGAAGCTGAGAATGTTTTGCTCCACCCCCTCGGAGACAAACAAACTGCTGCAGCTATTGTTTTTTCCATTTAATCCACCACACAATTTTTTGCATTGCTGAGAGTAAAATTTATACATATTGGACATTGTTAAATTTTAAATTTCTAAATTGACAGATATAAGTGGACAAATTAACCCACTGGGCTCAGGGGCAGAGCCACAATGGATTCTTTGTGGGTTTTTTTAAGCAGGTGACAGTAGATTCCAAGGCCATGTGAGAACTGATGCCACAGCAAGAGATCCAGCAGCTTTGAGAATTTAAGAACTTAATTGCAGACATCAAATGTCACAGCATCTTTATCAATGAGGCAAAGTGCTTGAGGAGGAGAGATAGTTGCAAGCACTTCTGTCTTTAACGTACAAAAAATACCAAGTCTGGGCATAAGAAATTGGAATCAATAAACAAAATTTAATTTATGAGTGGTTATTTAAAGCACTCAAAGGGAAATTTATCTGATATTTAAGAGGACAATCCCAAAGTTTTAGAAAGTAAAAAACAAAACAGTCTAAGTGGTTTACTGTGTTGGACAATAGCAATGGGTTCTGCTCCATACAACTAAAATTGTATATAATATAAAGCTTGAGTTGGTACCGGTAATATTGAATATCTCAGATATCCAGCTACCTGGCTGGTGCCCTGAGAAGATCCGAAAGTTGTACAAGGTATTACTGTAACAATTGCTAAGTCAAGAATTTGGTGATGAGGGAATAATAAAGGGAAAGAGACAAATGTAGTTTAGTGAATGACGCAGCCACAGTCCTTAATACGGGAACTTCAATTGTCAATACTATAGATTTGGAAAATGTGGACCAGAAGGTTAGAACGCTTAGTCAGCTAGTAAAGGATATTTTGAAAAAGGAACAAAAGGGACAGAGTGGTGTAGCTAAAGTAGGAAAGGATTTGATGAATACGGTGACAGGAAGGGTGATTTGTGAAGGAGCTGTGCAGGCAACTGTATGAGCTGAGGCAGGAGATTCTATAGAAACAGACATGAAAGAGGAACAGACGAAAGTGCCTGTTGTGGGAGACAAAGTAATGGTAAAAGGGAAGGGCCGATGGAAACACTGGTCCCAAATGAAGGTATATAAAGTCAACAGCAAATGACAGACTCCAAAATAAACAGCACCTGGTATGCAAAGAGATACCGGGAATGGAAGAAAATGTGATTTGTTGCATGCAGAGCAACTGAACTAATTACAGGACTGATGAGAGTACTAGAAGGTCATGCTCATACTATTAATGATATCATTTCAAATAATGAAAGTGTTTGTAGTACATATGGTCCGTGGATGTTAGAACAAATTCGAGAAAATTTGAGGCAAATTGATGCGGGCCAGGTGCCAGTTTGGATCAATGACACCCAGTTGGAATACTTAGCTAGTCACACAAATGATAAAATTACCAGGTGCCAAATCAGAAAATTTAAATTATGGAAAGGTGTAAATACAGGATCTATGAGTATTGGAGTAGTGTTGGGAATACCTGTAATTCTGAGAGATAAGTTAGGGATACAATTATATAAAGTAGAAAATATAGGGGTGATAAGGGGAAAAGATTACATAAAATACTATGATATATTACCCTATGTTAAGGAAATGTTGTGGAAATTGGAAAAGAGGTAATTGGAACAACATTGTCCATTGTCTGAGTGTAGTCTGGAAAACCAGGTGGTCATATGTCCTCATCCTATATATAAAATGGCAGAATCAAAAGGTGGATTTAATGCCACTGTAAATTGCACCATGGAGACTAGGAAAGCATTGTCAAGGCTAACCCATGTGGCCTATGTGGGAGAGAGGAGATATTGCTTAACCACCACAGCGAAGGAGTACCAGTATGGACATAAACGGACTTGTCCGGTGAGCAACAGTACATTTTGGTTCAACCCACAAATACCAACCCGAGTAGGGAAGATGGAGTTGGTAGACATACATAAAACAAAAGACAGAAATGATAACTGTGACAGAAAGTATTAAGGAGGATTTGACAAATTACCTCCGGGAATATGAATATACTATTCAGCCATTGCCCACACACTTGGGTAAAGAGAGACAGCAGCTAGAAGCCATTGCTGTAGTGTACTACAATCTGGAACAACAGTCGAAGATGCTACAAGATGAGATTGACGAGATAAATGATTCTACCTGGCAGGAGGACTGATGGAACTGGGGGTCAGACGTGCAGATACACCCCTGGTTTAGAATTATCTCCCATGTCCTGATAATGGTTTTAGGTATCATGGTGTTATATGTGACATACTTAATTTGGCAACTTAAGAAATTAATTAGGCGATGCAAGAGGATGTATGAATACAGGTTGGACAGCTACCCGAAAAGCAATTAGTGTTCGAACTTGCTCTGTAAAGGGAGAGACAATTAGTTATGCCATAAAAGGGTAATTGTATAACCTTTTCATATATACTTCAAATGAATTAATGAATGATCAATGTACTTTAAGAATGGAATTGTATTATGTTTGTACAATCGATTATGTAATAGTGATGCTTAAATGAAATTGTAATCGTACAAGTGTACTACCTTTTATGTTGTAAACAAGTAACTGAAGCCTTTGCAAAACTTATGCCTTTACAGAGCTCCCATGGGTCCCTCTTGTGGCACAAGCAGGCTATGTATTGAGTGCGACCCCTCTGGGTGTTGAAGGCTGTTTCTAGACAAATAGAGACCATTAAAGGCACCTTGGTGGGACCAAGGGAATGATTTTTAAAAAGTGTTTTGAAGAATCAAAGGGGGAACTGTGGGAACAGAACTATTGGGGACATTTAAAGTGAACTAATCAATTAAGTATAGCCTATTAACAAAATAACCTCGGAGCTGCAGAGATAGCTTATCAGAAATGACTTCATAACTTCAGGGCTGCAGAGGCAGCTCATCAGTAGAAATAGACTAACAAGCAGAAACTAACGGGGCAGCTGCAGGCTGCTTAATAGTAGCCTATTGTACAACAATCAGCCTAATGGTTCACAAGGAGATAAGGGGATGGGAAACTGGAGTAAGAAATTAAAACAAATTGACAAGGCAGTACCCCAATCAGGCCCCGAGACCAAGAAACTGCAGAAGTTTGTAGACCAATTGGGAACAAAGAGTAGGTGTTACTGATTTGTATGAATAACTATAATAAGGCTTGATCTGGCGCGAAGAGTTAGTTCGGGGGGGGGGGGGGGGGGGGGGGGGGGGGGGGTAGTTTTAGGTTAGTTCAGTGTATGTGTTGCTTTTAGTTTTAGTTCAGTTCATTGTTAATTTCTACATCTTCAGAAAACTTAAGTACTGCAATAAAGTTTCTTAAAGCTACAGTCGGACTTTGTCTCTCTTTGTGCAACTAATGGGATCCAACAGTTAATATGGATTTATGAAATCATGTTTGACAAACCTGTTGGAGTTTTTTGAGGATGTTACTTGTAGCATAGATAAAAGAGAGCCAGTGGATGTGGTCTATTTGGATTTTCAGAAGGTCCCACACAGGTGGTTAGTAAATAAAATTAGAGCACATGGGATTGGGAGTAATAAACTGCTAAAGACAGAAGAAAACAGAGAGCAGGAACAAATGGATCATTCTCAGGATGGCAGGCTGTTAGTAGCGTGGTACCGCAAGGATCAGTTCTAGGGCCCCAGCTGTACACAATCTATATAAATGATATGGATGTGGAGACCAAATGTAATATTTCCAAATTTGCTGATGACACAAAACTAGGCAGGAATGTAAGTTGTGAGGAGGATGCAAGGGGATTTCGACAGGCTAAATAAATGCGCAAGAACATGGCAGATGGAATAGAACGTGAATAAGTGTGAAGTTATCCACTTTGGTGGGAAAAAACAGAAAGACAGAGTATTTCTTAAATGGTGAGAGGTTGGGAAGTGTTGATGTCCAAGAGGATCTGGGTACCCTTGTTCATGAGTTACTAAAAGCTAGTATGCAGGTGCAGCAAGCAATTCGGAAGGCAAATGGTATACTGGCCTTCACTGCAAGGGGATTTGAGTACAGGAGTAAAGATGTCTTGCTGCATTGTATAGGGTCTTGGTGAGACTGTATCGGGAGTACAGTGTACAGTTTTGATCTCATCTAAGGAAGAATATACTTGCCACAGAGGGAGTGCAACGGAGGTTCACCAGACTAATCCCTGGGATGGCAGGATTGTCTTATGAGGAGAGATTGCAGAAACTGGGCCTGTATTCTCCACAGTTTCAAAGAACGAGAGGTGATCTCATTGAAACTTACAAAATTCTTACAGGGTGTGACAGGGTAGATGTGGATAGGATGTTTCCTCTGGCTCATGAGTCTAGAACCAGGGACAGTCTTAGAATAAGTGGCAAGCCATTTAAGACGAGATGAGGAGGAATTTCTTCACTCAGAGGGTGGTGAATCTTTGGAATTAAAGAAGAACAGTACAGCACAGGAACAGGCCATTCGGCCCTCCAAGCCTGTGCCGATCTTGATGCCTACCTAAACTAAAACCTTCTGCACTTCCGGGGATCGTATCCCTCTATTCCCATACTATTCATGTATTTGTCAAGATGACTCTTAAACGTCGCTATCGTACCTGCTTCCACCACCTCTCCTGGCAGCAAGTTCCAGGCACTCACCACCCTCCGTGTAAAGAACTTACCTCGCACATCCCCTCTAAACTTTGCCCCTCTCACCTTAAACCTACGTCCCCTAGTAACTGACTCTTCCACCCTGGGTAAAAGCTTCTGACTATTCTCTACCCCAGAGGGCTGTGGAAGCTCAATCACTGAGCACGTTCAAGACAGAAATCGATAGATTTCTGGAGACTAATGACATCACAAGGGATATAGCGATAGTGGGGAAAAATGACTTTCAGGTAGATAATCATCCTGAATGGTGGAGCAGGCTCGACGTGCCGAATGGTCTACTCCTGCTCCTATTTCCTAAGTAGCATAGTGGAGAAAATCAAGCAAAAGTGGTCAGGTAATATCTTCATTTGATAGTCTTTCCCCCCTCCTGCCCGATGCAGGCTGAGGGAAGTAAAGAGTTGCGAGGTCTGGTTAAAAAAAAGAGAGTTGGGCTGGAGACAGTGCATGAGTTTTGATTTCAACATAAGCCTACACTGTACCAAGACATATCAAGCTCAAATATTAAAAATCTTCATGATTCAATGTCAGTTCAGATTTTAACAGAAAAGCACCAGTAACCAACACTGGGATAAGCAAAATCGCTTGGGATAGTTGTCGCTCTGACGTTATGTTGAGTCTCTAAAATACACTAATAAACACACAAGTGATATACAGTGCACACAAATGCAGGAACACATCTCACTTACCAAGTTCAGAGAACCTAGTCAAGGGTGAGCAAAAGCTAAGCCCTGAGAGATTGTGGCTTCTGCTGGAGTTCAAGGCGTGCTTAGCTGCATCAAGTTCTCCACTGCTTGCACTGCTACAAGCACCCTGCCAGTTATCACTCTGGCTTGCATGGGTACCTAGAACCAGGTGGGAAGAAAACCGACTCCCAGTAGCAGGTCCATCCCTCTAGACCATGAAAATCACTGACTACCCATAGTTGGGGCTACCGAGATGCCATTTTGGACATGTGCGCTAACTTTATTAGAAAACGCCTTACACACAGTACAGGTATCAAATTTACTTAATATCCAACACCATTCAGTACGAAACACTTCAGTCTTTCTTCAAAGTTCGACACTGGTATAAAGTAATCAACTAGAACACAGCTTTGAGGTATTTGTCCCGTGGTTGCGAGCAGTACTCTGCCTTCATCAGTGATTACAGAGAATGGTGACTCACACATTGAGAAATACCAGACCTGTTCCCTGTTCTCCATCCAGAGCACAGTTGCATACTGTTTGCCCTTTTCCATGACCTGCCCATAACTGATGAGCTTGCCTTTTTTTTTTAAAACTGGCCTGGTGTAGCTACTGCAATCAGCCAAGCTGACCATGTTAACAGCTTCCCGCTCCATACAACGTGTCTGCCATTTTCAAATGCAGTATGTCCCATTTTTGCACAAAATCAATAAGTAGTGTGCCAATCATGACTTAGTGGACATGCCTATCTCAGAGTCAAAAGGTCATGGATTCAAGCCTCACTCCAGAGACCTGAGGTTGCCTCTTCACTGCAGTTGAGGGAGTGCTGTCTTTCAGATGAGATGCTCAACCAAGGTGGGCATAAGAGATTTCACGGCACTATTTTGAAAAGGTGAGTTCTGCCAGTGTCCTGCCCAATATTTATCACTCAACCAACATCTAAAAAACCTTTACTTCATTACTGTTTCTGGGAACTTGCTGTTTGCAAACTAACTCACGTTTCCTACACTTCAGGGACTGTGAAGCGCTTTAGGATTCCGGAGGTTAAGAAAGGTGCTACAGAAATGCAAGCTCTTTCTTTTTATTCCTCTCATTATGGTTTGTGGAATCTTATTGTATGCAAATTGGCTGTTACATATACCGACATTGCAACAGTGACTACACTTCAAAAGTAATTCACTGGCGAGAAAACAAATTGGGATGTCCTAAGGATGTGAAAGTTGCTATCTATAGAAAAGATTTGACTACAGCTTTTCTAACATGCTTTAAAAATACATACCAGCACACATCTGGTAGACTCAAAGCTGTCATCAGTCTTCATGTGAACTCTGACTGGAAGCGTTCAGCCTCTACGGTACAAATTTATAAACCAAGGACAGAAAACGCTGAAAATACAAGGCTGGCCCATCAGCACCTGAAGACAAAAGACAGGTCAACGTTTCAGGAGGTCACCCTTAGTCCGAACCCAAAACATTAAGCCGCCGTTTCCTTTGCTAGATGTGGACAGCTCTGCGCAAAGGCCTATATGGGGCAGTGAACCGGCACAGACATGATGGGCCGAATCCACCCCCACCCCCATGAGATTCTATAGCTTGGTCTCCAGCGTTTTCTGCTTTTGTTTCAGGATTCCAGCATTTGCAATTTATTTTTCCACATTTCTCTATCACAGACAGGTGCAGGTAAAAAAAAAAGAAAAAGTTCTGACCAAATGTCAGGAAGAGAAAACAAAATAATGTGCAAACATATAGCAGGCCCGGTGGCATGTCAAGAAAGAGGTTAATGGTTGCCAGACACAGTTCTGACACTCGAAATACTGACATTCGAGTCTTTTTAGCTCCTGCATATTTCCAGCGATTCTTGATTCCACTATCAGAGAGTGTCTATCTTCTATAATAGCAGTTAGAGAAATGGCACAAGAACTACTACTTAAGGCAGATGTCTGTGCTTAAAGGAAGATCCTGCATTTCTATGACATCTCTTATGACTTCAAGTTTGAAGTGAGATCACTGTTGTAATATAAGGAAACGTGGCATCTAATTTGCCAACAGCAAGCTCCCACAAACAGCAATACAATAATGACCAGAGCAAACAATTTTTAATTCGGGTGACTGACCCGAAACGTTAACTCTGCTTCTCTTTTCACAGATGCTGCCAGACCTGCTCAGTGGTTCCAGCATTTCTTGTTTTTATATCAATTTTTAATGTTGGTTGAAGGGTAAATATTGGCTGGGCCACCAGGGATAAATCCTCTGCTCTTCTTCGAAATAGTGGTGGAATCTTTCACATTCACCTGAGAGGGAAGACGGAGGCCTTGATTTAGCATCTCACATGGAAGGACAGCACCTCTGACAGTGCAGCACTCCCTCAGTACTGCGTGTTAAAGCAATGAACCATCTCACCATTCTGTCTTATTTTAACATTCTCCCTTTTTTTCCCTTTCTTAATTTAACTTCCATCTTCTTTGTGAACTGAAAAAAACAAGGCATTTACTGAAGCAGAGGCTTTTTTTTCTAAATGAATTGCAGAGTATCACAGAACAAAGAACAAAGAAAATTACAGCACAGGAACAGGCCCTTCGGCCCTCCAAGCCTGCGCCGATCCAGATCCTCTATCTAAACATGTCGCCTATTTTCTAAGGGCCTGTATCTCTTTGCTTCCTGCCCATTCATATATCTGTCTAGATACATCTTAAAAGACGCTATCGTGCCCGTGTCTACCACCTCCGCTGGCAACGCGTTCCAGGCACCCACCACCCTCTGCGTAAAGAACTTTCCACGCATATCCCCCCTAAACTTTTCCCCTCTCACTTTGAACTCGTGTCCCCTAGTAATTGAATCCCCCACTCTGGGAAAAAGCTTCTTGCTATCCACCCTGTCTATACCTCTCATGATTTTGTACACCTCAATCAGGTTCCCCCCTCAACCTCCGTCTTTCTAATGAAAATAATCCTAATCTACTCAACCTCTCTTCATAGCTAGCGCCCTCCATACCAGGGAACATCCTGGTGAACCTCCTCTGCACCATCTCCAAAGCATCTACATTCTTTTGGTAATGTGGCGACCAGAACTGCACGCAGTATTCCAAATGTGGTCGAACCAAAGTCTTATACAACTGTAACATGACCTGCCAACCCTTGTACTCAATACCCAGTCCGATGAAGGAAAGCATGCCGTATGCCTTCTTGACCACTCTATTGACCTGCGTTGCCACCTTCAGGGAACAATGGACCTGAACACCCAAATCAGTGCAGAGTATTGGCAAAGTAGAAGAGTAATGATGACCGGAATAACATGTTTTAATTGAAGGAGAAAAATCAGTCGGGATCAATGTTTGCTCAAATATTTTTTCATTGTGCACAGCTTTTTCTTTCAAGCACGCAGCCCTTTAAATGTTTTGCGCTGCCGCTCACTCGCAGTAACTTAAAGAAGCTGACCCATGTATGCTTAGCCCATGCAGAATCTTCAGTGTTGCTGCCCGACTGCAAGGTTTAGAGGAAACATCAGCTAGGACACTTGTGAAGATTTTCCCTGCTATTTTCCGAATAGTGCCACGGGATCTTTAACATCCACTCGAGGAACAGGACGGAGCCTTGATTTAACATCTCATCAGTAAGACGGCTACAAGCACAATAAAACATAGGGTTGCAAAGTGATGTGTGAACTCTTAAAGACAACAGCTCCCATTGATCTGAGCCAACACTGTTTACGACAGTGTGGTGGGAAGTCAAGTCCATGATCTGATGGTACAAAGTGGGCATTGTGCAGGTACAGTGGCTCTTTGCTCTCACCATGCCCACTCCTAGTGATCCTTGAGGTTGCGATGGGCTGCTTTCTTGATCCACAGCAAGGCTCGGTGATGGTGCACAGATGATAGGGTGAGCGCACCCATGCACGAATTTGGAGAACGAAATAAGAGCAGGAGCCTTTGGCCTCTTGAGCTGCTCCGCTATCCAATAAGGTCTACATCAACGCCAGTTTCCCATCCTCACCCATCTCCCCTTTTTTCTCTCATCTCCCAATAATCTATCATCTCGGTCTTGAATAAACTCAACTACTGAGCGTCCACGTCTTTCTGGGGTTGAGAATTCCAAAGATCCACAACTCTTTGGCTGAAGAATCAACAGGGTTGGATAACGTAAGGTGGGAGGAAGTGCATGCAGAGCACAGACTAGTTGGGCTGATGGCCTGTTTCTGTGCTGTACATTCTATGTAACTCCTTCTTCACATTCATCAATCACCAAATATTTCCGGCTTTTCATTCAGGCCTCTGCTCAATACTAATGGAGACATACATATGAATTAGGAGTAGGCCACTCAGCCCCTCGAGCCTGCTCCACCATTCAATGAAGATCAGATTATTACAGGTTTAGCTGAATTGGACAAAGAAAAGCTACATCCATTAGCTGATGGTACAAGGATTAGGGTCACAGATTTAAGATTTTGGGCAAAAGGTGCAGGGCGCATGTGAGGAAGAATTATTTTACGATGGCCTGGAACTCGCTGCCTACACGTGTGGTGGACGCAGAGACGATTAATGATTTCAAAATTAAATTGGATGGTCCCTTGAGGGAAGTAAACTTGCAGGGCTATAGAGATGGAGCGGGGAGTGGGACTGACTGGATCTCTCTATAGCGAGCTGGCATGGACTAGATGGGTCGAATGGCCTCCTTCTGTGCTGTAATGACGCGCTGGCCCATCTGATTCTAACCTCAACTCCACATTCCTGACTACCCCCAATAACCTTTTCACCCCCTTGCTTATCAAGAATCTATCTACCTCCCTTAAAAATATTTAGACTCTGCTTCCACTGCTTTTTGAGGAAGAGCGTTCCAAAGACTCAACTCTGAGCAAACATTTCTCCTCATCTCTGTCTTAAATGGGCGAACCCTTATTTTTAAACAATGACTCCTAGTTCTAGATTCTCCCACAAGAGGAAGCGTCATTTCCACATCCACCCCGTAAAGTCCCCTCAGCTTCTTATATGTTTCGTTCAAGTCACCTCTTACTCTTCTAAACTCCAGCAGATACAAGCCTAGCCTATACAACCTTTTCTCATAAGGCAACCCATTCCAGGATCATCACTAAGCAATCAACTGTCAAAAATGAAAATCAGAACAAAACTGCAGCCCTTATTTTATTCCTTTAAAACTTTAATTCAGAACCACTAGGGAAGAAACAGCCATACCTGCGCAAAAGCCCATCCGGGAGAGCGCTGCTTACTAAAAACACGTGAATCCCAATAAATATCCTGAGAAGCATTAAACAGATGCCGAATGGAGTGTACAACACAAGCAGGGCCAGGATAAAACCATCAGAAGGTAATCTGAAAATTAAAAAGAAAAAGTGGGTTAAGAACTTTCTGCAAAAACTTAGAATTAAAAAAAGGTGGGGGGTTCACAGAATTGTTACATTGCAGGAGGCCATTTGGTCCATCATGTCCATACTGCCTCTCTGAGACAGCAACTCCTTCAGTTCCATTCCCCTGCCTTCTCCCCATAACCCTGCACATTCTTCCTTCTCATAACTGTCTAATTCCCTTTTGAATGCTTCAACTGAACCTGCTTCCACGATGTTCTGAGGCAGCGCATTCCAGACCTTAACCACCTCACTGCGTTAAAAAGGTTTTCCTCATGTCACTTTTGTTTCTCTTACCAAATACTTGAAATCTGTGACCTCTCATTCTCGATCCTTTCATGAGTGGAACAGTTTCTCCCCATCTACTCTGTCCAGACCTCTCAGGATTTTGAATACCTCTATTAAATCACCTCTCAGCCTTCTCTTCTCCAAGAAAAACAGTCCTAACGTTTCTCCAATCTATCTTCATAGTTGAAATTCCTCATCCCTGAACCATTCTCGGGAATCTTTTCTGTACTCTCTCCAATGCCCTCACGTCTTTCCTTAAATGCGGCGCCCAGAATTGGACGCAACACTCCAACCGAGGCTGAACTAATGTCTTATAGAAGTTCAACATAAGTTCCTTGCTTTTGTGCCGTCCCTGGGAACAGCCCATAGAGCACAGAGTCCTGTGTTACAGAGCTGCTTGGGATGAACCTCGACAAAAACCACTGCATCTCTTTCCACACCTGCTTTGCGAAGACACATTCCAGGAGGAGGTGGGCGACCATCTCTTCCCCACCACAGCCACCTCGGGGGCATTGTGCGGAGGGGGCGAGACTTCGGGTGTGCATGAAGGATCTGACGGGGAGGGCCCTTCTCACCACCAGCCAAGCTCCTATTAATAAAGCCCAGGATACTGTAAGCTTTATTAACCGCTTTCTCAATCTGTCCTGCCACCTTCAATGACTTATGCACATATACATCTAGGTCACTCTGCTTCTGCACCCTCTTTAGAATTGTGCCCTTTATTCTATATTGTCTCTCCATGTTCTTCCCACCAAAGTGAATCACTTCACATTTCTCTGCATTGAACTTCATCTGCCACCTGTCTGCCCAGTCCACCAACTTATCTATGTCCCTTTGAAGTTCTACACTATCCTCTTCACAGTTCTCAATACTTCCAAGTTTCGAAACATCTGCAAACTTTGAAATTGCGCCCTATATACCAAGGTCTAGGTCAACGCCAGGAGCATCCGGAATAAGGTGGGTGAGCTTGCAGCATGGGTTGGTACCTGGGATCCTGATGTTGTGGCCATTTCAGAGACATGGGTAGAGCAGGGGCAGGAATGGATGTTGCAGGTTCCGGGATTTAGATGTTTCAGTAAGAACAGAGAAGAGGGTAAAAGAGGGGGGGGTGTGGCATTGTTAATCAAGGAAAGTATTACAGCGGCAGAAAGGACGTTTGAGGACTCGTCTACTGAGGTAGAATGGGCCGAGGTTAGAAACAGGAGAGGAGAGGTCACCCTGTTGGGAGTTTTCTATAGACCTCCGAATAGTTCCAGAGATGTAGAGGAAAGGATAGCGAAGATGATTCTCGACAGGAGCGAGAGTAACAGGGTAGTGGTTATGGGGGACTTTAACTTTCCAAATATTGACTGGAAATACTATAGTTCGAGTACTTTAGATGGGTCTGTTTTTGTCCAGTGTGTGCAGGAGGGTTTTCTGACACAGTATGTGGACAGGCCAACCAGGGGCGATGCCACATTGGATTTGGTACTGGGTAATGAACCCGGCCAGGTGTTCGATTTAGATGTAGGTGAGCACTTTGGCGATAGTGATTACAATTCGGTTAGGTTTACCTTAGAGATGGGCAGGGACAGGTATATACCGCAGGGCAAGAATTATAGCTGGGGGAAAGGAAATTATGACGCGATTAGGCAAGATTTAGGATGTGTAGGATGGGGAAGGAAACTGCAGGGGATGGGCACAAACGAAACGTGGAGCTAATTCAAGGAGCAGCTAATGCGTGTCCTTGATAAGTATGTACCTGTCAGGCAGGGAGGAAGTTGTCGAGCGAGGGAGCCGTGGTTTACTCAAGAAGTTGAAGCGCTTGTCAAGAGGAAGAGGGCGGCTTATGTTAGAATGAGACGTGAAGGCTCAGTTAGGGCGCTTGAGAGTTACAAGCTAGCCAGGAAGGATCTAAAGGGAGGGCTAAGAAGAGCAAGGAGAGGACACGAGACGTCATTGGCAGATAGGATCAAAGAAAACCCTAAGGCTTTCTATAGGTATATCAGGAATAAAAGAATGATAAGAGTTAGAACAGGGCCAATCAAGGATAGTAGTGGGAAGTTGTGTGCGGAATCAGAGGAGATAGGGGAAGCGTTAAATGAATATTTTTCGTCAGTATTTACAGTAGAGAAAGAAAATGTTGCCGAGGAGATTACTGAGATACAGCCTACTAGGCTAGATGTGATTGAGATTCACAAGGAGGAGGTGTTAGCAATTTTGGAAAGAGTGAAAATAGATAAGTCCCCTGGGCCAGATGGGATTTATCCTAGGATTCTCTGGGAAGCCAGGGAGGAGATTGCAGAGCCGTTGTTGTTGATCTTTATGTCGTCATTGTCGACAGGAGTAGTGCCGGAAGACTGAGGATAGCAAATGTTGTCCCCTTGTTCAAGAAGGGGAGTAGAGACAGCCCTGGTAATTATAGACCTGTGAGCCTTACTTCGGTTGTGGGTAAAATGTTGGAAAAGGTTATAAGAGATAGGATTTATAAGCATCTTGAAAAGAATAAGTTCATTTGTGATAGTCAGCACGGTTTTGTGAAAGGTAGGTCGTGCCTCACAAACCTTATTGAGTTTTTCGAGAAGGTGACCAAACAGGTGGATGAGGGTAAAGCCGTGGATGTGGTGTATATGGATTTCAGTAAGGCGTTTGATAAGGTTCCCCACGGTAGGCTATTGCAGAAAATACGGAAGTATGGGGTTGAAGGTGATTTAGAGCTTTGGATCAGAAATTGGCTAGCTGAAAGAAGACAGAGGGTGGTGGTTGATGGCAAATGTTCATCCTGGAGTTTAGTTACTAGTGGTGTACCGCAAGGTTCTGTTTTGGGGCCACTGCTGTTTGTCATTTTTATAAATGACCTGGAAGAGGGTGTAGAAGGGTGGGTTAGTAAATTTGCGGATGACACGAAGGTCGGTGGAGTTGTGGATAGTGTCGAAGGGTGTTGTAGGGTACAGAGGGACATAGATAGGCTGCAGAGCTGGGCTGAGAGATGGCAAATGGAGTTTAATGCGGAAAAGTGTGAGGTGATTCACTTTGGAAAGAGTAACAGCAATGCAGAGTACTGGGCTAATGGGAAGATTCTTGGTAGTGTAGATGAGCAGAGAGATCTTGGTGTCCAGGTACATAAATCCCTGAAAGTTGCTACCCAGGTTAATAGGGCTGTTAAGAAGGCATATGGTGTGTTAGCTTTTATTAGTAGGGGGATCGAGTTTCGGAGCCACGAGGTCATGATGCAGCTGTACAAAACTCTGGTGAGGCCGCACCTTGAGTATTGCGTGCAGTTCTGGTCACCGCATTATAGGAAGGATGTCGAAGCTTTGGAAAGGGTGCAGAGGAGATTTACTAGGATGTTGCCTGGTATGGAAGGAAGGTCTTACGAGGAAAGGCTGAGGGACTTGGGGTTGTTTTCGTTAGAGAGAAGGAGGAGGAGAGGTGACTTAATAGAGACATACAAGATAATCAGAGGGTTAGATAGGGTGGATAGTGAGAGTCTTTTTCCTCGGATGAGGATGGCAAACACGAGGGGACATAGCTTTAAGTTGAGGGGTGAAAGATATAGGACAGATGTCAGAGGTAGTTTCTTTACTCAGAGAGTAGTAGGGGCGTGGAACGCCCTGCCTGCAACAGTAGTAGTCTCGCCAACTTTAAGGGCATTTAAGTGGTCATTGGATAGACATATGGATGAAAATGGAATAGTGTAGGTCAGATGGTCGGCGCAACATCGAGGGCCGAAGGGCCTGTACTGCGCTGTAATGTTCTAAATTCTAAATTAATATATATCAGGAAAAGCAAGGGTCCCAACACTGATCCCTGGGGAACTCCACTACAAACCTTCCTCCAGCCCGAAAAACATCCATTAACCACTCCTCTTTGTTCCATGTCACTCAGCCAATACCATTTCCATGTTGCTCCGTCCCTTTTATTCCAAGAGTTACAAGTTTACTCACAAGTCTCTTGTATTAAATGCCTTTTGAAGTCCATGTACACCACATCAACAGCATTGCCCTCATGAACCCTCTGTTACTTCCTCAAAAAACTCCAGCAAGTTAGTTGATCATTTTCCCTTAAGAAATCCATGCTGGCTTTCCTTAATTAACTCGCATTTGTCCATGTGACTATTGATTTTTCGAGAAGTTTCCCACCACCGAAGTTAAGCTGACGGGTCTGTAGTTGCTGGGCTTATCTTTACACCCTTTTTTAAACAAGAGTGTAACGTTTGCAATCCTCCAGTCCTCTGGCACCACCCCCGAGTCGAAGGAAGACTGAACAATTATGGCCAGTGCATCTCATCCGGCCCTGGTGCTTTCTCCACTTTAGTTCAGTCTATCTAATAGGCCCTCCGAATCAATTTTAAACCCCTCTAGTGCATCTGACTTACCTCCTCTTTCAACAGTGACTGGATTGGGCAACAAGATGGCAAATAGAGTATATTGCGCGAAAGTGAAGTTGTTCACTTTGGTCATAAAAATAGAAAAGCAGAATTTTTTTTGGTTAATGTTGATGTTGAGAGAGACTTTGGGGGTACTCGTACAAGGAACACACAAAGTTAGCATGCAGGTGCAGTAGGCTATTAGGAAGACAAATGGCATGTTGCCCTTTATTGCAAGGGGATTGGAGTACAGGAATAAAGAAGTCTTACTAAAATTGTACAGAGCTTTGGTGAGACCACACCTGGAATACTCTGTGCAGTTTTAGTCTCCACATTTAAAAAAGGATATACTTACACTGGAGGCAGTGCAGTGAAGATTTACTAGATTGGTCTCTGGGATGAGGGGGTTGGCCTATGATGAGAGGCTGAATAAATTGGGTCAATATTCTCTGAAGTTTAGAAGAATGAGAGGGGATCTAATTTAAACATACAAGATTCTGAAAGGACTTGATAGGGTAGAAGCTGAGAGATTGTTCCCACTGGTCAGGGTATCTAGAACACGGGGACACAGTCTCAGGATCAAGCACTGAGATGAGAAGAAATTACTTCACTCAAAGGGTTGTGAATCTTTGGAATTCTCTACTCCAGAGGGTTGTGGATGCTCCATCACTGAATACATTTAAGGCTGGGATAGATAGATTTTGGTCTCACAGGCAATCAAGGGATATGGGGAGCAGGCAGGAAAATGGAACTGAAGTCCAAGATCAGCCATGATCGTACTGAATGGTGGAACAGGCTCGATGGGCCATATGGTCTACTTCTGCTCCTTGTTCTTGCGTTGCATCTTCTTCCTTAGTGAAGACAGATGCAAAGTAGTCATTTAATAACTCAGCAATGCCCTCTGCCTCCATGTGTAAATCCCCTTTCTGGTCCCTAATTGGCCCCACTCTTCCTTTTACCACCCTTTTACTATTTATCTGCCTATAGAAAACCTTGGGATTTCCTTTAATGCTATCTGACGATCTCTTTTCATGCTCTCTCTTTGTTTCTCTTATTTGTTTTTTCACTTCCCCTCTGGTCCTTCTATATTCAGCCTGGATCGCAACAGTATTTTCCATGTCAGAGACATGGGTAGAGCAGGGGCAGGAATGGATGTTGCAGGTTCCGGGATTTAGATGTTTCAGTAAGAACAGAGAAGATGGTAAAAGAGGGGGGGGTGTGGCATTGTTAATCAAGGAGAGTATTACAGCGGCAGAAAGGACGTTTGAGGACTCGTCTACTGAGGTAGTATGGGCCGAGGTTAGAAACAGGAGAGGTGAGGTCACCCTGTTGGGAGTCTTCTACAGACCTCCGAATAGTTCCAGAGATGTAGAGGAAAGGATAGCGAAGATGATTCTCGACAGGGGCGAGAGTAACAGGGTAGTTGTTATGGGGGACTTTAACTTTCCAAATATCGACCAGAAATACTATAGTTCGAGTACTTTAGATGGGTCAGTTTTTGTCCAGTGTGTGCAGGAGGGTTTTCTGACACAGTATGTAGACAGGCCAACCAGGGGCGATGCCACATTGGATTTGGTACTGGGTAATGAACCCGGCCAGGTGTTAGATTTAGATGTAGGTGAGCACTTTGGTGATAGTGATCACAATTCGGTTAGGTTTACCTTAGAGATGGGCAGGGACAGGTATATACCGCAGGGCAAGAATTATAGCTGGGGGAAAGGAAATTATGATGCGATTAGGCAAGATTTAGGATGCGTAAGATGGGGAAGGAAACTGCAGGGGATGGGCACAATCGAAATGTGGAGCTTATTCAAGGAGCAGCTACTGCGTGTCCTTGATAAGTATGTACCTGTCAGGCAGGGAGGAAGTTGTCGAGCGAGGGAGCCGTGGTTTACTAAAGAAGTTGAAGCGCTGGTCAAGAGGAAGAAGGCGGCTTATGTTAGGATGAGACGTGAAGGCTCAGTTAGGGCGCTTGAGAGTTACAAGCTAGCCAGGAAGGATCTAAAGGGAGAGCTAAGAGCAAGGAGAGGACACGAGAAGTCATTGGCGGATAGGATCAAGGAAAATCCTAAGGCTTTCTATAGGTATATCAGGAATAAAAGAATGACTAGAGTTAGACAAGGGCCAATCAAGGATAGTAGTGGGAAGTTGTGTGTGGAATCAGAGGAGATAGGGGAAGCGTTAAATTAATATTTTTCGTCAGTATTTACAGTAGAGAAAGAAAATGTTGTCGAGGAGAATACTGAGATTCAGACTACTAGGCTAGATGGGATTGAGGTTCACAAGGAGGAGGTGTTAGCAATTTTGGAAAGTGTGAAAATAGATAAGTCCCCTGGGCCAGATGGGATTTATCCTAGGATTCTCTGGGAAGCCAGGGAGGAGATTGCAGAGCCTTTGTCCTTGATCTTTATGTCGTCATTGTCGACAGGAATAGTGCCGGAAGACTGGAGGATAGCAAATGTTGTCCCCTTGTTCAAGAAGGAGAGTAGAGACAGCCCTGGTAATTATAGACCTGTGAGCCTTACTTCGGTTGTGGGTAAAATGTTGGAAAAGGTTATAAGAGATAGGATTTATAATCATCTTGAAAAGAATAAGTTCATTAGCGATAGTCAGCACGGTTTTGTGAAGGGTAGGTCGTGCCTCACAAACCTTATTGAGTTTTTCGAGAAGGTGACCAAACAGGTGGATGAGGGTAAAGCCGTGGATGTGGTGTATATGGATTTCAGTAAGGCGTTTGATAAGGTTCCCCACGGTAGGCTATTGCAGAAAATACGGAAGTATGGGGTTGAAGGTGATTTAGAGCTTTGGATCAGAAATTGGCTAGCTGAAAGAAGAAAGAGGGTGGTGGTTGATGGCAAATGTTCATCCTGGAGTTTAGTTACTAGTGGTGTACCGCAAGGATCTGTTTTGGGGCCACTGCTGTTTGTCATTTTTATAAATGACCTGGAAGAGGGTGTAGAAGGGTGGGTTAGTAAATTTGCGGATGACACGAAGGTCGGTGGAGTTGTGGATAGTGCCGAAGGATGTTGTAGGGTACAGAGGGACACAGATAGGCTGCAGAGCTGGGCTGAGAGATGGCAAATGGAGTTTAATGCGGAAAAGTGTGAGGTGATTCACTTTGGAAGGAGTAACAGGAATGCAGAGTACTGGGCTAATAGGAAGATTCTTGGTAGTGTAGATGAGCAGAGAGATCTTGGTGTCCAGGTACATAAATCCCTGAAAGTTGCTACCCAGGTTAATAGGGCTGTTAAGAAGGCATATGGTGTGTTAGCTTTTATTAGTAGGGGGATCGAGTTTCGGAGCCACGAAATCATGCTGCAGCTGTACAAAACTCTGGTGAGGCCGCACCTGGAGTATTGCGTGCAGGTCTGGTCACCGCATTATAGGAAGGATGTGGAAGCTTTGGAAAGGGTGCAGAGGAGATTTACTAGGATGGTGCCTGGTATGGAGGGAAGGTCTTACGAGGAAAGGCTGAGGGACTTGAGGTTGTTTTCGTTGGAGAGAAGGAGGGGGAGAGGTGACTTAATAGAGACATAGAAGATAATCAGAGGGTTAGATAGGGTGGATAGTGAGAGTCTTTTTCCTCGGATGGTGATGGCAAACACGAGGGGACATAGCTTTAAGTTGAGGGGTGATAGATATTTTTTTTTTTTTTCTTTTGGGCCTCCTTATCTCGAGAGACAATGGATACGCGCCTGGAGGTGGTCAGTGGTTTGTAAAGCAGCGCCTGGAGTGGCTATAAAGGCCAATTCTGGAGTGACAGGCTCTTCCACAGGTGCTGCAGAGAAATTTGTCTGTTGGGGCTGTTGCACAGTTGGCTCTCCCCTTGCGCCTCTGTCTTTTTTCCTGCCAACTACTAAGTCTCTTCGACTCGCCACAATTTAGCCCTGTCTTTATGGCTGCCCGCCAGCTCTGGCGAATGCTGGCAACTGACTCCCACGACTTGTGATCAATGTCACACGATTTCATGTCGCGTTTGCAGACGTCTTTATAACGGAGACATGGACGGCCGGTGGGTCTGATACCAGTGGCGAGCTCGCTGTACAATGTGTCTTTGGGGATCCTGCCATCTTCCATGCGGCTCACATGACCAAGCCATCTCAAGCGCCGCTGACTCAGTAGTGTGTATAAGCTGGGGATGTTGGCCGCTTCAAGGACTTCTGTGTTGGAGATATAGTCCTGCCACCTGATGCCAAGTATTCTCCGAAGGCAGCGAAGATGGAATGAATTGAGACGTCGCTCTTGGCTGGCATACGTTGTCCAGGCCTCGCTGCCGTAGAGCAAGGTACTGAGGACACAGGCCTGATACACTCGGACTTTTGTGTTCCGTGTCAGTGCGCCATTTTCCCACACTCTCTTGGCCAGTCTGAACATAGCAGTGGAAGCCTTACCCATGCGCTTGTTGATTTCTGCATCTAGAGACAAGTTACTGGTGATAGTTGAGCCTAGGTAGGTGAACTCTTGAACCACTTCCAGAGCGTGGTCGCCAATATTGATGGATGGAGCATTTCTGACATCCTGCCCCATGATGTTCGTTTTCTTGAGGCTGATGGTTAGGCCAAATTCATTGCAGGCAGACGCAAACCTGTCGATGAGACTCTGCAGGCATTCTTCAGTGTGAGATGTTAAAGCAGCATCGTCAGCAAAGAGGAGTTCTCTGATGAGGACTTTCCGTACTTTGGACTTCGCTCTTAGACGGGCAAGGTTGAACAACCTGCCCCCTGATCTTGTGTGGAGGAAAATTCCTTCTTCAGAGGATTTGAACGCATGTGAAAGCAGCAGGGAGAAGAAAATCCCAAAAAGTGTGGGTGCGAGAACACAGCCCTGTTTCACACCACTCAGGATAGGAAAGGGGTATAGATATAGGACAGATGTAAGAGGTAGTTTCTTTATTCAGAGAGTAGTAGGGGCGTGGAACGCCCTGCCTGCAACAGTAGTAGACTCGCCAACTTTAAGGGCATTTAAGTGGTCATTGGATAGACATATGGATGAAAATGGAATAGTGTAGGTCAGATGGTTTCACAGGTCGGCGCAGCATCGAGGGCCGAAGGGCCTGTACTGCGCTGTAATGTTCTAATTCTAATTCTACTTGGCATCTGTCATAAGCACATTTTTTCTTCTTTATCTTAATCTCTACCTGTTTTGTCATCAATGGAGCTGTCGATTTGTTTGCCCTACTTTTCCCCTCTGAGGAAACATACCTTGACTGTGCCCGAACTATCTCTTCTTTGAAGGTAGCCCAGTGTTCATCTACTGGTTTTCCTGCCAGCTTTTGACTCCAATTTATTCGCCCCAGCTCCATTCTTATCCCATTGAAACTGGCCTTCTCCTAATTAAATATTCTTAAGCTGGATTGCTCTTTGTTCTTTCCCAGAGTCAGCCGAAACCTTATGAAACAATGATCACTATCCCCTAAATGTTCTCCTATTGATACTTGATCCAATTGGCCCATTGCGTTCCCAAGAACCAGGTCTAGCAGTGCCTCCTTTCTCATTGGAGTTATTGGTAAATGGTGGGAGGATGGTTGGCGTAGAAAGTTAGACACTTGGAGAAATTGCATCTTCAGCGCCTAGGATCAAATATGGTGCAAACATTTCTTGTTGGTTAGTTCTAAAGAGAGCTTTATGAAAAGAGTTTGGACCCTCAACAGCGTTAATGTGCAGCCAGTCCTCACATCTTCACTCAAAGTCTGGGTAATACAGAATCTTGTGGATCAATACCTCTCCCACATACCCGTGAGCCCCACCCTAACCTTGTCAAACTTCAGGGGTTTCTAGTACCACTGGAGACTGATTTCAGTCCTCATTGGCTTCTTTTGACCTTATTTGAGAAATATTCAGCCTTGTGAAACAGCAGTCTCAGAACCCAGATTACGGATTATCGCTCCCACAACTCAACCAGAGGCCAGCCTCCAGTCAAACCTGTCTGAGACAGTGTTACCTTTCCGGTCTTCAAAAGAATCTGAAAAAGCGATGCTTGGCACATCGCCAGCCTCCACATGCCAACTAGCCCCTCAAATTCCTTCACTTCTGCCACATTACCCAATTTTGCCTGTACAAAAGGCTTCATGACACCACCATCTTTTATTGCTTCATTCCCGGGGGTGTAGGCATCACCGGCAAGGTCAGCATTTATTGGCCATCCCTAACTGCCCTTCAGAAAGTGGTGATGGGCCACCTTCTCGAACTCCTGTAGTCTTCATGTTGAAGCTACACCTACAGTGCTGTCAGGAAGGGAGAATTTTGATCCAGCAACGATGAAGGAATGGTGAAAGAATGAAAGCTGGTTCAATCGAGGCATTCAAGAGGGAACTGGATTGTTATCTGAAAAGGAAGAATGTGCAGGGCTAGTGGGAGAAGGCAGGGAAGTGGCAGGAGGTAAATTGCTCTTCTGAAGTGCCAGAGCAGACACGAAGGGCCGAATAGCTTCCCACTGTGCTGTAATGATTGTGAATTTGTGATACATTTCCAAGTCAGTGTGACTTGGAGAACTTGGTGTGGTGTTTCCATGCTCGCCACCATTCCAGAGCAAAGCAGCCGCTTGACCAGCAAACTGGTTGAGTTTTTTGAGGATGCAACTAGCAAGGTAGATAAAAGTGGAATAAGTAGGTGTAGTATACTTGGATTTCCAAAAGGCATTCAACAAGATGCCACACAAAAGGTTAAGATGCAAGATAAGGGCTCATGGATTTGGGGTAATATATTAGTGTTGATAGAGGATTGGTTAACGACAGGAAGTAAAGAGTAGGGATAAACGGGGCACATTTTCAAGTTGTCAGGCTTTAAATAGAGTAGTGCTGTAAGAATCAGTGCTAGGGTCTCAGCTATTTACAATCTATATTCATGAATTAGGTGAAGAGACAGAAAGTAATGTATCTATGCTTGTTGATGATATAAAGCTAGGTGGGAATACAAGCTGTGAGGAGGACACCAAGAGGCTGCAAAAAGATAGGCAGGTTAAGTGAGTGCGCAGCAAGGTGGCAGATGGAGTAAATGTGGGGAAGTGTGCAGTTATTCACTTAGGTAGTAAAAGTAGAAAAGCAGCATTTTTTTTAAAAGGCATGAAACTTGTAAATCTTGATGTTCAGATGGACTTGTGTGTACTTGTGCAAGGAACACAAAGTTAGCATACAGGTACAGCAAATGGCACATTGGTTTTTATTGCAAGGGGATTAGAGTACAAGAATAAATATGTCTTGCTACAATCTCAATTAGTCAGTGGAGGCCCACAATTTCAATCACACGATGTACAGTTCAAGAGTCAGTACAGACACACTGTACGCCTGTGAGGATTAGTGTGGACCACAGCATGTCTCATGACAGAGCGAGAGAGAGGATATCCCTGAGGGGTCAAGGATAGTATCTATTAGGCTATAGCTAAGGGACAAAAAAGGTGCAATTACATTGCTTGGTGGAGTCTACAGGCCACCCAAGAGTAGAAAGGATTTAGAGAAACAAGTTTGCAAGAAATTACAGAGAGATGCCAGAATTATAGACTATTTATAATAGGGGACTTTAATTATCCAAATATAGACTGGGATAGTATTGTGTAAAGGGCAGAGAGAGGCAGGAGTTCCTGGAGTGTGTTCAGGAAAATTTTCTACAGCAGTATGTTTCTAGTCCAATGAGAGGGGAAGCACTACTGGGCCTGGTTCTTGGGAAAAAGGTGGGCCAAATGGATCAATTATCAGTAGGAGAACATTTAGGGGACAATGATAATTGTATCATAATGTTAGCTTTGGAAAAGGTCAAAGAACATGGAAAAGGACAAAGAACAATCTAGAATAAGAACAATTAACTTATGGAAAGCTAACTTCAATGGGGTAAGAATGGATCTTTGCCGAGTAAATTGGAATCAAAGGTTGGAAGGAAAAACAGTAGCTGAACAATGGGCTAGCTTCAAAAAAGATAGCTCGGGCAGAGCAAAGGTATATTCCCGTGAAGGGGAGCGGTAGAGCAAATAAATCCAGAGCTCCCTGGATGACAGAAGAGAAAGAGATGAAGAAAAGTGTGTTTGTGACAGATGTCAGGTAGATGGTACAATGGAGAACCAGGTTCAGTATAGAAGGTTCAGAGGGGAAGCGAAAAGGCAAGTAAGGGAAGCAAAGAGAGAGTATGAAAACAGACTGGCAGCTAACACAAAAGGGAGAATTGCAAATGTTACATCCTTATTCAAAAAAGGACATAAAGATATACCCAGCAACTACAGGTCAGTTTAACTTCGATGGTGGGGAAACATTTAGAAAGAATAATTCAGGACCAAATTAATAGTCACATAGACAAATGTGGATTAACCAAAGAAAGCACTGGAGACAGTATAGAAAAGATTCACGAGAATGCTTCCAGGGATGAGGAACTTCAGGTATGAAGATAGATTGGAGAAGATAGGACTGTTTTTCTTCGAGAAGAGAAGGCTGAGGGGAGATTTGATAGAGGTATTCAAAATCATGAGGGGTCTGGACAGAGTAGATAGGGAGAATCTGTTCCCACATGTGCAAGGATCGAGAACGAGAGGGCAAAAGAGGTAAAAGTGACATAGAACCAAAAAAAAATTACAGCACAGAAGTCCATTCAGTCCATTGCAGCTGCGCCAGCCAAAAAGAAAACTCGCCACCCAATCTAATCCCACCTTCTAGCTCCTGGTCCGCAGCCAGGTTACAGCACTTCAGGTGCAGGTCCAGATACCTTTTAAATGAGTCGAGGGTTTCTGCTTCTAACACCGTTCCTGGCAGTGCATTCCAGGTACCCACCACCCTCTGGATGAAAAAGTTCTTTCTCATGTCCCCTTGAATCCTTCTACCCATCACCTTTAAATCTGTGCCCCAAATGAGGAAAAAACTTCTTCCCGCAGCAAGTCGTTAGGATCTGGAATGCGCTGCCTGAAAGTGTTGTGGAGGCAGATTCAACTGAAGCTTCAAAAGGGAATCAGACAGTTATATGAAAAAGAAATTACTTAATAAACAATATCCATTCTCTGAAATGATTGCAACACACTCACACACACATTCGCTCTCACATGCACTCTCAAGAGAAGATGGTATTACGAATGAGGCGGGAGTAGTGCACTGTTTTTTTTCTAGTTCGATTTCTCCATAGGTCACAACACAATTAATTTTTCCACTTACTGATATGGACAATCATATACTCTTTTTTCCTCAGAATAAAACACACCAAACAGGTTACTTTAATAAACAACAAAACTATCATTTTCTTATGAAAAAAGTCTTAACCAGTAATGAAGTAAAGTGTCAATACACGGACTGAAATATTGAAGTTCTTTTTACCTTAGCCCCTCACATACACACTCGCAACACATATATATTTACACCAGTTAACCAAAAAAAAAAGGGATCTTCGATCAAGAGCTCTTACAAAAAAAAAGACATTGATTGAATTTTTCAAGGAGGTGACTATGTGTGTAGATGAGGTTAAAACAGTTGATGTAGTCTACATGGACTTGAATAAGGTTTTTGATAGGGTCCTGCAAGGGAGATTGGTCAAGGAGCTAAGAGCCCACGGGATCCAGGACAATTTGGCAAATTGGATCCAAAATAGGCTTAGCGGCAGGAGGCAGAGGATGATGGTCAAGGGCTGTTTCTGCGATTGGAAGCCTGTGACCAGTGGTGTAACGCAGGGATCAGGGATGGGACCCTTGCTGTTTGGAGATTACATTAATGATTTAGATGTGAATATAGGAGGTATGATCAGAAAGTTCGCAGATGACACAAAAATTGGTGGTGTCGTAAACAGCGAGGAGGAAAACCTTAGATTTCAGATGACATAGATGGGCTGGTAAGATGGGCAGAGCAGTGGCAAATGGAATTTAATCCTGAGAAGTGTGAGGTGATGCATTTTGGGAGGACTAACAAGGCAAGGGAATATACAATGGATGGTAGGACCCTAGGAAGTAGAGGGTTAGAGGGACCTTGGTGTACTTGTCCATAGATCACTGAAGGCAGCAGCACAGGTAGGTAAGGTGGTTAGGAAGACATATGGGATACTTGCCTTTATTAGCCGAGGCATAGAAGATAAGAGGTTATGATAAAACGCTAGTTAGGCCACAGCTGGAGTACTGGGTACAGTTCTGGTGGCCACACTATAGGAAGGATGTAATTGCACTGGAGAGAGTGCAGAAGAGATTCACCAGGATGTTGCCTGAGCTGGAGCATTTCAGTTATGAAGAGAGACTGGATAGGCTAGGGTTGTTTTCCTTAGAGCAGATAAGGTTGAGGGGGGACATGATTGAGGTATACAAAACTATGAGGGGCCCAGATGGAGTAGACAGGAAGAAACCTTTTCCCCTTAGCGGAGGTGTCAATAACCAGGGGGCATAGATTTAAGCTAAGGGGCAGGAGGTTTAGAGGGGATTTGAGGAAAACTTCTTCACCCAGACGGTGGTTGGAATCTGGAATACACTGTCTGAAGGGATGGTAGAGGCAGGAACCCTCACAACATTTAAGTATTTAGATGAGCACTTGAAACACCATAGCATACAAGGCTACGGACCAAGTGCTGGAAGATAGGATGAGAATAGATAGGTGCTTGATGGCCGGCACGGACATCAGTAAGGTTCTGTCCCGCCACAGTCCACCTGCTTCAATGGGTGCTTGGAGCTGAGGGTCATTGCCCGACAAGTGGACTGTAACACCGCACCAAACAGCACGACCAAAAAAGGAAAGAAGGTACCAGCCCTTCGTTTTGCAAGCTGAAACGTCAGAACTGTGTCCTGGCCTGTCGGATGACGTTACACAAATCAACGATTCTCGGAAGACCACCATCATGAACAACGAGCTCAGTAAACTCAATGTGGACATTGCAGCACTTCAGGAAACACACCTCCCTGCGAGCGGATCTCTAAGAGAGCAAGACTACACCTTCTTCTGGCAGGGTAGGGATCCTGAAGAACCAAGACAGCATGGAGTGGACTTCGCCATCAGAAACTCTTTACGCAGCATGATAAAGCCACCTTCAAATGGCTCGGAACGCATACTGTCCATCCGACTGTTCACCGCCTCTGGTCTAGTGCACCTACTCAGCATCTATGCTCCAACACGCTGCTCCCCACCTGAAGCTAAAGACCAGTTCTATGAGAAACGCCATAATATCATTAGTAGCATCCCCAACACCGAACACCTATTCCTGCTGGGGGACTTCAATGCCAGGGTTGGGGCTGACCATGACTCATGGCCTTCCTGCCTTGAGCACTTTGGCATTGGAAGGATGAATGAAAATGGACAGAGACTGCTTGAGTTGTGTACCTATCATAAGCTCTGCAACACCAACTCATTCTTTCACACTAAACCCTGTCACCAGGTTTCTTGGAGGCACCCAAGATCACGTCGTTGGCACCAGCTGGACCTCATCGTTACAAGGCGAGCCTCTTTAAACAGTGTTCAAATCACACGCAGCTTCCACAGTGCGGACTGCCACACCGACCACTACCTGGTGTGCAGCAAGGTTGGACTCAAACTAAAGAAGCTGCATCACTCCAAGCAGAAGGGCCGCCCGCGCATCAACACTAGCAAAATTTCTCATCCACAGCTGTTACGCAAGTTTCTAAATTCACTTAAAAAAGCCCTCCAAAACACTCCCACAGGGGATGCAGAGACCAAGTTGGCCCACATCAGAGACGCCATCTATGACTCAGCAATGACCAACTATGGCAATTGTGTGAAACGGAATGCAGACTGGTTTCAATCTCACATTGAAGAGCTGGAACCTGTCATAGCCGCTAAGCGCATTGCACTGCTGAACTACAAGAAAGCCCCCAGCGAGCTAACATCCGTAGCACTTAAAGCAGCCAGAAGCACTGCACAAAGAACAGCCAGGCGCTGCGCAAATGACTACTGGCAACACCTATGCAGTCATATCCAGCTGGCTTCAGACACCGGAAATATCAGAGGGATGTATGAAGGCATTAAGAGAGCTTTTGGGCCAACCGTCACGAAGATTGCCCCCCTCAAATCTAAATCAGGGGACACAATCACTGACCAACGCAAACAAATGGACCGCTGGGTGGAACACTACCTTGAACTGTACTCCAGGGAAAATGTTGTCACTGAGACAGCCCTCAATGCAACCCTGTCTCTGCCAGTCATGGATGAGCTTGACGTACAGCCAACAAAATCAGAACTCAGTGATGCCATTGATTCTCTGGCCAGCGGAAAAGCCCCTGGGAAGGACGGCATTACCCCTGAAATCATCAAGAGTGCCAAGCCTGCTATACTTTCAGCTCTGCACGAACTACTTTGCCTGTGCTGGGATGAGGGAGCAGTACCACAGGAGATGCGCGATGCCAATATCATCACCCTCTATAAGAACAAGGGTGACCGCGGTGACTGCAACAACTACAGTGGAATCTCCCTGCTCAGCATAGTGGGGAAGGTCTTCGCTCGTGTCGCTTTAAACAGGCTGCAGAAGCTGGCTGAGCGTGTCTATCCTGAGGCACAGTGTGGCTTTCGAGCAGAGAGATCCATCACTGATATGCTGTTCTCCCTTCGCCAGCTACAGGAGAAATGCCGCTAACAACAGATGCCCCTCTACATTGCTTTCATTGATCTCACCAAAGCCTTTGACCTCGTCAGCAAAAGTGGTCTCTTCAGACTACTAGAAAAGATCGGATGCCCACCAAAGCTACTAAGTATCATCACCTCATTCCATGACAATATGAAAGGTACAATTCAGCATAGCGGTGCCTCATCAGACGCCTTCCCTATCCTGAGTGGCGTGAAACAGGGCTGTGTTCTCGCACCTACACTGTTTGGGATCTTCTATTCACTGCTGCTCTCACATGCATTCAAGTCCTCAGAAGAAGGAATTTTCCTCCATTCTAGATCAGGTGGCAGGTTGTTCAACCTTGCCCGCCTAAGAGCGAAGACCAAAGTAAGGAAAGTCCTCATCAGGGAACTCCTCTTTGCTGACGATGCTGCATTAACATCTCACAATGAACAGTATCTGCAGAGACTCATCAACAGGTTTGCGGCTGCCTGCAATGAATTTGGCCTAACCATCAGCCTCAAGAAAATGAACACCATGGGACAGGATATCAGAAATGTCCCATCCATCAATATCGGCGACCACACTCTGGAAGTGGTTCAAGAGTTCACCTACCTAGGCTCAACTATCACCAGTAACCTGTCTCTCGATGCAGAATTAAACAAGCGCATGGGAAAGGCTTCCTCTGCTATGTCCAGACTGGCCAAGAAGGTGTGGGAAAATGGCGCACTGACACGGAATAGAAAAGTCCAAATGTATCAAGCCTGTGTCCTCAGTACCTTGCTCTACGGCAGCGAGGCCTGGACAACGTACGTCAGCCAAGAGCAACGTCTCAATTCATTCCATTTTCGCTGCCTCCGGAGAATACTTGGCATCAGGTGGCAGGACCGTATCTCCAACACAGAAGTCCTCGAGGCGGCCAACATCCCCAGCTTATACACACTACTAAGCCAGCGACGCCTGAGATGGCTTGGCCATGTGAGCCGCATGGAAGATGGCAGGATCCCCAAAGACACATTGTACAGCGAGCCCGTCACTGGTATCAGACCCACCGACCGTCCTTGTCTCCGCTTTAAAGACGTCTGCAAACGCGACATGATGTCCTGTGACATTGATCACAAGACGTGGAAGTCAGTTGCCAGCGATCGCCAGAGCTGGCGGGCAGCCATAAAGACGGGGCTAAAGCGTGGCGAGTCGAAGAGACTTAACAGTTGGCAGGAAAAAAGACAGACGCGCAAGGGGAGAGCCAACTGTGAAACGGCCCTGACAACCAATTTTATCTGCAGCACCTGTGGAAGAGCCTGTCACTCTAGAATTGGCCTTTATAGCCACTCCAGGCGCTGCTCCACAAACCACTGACCACCTCCAGGTGCTTACCCATTGTCTCTCGAGACAAGGAGGCCAAAGAAGATGATGATCGGCACGGACACTATGGGCCGAAGGGCCTGTTTCTGTGCTGTATAACTCTAGGAAGAATGTGCAGGGTTACAGGGAGAAGGCGGGGCAATCGCACCAGGTGAACTGCTCATTCGGAGAGCCGGTAGAGACACCATGGGCTCAATGGCCTCCTCTGTGATATAACAATTCTGAGATTCCATGTACGGATCAGTGTAAGGGTCAGTATTGATTCACTAGCTCCCTTTTACCTTCTGAAGTCCAGCAGCTGCTCCACCCGCGGCCTCTCCATGGCCTCGGCCCCCAGGCCTGAGCTCAGGCCCCGCACCCGCCGCTTCTCTCTCAGCCACAGCTTACTCTCCGCACCCGGGCACCCTTTTTTGATCTCTTCGATCCTCTCACAGGCCACAATTAACGCTCCTCGCCGCTTTTCCTGCCTCCATCCCTCTCTCTCACTTGCCTTCACAACACCGACACCATGTTGGGAAAACGACCGTGGCGTAACGGCATTGGGTCATCAAGACGCAGGCGCGGCTCGCGTCCACACCTCCGCGCAATGCGTACCGGGAGCTGTAGTCCCCCCCTCCTCTGCATAATGAGGCTTTGACTGGATAAAACTACAACAATAATATAAAAGCAAAATACTGCGGATGCTGGAAATCTGAAACAAAAACAAGAAATGCTGGATTCACTCAGCAGGTCTGGCAGCATCTGTGGAAAGAGAAGCAGAGTTAACGTTTCGGGTCAGTGACCCTTCTTCGGAACTGACAAATATTAGAAAAGTCACAGATTATAAACAAGTGAGGTGGGGGTTGGGCAAGAGATAACAAAGGAGAAGGTGCAGATTGGACCAGGCCACATAGCTGACCAAAAGGTCACGGAGCAAAGGCAAACAATATGTTAATGGTGTGTTGAAAGACAAAGCATTAGTACAGATTAGGTGTGAATATACTGAATATTGAACATCAGCAAGTGCAAACCTGAAGAAAAACAACCTGAAAAAAACAGTGGGTGAGCAAACTGAACAAACTAAGATGAACTGAAATATATACAAAAAAAGATTGTAAAAAATGTAAAAAGGAATGCCAAAAAAAAAAAAGGGAAGAAAAAATAACTAAAAATGACTAAAAATGAAAGTAAAGTGGGGGGCTGTCATGCTCTGAAATTATTGAACTCAATGTTCAGACCGGCTGGCTGTAGTGTGCCTAATCGGTAGATGAGATGCTGTTCCTCGAGCTTGCGTTGATGTTCACTGGAACACTGCAGCAATCCCAGGACAGAGATGTGAGCATGAGAGCAGGGGGGAGTGTTGAAATGGCAAGCAACCGGAAGCTCAGGGTCCTGCTTGCGGACTGAGCGGAGATGTTCCGCAAAGCGGTCAAACTACAACTCCTGGCATGCAGCACGGCGGCGCATCTCCGCGCATGCGTACTAGTCACAAGACGCCCGCTTTGCTCCCAGTTCGGAATGCATTCAGTGCGCATGTGCTCCAGAAACTTAATCTCTCTTCAGAAAAGTTTTGCTTTCAATTATACAAGGAGGGCAGCTCAAGTAAATGAACATAAAAGCAAAATACTGCGGATGCTGGAAATCTGAAATAAAAACAAGAAATGCTGGAATCACTCAGCAGGTCTGGCAGCATCTGTGGAAAGAGAAGCAGAGTTAACGTTTCGGGTCACTGACCCTTCATCCGAAACGTTAACTCTGCTTCTCTTTCCACAAGTAAATGAACAGACACGTACAGAACAAGGACAGGCAGAAATAGGAATCTTTAACGTTATATTATAATCTGGGATATTTGTTTAAGACTGAAATAGAGCTGATATGTAGAACGAGAGTTGTCATAGAGTCACACAGCACAGAAACAGGCCCTTCGGCCCATTGTGTCTGTGCCGGCCATCAAGCACTTAACTATTCTAATCCCATTTTCCAGCACTTGGTCTGTAGCTTTGTATGCTATGATGTTTCAAGTGCGCATCTAAATACTTCCTAAATGTTGTGAGGGTTCCTGCCTCTACCACCTCTTCAGGCAGTGCGTTCTAGATTCCAGCCGCCCTCTGAGTGAAATCTTTTTCCCTCAAATCCCCTCTAAACCTCCTTCCCTTTACCTTAAATCCATGCCCCCTGGTTATGGACCCCTCCACTAAGGTAAAAAGTCTCTTCCTATCTAACCTATCAATGCCCCTCAATTTTGTATACCTCAATCATGTGGTACATACTAAAGACATAGGCAGGAAGAGTGATGAGGTCCTGAAAAGTGAATACAGGGAGTTCGGCAGTAGGTTAAAAAGCAGGACCTCCAGGGTTGTAATCTCAGGATTACTCCCTGTGCCACGTGCTAGTGAGGGTAGGAATAGGAGGATAAGGCAAATGAATGCGTGGCTGAAGAGCTGGTATAGGCGGGAGGGCTTCAGCTACTTGGGTCTTTGGGATCTCTTCTGGTGCAGAGGTGACCTGTACAAGAGGGACGGGTTGCATCTGAACTGAAAGGGGATCGATATCCTTGCGGGGAGGATTGCTAGTACTACACGGGAGGGTTTAAACTAGTCTGGCGGGGTGGTGGGATCCAAAGTAGTGGTCGCTCAGATGAGATGGTTGAGGCAAAAGTAGAAGTTAAAGCAAGCCGGTCCAGTAGGCAGGCCGGGCAGTGGCAGGACAGGGAGCGTGGAAGGTCTGATAGGCTAAACTGCATTTACTTTAATGCAAGAAGCCTTACAGGTAAGGCAGATGAACTCAGAGCATGGATCGGTACATGGGATTGTGATATTATAGCTATTACGGAAACATGGTTGAGGGATGGGCAGGACTGGCAGCTCAATGTTCCGGAGTACCAATCTTTCCGGCGTGACAGAGGTGGAGGTAGGAGAGGAGGGGGAATTGCACTATTGATTAGGGAGGACATCATGGCAGTACTTAGAGAGGATATCCCGGGGGGAACGTCCAGCAAGTCCATATGGGTAGAACTTAGAAATAAGAAAGGGGTGATCACTTTGATGGGATTATACGATAGGCCCCCCCCAATAGTCAGAGGGAACTGGAGGAGCATATATGTAGGGAAATCACAGATAGGTGTAGGAATTATAGGGTTGTAATCTTCTTCTTCTTCGGCCTCCTTATCTCGAGAGACAATGGGTAAGCGCCCGGAGGTGGTCAGTGGTTTGTGGAGCAGCGCCTGGAGTGGCTATTCTAGAGTGACAGACTCTTCCACAGGTGCTGCAGAAAAATTTGTTTGACGGGGCTGTTACACAGTCGGCTCTCCCCTTGCGCTTCTGTCTTTTTTCCTGCCAACTGCTAAGTCTCTTCGACTCGCCGCACTTTAGCCCCACCTTTATGGCTGCCCGCCAGTTCTGGCGATCGCTGGCTACTTACTCCCACGACTTGTGATCAATGTCACATGACTTCATGTCGCGTTTGCAGATGTCTTTAAAGCAGAGACATGGACAGCCGGTGGGTCTGATACCAGTGGCAAGCTCGCTGTACAATGTGTCTTTGGGGATCCTGCCATCTTCCATGCGGCTCACATAGCCAAGCCATCTCAAGCGCCGCTAACTCAGTAGTGTGTATAAGCTGGGGATGTTGGCCGCCTCGAGGACTTCTGTGTTGGAGATACGGTCCTGCCACCTGATGCCAAGGATTCTCCGGAGGCAGAGAAGATGGAATGAATTGAGACGTCGCTCTTGGCTGACATATGTTGCCCAGGCCTCGCTGCCGTAGAGCAAGGTACTGAGGTCACAGGCTTGGTACATTCGGACTTTTGTGTTCTGTGTCAGTGCGCCATTTTCACACACTCTCTTGGCCAGTCTGGACATAGCAGTGGAAGCCTTTCCCATGCGCTTGTTTATTTCTGCATCTAGAGACAGGTTACTGGTGATAGTTGAGCCTAGGTAGGTGAATTCTTGAACCACTTCCAGAGTGTGGTCGCCGATATTGATGGATGGAGCATTTCTGATATCCTGTCCCATGATGTTCGTTTTCTTGAGGCTGATGGTTAGGCCAAATTCATTGTAGGCAGCCGCAAACCTGTCGATGAGACTCTGCAGACACTCTTCGGTGTGAGATGTTACAGCAGCATCGTCAGCAAAAAGGAGTTCCCTGATGAGGACTTTCCGTACTTTGGTCTTCGCTCAGATGGGCAAGGTTGAACAACCTGCCCCCTGATCTTGTCTGGAGGAAAATTCCTTCTTCTGAAGACTTCAACGCATGTGAGAGCAGCAGGGAGAAGAAAATCCCAAACAGTGTGGGTGCGAGAACACAGCCCTGTTTCACGCCACTCAGGATAGTAAAGGGGTCTGATGAGGTGCCGCTATGTTGAATTGTGCCTTTCATATTGTCATGGAATGAGGTGATGATACTTAGTAGCTTTGGTGGACATCCAATCTTTTCTAGTAGTCTGAAGAGACCACGTCTGCTGACGAGGTCAAAGGCTTTGGTGAGATCAATGAAAGCAATGTAGAGGGGCATCTGTTGTTCGCGGCATTTCTCCTGTATCTGACGAAGGGAGAACAGCATGTCAATGGTCGATCTCTCTGCACGAAAGCCACACTGTGCCTCAGGTAGACGCGCTCGGCCAGCTTCTGGAAACTGTTTAAAGCGACTCAAGCAAAGACTTTCCCCACTATGCTGAGCAGGGAGATTCCACGGTCGTTGTTGCAGTCACCGCGGTCACCTTTGTTTTTATCGAGGGTGATGATATTGGCATTGCGCATGTCCTGAGGTACTGCTCCCTCGTCCCAGCACAGGCAAAGCAGTTCATGTAGTGCTGAGAGTATAGCAGGCTTGGCACTCTTGATTATTTCAGGGGTAATGCTGTCCTTCCCAGGGGCTTTTCCGCTGGCTAGAGAATCAATGGCATCACTGAGTTCCGATTTTGTTGGCTGTACGTCCAGCTCATCCATGACTGGTAGAGGCTGGGCTGCATTGAGGGCAGTCTCAGTGACAACATTCTCCCTGAAGTACAGTTCTAGGTATTGCTCAATCCAGCGGCCCATTTGCTTGCGTTGATCAGTGATTATGTCCCCTGATTTAGATTTGAGGGGGGCGATCTTCTTGATGGTTGGCCCAAAAGCTCTCTTAATGCCATCATACATTCCTCTGATGTTTCCGGTGTCTGAAGCCAGCTGAATATGACTGCATAGGTGTTGCCCGTAGTCATTTGCACAGTGCCTGGCTGTTCTTTGTGCAGTGCTTCTGGCTGCTTTAAGTGCTACAGATGTTAACTCGCTGGGGGCTTTCTTGTAGTTCAACAGTACAATGCGCTGTAATAGTAGTGGGTTGTAATAGTAGTTGATTTTAACTTCCCTAATATTGACTGGGACTGCCTTAGTGCTAAGGGACCAAATGGGGAAGAATTTGTTCAGTGTGTCCAGGATAGTTTTCTGAAGCAGTATGTGGATGGCTCTACTAGGGAAGGGGCTACACTCAACCTCCTCTTAGGAAATGAGGCTGGGCAGGTGGTTGATGTGTCAATGGGGGAGCACTTTGGGACCAGTGACCATAACTCTATTAGATTCAAGATAGTCATGGAAAAGGATAGGACTGGTCCTCAAGTTGAAGTCCTAAGGTGGAGGAAGGCTAATTTCGATGGCATCAGACAGAAACTCTCAAAAGTTTAGTTTAGTTTAGAGATACAGCACTGAAACAGGCCCTTCGGCCCACCAAGTCTGTGCCGACCATCAACCACCCATTTATACTAATCCTACACTAATTCCATATTCCTACCACATCCCCACCTGTCCCTATATTGCCCTGCCACCTACCTATACTAGGGGCAATTGCTAATGGCCAATTTACCTATCAACCTGCAAGTCTTTGGCATGTGGGAGGAAACCGGAGCACCCGGAGGAAACCCACGCAGACACAGGGAGAACTTGCAAACTCCACACAGGCAGTACCCAGAATTGAACCCGGGTCGCTGGAGCTGTGAGGCTGCGGTGCTAACCACTGCGCCACTGTGCCGCCCCATGGGATCCCATGGGAGAGGCTGTTTACGGGTAAAGGGACGTCTGGCAAGTGGGTGGCTTTTAAAAGTGAGATAGGAAGAGTTCAGGGCTGGCATGTTCCTGTTATATTGAAGGGATATTGAGGGTCTGGTCGGGACAAAAAGGGAGGCATATGTCAGGTATAGGCAGCTGGGATCAAGCGAGTCCCTCGAGGAGTATTGGGGATGTAGGAGTGCACTTAAGAAGGAAGTTAGGAGGGCAAAAAGGGGCCATGAGATTTCCCCGGCAGATAAGATAAAGGAGAATCCTAAAAGATTCTATACGTAGATTAAGAGTAAAAGGGTAGCTAGGGAGAGAGTAGGTCCCCTTAAGGATCAGTGTGGTAATCTATGTGTGGAGCGATGGGAAATGGGCGAGGTCTTAAATGAATACGTTTCGTCTGTATTTACTGTGGAGAAGGTCATGGAAGATAGTGAGTTCAAGGGAAGGAACAGCGATATCCTGGAGCAAATCAACATTGCAAAGGAGGATGTGTTGGAGGTTTTGAAGATGCATTAAGGTGGATAAATCTCCAGGGCCTGACCAGGTGTATCCTAGGATGCTATGGGAAGCAAGGGAGGAAATTGCTGGGGCCCTGGCAGAGATTTTTGTATCATCGTTAGCCACGGGGAGGTCGCGGAAGACTGGAGGATAGCTAATGTTTATTTAAGAAGGGCAGCAGGGATAAGCCAGGGAACTACAGGCCAGTGAGCCCTTACATCAGTGGTGGGAAAGTTATTGGAAGGGATTCTGAGAGACAGGATTTATATGCATCTGGAAAGGCATGGTCTGATTAGGGATAGTCAGCATGGCTTTATGCATGGGAAATCAGGAGGTGACCAAGAGGATTGAGGAGGGCAGGGCGATGGACATTGTCTACATGGACTTTAGCAAGGACTTTAACATGGTGGGCTAGTCCAGAAGGTTCGAACACATGGGATCCAGGGTGAGCTAGCAAATTAGATACAAAATTGGCTTGGTGATAGGGTGGTTGTGGAGGGTTGTTTTTCAGATTGGAGGCCAGTGACCAGTGGTGTGCCGCAGGGATCGGCGCTGGGCCCTCTGTTGTTTGTCATATATATTAATGACTTGGATGTGAATGTAAGGGGCATGATTAGTAAGTTTGCAGGTGACACCAAAATTGGTGGCATAGTGGACAGTGAAGAAGGTTGTTTAAGGTTACAAAAGGATATAGATCAACTGGGAAAGTGGGCAAGGGAGTGGCAAATGGAATTTAACGCAGTCAAGTGTGAAGTGATGCATTTTGGGAAGTTAAACCAGGGCAGGACATATACAGTGAATGGCAGGGCCCTGGGAAGTGTTGTTGAGCAGAGAGACCTTGGGGTGCAAGGACATAGTTCCCAAAAGTGGCAACACAGGTAGACAGCGTGGTGAAGAAAGTGTATGGCATGCTTGCCTTCATCAGCCGAAGCATTGAGTATAAGAGTTGGGACGTCATGTTACAGTTGTACATAACGTTGGTTAGGCCGCATTTGGAGTACTGTGTGTAGTTCTGGTTGCCGCACTACAGGAAAGATGTGATTAAGCTAGAGAGGGTGCTGAAAAGATTCACAAGGATGTTGCCTGGTTTGGAGGGCTTGAGTTATAAAGACAGATTGGATAGGCTGGGTCTGTTTTCCCTGGAGCGAAGGAGGCTGAGAGGGGACATGATAGAGGTATATAAAATTATGAGAGGCATAGATAGGATAGATAGCCAAAGTCTGTTTCCCATGGTAGGGGTGACTAAAACTAGAGGGCATAGATTTAAGGTGAGAGGGAGGAGGTTTAAAGGGGATCAAAGGGGTAAATTTTTCACACAAAGAATAGTGGGTATTTGGAATGAGCTGCCAGAGGAGGTGGTGGAGGTAGGAACAGTAGCGACATTTAAGAGGCATCTGGACAGGTACTTGAATGTGCAAGGCATAGAGAGATATGGAATTAATGCAGGCAGGTGGGATTAGTATAGATAGGCATTCTGGTCGGCATGGACGCGGTGGGCCGAAGGGCCTGTTTCTATGCTGTACGACTCTGTGACTCTATGCTACATAAATATATGTTGTTGTAAAATAAACAAAGGACTTGCATTGTGATACCATCTTATTACATCTCTCAGGATGCTTCTAAGTGCTTCACGCGCAATTTTCTTTATAATGTGTTGTTGAGTACAATATTTACTTGCTGATATTTGGGCCTAGGCATTGAGCTAGGCCCAACCATCTAAAGCTGTTTCATCAATGACCTTCCCTCTATCAGAAGGGCTGAAGTGGGGCATTTGCTCATGACTATACAATGTTCAGTTCCATTTGCAACTCCTCAGATACTGAAACAGTCAGTGCTTGCATGCAGCAAGACCTGGACAACATTCAGGCTTGGGGTGATAAGTGGCAAGTAACATTTGCATCATCCATTGCCAGACAATTGTCATTTCCAACACAAGAGAATCGAACCATCTTCAACAGCATTACCATTGCTGAATCTCCTCCCATCAACATCCTGGGGGTTACCATTGACCAGAAACTTTTTTGAACGAGCCACATAAATACTGTGGCTGTAACAGTAGGTCAGATGTTGGGAATTCAGCAGTGAGTATCTTGTTTCCTGACTCCTCAAGCCTGTCCACTATCTATAAGGCAAAAGTCAGGAGTATAATGGAATACTCTCCACTTGCCTGGATAAGTGCTGCTCCAACAATACTGAAGAAGCTTGACACCATCCAGGACAAATTAGTCCGCTTGATCTGCACCCCATCCACCACCATAAACATTCACTCCCTCTACCACAGGCATACAGTGCCAGCAGTGTCTATCATTTACAAGATGCACTGCAGCAACTCGCCAAGCCTCCTTTGACAGCATCTTCCAAGTCTGCAACCTCCAGCACCCAGAACAACAAGGACAGCAGGTGCATGGAAACACCACCACCTACAAGTTCACCTCCGTGTCACACACCAACCGAGTTTGGAACTATATTATTATTCTTTCACTGTCACTGGGTCAGAATCCTGGAACTCCCTCACTAACGACACTGTGGGTGTACCTACAGCACATGGACTGCAGTGGTTCAAGAAGATGGCTCACCACCACCTTCTCAAGGGCAATTAGTGATGGGCAATAAATGCTGGCCTTGCCAGTGATGCTCACATCCCATGAAAAAAGTAAAAATAAACTTTCTTGTTATGCTATCTTCATTGCACTTTTCTAACTGTCTTCAGCTTACTTATTCATTTTGTTTCCCTGTGATTGCATCTTATAAGTATTGCCTTCAGAGTAGGTGGCAGCGTGATCCCACAGTTCTGACTCCAAGATATGTGGTGATGAGAAAATCTGGCCCCTGGGCCACTGCTGCCTGGGATTTTTACCCCTGTTTGTGATATGGGCACCTGGTCCCTTTCCCCTCTCTCTCATCTCCTTTTCGATTATAGAATCTTAGAAAGTTTAAGGCACAGAAAGAGGCCACTTGGCCCATTGTGTCTGTGCCGGCCAAAAAACAATCCACCTATTCTAATCCCACCTTCAAGCTTTTGGTCCGTAGCCCTGCATATTACGGCACATGAGGTGCGTATCCAGACTCGTTTTGAATGAGTTGAGGGTCTCTGCCTCAACTACCCTTTCAGGCAGTGAGTTCCAGACCATTACCACCCTCGAGGTGAAAATGTTTTTCCTCATTTCCCCTCTAATTTTTCTACTAATCACTTTCAATCTATGCCCCCTCGTCACAGACCTCTCTGCTAAGGTGAATAGACCCTTCACCTCCACTCTATCCAGGCCCCTCAAAATTTTGTACATTTCAATCAGATCTCCCCTCAGCCTTCTCTGTTCCAAGGACGACAACACCAGCCTATCCAATCTTTCATCATAGCTGCATTTTTCCAGTCCTGGCAACATCCCCATAAATCTCCTCTGTACCCTCTCTCGTGCATCCTTTCTGTAATGAGCTGACCAGAACTGTACACAGTACTCAAATTGTGGCCAAACCAATGAGTTATACAGTTCCAGCATAACCTCCCTGCTCTTACATTCTATACCTCGACAAATAAAGGAAAGGATTCCATATTCCTTCTTAACCACCTTATCGACCTGTCCTGCTACCTTCAGGGATCTGTGGACATTCATTCCAAGTTCCCTCACTTCCTCTACACTTCTCAGTATTTTCCCATTAAACGTGTATTCCTTTGCCGTGTTTGACCTCCCCAAATGCATCACCTCACACTTCTCCAGGTTGAATTCCATTTGCCACTTTTCTGCCCATCTGGCCAAACCATCAATATCTTCCTGCAGCCTACAGCTATCCTCGCTATTTACCACATGGCCAATCTTTGTGTCATCTGCAAACTTCTTGATCATGTCTCCTACATTTATGTCCATGTCATTAATATATACCACAAAAAGCAGGGGACCCAGTACTGAGCCTGTGGAACGGGACTGGAAACAGCCCTCCAGTTGCTAAAACACCCGGCAACAATTACCCTTTGTTTCCTGCCACTGAACCAATTTTGTATCCACCTTGCTGCATTTCCCTGAATCCCATGGGACTTTATTTTTTTTAATCAGTCTGCTATGTGGAACCTTGTCAAAAGCCTTGCTAAAATCCATGTAGACCACATCAACTGCACTACCCTCATCTATCTTTCTTGTTACTTCTTCAAAATATTCGATCAAGTTGGTCAAACAAGATCTTCCCTTAACAGATCCATGCTGACTATCCTTGATTAACCAGTGCCTTTCGAAATGACAGTTTATCCTGTCTCTCAGAATAGATTCCAATAATTTGCCCACTACTGAGGTTAGACTGACTGGCCTGTAATTATTCGGTCTATCCTTTGCTCTCTTTTTAAATAGAGGTACAACGTAAGCAGTTCTCCAATCCTCCGGTACCACACCTGTATCTCCTGAGGATTGGAAAATGATGGTCAAACCTTCTGCTATTTCCTCTCTTGCTTCTTTTAACAGCCTAGGGTACATTTCATCTGGCCCTGGTGATTTATCAACTTTCAAGGATGCTAATCCCATTAATACTACTTCTCTCCCTATGTTTATCACATCCAATACTTCACACTCCTCCTCCTTAACTACAATATCTGTGTTATGATCATGTTATGATCCCGTTAGAGACCAGTAAAGTTTTTAAACAGAAATTCAAACTCCCAGTTATAAAAGCAAAATACTGCGGATGCTGGAAATCTGAAATAAAAACAAGAAATGCTCGAACCACTCAGCAGGTCTGGCAGCATCTGTGAAAAGAGAAGCAGAGTTAACGTTTCGGGTCAGTGAAGGGTTACTGACCCAAAACGTTAACTCTGCTTCTCTTTTCACAGATGCTGCCAGACCTGCTGAGTGGTTCCAGTATTTCTTGTTTTTATTTCAAACTCCCAGTTCTTACTGAAAGAATTATGCCACAAGATTTAAAAAAAAACTTCACTGTACAAGAATTAAACAAAATAAGCACTACTAACTGAACACTACATTTTTAAAATCATTTATTTTTCATACTTAAAATCTTAACAGAACATGAAGATATATGCTTTAAACTTTAAGTCTCAACAGAACACTGCCGTTTTGACTTTTAATTCCACCCCAAGAGTTACCCTATACTTTACAGGATCTTAGTCATTTGTTCACGTGTATTGTAGGTCTTCGGAATTCACTTTGATTTTCCTTTTCTCAGCTGTCTTCAAAGGTTTGAGATTTCCTGGGGATTCTCCCTCTAGCATTCAGCTAGGCAACACTCCAGCTCTCTTCAACACCTCACAGGAACACAAGAATTCGCAGCGGGAGTAGGCCATTCAGCCCCTCGAGCCTGCTCCACTATTCGATAAGATCATGGCTGACCTGATTGTGGCCACAACCCCACTTTCTTCCTCCTCATATGCCTTGATTGCCCTGTTGATCAAAAATCTATCTAAGTCAGCCTTGAATATATTCAATGACTCAGCCTCCAATGCTCTCTGGGGAACAGAATTCCAGACTAACGATCTTTTGAGAGAATTTTTTTTTCCTTATCTCTATCTTAAATGGGAGACAGCTAATTTTGAAACTATGTCCCCTAGTTCTAGACTCCCCCACAGGGGAAACATCCTCTCAGCATCCACCCTGTCACGACCCCTCAGGATATTATATGTTTCAATAAGATCACCTCTCATTCTTCTAAACTCCAATGGGTATCGGCCCAACTTGCTCAACCTTTCCTCATAAGACAAACCCCTTCATCCCAGGAATCAGTTGAGTGAACCTTCTAATGCAATTCTATCCTTTCTTAAGTAAGGAGTCCAAAACTGTACAGTATTCCAGTCTAACTAAGGCCCTGTATAGCTGTAACGACACTTCCCTACTTATATATTTGATTTCCCTTGCAATAAACACCAACATTCCATTTGCCTTCCGAATCATTTGCTATGCCTGCATACTAACTTTTTGTGATTTATGTACCAGGGCCCTCACATTCCTCTGTACTGTAGAGTTCTGCCGTCTCTCTCTCTCCATTCAAATATACTGCTTTTCTATTCTTGCTGCCAAAGTGAATGAGTTTACATTTTCCCACATTATACTCTCATAAATCTGGATTTTCAGCCTGAGCATGGGCCTTACTCAAATCAGAAACACCCCTGATTTCTGATGGCCTTCCTGCAGCTGCGTCCAGCTGCTGTCAAAGCCAACTGCCTCCAAAAACCAATAGCCTATCTGTGAGCAAGCACAGAGATACAACACCTGATTAAAAGGCATCTCCTTGCATCATCTATCTCCATAGCAACATGGCACATGAGGCCCAGATAGCAATTTACGCTAATTACCTCCAACTCCAAAACATCCCTTTTGATTTTGAATACGCACATGAATAATTGATAATGCTAACAATGACAGGACAATTTCTTCCAGACATTCTGGCTACAGTTTTCCAACTAAATAAGACCACCTGCTGTTTTATGTCTCTCACCTCTCTAACTTTGTCCTTGTAAGCACACATGGAAATAAAATCTCTTGGGTGGTCCTCCAATCTTTATAAATTCTAGAATTTAAATTATCTTACGCCCATGCATTGAATTTCCCCAAAACTAAAAGTGACCTCTAAAAGTTTAATACAAACTATGAGCGAGATGATCATAACAATTGCCAGGATTTCCAAATTATTAAATGTGCTATTACTGTACTTACTGACAGACAACTCTGCTCCTCTATAGGATTGTACAAAAGAATAGAGAAGGAGCAAAACAACTGGCAAAACCCAGAGTGCCGATTACTCTGATGAAATATCCATCTTTTGGATGAGATTTTAAACCAAGGCCCTGATTCTGTTTGTTCAAGTGGGTATCAAGGAGCAGGGAGTTCTCCCCAGTGTCCTGGCCAGCATGCTTTCCTCAATTAACACCACTAAAAGTAGTGTCAGCCGTAGTTCTGTTGGCAGCACACTTGCCTCTGAATCATGAGATTGTGGGTTCAAGCCCCACCCCAGAGCCTCAAGGCTTGCACTACTGAGCGAGTGCTGCACTGTCTGGAAGTGCAATCTTTTGGATGAGATGTTAATCCGGGGCCCTGTCTGTCCTTTTAGGTGGTTGAAGAAGAACAGTGCAGTTCTCCTCAGTGTCTTGGACAATATTTATCCCATTCAAATGCAAGCTAGTAAAGAGAGGATGTCTTGGAGAGGTCAAGGGCAGAATCTATTTGGTTAGAATTAAAAAATAATAGAGGCACCATTACACTACTGAGTGTATTCTATAGACCACGCATGAGTGGGAAAGATATAGAGAAGCAAATTTGTAGGGAAGTTACAGAGAGGTGCAAGAACCATAATGATAATGGAAGACTTTCATTATCCTAATATAGACTGGGATAGTCATAGTGTAAAGGGCAGAGAGGGCGAAGAGTTTTTGAAGTATGTTCAGGAGAATTTTCTTGATCAGCATGTTTCTGGCCCAACGAGGAAGGAGGCGTTGCTTGATCTGGTTCTGGGGAATGAGGTGAGTCAAGTGGATCAAGTGTTAGGGGAACATTTAGGGAACGGTGATCATAAGCTTTAGATTAGCTGTAGAAAAGGGCAAGGAGCAATCTAAAGTAAAAATAATTAATCGGGGAAGGGCCAATTTCAGTGGTGAGAACAGATCCGGCCCAGGTAAATTGGAATCAAAGATTGTCAGGCGCAACTGTAATTGAACAAGGGGCTGCCTTGAAAGAAGAGATGGTTTGGATACAGTCGAGGTACATTTTCATGAAGGGGAAAGGTGGGACAAACAAAGCCAGAGCTCCCTGGACGTTGAAAGAGATAGAGACAAAGATGGAGTAGAAAAAGGATGCGTATGACAGATTTCAAGTTCATAATACAAGTGACAACCAGGATAAATGTAGAAAGCTGAGAGGGATAGTGAAAAAGGAAATGAGAGAGGCAAAGAAAGAGTATGAGAAGAGACTGGCAGCTGTCATGGAACTGTTTCTTTTTTCTCCTCTGATTAAAAACAGTGTGTGCCTTTAAGACTCTTGTTTAAAAACAATGTGCCTTTAAAAACTAAGAGGCACAGTGTGCCAGCAGCACCTGCTCCTGGGCACAGCAGGGGAGAGAGGTCACATGGTATTATAACAATTTAACTGTGTGTAAAGAAAAACAGCTTAAACCAGTTTTGAGAGACACCAACGAAGCGTTCTTGCCTTGAAAGAAATCTCTTAACAGAAATTCTACAATGAGCTACAGGCTGTGTTAATTGCCTAAGGAGAAAAAACCCTTTTTGAAGAGAACATTCATATTGTTGGAAGTGGCAAAATGCCTTTACTTCCAGTCTAAGCATCTTTGCTTCAAGATTGACTCTCTCTTGACTGATTGTGTTTTCTGGAATTCGCAGTAAAGACTTGACTGAAATCTACCAATTTTAAAATCCAAAGAATAGACCTGTCATTATACTCCGTGTTTAAAGAACTGTGTGAAGCCTGCAGCAACCATAGTACTTTGAATGTCTATCAAGAAAAGCCTGCTTCATCGAATTCGTGTGGAGACTTCGAGTGGCATCTGATTATTTTTACACTAGGATATCTCACCCATCAGGAACGTAACCCGCAAAGGCCAACAACCCAGTTATTTATTTCTTAAGGAGCAGCTTTTTTTTAAATTAAAAAAACACCACTTTTTAAAACCGGTTAACTATTAGTTTTGAATATTTATTTAGAGATACAGCACTGAAACAGGCCCTTTGGCCCACCAAGTCTGTGCTGACCAAGAACCACCCATTTATACTAACCCTACAGTGTGTGAGCATGGAGGCTAGGTTAAATAAGAAGTTATAAGGTCTTTAGACATAAATTTATCTTAATAGTGTTACGATTTAATTTATTAATAAATAGTTAATTTGTTGCTGTCTAAAGATACCTGGTAGGGTCTGTTTTATTCTGGGGGTTAATAAATTGTTCAATCTGGTTGCTTTCCGGTCAGGTGGGAAAACTTTAATAATATGCTGAAACCTGTGGGGTGATGGGACTGAATTGACAGTGCACCATTCCCGCTTCAGTCATAACACAGCTAACATAAAAGGAAATTCAAGTCTTCTGCAGGGATTTAAATAGTAAAAGGGTAGTAAGAGGAGTGGTGGGGTTGATTAGGGACCACAAAGGGGATCTATGCATGAAGGAGTCAGAGGGAATGGCTGAGGTACTAAATAAATACTTTGTGTATATCTTTAGTAAGGAAGAAAATGCTGCCAAAGTCAGAGTAAAAGAAGAGGTAGTTGACACACTAGATGAGCTAAAAATTGATAAAGAGGAGGTATTAGAAAGGTTAGCTATACTTAAAGTTGATAAGTCACCAGGCCTGGATGGGATGCATCCAAGGATAGGTAGGGAAGTAAGGTGGAAATTGTGGAGGCACTGGCAATAAAAATCCTCATTAGATACGGGGGTGGTGCCAGAGGATTGGTGAACTGCAAATATTATACCCTTGTTCAATAAAGGCATGTAAGGATAAACCCAGCAACTACAGTTTAACCTCAGTGACAGGAAAGCTTTTAGAAACAATAATCCAGGACAAAATTAAAGTCACTTGGACAAATGTGGATTAATTAAGGAAAGCCAGCATGGATTTGTTAAAGATAAATTGTGTTTAACTAATGTAATTGAGTTTTTTGATGAGGTAACAGAGGGTTGATGAAGGTATTGAGGTTGATGTGTATATGGACTTCCATTTGATAAAGAACTTGCCAGCAAAGCTGAAGCCCATGGAATAAAATGGATAGTGGCAGCAGAGATACAAAGTTGGCTGAGTGACAGGAAGCAGAGAGTAGTGGTGAATGGTTGTTTTTTCAGACTGGAGGAAGGTGTTCCCCAGGCGTCAAAAAACAAAGTTAACTGCTTTTTGTGATATAATGACAAAATTTGAAAATTTGCAGATGATATAAAACTTGGAAGGATTGTGAATTGAGGATAGAGATAGACTTCAATAGGACATGGACAAGCTGGTGGAATGAGTGGACACACGGAAGATGCAACCTAATGCAGAGAAGGGTGAAGTGATATATTTTGGTAGTAAGAATGAGGACAGGCAATATACACTAAAGGGCCCAATTCTATAAGGGGGTGCAGGAACAGAGAGACCTCGGGGTATATGTGCACAAATTGTTGAATGTGGCAGGGCAGGTTGAGAAAGTGGTAAAAAAGACTTACGGGATCTTGGACTTTATAAATCGAGGCATGGAGTACAAAAGCAATAAAGGTATGGTGAACCTTTATAAAACAATAGTTCAGCCTCAACTGGAGTATTTTTTTCCCAATTCTGAGCATCGAATTTTAGGAAGGATATGAAGGCTTTAGAGAGGGTGCAGAAAAGATTCATGAGAATGGTTCCAGGGATGAAGGACTTCAGTTACCTGGATAATTTGGAAAAACTGGAGTTGTTCTCCTTCAAGAGAAGGTTGAGAAGAGATTTGAAGAGGTGTTAAAAATCATGAGGGGTATAGACAGAGTAGAGCCAAGGGCCAAGAACCAGAGAACACAGAGGTGATTGGCAAAAGAACCATGAGGAAAAAAAATTTCTGCAACAAATAGTTATGATTTGGAATACACTGCCTGAGAGTGTGGTGGAGACAGATTCAATTGTGGCTTTCAAAAGGGAGTTGAATAAGCATCTGAAGGGAAAAGAAATGCAGGGCTACGGGGAAGGGCGGGGAGTGGGACCAGCTAAATTGCTGCTCCAGACAGGTGGCACGGACTTGACAGCCTCTTTCTGTGATTCTAGGTCTACCACAATCATCAGCCTGGTCACCTGCCTTTGCTGTTAAGATCCTCAAAGCTCCTTCGGATTCTACAGACGGTGAAGATTCTGCCATTCAGGGTGGCATCACCTGAAGATGTTCTCACTTGGAGCTAGTTTTTTAAAGTTCTATTTCTCAATACTTGCCTGCGAGAGTCACGCAGCCTCTCACTCTTGTCTGTAATGCTCTATTTTTCTTTCAAGTTTCCTATTTGTAACTTTAGTTACTTAGCTAACTTGGTATAAAAAGATATATGAATAAATGTGGGATATGATCTATGTCAGATTCACTCAGGCTTTCAAGAGTAAAATTGATTGATTTTTGTTGGGTAATGGAATCAATGGATATGGGTGAAAGGTAAGTAATTGGAATTGAGGTATAGACCATCAATGATCGAATTGAATGATCTCTACCACCTAGAAGAAGGGCAGCAGATGCATGGGAACACCACCACCTGCAAGTTCCCCTCCAAACCACACACCATCCTGACTTGGAACTATATTGCTATTCCTTCACTGTCGCTGGGTCAAAATCCTGGAACTCCCTTCCTAACAGCACTGTGGGTGTACCTACCCCACATGAACTGCAGCGGTTCAAGAAGGCAGCTCACCACCACCTTCTCAAGGGCAATTAGGGATGGGGAATTCTGGCCTCTTCTGCATCCCCACTTCCTTCGCCTCACGATTGGTGATCTGGAATTCCCTCCCTGAACCTCTCCGTTTACCTCTCCCCCTTTAAGTTGCTCCTTAAAATCTACCACGACCACTTTTGGTCACCTGTCCTAACATTTTTTCAGGCTGGTGCAGTCATTGTGGCCTCTTTCTGTGCCATAAACTTTCTATGATTCTTGACTCTACCTCTTTATGTGACTCAGTATCAAGTTCTGTCTGATTCGTGCTCCAGTGAAGTGCCTTTGTCTGTTTTACTACATTATTTACGACATAAATGCAAGTCGATGTTCTTCAGTTTTCAGCAGCCTTCCAATCATCTTCAGATGTCCCCCCCACCCCACCAATAAGAAATGTGACAGACGATTCAACTAAAGATGAACTGCTGCCATGCTGGCCTGTCCTCATCCAATATACACACAGTATCCAGTCACCTGTCTCTTACTATCTATTTGTGCATATGGTGCATCATTAGAATCACAGAATCATAGACTGGTTACAGCACAGAAGGAGGCCATTCAGCCTGTCATGTCCGTGCCAGCTCTCTGCAAGAGAGACTCAGCTCCCACTCCCCTGCCCTTTCCCTGTAGCCCAGCAAATGTTCTCTCTTCAGGCTGTGATTGAATCTTCCTCCACCACTCTCAGGCAGTGAATTCCAGATCTTAACCACTCACTATGGCCATTCAGTCCCTGGAGCATGTTGTGAATCACATGCATAAACTTCACAGATGACAAGATCAAGTGTCCATCTCTGAGCCACAGTGACCAGATAGGTCCCAAGTTTAATTTCTGGTCTGTGCTAATTAAGTTGATCTCAACGTGCCTGAGCAATCCTGGGTTAGAGAGCTAGCTGAAAACCTGCAGGTGATTTCCACATCGAATACAGCAGCATCTATTGGAAGTATCTGAGTGCACCCAGTAGTGGGGACAGAACTTGGCTATAATTCAGTGCGGGAATATCCTGCAGTACTCACCATCAACAATAAACATTTAGGCAAGGTGCTGGTGGGGAACTGGTGCCCACAGAACAGAAACCCAAAGGAAAGCAAAGTCATCAAGTCAAGAGAAAATGAGAGAGAAAAACCCTTTAGTAAAATGACACTGCAGCTGAAATTAGCAAAAACTGCTTGTGTCAAGGTCAATTCTTTAAATGACAATAAAGAAAGACTTCCCTTCCTCGACTTCTCTGCCTCCATCTCTGGGGATAGGTTGTCTACTAATATCCATTATAAGCCCACCGACTCCCACAGCTATCTCGACTACACTTCTTCACACCCTACCTCCTGTAAGGACCCCATTCCATTCTCCCAGTTTCTCCGTCTCCGACGCATCTGCTCTGATGATGCTATCTTCCATGACGGTGCTTCTGATATGACCTCCTTTTTCCTCAACCGAGGATTTCCCCCCACTGTGGTTGACAGGGCCCTCAACCGTGTCCGACCCATTCCCCGCACCTCTACCCTCACCCCTTCCCCTCCCTCCCAGAACCGTGACAGGGTTCCCCTTGTCCTCACTTTTCACCCCACCAGCTTCCATATCCAAAGGATCATCCTCCGCTATTTCCGCCACCTCCAGCGTGATGCCACTACCAGTCGCATCTTCCCCTCCCTTCCCCTGTCAGCATTCCGAAGGGATCATTCCCTCCGCGACACCCTGGTCCACTCCTCCATTACCCCTACCACCTTGTCCCCTTCCCAGGGCACCTTCCCCTGCAATCGCAGGAGGTGTAATACCTGCCCATTTACCTCCTCTCTCCTCACTATCCCAGGCCCCAAACACTCCTTTCAGGTGAAGCAGCGATTTACTTGTACTTCTTTCAATGTAGTATACTGTATTTGCTGCTCACATTGTGGTCTCCTCTACACTGGGGAGACTAAGCGCAGACTGGGTGACCGCTTTGCGGAACATCTCCGCTCAGTCCGCAAGCAGGACCCTGAGCTTCCGGTTGCTTGCCATTTCAACACTCCCCCCTGCTCTCATGCTCACATCTCTGTCCTGGGATTGCTGCAGTGTTCCAGTGAACATCAACGCAAGCTCGAGGAACAGCATCTCATTTACTGATTAGGCACACTACAGCCTGCCGGACTGAACATTGAGTTCAATAATTTCAGAGCATGACAGCCCCCCATTTTACTTTTATTTTTAGTTATTTTTCTTCCTTTTTTTTTTAAACATTCTTTTTTACATTTTTTACAATCTTTTTTTTGCATTTATTTCATTTCAGTGTATTTACACCTAATCTGTACTAATGCTTTGTCTTTCAACACACCATTAACATATTGTTTGCCTTTGCTCCGTGACCTTTTGGTCAGCTATGTGGCCTGGTCCAATCTGGATCTCCTTTGTTATCTCTTGCCCCATCCCCACCTCACTTGCTTATAACCTGTGACTTTTCTAATATTTGTCAGTTCCGATGAAGGGTTAACTCTGCTTCTCTTTCCACAGATGCTGCCAGACCTGCTGAGTGATTCCAGCATTTCTTGTTTTTATAGCATTTATTTTGTTCTTTTTATGACCACAGGACATTCCAAAGCACTTTACAATCAATGAAACATTTTTGAAGTGTGGTTACTGTTGTAATGTAGGAAGCCTGGCAGCCAATTTGTGCACAGTAAGCTCCCACAAGCAGTAATGTGATAAATGACCAGATAATCTGCTTTGTGATGTTGGCCAAGCGATAAAAAGCAGCCAGGATATCAGGATGCTCTCCTTCCAATAGAGCTTTGGGATATTTTACATCTGCCTGATAGGGCGGACAGGGCTTCAGTTTAATGTCTCATCTGAGAGACGTCGACTCGGACAGTGCAGCACTCCTTCAGTACTGCACTGGAATGGAAGCATCAGTTTAAACAGTCTCTGGAGTGGGGCTTGAACACACGACCTTCAGACTCAAGTGCTAAGAGAGCTACTAACTGAGCTAAGGGCAGGTATGTTCACAAGTTGATGTGGGACGGTGGTAGGGGTGTGTGCGCGAGAGGGAAAGCACAAAACAGTAAGCTGTAGCTAACTTTTGCAGATCCACTGAAAGTAAAAAAAATAGGAGAAAGAATGAGGTGATAATCCAGTATTCAATTGGAGTTAAGCTTGAGGATAAACTCTTTGTTCAAGGTCGAAATCATTTGCTTCTGCCCATTCCAAGTCTCCAAGTATCTCAGTATAGAGCAGCACAGTGTACTGAAGCTGCAACGTAACCTAGGCTGATACTCTGGTGCAGTACTGAGAGAGTCCTGCACTGCCGTCTGGAATGACACACTAAATCAAGACCCTTATATTTGTAATACAATGCTCCCCAGCCTTTATATTTATTTATTTATACAAGCCTTTCTTCTATCGTATTTATTGCAATGAATCCCCAGTTCTTATGTACCCTTTTCCTTATTATGTTTTAGATAAATGAACATAACCCCCACTGTTTATTAATACAGTGCAAACTCAGGCCATTGTGTTGTATTGATTGGTACAATTTAACTCCAGCCTTATTAAGGTTGATTTATTGATACCTCAGCCCTTATTATATTGTAAGGTGCAGAGCAGAACACTCAGGGGAGTTTACCAGTGAATCAATTAACTTTACATTACAAAGAAATTCAGTGATATGCACCCTGAAAACATCTCTTACTGAACAGTATACAATAGATGGTCCACTGTAGAATTCAATACACTTTAAAAAAAAGGCATGAGTTGACAATTCGTAGTCTCCCCACCTCCTCATTACCAATTAACAGCCCTGTTTTCCTGAAGATTTCGACTCTTGTTGGATTATGGATGCACAGGCGCTCTGATACCTCACCCAGGTCGAGCTAAACTACAAAAGCTTTGCGGCAATCGACTTATGAATTGCTTGCCAGTGTCTAAAGCATTTCAGCAACCTCCCTCCAGCCTCCCCCAATTCCACAGGTCGATGGCCCCTTTGCTCTGAGAGGAGGGTCCTCGGCAGAACCAGGTGGGGTCCTGATGAGCCGGCTGCCCTGCTGAGTTCGGGCCTACTGCTTCACCATGCTCCTCGTGAACCTGCCCTCCTTGTCGATGGCAAAGTTATAATTCTTTGGATTGTCCAGAGCTTCTTCTATCCGCTGATCCAAATTCTCCAGCGTGATAAAATTCTTCACCGCCTCCTGTAAATTTAAAAGATGATGTGAGCGGTTCAACAGGGCTCTCCAGCATATCTCATCAACACCAAGAAGAACCTGCATTTACATAGCACCTTTCGCAACCTCAGGGAGTCTCAAAGCACTTAGCAACTAATTAAATACTTTCTGAAATGTAGTCAATGTTGTAATGCAGGGAAGGTGGCAGCCAATTTCCGTATAGCAAGATCCCATAAACAGCAGTAAGATAATAACCAGATAATCTGTGTTTTTAGAGATGTTAGTTGAGGGATAAATATTGGCCAGGGCACTAGGGAGAACTCCCTTGCTCTTCCTTGAAATAGCGCCGCAGGATTTTTCACGTCCACCAATCCACCTTGTTCCTCAACCCGCTTCCCTCCTCAGAAATCCGTCAAATAGATCCTCCCTCTCAATAATGGTGCCCATTTTAATTGTGCAACTCTATTACCTGATCTTCCTTCTCACTCCTAATCCCCTCATCGCCATTAGCCTCTCTCCCAGCACAAGGCCAAAGCTGGGCTGAGTGCTCTTGCGAATTAAAAAGACAGAAAATTAGAACTTGCATTTGTAAAGCACCTTTCATGACCTCAGGACCACCCCCAAGCCAATACAGTATGCAGATGCACTGCAGCAATTCGCCAAGGCTTCTTTGGCAGCAACCCCCAAACCCTTGGACCTCTACCACTAAGAACAGGGTGGTCCAACATACGGCCCATTGGCCAGAATTTGGCCCAACGTTTTCAATCCAGCCCGCCAATCCTTCATAACTTGTGAACAGAAAGGGGCAAGAATGATTTAGTTCCATTTGTGTCCCCCAGGTGTTAGCAGTAAGTGAGTGGAGAGTTGATGCAGTTCAGCCTATACCTGAGCAGTCATTAGTCTTCACTTCCTGTAGCGAAAGGCAGTAAAGTGGGGGGCGGGTGCAGAATGACGCTCGTCTGATTGGCTTGGAAGCTCAGCAATCAAAAGCACGAACAATTTGCCTGCGGGCAGCCCTTCATCAAATAGGAGAGTGGGGAGGCGGGACTTGCTGGGATGACTGCCATCAATCAGAGGTGCTGACCAATGGGAGCGTCGGGTGGGGTGAGCACGCAGAGACAGTGCAGGGTGGGGGGTGAACATGCAGAGATGGTGTGGGGTGGAGGGGTGAACACGCAGATGGTGTGGAGGGGTCAGCACGCAGAGACGGTGCGGTGTGGGGGGGCGAGACAGAGATGGTAGATGGGGGGGGGGGGGGAGGATGAGCACGTACAGACAGTACGCAGTGGAGGGGATGAGCACGCAGAGACAGTGGGGGGTTGAGCAAGCACAGACATTGCGGATTGGGGGGATGAGCACGCAGAGACAGTACGCGGCGGTGAGGTGAGCATTCAGAAGGGGGCGATGCTTGGAGGGAGGTGATGCGTGATTCAGAGTGCGGGGCCATGCTGACAGGCAGTGTGTTTCCACTCCTAGTGCTTGGTGGGCGAAGACAGGAAATGTTGGAAAAAGTTCCAATTATAAGGCAAATAAACCAGCACAAACAGGTTTTCTTAGGTTTAAAGAAGAAAAGTTGAAATTTATTAAACTTGAACTTAAACTCTAATTCGGTTGATGCGTACGGATACATGATGCACCCATGTTAGCATGCATATGCAATACACGCATACAAATAGAGACAGAAAAGAGCAGAAGAAAAATAAGGTGGAAAAATTTGAGGCAATATCTGAAGAGTAATATCTGAAGAGTTGTTGTTACGATTCTTCGAGCTCACTGTTGAGTCCTTGATTGGAGACAGATCTTGCTTTTCATTGGGGCCCAGTATTCTTCTTAATCCTTGTTCGCTGTAGGAGACTTTTCTCTCTTGGGGTTCATGTGTCTTCAGTGGATTCAGAGGCTTGTGAGAAAGAGATGGGAGCAGACGGGAGATCTTCTCAGTCCAGGAGCAAACAGACACTCTCAGTTCAAACTGTTCGTACAATTCAGAAAAACCCAGGTTGCCAAGCACGTTAGTCATGTGACTAACTGGTCTGACCACGTCTTGGATTGTATCACCTTAGCAGTCTTTGGAATGCTCCACTTACACACAATACCTGGTGATCAAGGTCCATTGTGGGTTGAATGTGTCAGGGAATGGTCCTTTGTCCTTCCAATCACGGTCTGTTAATATGAAAATGTCTTTTCCAGCCACGGCTGATCTGTTTAACAAGTCCTTTCTTCACTCCAGTAACAGTTTAAAATCAATGTTCATGACAAAATTAATGTACCTCATTCTTGGCAGGTGGGGGCCCAGCACGACAAAGGTCTGCTCAGCTACAGCAAAGTAAATGCTTATTAGTAGGTGGCAGAGTCCAGAGGTACCCTCCCAATTTAATTATCTTTTTCACAAGCCCCACTTCCACCAAACTAGATGGGGGGGGTGAGGGAGGTGATGAGGAAATGGCATTATCTATAGTAGCTTTACCGGAATCATGACAATCCTCCCGTGTATTTCTTCAACTCTGGCCTCTTCTTCCCCCACCTCCTTTGACCAACCATTAGCTTCATCTGTCCAGACACAAAGCTCTGGAACTCCATTCCTAAATCTCTCTGCCTTTGTGACTCTCTCTCTCATCCTTTAAGCCTGTCCATAAAATGTACCTCTTTGACAAAGTATTTGGTCACTTGCCCTAATGTCTGTTTTTTTGGTGCAGTGTCAATGCCTGATTATGTTCCAGTGAATTGCCTATGGATGTTTTATTATGTTTAAGGCACTACTTAACTGAAGTTTTCATGATGATGACACAGCACAGCAAAGCTAAAACCAGCAGGGAGCTTCGTTAATAATGGGCTAATTGGCAAAGGAGCTTCGTGTGGAGAGGTAATGGGTGAAATTTTGAAACCTCATTAATGATTATTGATTATATCGTTCGCAAGCACCACAACATTAATGATTGATCATAACGAACACACTTTCTATGGCAAATGAGAAATCCATTTTTTGTAACAAGAATCTATCATGAAGGGGAGTTTTGCAGTGTGTTAGCATACCATTCCTTAACCTCTGGGACTCGGTTCAAATTCAATCTACTTTGAGAGGATAAAAGGATTTTCTCTCTCTTTCCTGGCTTCACCTAAGTTTGACAAAGTCTCAGTGTGAATTCTGGTAAGCAAAAGTCCACTGCACATCAGTATTTGGAACCTAGTCAAAGTTAGGTAATCTTACTTGCAGTTATCAAATAGATACCCGGAGTGGGATAGATTCTAGTGTTGCAAATGGTACCTTTCGAAGGCTACTTGTGGAAAACAGGAACAGAAGAAATAGCAGAAGACGAACATATAACCCATCGAGCCTGCTCTGCCATTCAATACCATCATGGCTTCAATTCCACTTTCCCGCCTGCTCCCCATATCCCTTGTTCCCGATGAGACCAAAAATCTATCTTTCCCAGCCTTAAATGTATTCAATGATGGAGCATCCACAAGCCTCTGGGGTAGAGAATTCGAAAGATTCACAACCCTTTGAGCGTAGTAATTTCTCCTCATCTCAGTCCTGAATGATTGACCCCTTATCCAGAGACTGTGTCCCCGTGTTGTAGATTCCCTGACCAGTGGGAACAATATCTCAGCTTCTACCCTCTCAAGCCCTTTCAGAATCTTGTACATCTCAATTAGACCGCCTCTCATTCTTCTAAACTTCAGAGAATATCGGCCCAGAATGAATCCTTACTTCATATCTAACTCCGTGCTGTACCTGTCCTGTGAGGGTTTGATGGGACAGTGTAGAGGGAGCTTTACTCTGTATCGAAGCTGTGCTGTACCTGCCTTGGGAGTGTTTGATGGGACAGTGTAGAGGGAACTTTACTCTGAATTTAACCTGTGCTGTACCTATTCTGAGACTGATTGACGCAGGTACTGTATGGTGATAGTAGAAAGTGGCGGCTCTCCAGTTCCCTCAGATGGAAGAGACAAAACACAATTTCTAGAAACAGAATGAATGTCTTAGAATAAACGAGCAAAAGATCCATCTTGCCCATGCTCAGTGCATACCTGCAGTTGCAGCACCTCACACTGCTTCTCTTTCAGGAACTCGTCCCTTTTCCTATCTCTTTGGATGGCAGCCCGGAGTTTCTGCTCCTGCTCCTCTTCCGCCTCTCGCTGCAATCGCTCCTCCCTGTCCCACAACCCAAACACAAAGACACTAATCAGAGTGCATTTGGGTGCTACTTGGCCCCAATGTGTTGCCCCATCTCCAGTTTTAAAATAGAAAGAAATAAAGAACTTGCATTGATATAATGCCTTTTACTACTTGGGGTCATCCCAAAGCCATGTAAGGACTTCTGAAGTGCAGTCCCTGGAGGACGATGTGATTTAATACTCATACTTTGAAGGGTGACCTCATAGAGGTCTTTAAAGTCATGAATTATTTTGATACAGTAGATGGAAAGAGTGTTTCCACTTGTGGGGAAGAGCAAAACTGGAGGCCACCAATATAGGATAGTCACCAAGAAATTAAATAGGGAATTCAGAAGAATCTTCTTTACCCAGGGAGTGGTGACATACATACAAATGTACAAATTAAAGGGCGACCCCTAATTTTAAAACAGTGCCCCCTAGTTCTGGACTCATCCACAAGAGGAAACATCCTTTCCACATTCACCTTGTCAAGAACGTTCAGGATCTTATAAACTTCAATCAAATCTCCCCTCACTCTTCTAAACTCCAGGGAAAACAAGCTCAGTCCGTCCAACCTTTCCTCATAAGACAACACGCTCATTCCAGGTATGAATCTAGTAAACCTCCTCTGAACCACCTCCAACGCATTTACAACCTTCCTTAAATAAGGAGACCAAAACTGCACACAGTATTCGAGATGTGGTCTCACCAATGCCCTGTATAACTGAAGGATAACATCATTATTTTTATTTTCAATGTGGAAGCTACATATTCATATAAGGGAGAATGGAATAAAAGGCTATTCTTTTTTTATTCTTTCATGAGGTGTGGGTGTCGCTGGCTAGGCCAGCATTTGTTGTCCACCCCTAATTGCCGTTGACAACTGAGAGGCTTGCTAGGCCATTTCAGAGGACATTTAAGAGTCAACCACATTGCTGTTGGTCTGGAGTCACATTTAGGCCAGACCAGGTAAGGATGGCAGATTTCCTTCCCTAAAGGACATTAGTGAACCAGATGGGTTTTTATGACAATCAATGATTGTTTCATGGCACCATTATGGAAACTAGCTTTAAATTCCAGATTTTTATTAGTTAATTGAATTTAACTTCTAGCAGCTGCCATGGTGGGATTTGAACTGACTTCCCCAGGGCATTAGCCAGGGTCTCTGGATTACTAGTCTAGCGCCATTACCACTATGCCACTGTCTCCCCTGCTGTTAGGATGAGATAACAGAGCATGAGAGGAGGTTTGAGTGGAACATAAAGACTGGCATGGTTTGGTCGGGCTGAATGGCCCATTTCTGTACTGTATATTCTGGGTAATCCTCTGACCTTGAGTAAGGAGGCTGTGATTTAATACTGCTAGGCCAACTCTGAGACTCACCGGATTTTTCGGAGTCGTTCATTCTCCAAATTATTGAAAGCCATCAACTTCTGATGTTCGTCAGCTTCTATCTTTGCTCGTTCCTCTGCCAGCGAGCCCACCTCCTCTTCATAACGCTTCCGTAACATTTCCTCCTTGAACTCAGCCCTTCAATTTGAGAGGGGGAAGAAAAACAAGGGAAATTTCACTCACACTGCCTTTCATTTGGTCAGCTGAGTGTGTGATACAGATCAAAACCCATCACTGTGTTTCACAGCAACAAACCAAATTGAGGAATCCAAATGTGCAGTTTCCAATTCCCTGATATAAAGAAAAAACAGTGCCAGCTGTAGCTCAGTTGGTCGCACTCCCGCCTCTGAGTCAGAAGGTTGGTCTGGGTTCATTGTCCCATTGCAGAAACCTGAGCACAAAATCAAGACTGACACACTCAGTGCAGTACTGATGAGGTGCTGCACTATACGAAGGGATTTCAGGTGAGACACTAAACCAAGGCCCCATCTGGAGATGGGAAAACAACTTTCCTTTTCATTCCTCGATGCTCTCATTGCCAAGTCTCATAACGACATACCAGCATACCAAGTCTACCGCAAGCCCAGTCATACTGATAGATGCCTGACAACTGCACTTTTCATCATCCCTCCACTCTACAAGCGGTCTCCAGCACACTCATCAGAAGAGCCATTAGTGATAAGAAAAATCTACAAGAACTGCACATATGAAGTTTGCACTTCAACTCAATGGATTTTCTTCCCATAAGATCAACACACATCCATCTATTACTCACACTGCAACAACTACCTCAACCAAGACAAGAGTCAGCCTCGCAGTCATTTGCTCAACCTCGCACAGACTACAAAGCATACTCGTCAACGTACCAAGTAGTTCCACTCCATCCTTCATACCCACAAAGACAAGAAACCATCTCACAACAACCCAAGAACTTACAGCATACCATACGACTGCAGACTCGTCTACATTGGAGAAACAGGCCACAGCCTACACGCTAAACTCAAGGAACACCAAGCCTGCTGCAAACACAGTGAATGGGATAAGGCAGCCATTGTCAAGCACACTCGACTCAATAACCACCGCATCGAATGGTCCAATTCCAAACTCATTTCGTCCATTATGCACTGGCATACAAGACACATCAGGGAGGCTGTGGAGGTCTATCAACACCAGACCATCCTCCAAGACAGTGGCCTGCTCATCAATGATATCTGGCTACCTCTACTCAAGAAACACATCACCACCCGCTCTGAAGCAAACATACCCCTCCGACAAGAATGACAGTATATATCGACTTACCGCGAGAAACAATAGCTGACCAAGCAACGGTAAGAACAATACCAACCTATCACAGAACACAATAGCACCAAGAACAAGAATGTGTAATGACCTATCAGCAGTAAGATCCCACCCACATTCCCATTCTCCACCACACACAAACCTACTGTTTCCGCCCGTTCCAGTTATTCCTCCAGAGAACAGGCAGAGTATGCTGCCTGAAAAGTCAGAGTCTGCCAGGTCTTCTAAGAACTCCTTTTTACGACTGCTCTTTTCAGAGCAATTCACATGGTGTAAAACTGTAAAATCATCTTACTCAATATTACTGCCCTCACCAGGAAAATGTTCAAACAACTTTTTTCTCTATATTATTTATCGATGTTCCCGAGTCTCTGTATATTATTTATTGATGTTTCTCAGTCTCTGTATGTTATTTATCCATGTTCCCCAGTCTGTACATGCTGTTCTCCCTTCGTCAGATACAGGAGAAATGCCGTGAACAACAGATGCCCCTCTACATTGCTTTCATTGATCTCACCAAAGCCTTTGACCTCGTCAGCAGACGTGGTCTCTTCAGACTACTAGAAAAGATCGGATGTCCACCAAAGCTATTAAGTATCATCACCTCATTCCATGACAATATGAAAGGCACAATTCAACACGGTGGCTCCTCATCAGAGCCCTTTCCTATCCTGAGTGGCGTGAAACAGGGCTGTGTTCTCGCACCCACACTTTTTGGGATTTTCTTCTCCCTGCTGCTTTCACATGCGTTCAAGTCCTCTGAAGAAGGAATTTTCCTCCACACAAGATCAGGGGGCAGGTTGTTCAACCTTGCCCATCTAAGAGCGAAGTCCAAAGTACGGAAAGTCCTCATCAGGGAACTCCTCTTTGCTGACGATGCTGCTTTAACATCTCACACTGAAGAGTGCCTGCAGAGTCTCATCCGACAGGTTTGCGGCTGCCTGCAATGAATTTGGCCTAACCATCAGCCTCAAGAAAACGAACATCATGGGGCAGGACGTCATAAATGCTCCATCCATCAATATTGGCGACCACGCTCTGGAAGTGGTTCAAGAACTAGGCTCAACTATCACCAGTAACCTGTCTCTAGATGCAGAAATCAACAAGCGCATGGGTAAGGCTTCCACTGCTATGTCCAGACTGGCCAAGAGAGTGTGGGAAAATGGCGCACTGACACGGAACACAAAAGTCCGAGTGTATCAGGCCTGTGTCCTCAGTACCTTGCTCTATGGCAGCGAGGCCTGGACAACGTATGCCAGCCAAGAGCGACGTCTCAATTCATTCCATCTTGGCTGCCTCCGGAGAATCCTTGGCATCAGGTGGCAGGACCGTATCTCCAACACAGAAGTCCTCAAGGCAGCCAACATCCCCAGCTTGTACTCGCTACTGAGTCAGCGGCGCTTGAGATGGCTTGGCCACGTGAGCCGCATGGAAGATGGCAGGATCCCCAAAGACACATTGTACAGCGAGCTCGCCACTGGTATCAGACCCACCGGCCGTCCACGTCTCCGCTTTAAAGACGTCTGCAAACGCGACATGAAATCCTGTGACATTGATCACAGGTCGTGGGAGTCAGTTGCCAGCGTTCGCCAGAGCTGGCGGGTATCCATAAAGACAGGGCTAAAATGTGGTGAGTCGAAGAGACTTAGTAGTTGGCAGGAAAAAAGACAGAGGCGCAAGGGGAGAGCCAACTGTGCAACAGCCCCGACAAACAAATTTCTCTGCAGCACCTGTGGAAGAGACTGTCACTCTAGAATTGGCCTTTATAGCCACTCCAGGCACTGCTTCACAAACCACTGACCACCTCCAGGCGCGTATCCATTGTCTCTCGAGATAAGGAGGCCCAAAAGAAAGAATCCCAGTCTCTGTATATTATTTATTGATGTTCTCCAGATTCTGTATATTATTTATTGGTGTTTCTCAGTCTCAGGATATTATTTATTGATAAAAACAAGAAATGCTGGAACCACTCAGCAGGTCTGGCAGCATCTGTGGAAAGAGAAGGAGAGTTAATGTTTCGGGTCAGTGACCCTTCTTCGGTCACTGACCTGAAACGTTAACTCTGCTTCTCTTTCCACAGATGCTGCCAGACCTGCTGAGTGGTTCTAGCATTTCTTGTTTTTATTTCAGATTTCCAGCATCCGCAGTATTTTGCTTTTATATTATTTATTGGTGTTTCTCAGTCATTGTATACTATTTATCGATATTTCTCAGTCTCTGTATATTATTTATTGATGTATCCTGGTATCTGTTATTTACTGATGTTCCCCAGTCTCTCGATGTTATTTACTGATGTTTCTCAGTCTCTATATGTTATTTATTGATGTATCCTGATAACTGTGTTATTTACTGATGTTCCCCGGTCTCTCGATGTTATTTATTGATGTTTCTCAGTCTCTGTATGTTATTGATTGATGAACATAGAACATTGAACAGTACAGCACAGGACAGGCCCTTCGGCCCACGGTGTTGCGCCCAACCTTTAACCTACTCCAAGATCAAACTAACTACCTACCCTTCATTCTACTATCATCCATGTACCTATCCAAGAGTCGCTTAAATGCCCCTAACGTATCTGCTTCTACTACCACCGCTGGCAGCGCATTCCACGCACCCACCACTCTCTGTGTAAAGAACCTACCTCTGACATCTCCCCGAAACCTTCCTCCAATCACCTTAAAATTATGCCCCCTGGTGATAGCCCTTTCCACCCTGGGAAAAAGTCTCTGACTATCCACTCTATCTATGCCTCTCATCATCTTGTACCCCTCTATCAAGTCACCTCTCATCCTTCTTTGCTCCAATGGGAAAAGCCCGAGCTCCCTCAATCTTTCTTCGTAGGACATGCCCTCCAGTCCAGGCAGCATCCTGGTAAATCTCCTCTGCACCCTCTCTAAAGCTTCCACATCCTTCCTATAATGAGGCGACCAGAACTGAACACAATATTCCAAGTGTGGTCGAACCAGGGCTTTATCGAGCTGCAGCATAACCTCGCGGCTCTTAAACACAAGCCCCCTGTTAATGAAAGCCAACACACCATACGCCTTCTTAACAACCCTATCAACTTGGGTGGCAACTTTGAGCGATCTATGGACATGGACCCCAAGATCCCTCTGTTCCTCCATACGACCAAGAATCCTGTCTTTAAGCCTGTATTCCGCATTCAAATTCGACCTTCCAAAATGAATCACTTCACACTTTTCCAGGTTGAACTCCATCTGCCACTTCTCAGCCCTGCTCTGCATCCTGTCAATGTCCCGTTGCAACCTACAACAGCCTTCCACACTATCCACAACTCCAGCAACCTTCGTGTCATCGGCAAACTTGCTAACCCAGCCTTCCACTTCCTCATCCAATTATAAAAATCACAAAGAGCAGAGGTGCCAGAACAGATCCTTGTGCAACACCACTGGTCACCGAGCTCCATGCTGAATACTTTCCATCTACTACCACCCTCTGACTTCTATGGGCCAGCCAATTTTGTATCCAGACAGCCAACTTTCCCTGAATCCCATGCCTCCTTACTTTCTGAATGAGCCTACCATGGGGAACCTTATCAAACGCCTTGCTAAAATCCATATACACCACATCCACTGCTCTTCCTCCATCAATGTGTTTTGTCACATCTTCAAAAAATTCAATAAGGCTTGTGAGGCATGACCTGCCCCTCACAAAGCCATGCTGACTGTCTCTAATCAAACCATGCTTTTCCAAATAATCATAAATCCTGTCTCTCAGAATCCTCTCCAATAATTTGCCCACGACCGACGTAAGACTGACTGGTCTATAATTCCCAGGGCTATCCCTATTCCCTTTCTGGAACAAGGGAACAACATTTGCCACCCTCCAATCATCCGGTACTACTCCAGTGGACAGTGAAGACGCAAAGATCATCGCCAAAGGCGCAGCAATCTCTTCCCTCGCTTCCTGTAATATCCTTGGGTATATCCCGTCTGGCCCCGGGGACTTATCTGTCCTCATATCATTCAAAATTTCCAGCACATCCTCCCTCTTAACCTCAACCTGTTCGAGCATATCAGCCTGTTCCACGCTGTCCTCACAAACGACCAGGTCCCTCTCACTCGTGAATACTGAAGCAAAGTATTTATTTAGGACCTCCCCTATCCCTGATCGGCCTTACCCTCACTCTGGCCATCCTCTTGTTCCTCACATAAGTGTAGAACGCCTTGGGATTTTCCTTAATCCTACCCGCCAAGACTTTTACATGTCCCCTTCTAGCTCTCCTCAGTCCATTCTTCAGTTCCTTCCTGGCTACCTTGTAACCCTCTAGAGCCCTGTCTGTTCCTTGCTTCCTCAACCTTAAGTAAGCTTCCTTCTTCCTCTTGACTAGCTGTTCCACATCTCTTATCATCCAAGGTTCCTTCACCCTACCATCCCTTCCCTGCCTCATCGGGACAAACCTATCCAGCGGTCGCAGCAAGTGCTCCCTAAACAACCTCCACATTTCTGTCGTGCATTTCCCTGAGAACATCTGTTCCCAATTTATGCTCCCCAGTTCCTGCCTAATAGCATTGTAATTTCCCCTCCCCCAATTAAATATTTTCCCATCCCGTCTGCTCCTGTCCCTCTCCATGACTATAGTAAAGGTCAAGGAGTTGTGATCACTATCACCGAAATGCTCTACCACCGAGAGATCTGCCACCTGGCCTGGTTCGTTGCCAAGCACCAAGTCCAACATAGTCTCCCCTCTAGTCGGCCTATCTACATATTGAGTCAGGAAACCTTCCTGGACACACCTGACAAAAACTGTATCCTGGTATCTGTCATTTACTGATGTTCCCTAGTCTCTCTATGTTATTTACTGATGTTTCTCAGTCTCTGTATGTTATTTATTGATGTATCCTGGTATCTGTATGTCATTTACTGATGTTCCCAGTCTCTCTCTTATTTATTGCTGTTTCTCAGTCTCTGTATGTTATTGATTGATGTATCCTGGTATCTGTTATTTACTGATGTTCTCCAGTCTCTCTGTGTTATTGATTGATGTTTCTCAGTCTCGATCTATTAATTATTGATGTTTCTCAGTTTCTGTCTGTTATTTATTGATGTATCCTGGTATCTGTATGTTATTTATTGATGTTCCCCAGTCTCCCTCTGTTATTTATTGCTGTTTCTCAATCTCTGTATGTTATTGATTGATGTATCCTGGTATCTGTTATTTACTGATGTTCTCCAGTCTCTCTATGTTATTGATTGATGTTTCTCAGTCTCTGTATGTTATTGATTGATGTATCCTGGTATCTGTTATTTACTGATGTTCTCCAGTCTCTCTCTGTTATTGATTGATGCTTCTCAGTCTCGATGTATTAATTATTGATGTTTCTCAGTCTCTGTATGTTACTTATTGATGTATCCTGGTCTTCTTCTTCTTTGGCCTCCTTGTCTCGAAGGACAATGGGTAAGCGCCTGGAGGTGGTCAGTGGTTTGTGAAGCAGCGCCTTGAGTGACTATAAAGGCCAATTCTAGAGTGAGACTCTTCCACAGGTGCTGCAGATAAAATTGGTTGTCGGGGCTGTTACACTGTTGGCTCTCCCCTTGCGCTTCTGTCTTTTTTCCTGCCAACTGCTAAGTCTCATCGACTCGCCACGCTTTAGCCCCGCCTTTATGGTTGCCGGCCAGCTCTGGCGATCGCTGGCAACTGACTCCCACGACTTGTAATCAATGTCACAGGACTTCATGTCGTGTTTGCAGACGTCTTTAAAGCGGAGAGAAGGACGGCTGATGGGTCTGATACCAGTGACGAGCTCGCTGGACAATGTGTCTTTGGGGATCCTGCCATCTTCCATGCGGCTCACATGGCCAAGGCATCTCAGGTGCCGCTGGCTTAGTAGGGTCTATATGCTGGGGATGTTGGCCGTCTCGAGGACTTCTGTGTTGGAAATACGGTCCTGCCACCTGATGCCAAGGATTCTCCGGAGGCAGCGGAGATGGAATGAATTGAGACGTCGCTCTTGGCTGACGTACGTTGTCCAGGCCTCGCTGCCATAGAGCAAGGTACTGAGGACACAGGCTTGATACACTTGGACTTTTGTGTTCTGTCTCAGTGCGTCTCTCTATGTTATTCATTGATGTTTCTCAGTCTCTGTATGTTATTTACTGATGTTCCCCGGTCTCTCTATGTTATTCATTGATGTTTCTCAGTCTCTGTATGTTATTTACTGATGTTCCCCGGTCTCTGTATGTTATTTATTGCTGTATGCTGGTATCTGTATGTTATTTACTGATCTATATGCTCTCTGTGTCACTGTTACCCCGGCACTGACCTGAGGGCCCCGATGATCGCCACATGCTGCCGGTATCGCTCCTTCACCACCAGCAGCTCCGCCGGGTTTACTGGTGTGGGGACACGCAGACGGTCAACCTTGGATTTGGCCGGTGGGTCGGTCCGGGACTTGCGGCCCCGGACGGGGATCCAGGAGCCGGGCCGGGGGCGGGAGAGCAACAGCGGCCGGCACTGAGCCCACATCCTGCCCAGGGATTAACCGGTGGAGAGAGAGAGAGACGGAGAGACCGGGGATCGCAGCAGAACAGGCCTCTCACATGGGCGCCGCCATCTTCCCGGAAATGCAGCGTCCGTGAACATCCCTTCCGGTAGTCAAAGGTCTTAAAGCGGTACTGCAACCCTCAACTGATTTTTATTTTATTTTTTATTTAGAGATACAGCACTGAAACAGGTCCTTCGGCCCACCGAGTCTGTGCCGAACATCAACCACCCATTTATACTAATCCGACACTAATCCCATATTCCTACCAAACATCCCCACCTGTCCCTATATTTCCCTACCACCTACCTATACTAGTGACAATTTATAATGGCCAATTTACCTATCAACCTGCAAGTCTTTTGGCTTGTGGGAGGAAACCGGAGCACCCGGAGAAAACCCACGCAGACACAGGGAGAACTTGCAAACTCCACACAGGCAGTACCCGGAATTGAACCCGGATCGTTGGAGCTGTGAGGCTGCGGTGCTAACCACTGCGCCACTGTGCGCGATAGCCCCTTTCACATCCTTAGGATGCCCCAAAGTGTTTTATAGGCAATGAATTACTTCTGAAGTATAGTCACTGTTGTAATGTAGGAAATTTCTCAATTTGCACACAGCAAGCGCCCAAAAATGGCAATGTGAGAATGACCCAAACATCTGTTTTAAGTGATTTTGATTTAGGGATAAATATGGCCAGGACACTGGGGAGAACTCCCTGTTCTTGTTTGAAATACTGCCATGGGATCTTTTACATCCACCTGAGATGGCAGACAAGATGCCAAGTTAACATCTCACCTGAAAGAAAGCACCTTCAAGAGTGCAGCACTGCCTCAGTACTCTACTGGGAGTATCAATCTCGATTTTATCATCAAATCTCTTTATTGAATCTTGAACCCGTGATTTTTTGACTCAGAGGCAAGAGCAGCTCCCGCTGAGTCACGGCTGACAACAATGCATTAACATTTGGTGATGGTGGAATCAGGAGATGGATTACAAAGGCTGGGGTTGTATGAAAGAATACTGTTAGATGTGGTTACAGCCAAACCTTAATGAGGGGCAAAGACTAAAACAAATTAGGCACTGGATACTGCAAAGGCTATGGGCCCTGATAATATTCCAGCAATGTGGAAAATTCTGTGCTCCAGAACTTGCTGCGCCCCGAGCCAAGCTGTTCCAGTACAGCTACAACTCTGGCATCTACCCGGCAATGTGGAAAATTGCCCGGGTATGTCCTGTACACAAAAAGTAGGACAAGTCCAACCAGACCAATTAGTGCCCCATCGGTCTACTCTCAATCATCAGTAAAGTGATGGGAGGTGTCAAGTGGCACTTGCTTAGCAATAACTTGCTCAGTGACGGTCAGTTTGGGTTCCGCCAGGGCCACTCAGTCTTAGTTCAAACATGGACAAATCGGCTGAACTCGAGGTGAGGTGAGAGTGACTGCCCTTGACCTCAAGATAGCATTTGACCGGGTATGGCATCAAGGAGCCGAGCAAAACTGGAGTCAATGGGAATCAGGGGGAAAACACATTGCTGGCTGGAGTCATACCTAGTGCAAAGGAAGATAGTTGCGGTTGTTGGAGGTCAATCATCTCAACTCCAGGACATCACTGCAGGAGTTCCTCAGGGTAGTGTTCTAGTCTCAACCATCTTCAGCTGCTTCATCAATGACCTTCCTTCAATAATCAGGTCAGAAGTGGTGATGTTCCCTGATGATTGCACAATGTTCAGCACCATTCGCGACTCCTCAGATACTGAAGCAGTCCGTGTAGAAATGCAGCAAGACTTGGACAATATCCAGGCTTGGGCTGATAAGTGGCAAGTAACATTCGCGCCACACAAGTGCCAAGTAGCATCTCCAACAAGAGAGAATCTTACCATCTCTCCTTGACATTCAATGGTATTACCATCGCTGAATCCCCCACTATCAACATCGTAGGAGCTGCCATTGACCAGAAACTGAACTGGAGTAGCCATATAAATACCGTGGCTACAAGAGCAGGTCAGAGGCTAGGAATCCTGTGGCGAGTAACTTATCTCCTGACTCCCCAAAGCCTGTCCACCATCTACAAGGCACAAGTCAGGAGTGTGATGGAATATTCTCCACTTGCCTGGATGGATGCAGCTCCAACAACACTCAAGAAGCTCGACACCATCCAGGACAAAGCAGCCCGCTTGATTGGCACCCCATCTACAAACATTCACTCCCTCCACCACCGACGCACAGTGACAGCAGTGTGTACCATCTACAAGATGCACTGCAGCAATGCACCAAGGCTCCTTAGACAGCACCTTCCAAACCCGCGACCTCTACCAACTAGAAGGACAAGGGCAGCAAATGCATGGGAACGCCACCACCTGCAAGTTCTCCTCCAAGTCACACACCATCCTGACTTGGAACTATATCGCCTTTCCTTCACTGTCACTGGGTCAAAATCCTGGAACTCCCTAACAGCACTGTGGGACTAACTACCCCACATGGACTGCAGCGGTTCAAGAAGGCAGCTCACCACCACCTTCTCAAGGACAACTCAAGGGATGGGCAATAAATGCTGGCCTGGCCAGCGACGCCGACATCCCAGGAACGAATATAAAAAAAAATTTCAGTCAAGGCCAGAATGTCAAGGGATTCAACCATCGCAAGTTCACAGACAATGTTAATCAGGGCCAGGGACGGTCTCCTGGACTAGTTCCAATCAGCTAAAAGGTGGGTCAGAGGAGAATTTTCCAGATATTTTCCCCACTATTTGGCCTGGATTGCTAATCTTTTTTATGCCTCTCCTCGGAGATGACTTGTCCTCCGGATGGGGGTTGAGAGCGTCTGTGTTGTGATGCACAAGATATCACAATTGCGTGGAATAGGGCTGGATGGGCCAATCAATCTTTACCGGTCCATCATCTTATTCATGACGACGAAAACATTCTGAACCACGATACTGATCGGGATCAGCAGTGATAATCAGCAGGTGTTGTTGGGTGGAAAAATTAACAAGGATCGGCAGAGGTGAAAGAGGCCACAGCCTGAAAAACGAGCAAGGTGAAATGGTTACTGGCCAGGAAAAGTGAAGTGATTGGGTGTTGCCACTCTGGAAAAGCCAGCATCATGTGTCACAATGAGGAGGTTTTTTTTATATTCATTCATAGGCTGTGAGCATTAGTGGTAAGGCCAGCATTGCCCATTCCTGTACAACTGAGTGACTTGCTTGGCCATTTTAGAGGGCAGTTAAGAGTCATCCAGATTGCTGTAAGAATTACATATAAGCCAGACCAAGTATAGATGGTAAATTACAATCCTGAAAGGGCATTATTGAACCAGATGGTTTCCACAACAAACTGGCAGTTTCATTGTCACCATCTACTGATGCTAGCTTTTTATTACAGACTATTTTACATACGTTTCCCAGCTTCCATGGTGGGATTTGAACTTACGTCCGCAGATCAACAGTCCAGATCTCTGGATTACAAGGTCCAGTTACATAACTTCTATGCTGCTGTACCCTCCTGAGGTTTATTTGAGAGCAGCTTGTGCCTGGGTGAACAGCAGGAAGAGAAGTGTTGAGTGGGGAAAGGGAGGGAGGCATGTTATTGGAAGGTGTGAAAGCAGGTATGACACGATGAGATGATGAGAGAGGGAGAGTGGAGCCGCCCCAGAGACAGCCCAAATAAAAAGCGGAATTAATGGGTTTGGGCCCAAAGCTATACAACAACAACTTAGCATTTACATTGTGCCTTTGCAGAAGAAACAAATGTCCTGAGGCGCTTTACAGAAACGTAGTCAAACAAAAAATTAATGTCAAGCCAAAGGCGGAGATTTAGGGAGTGGTAACCCAAGGCTTAATCAAAGAGATGAGTTTTGAAAAGAGTCTTAAAGGACATGAGGACGGTGGAGAGATTTAAGAACACGATGAATAGGAGCTGGAATAAGCCATTTGAATCTTCCAGCCTCTTCCACCATTCAACATCATGGCTGATCTTCCACCTTCCCCACACTATCCCTGTATCCCTTAATTCCCTTAGTACCCAAAAATCTATTGACCTCTGTTTTGAATATATTCAATGACTGAGCATTCGCAGCTCTCTGGGGTAGAGAATTCCTAAGATTCACAACCCTTTAGGTGAAAAGATTTCTATTCGTCTCAGTCCTGAATGGCCCTCATTCTGAGACTGTGTCCCCGTGTTCTAGACTCCTCAGTCAGGGGAGAAATATTCTCAGCATCTACCCTGAGCCCCTTAGGAATTCTATGTTTCAATTAGATCACCATTCATTCTTATAAACTCCAGGAAATATATGCCTGGTCTACTCAATCTCTTCTTGCAGGATAATCCTCTCATCCCAGAAACCAGTTTAGTGAACCTTCGTTGCACTCCCTCCAGGGGAAATATGTCGTTCAGCCCAGACGGCTGAAAGCATGGCTGCCAATAGCAATGACAGTGCACATTTGGGAACAGATTTGGAGAAATGCAAAGTTATGGAGGGTTGTAGTGGCTGGAGGAGGTTACAGAGATAGATAAAATTGTAGGGATTGGAGAAAGTTACAGAGATAGGGAGGGTTGTAGTGGCTGGAGGAGGTTACAGTGATAGGGAGGGTTGTAGTGGCTGGAGGAGGTTACAGAGATAGGGATGGTTGTAGGGCTGGAGGAGGTTACAGTGATAGGGATGGTTGTAGTGGCTGGAGGAGGTTACAGAGATACAGAGGCTTGTAGTGGCTGGAGGAGGTTACAGTGATAGGGAGGGTTGTAGTGGCTCGAGGAGGTTACAGTGATAGGGAGGGTTGTAGTGGCTCGAGGAGGTTACAGCGATAGGGAGGGTTGTAGGGCTGGAGGAGGTTACAGTGATAGGGAGGGTTGTAGTGGCTGGAGGAGGTTACAGAGATAGGGAGGCTTGTAGTGGCTCGAGGAGGTTACAGCGATAGGGAGGGTTGTAGGGCTGGAGGAGGTTACAGTGATAGGGAGGGTTGTAGTGGCTGGAGGAGGTTACAGAGATAGGGTTGCAGGGGCTCGAGGAGATTACAGAGATAGGCCGGATTGTAGAGCTGGAAGAGGTTACAGAGATCGGGAGGGTTGTAGGGCTGGAGGAGGTTACAGAAATAGGGAGGATTGTAGAGCTGGAGGAGGTTACAGATATAGGGTTCCAGGGCTGGAGGAGGTTACAGAGATAGGGAGGGTTGTAGGGCTGGAGGAGGTTACAGTGATAGGGAGGGTTGTAGTGGCTAGAGGAGGTTACAGAGATAGGGAGGCTTGTAGTGGCTGGAGGAGGTTACAGAGATAGGGAGGGTTGTAGGGCAGGAGGAGGTTACAGAGATAGGGAGGATTGTAGAGCTGGAGGAGGTTACAGAGATAGGGAGGGTTGTAGGGCTGGAGGAGGTTACAGAGATAGGGAAGATTGTAGAGCTGGAGGTGGTTACGGAGATAGGTTTCCAGGGCTGGAGGAGGTTATAAAGATATGGTTGTAGGCCTAGAGGAGGTTACAGAGATAGGGAGGGTTGTCGGGCTGGAAGTGATTACAGCGATATGGAGGGTTGTAGGGCTGGAAGTGATTACAGAGAGAGGGAGGTACAGCAGCAGGGAAGGATTTATACATAAGATTGACAATTTTTAAATTGAGCCAACATGGTCAGTGAGTTCATTGATGATAGTTGAATGGGACTTGGTGAGGCAACATGCAGGATGGAGTGAATGCCAGGATAAATTGGGGAGGAGGAGGGGGAGCGAGCCAGAGAGGACCTGGGAAAGGTCTTTGTGAACTGAAGGTGGCATGTGTGACAGGTCCTTGGTATTACTGAGAACCAAGAACACTATTAGGCTCTCAGTTACAACATTCTCTCTGACTCATATCCCACCCTCATTATAAGACAGTCAATAATTAGCACACTTCCTGTTATGATATGTTACTATAACTGACTCTACTTTTTCTGTGTTCCTGATCATGATTTTGCATCAGTAATTGAATTCTATATTTGGGGACACTGACTGCAGTATAAATCTTTTTAGTCTGCAACACCAAGAATGCAAGGCAAATCCCATGGGATTAAAGGGACAGTGGCAACATGTATACAAAATTGGTGAATGAATAGAAAGCAGAGACTAATGTTGAATGGTTGTTTTTCAGAATGACGGGAAGCATACAGTGGTGTCCCCAGGGCTCGGTATTAGACCCACTGTTCTTTTTGATATATGTTACTGAAGGCACTGGATGCAGTAAAGTCTATGGGCCCTGACAACATCCTGACAATTGTACTGAAGACTTGTGCTCCAGAATTTGCCGCGCCCCGAGCCAAGCTTTTCCAGTACAGCTACAACACTGGCATTTACCCGGCAATGTGAAAAATTGCCCAGTTATGGCCTGTCCACAAAAAGCAGGACAAATCCAATCCAACCAATTACTGCACTATCAGTCGACTCTCAATCATCAGTAAAATGATGGAAGGGGTCATCGACAGTGCTATCAAGCAGCACTTGCTTAGAATAACCTGCTCAATGACGCTCAGTTTGGTTCCACCAGGACCACTCAGCTCCTGATCTCATTACAGCCTTGGTCCAAGCATAGACAAAAGAGCTGAACTCCAGTTCCAGCATAACATAGAACAGTATAGCACAGTACAAGCCCTTCGGCCCACGATGTTGTGCCAAACCTTTAACCTACTCTAAGATCAAACCACCGACATACCCTTCATACTACTATCATCCATGTACCTATCCAAGAGTCGCTTAAATGCCCCTAACGTATCTGCTTCTACTACCACTGCTGGCAGTGCATTCCACGCACCCACCACTCTCTGTGTAAAGAACCTACCTCTGACATCTCCCCGAAACCTTCCCCCAATCACCTTAAAATTATGCCCCCTGGTGATAGCCCTTTCCACCCTGGGAAAAAGTCTCTGGCTATCCACTCTATCTATGCCTCTCATCATCTTGTACCCCTCTATCAAGTCACCTCTCATCCTTCTTCGCTCCAATGAGAAAAGCCCTAGCTCCCTCAATGTTTCTTCGTAGGACATGCCCTCCAGTCCAGGCAGCATCCTGGTAAATCTCCTCTGCACCCTCTCTAAAGCTTCCACATCCTTCCTATAATGAGGCGACCAGAACTGAACACAATATTCCAAGTGTGGTCGAACCAGGACTTTATAGAGCTGCAGCATAACCTCGCGGCTCTTAAACTCAATCCCCCTGTTAATGAAAGCCAACACACCATACGCCTTCTTAACAACCCTATCAACTTGGGTGGCAACTTTGAGCGATCTATGGACATGGACCCCAAGATCCCTCTGTTCCTCCACACTACCAAGAATCCTGTCTTTAAGCCTGTATTCTGCATTCAAATTCGACCTTCCAAAATGAATCACTTCACACTTTTCCAGGTTGAACTCCATCTGCCACTTCTCAGCCCAGCTCTGCATCCTGTCAATGTCCCGTTGCAACCTACAACAGCCTTCCACACTATCCACAACTCCAGCAACCTTCGTGTCATCGGCAAACTTGCTAACCCAGCCTTCCACTTCCTCATCCAAGTCATTTATAAAAATCACAAAGAGCAGAGGTCCCAGAACAGATCCCTGCGGAACACCACTGGTCACCGAGCTCCAGGCTGAATACTTTCCATCTACTACCACCCTCTGTCTTCTATGGGCCAGCCAATTCTGTATCCAGACAGCCAACTTTCCATGTATCCCATGCCTCCTTACTTTCTGAATGAGCCTACCATGGGGAACCTTATCAAACGCCTTGCTAAAATCCATATACACCACATCCGCTGCTCTTCCTTCATCAATGTGTTTTGTCACATCTTCAAAGAATTCAGTAAGGCTTGTGAGGCATGACCTGCCCCTCACAAAGCCATGCTGACTGTCTCTAATCAAACTATGCTTTTCCAAATAATCAAAAATCCTGTCTCTCAGAATCCTCTCCAATAATTTGCCCACCACCGATGTAAGACTGACTGGTCTATAATTCCCAGGGTTATGACGCAAAGGTCATCGCCAAAGGCGCGGCAATCTCTTCCCTCGCTTCCCGTAATATCCTTGGGTATATCCCATCTGGCCTCGGGGACTTATCTGTCCTCATGTCTTTCAAAATTTCCAACACATCCTCCCTCTTAACATCAACCTGTTCGAGCATATCAGTCTTTTTCACACTGTCCTCACAAACGACCAGGTCCCTCTCACTAATAAATACTTGGAGGTAGTTAGGTGGCATTACACGTGTCTGCACTAACACACAGCAAAGTATTCATTTAGGACCTCCCCTACCTCCTCCGACTCCAGGCACAAGTTCCCTCCACTATGCCTAATAGCATCATAATTTCCCCTCCCCCAATTAAATATTTTCCCATCCCGTCTGCTCCTGACCCTCTCCATGACTATAGTAAAGGTCATGGAGTTGTGATCACTATCACCGAAATGCTCTCCCACCGAGAGATCTGCCACCTGGCCTGGTTCGTTGCCAAGCACCGAATCCAACATAGCCTCCCCTCTAGTCGGCCTATCTACATAATGAGTCAGGAAACCTTCCTGGACACACCTGACAAAAACTGCTCCATCCAAACTATTTGCACTAAGGAGGTTCCAATCAATATATATTCTATACCTCGGCTAATAGAGGAGAGGATGCCAAATGCCTTCTTAACCACCTTATCGACCTGTCCTGCTACCTTCAAGGATCTGTGGACATTCACTCCATTCACTTCCTCTACACTTCTCAGTATTTTCTCACTTGCATTTATATGGCAAGTTTCACTACCTTAGGATGTCTAAAAGTGCTTTACAGCCAATGAAGTACTTTTAAATTGTAGTCACTGTTATAATGTGGGAAACCTAGTGCATGACAAAGATCCACAAAGAGCAATATGATAATGGCCAGATAATATGCTTTCGTGATCATGAAAGTGAATCGCAAAGGCTGAGATGAAAATCTTCACCTTCAGGAAGTATAAAAGTTGTCACAACAGCTCTATTAAGGAAAGTATCAGTTTGCATCTTATTCCCAAGTGCTCTCCAATGGCCCCCTGTCATGCTGGGCCCCCACCTGCCAAGAATGAGGCACATCGGTTTTGTCATATGGACATTGATTTTTAACTGTTGCTGGAGCGAGGAAATGACTTGTTGAACAGATCAGCTGTGGCTGGAAAAAAACATTTGCATACTAACAGACGGTGCTTGCGTAGACAAAGGACCATTCCCTGACGCACTCAACCCACAATGGATGATCACTGGACAGTGAGGGGGTGGGGAAGTGCATTCCAGGGCCTGCTGGGGTGATGCAATCCACAGGCGACAGGACTGGTTGGACCAGCTGGTCACATGACAAACTGGCTGTTCCAGGGGCTTTTTGAACTAGCCACAGAGAATTTGAACTGAGGAAAACTGTTTGCTCCTGGACTGAGAAGATCTCTCCTGTCTGCTCCCATCTCTTTCTCACAAACCTCTGAATCCACTGAAGGCACATGAACCCCAAGAGAGAAAAGTCTCCTACAGCGAACAAGGTTTAAGAAGAATACTGGGCCCCAACGAAAAGCAAGAGCTACCTACAATCAAGGACTCAACAGTGAGCTCGAAGAACCGTAGCAAAAACTCTTCAGATATTGCCTCAAACCTTTCCACTTTATTTTTCTTCTGCTCTTTTCTGTCTCTATTTGCATGTGCATATCACGTATGCATGATAGTGTGGGCGTGTCGTGTATCAACCAAATTAGAGTTTAAGTTCAAGTTTAATAAATTTCAACTTTGCTTCTTTAAACCTAAGAAAACCTGTTTGTGCTGGTTTCTTTGCCATATAATTGAAAAGTGGTGAACAAGGAGTCACCAAGGGGGAGCTAAAAATACAGTGTCTAAAAAATAGAACCCTGTTACGGTAAGACCAGGTGAAGGCTGAGAGGGACCCCTACACACCTTTCTCACCTGGTTGTAGCACCCCCTCATAGCAGTCTTCTCTCAGTTGGTAGCACTCATGCCTCTGAGTTAAGTCACAGGTTCAAGTCTCACTCCATATGCATATAAGCCAGGCTGACATTCCAGTGCAGTGCTGAGGGAATGCTGCACTTGTCAGCTGTGCCATCTTTCAGATGAGATGTTGAAGTGAGATCTGGGCTACTTTCTTCGCTGGGTGAACTAGCCACAGAGAATTTGAACTGAGAAAAACTGTTTGCTCCTGGACTGAGAAGATCTCTCCTGTCTGCTCCCATCTCTTTCTCACAAACCTCTGAATCCACTGAAGGCACATGAACCCCAAGAGAGAAAAGTCTCCTACAGCGAGCAAGGTTTAAGAAGAATACTGGGCCCTGCTTTTGGTACCACTAGATTTCACTATTCCAATGTACTCCTGACCAGTCTACCGCATTCTACTGTCCATAAACTTGAGGTCATCCAAATTAAATTCTCCTGTCTATTTCCTTACTTGCACTAATCCTGTTCATTCATCATCCCTGTGCTCGCTGGCTCCCAGCTAAATAATGCTTCAATTTTAAAATTCTCATCCTTCAATTCAAAACCACCCATGGTCTCGCCCCTCCCTATCTCTGTAATCTCCTCCAGCCCCACAACCCTCTCTGATATCTGCAATCCTCCAATTCTGACCTCTAGTGCATCCCTAATTTTAATCACTCCACTATTGGTGGCCATGCCTTTACCTGCTTTGTCCCTAGTTCTGGAATTCTCTTCCTACACATCTCCGCCTTTCTACCTCCTTTAAGACGCTCCTTAAAACATACCTCTTTGACCAAGCATTTGGTCACCTGTCAAATATTTCTTATGCGATTCCGTGTCTTCTTGTTTGATACCACATCTGTGAAGTGCCCTGGGATGTTTTACTCTGATAAAGTCACTATCGGAGAGTCTCCTGACAACGCAGAGCATGTGCAGAGCGATCGCCGATGTCATCAGTGCATCCGAACATTTGCCAGCTTGCCAGTACGAGTCCGCACATATGCACAGTGGCGTCGCCAAGTAATGACGTCAGACGTAATGACATCCAAGTGTTGCTTCACCCCTCAATGGCTGCGATTGCTGCCTCCAGCCTCCCCAACAGTACCCTGCTCCCTCCTGTAATTGCTGCCTCAATCGCCACATTCAGCTTCCCGCTCACTCCCAAAATCACCGATTCCCTTCACCGCTTCTTCCTGCAATTGCCTGCTAGCCGCTCCATCCCGCTGCTCCTGCCTTTTGCCACTTGCTTCCCGCCTTGCTGCTTCCCCCAACTTTGCAGCTCACACCCGGCTCGCCCCATCCCTGCTGCTTCTCCGGGCGGCAAGGTGGGGATTGAGCAGCTGGAGGGAACGGTGAGCAGATGGGCACAAGAGGGATCAGCGAGGGGAAATGGCGATTGCGGGAGTGAACGGGAAACTGAATGCGGCAATCGCGGGAGGGAGCAGGGGACTGTTGAGGGGTGTGTGGAGGTGGCGATCGCAGCCATTGAAGGGTGAGGGAGTTTGGGTTCAATTTGTTTTTTTTGTGTTAAATTGAGCGGCGCCATCTTTGTTACTGGCAGCTGCCTGAGACGTCGCTGACAGTGACGTTTCAGTCGTTGAGGCTGCATTTGCGCATGTGCCAGGACTGTGCCATTTAGTGGTTGCGTTGTCAGCAAATGTAGCCTTATATAAAAGCAAGTTGTTCGTGGTACTATTTTGAAGAGAGGAACAGTTCTTCCCTGTGACCAACTCACATCCCAGGCTAGCGAGGTTCTGACTAGGCCTGCGGGATAGCTGCATTTTCCCAGTGGATTATATCCATATCAAAGTCACAGAGGTTTAAAGATGAGGACAGCTTTCAGAAATTTGGTTTGTATTCCCTTGAGTTTAGAAGATCGAGCAGTAGTCTTATCGAGTCGTTAAAGTGATTAAAGGATTTGATAGATTGGAAGGAGAGAAACTATTTGCTCTGCTGGGGGGAGTTGAGAACGAGGGGGCATAACCTTAAAATTAGAGCTAAGCCGTTCAGGGATGATGTCAGGAAACACAAAGGGAAAATCTGGAACTCACTCTCAAAAATGGCGAGGATGCTGAGGGACAATTGGAGCTTTCTCTATTGAGATTGATTTGTTGGATAAGGGTATCAAGGAATGTTGAAGCAAGGTGGTTAAACAGAATCGAGGTACAGATCAGCTGTGTTCTAATTGAATGGTGGAACAGGCTCGAGGGGCTGAATGGCCTTCTTCATTTCCCATGTTCCAATCCCACAGCTCTTTGTGTCTTTTGTTTGTACGAAAAGTTTAGCAAGTAAGTAAAGAAAGAATTTGCATTGACTTATATAGTTCCTTTCACATCAGGTTTATTTACTCGTTCATGGGATGTGAGCATCATTGGCTAGGCCAGCATTCACTGTCCATCCCTTGAGAACATGATGATGAGCTGCCTTCTCAAACCGCTGCAGTCCATGTGGGGTAGATACACCCACAGTGCTGTTAGGAAGGGAGTTCCAGGATTTTGACCCAACGACAGTGAAGGAACGGTGATATAGTTCCAAGTCAGGATTTTGCGTGGCTTGGGGGTAGTTAGGTGGTATTACACGTGTCTGCACTAACACACAGCAACATGTCGTGGGAGCGTGGAGGAAACATATAGGCTAAAGTTTTATGCTGGTGATGAGGGTCACGACATTCAGAAAAAGCGTGCTGAGAACCCCGCGTCGCCTCTTCTCCAGCAGGCCTGCCGAATCTAGTGCCAATCAGGCACTTAAGTGGACAGCAGCGGGCCTTCCAGGATCAAGGACCCTAAGCCGGAAGTCCCGCCCTTGGAGAACTGCCGGCCAAACAGAGGAGGCGGTGGCTGCTGCTGGAGAAGCACCTACCGGAGGCCCATCAGCGATGCTGGACCCAGGCCACACGTAGAGCAGGGCAGGAGGGGTCTCGCGGGGTGGGGGTTGCGGGGAGGGGGGTCACTAACAATGGCGGTTGGGGGGGTTGCGGTGGTGGGGGCTCTCAGCAGGTCCTCCCCCTTCCCCATGCTGGATTCCTCGTTCAGGCACTAAGTGCCTTTTAACAAGGGACCCCTTCCCCGGAGCCGGGCAGCAGCCTGCACGGTGTCTCATGCCGTGCTTCCCATGCAGTGACAGGCTCAGCCTCCGCATGGCTAATGAGCTCCTTAATTAGCCATTAATTGCCCAATTAAGGGCCTCAATTGACAGTGGGATAGGAAGGCCATTCACAGGCCTTCCCGCCTCGGACTAAATTTTGGTGCAGACGGGAAGGTGGCTCTCCTCACCTCCAAACCCACTGTGGATGAGAGCATAAAAATCCCCCCATAGAGTCAACAGCACAGAAATAGGCTGGTGTTTGCACTGGAGGCAAGTCTTCCCCTATGTAATTACCTCCTCCCATTCTGCCCCTCTGTTTCCTTCACCCACAGGTGTGCATCAAGTCTAATCTATCTGCTTCAACAACTCCATGAAGCAGTGAGTTCCACATTCTCGCTGCTGTGTGTGTGAAGAAATTCCTCCTAAATTCTTTATTTAATCTATTCGTGGTTTTCTAACATTAATTTTGGCAGCGATTTTAATCTGCTCACTTTATCTGTGATAACATTGCTTCTGAAATAGCAGACTGATGACTTTCACAGGACCATTTTGTGCTCGCCCTAATATCGGCACGTGATTTGACTCGAATGCTTTAAATCCCAAGGGAGGCATTACCTTCCTGACATTCCTTACCAATGACTGGAACTGGGATCGCTGTCACTGATCTGTATGTAAAACAACTCCATACACCTTATATTGCTTATACCTTTTAAAACTTTGAAAAGAAAATTTTGAAGTGTAGTGACGGTTGTCAGGTAGGCAAACCCAACTGTCAATTAGCGCACAGCAAGATCCCACAGGCAGCAATGTAATAATGGCTGTTTTACTGATACTGGTTGTGGGATAAATATTGGCCTGGATACTGGGGAGAACTCCCTTGTTCTTCTTTGAGTAGTGCCATGGGATCTTTCAAGGGGTGGGGGAGGGGAAGGAGACAAACATAGGAGCAGGATGAGGCCATTTAGCACTTCGAGCCGGTTCCACCATTCAATGAGATCATGTCTGATCTGTGATCTAACTCCATATTCCTTTCTTTGTCCCATATCCCTTAATACCTGCGGTTAACAAAAATCTCTCAATCTCAGTTTTAAAATTAACAATTGATTTGGCATCATTCCCATTACGGAAAACTTCCAAACTTCTGCCTCTCTTTGCGTGTACAAGTGTTTCTTGACTTCACTCCTGAAAGGTCTGGCTCTATGTTTTACACTGTGCCTCTAGTCCTAGACTCCCCAGCCAGCGGAAATAGTTTCTCTCCATCTACCCTATCTGTACTGCTTATTATCTTGAAAATTCTGATCAAATCACCTCTTAGCCTTTTAAATTCCAAGGAATACAACCCTAGTTCGTGTAATCTCTCCTCTAATTTAACCCTTAGAGTCCAGATATTATTCTGGTAAATCTACGCTGCACTCCCTCTAAAGCCAATATATCCTTCCTAAAGTGTGTTTTGTTTTATTCATTCATGTTTCTATAGACATAGCTCTTGGGTCTAGAGGGATCAAAGGGTATGGGGCGAAAGCCGGAACAGGCTACTGAGTTGGATGATCAGCCATGATCATAATGAATGGTGGAGCAGGCTCAAAGGGCCAAATGGCCTACTCCTGCTCCTATTTTCTGTGTTTCTATGTTTCTATTCATAGGATGTGGGCGTCTCTGACTAGGCCAGCATTTATTGCCCATCCCTATTTGCCCTTGAGAAGGTGGTGGTGAGCTACCTTCTTGAACCCCTGCAGTCCATGTGGGGTAGGTACACCCACAGTGCTGTTAGGAAGGGAGTTCCAGGATTTTGACCCAGCAACAGTGAAGGAACGGCGATACAGTTCCAGAAATAGTTCCATAGATATCCAGAACTGCTCACAGTACACCAGATGTGGTCTAACCCAGGGCTTTGTATAGCTGAAGCATGACTTCTGCTCCCTTGTATTCTAATCCTCTAGGTATAAAGGCATTCCTTAGCCTTTTTGATTATTTTCTGTACCTGTTCATGACATTTTAATGATCTGTGTATCTGGACCCCAAGTCTCTTTGGACCTCCACTGTTTCTAGCTTCTCACCATTTAGAAAGTAACCTGTTCTATCCTTTTTAGGTCCAAAGTGGATGACTACGCATTGAAATCTATTTGCAAGTTTTTCCCATTCACTTAATCTAGCAATATCTCGTTGTAATTTTACACTTCCATCTACACTGCTTACAATGCCGCTTATCATCAACAAATTTGGATACATGGCTTTCTATCCCATTATCTAAGTCATTAATAAATACGGTGAATAGTTGAGACCTCAACACAGATCTTGTGGGACACCACTAGTCACGTCTTGCCAATTGGAGGGGGAAAGGAGGGCAGGAGGGGATGAGCGTAAGGAAGGTGGTACGGGAGGGGAGGGCAGGGAGGATGAGGAAGAGGAGGGGAGAAGGAGAGAGAGATAGAGGGGTAGGGAAGGGCAAGGGAGGTGAAGAGGGAAGAGGAAGGGTGCGGGAGGGGGAGTGGGTAGTGAGGAGGAGGAACAGTGGGTGCGGAGGGGAAGGAGGTGGGCTACGGGAGAGGAGAGGAGTCAATGGGGGAAGGGCGAAAGAGGGGAGGAAAAGGGAAGAGGTGATGAGGGAGAGGGGAGGGGAAGGCAAGAAACAAGGAAGGTGGGGAACTTGAAAAGGGGGAGGAGTAGGAGAGAGGGAGTGGAGGACAAGGAAGTAGGGGAGGGAGAGGATGAGGGGGAGGACAAGGGACAGAGGAGGGGAGGGTAGGAGAGTGAGCCAGGGAGTGTGAAGGGGAATGGGAAGGGGCGGGAATGGGAAGGTTGGTGAGGGAAAGGCAATGGAAGCGGGGGAGGGGAGGGGAGGGGAATGTGAGAGGAGAGGGAAGGGAAAGAGCACGAGAGGAGGGAAGGTGAGATAAAGCAGAATGAAGAGGGGAGGAGAAGGGAGGAGGGGAAAGGTAAGGGTGGGGGATGGGGCAAGAGGGAGGGGGATGGGGAGGGAGGACAATGAGGGAGGGTGGGGGAGGAGGAGTGGGGAGGCTTAAAATGACCCTCCCCCGTAAGAATATATGAGGATAAGAAATAGGAGCAGGCCTAGGCCATTCGGCCCCTCTAGCCTGCTTCGCCATTCAATAAGATCATGGCTGATCTGATCTTGGCCTCAACTCCACTTTCCTGCCTGTTCCTCATAACCCTTGACTCTCTGATGATTTAAAAATCTGTCTTGAATATATTCAATGACCCACCCCCGACTGGTCTCTGGGGTAGAGAATTCCAAAGGTTCACGACTGTCTGGGTGGAGAATTCTTTCTCATCTCCACCAGAGGTCGCCGTATAGGCCCCTCCAGTATAAAAAGCTGAGGTTTATTCAATGTGAGCTGCAGTCTTTAGGTTGCAGTTAGTCTTTGTGACACTTGAGATGTAAGGAGCAGCTCTGTCCGGTGACCTTTCAGTGGTTGCAAGCTGCCGGCCTTGTCCTTTAGGAGTTTGATCCTGCACCCTGCAGGGCTGGGCTTAAGATGCCAGCCATCTGTGGCCTCCAGTGGGGCTTTGAAGTGTGATCTCCACTGTGGAGCCAGCTTTGACCTGCCCCTGAGTCACATGTCACTTGCTTACTCAGGCAACCGTCAGAGGACCACTTCAGAAGAAAGGCTGGGCCGTTTGATGATATTGATTTGCTTGCCACTTTGACTCTACTGTCTGTCATTTCGATCAGACTCAGAGCTGTGTTGAAGTGCCTGGAGACAGGACAAGGAATGGGGACAAATGGAACCTCCTCATTTTCCCATCCTAATCTCCCAAAGGTGCCTCAGGAAGGACATTTTGGCCTTGGATGGGGTACAACACAGATTCAGCAGAATCTGAAGAATTCTCAGGAGTTCTGAAGAAGGGTCACTGACCCGAAACGTTAACTCTGCTTCTCCCTCCACAGATGCTGCCAGACCTGCTGAGTATGTCCAGCATTTCTTGTTTTTATTTCAGATTTCCAGCATCCGCAGTATTTTGCTTTTATTTCAGCAGAATGATACCTGTGTCTTAAAGATAATTTAAGAGTTGAGGTAGAACAAACTTTGCTTGTGTTCCTTGAGTTTAGAAGATTGAGGGGCAATCTGGTAGAAGTGTTCAATCGGGTTGATAGACAGAAACTGTTTCCTCTGCCGGGGAAATCAAGAACAAGGGAGGGTGATCTTAAAATTAGAGTTCGTCTGTTCAGAAGCAAAATCAGGAAGCATTTCTTCACACAAAATATTGTGGAAATCTGGGACTCTCTCCCCCAAAAGGCTGTGGATACTAAAGGTCAAATGCAGTTTTCAAGACTGAGATGGATGGATTGGTCTGCTCTACATTGGGGAGACCAAACGTATATAGAATCATAGAACGGTTACAGCACAGAAGGAGGCCATTCGGCCCTTTGTGTCCTATATGGCTCTCTCTAATAGAAACTCAGCTAGTCCCATGCCCCCATCCTTTCCTTGTAGCCTTGCAAATTTTTCCCTCAATATGCTTATCCAATTCCCTTTCAGAAGCTATGATTGAATCTGCCTCCACCGCACTCTCTGGCAGTACACTCCAGATCCTAACCACACACTGCGTAAAAAAGCTTTTCCTCCTGTCGCCTTTGGTTCTTTCGCTATTCACCTTAAATTAGTGTTGTCTGGTTCTCAACCTTCCGTCAATAGGAGCAGTTTCACTCTAACTACTGCCTCCAGACCCCTCATGGTTTTGAACACCTGTATCAAATTTCCTCTTCCCCTTTGTCTTTTCTAAGGGGAACAGCCCCAGGTTCTCCAATCTATCTATATAAATGAAGTCCCTAATCCCTGGAACCATTTGTAGTATAAGTGTCTGAAAGGAGTAATGTTTGAGACAGTGAGAGTAACCCCTCCCACTGTAGTGATGATGTGGTAATAGTCACATGGGCAGTAGACTTGGAAGGAGCTAGAAGCACCATGAGAAGTGCTAGCTAGAGATCCTCATGGAGAGTGTAAATAGTATGTAAATGTAAATAAAGAGTTGATGTACAGCCATATGGAGACACCGAGACCTTTATGAAGAACACTATAACTATACTACCAACAGCGTACAATATAATGACAGCAATATACACCATTCTCATAAATCTTTGCTCCATCTTCTTTAATGCCTTCACACCCTTCTTAAACTGTGGTGCCCAGATTGGACACAATGCTCTAATTAAGGCCAAACCTGTGTTTTGTAAAGGTTCATCATAACTTAGTTGATTTTGTACTCTATGCCTCTATTTATAAAGCTCAGGATCATGTATGCCTTATTAACCACTTTCTCAACCTGCCCTGCCACCTTCAACAATTTCTGCACATATACCCCCAGGGTGTCTCTATTCCTGCACCCCTTCCTTTAGTTTATATTGCCTCTCATTGTCCTTCCTACCAAAATGTATCACTTCGTACTTCTCTGCATTAAATTTTCACCAGCCTGTCTATGTCCTCTTGAAGTCTGCCACTATTCTCACATTTCACAATGCTTTCAAGGTTTTGAAATTGTGCCCTTGCACACCTAAGTCTAGGTCATTAATATAGATCAAGAAAAGCATTGGTCCTATTGGGACTCCCACTATACATCTTCATCGAGTCCGAAAAACAACCATTCACCACTCCTCTCTGTTTCCTGTCACTCAGCCAATTTCATATCCATGCTGCCACTGTCCCTTTTATTCCATGAGATTTAACATTGCTGACAACCCTGTTATGTGATGCTTTATCAATGCCTTTTGGAAGTTCATATACACCACATCAACCGCATTAACCTCTTCAACCCCTCTCTTACCTCATCAAAAAACTCAATTAAGTTGGTTCAACATGATTTGTATTTAATAAATCTGTGCTGGTTTTCCTTAATTAATAAATATTTATCTAAGTGACTGCTAATTTTGTATCGGATTATCATTTCTAAAAGCTTTCCCAGCACCAAGGTTAAACTGACTGGCCTGTAGTTGCTGAGTTATCTTTACACCCTTTTTTTGGACAAGAGTGTAACCTCTGCAATTCTCCAGTCCTCTGGCACCACCCCTGCATCTAAGGAGGCTTGGAAGATTATTGTCAGTGCCTCAGCAATTTCCACCCTTACTTCCCTCAGTATCCTCAGATGCATCTGATATGGACCTGGTGACTTATCAACTTTAAGTACAGCTAGCTTTCTAATATCTCCTCTTTATCAATTTTGAGCCCATCCAATGTCTCAATTACCTCCTCTTTCACTACGACTTTGGCATCATCTTCTTCCTTGGAAAAGACAGGTGCAAAGTATTCAGTTAGTACCTCAACCATGCCCTCTGCCTCCACGTGTAAACCCCCTATTTGTTCCCTAATTGGTCCCACTCCATATACTACCCTTTCATTACCTTTTTACTATTTATATGTCTGTAGAAGACATTTGGATTCCCTCTTATGTTAGCTTCCAATCTCTTCTCCTTCTCTCTCTTTGCTTCGCTTATTTTCTTTTTCAATTCCCCTTTGAACTTTCTATATTCAGCCAGGTTCTCACTTGTAACTGACATCTGTCATACGCACCCTGTATCTGCTTCATCTTATTCTCTATCTTTTTAGTCAACCAGGGAGCTCGGGTTTTGTTTGTCTGACTTTTCTCCCTCGTGGCAATGTACCTCTATTGTAACTGAACCATCTCCTCTTTAAAGGCAGCCAATTTCTCTGTTACAATTTTGCCTGGCCATCTTTGATTCCAACTTACCTTGGCCAGATCTGTTCTCACCCTACTGAAATTGGCCCACCCCCAATTAATCATTTTTACTTTGGATTGCTCCTAGTCCTTTTCCATGGCTAACCTAAACCTAATGATACTATAATCATTGCCCCTAAATGTTCCCTGACTGACACTTGTTCTACTTGATGGACCTCATGCCCCAGAATCGATCCAACAATGCCTCCTTCCTTGTTGGACTAGAAACATACTGATCCAGAAAATTCTCCTCAACAGATATCAGAAACTCTTCCCCCTCTGCCCTTTACATTATTACTATCTCAGTTTATATTAGGATAATTAAAGTCCCCCATTAAAACTACGTGATATTTTTTGCACCTCTCTGTAATGTTCTTGAAAATTAGTTCTTGCATATAGAGTCATAGGGTAAAAGAGTCATTTACGGCACAGAAGGTGGCCATTCGACCCATCATGTCCATGCTGGCTTTCCACAGAGCTATGCAGCCAGTTCCTCTCCCCCACTTCATCCCTGTAGCCTGGCAAGTCTATTTTTCTCAAGTGGCCATCCAACTTCCTCTTGAAGTCATTGATTATCTCTGCTTCTACCACCCTTGTGGGCAGCAAGTTCCAAGTCATTGCCACCTGCTGTGTAAAAAAGTGCTTCCTCATATTCCCCCTCCATCTCTTGCCCAAAATTTGCAATCTATTTTTCCAACTAGTTGGTAGCCTATAGAATGCACCAATAGTGCAATGGTAAATCTATTGTTTTTTTAGCTCTAACCAAATAGATTCTGTCCTTGACCTCTCCAGGACACCCTCTCCCTCCAGGACCATAATATTCCCGTTAACCAATTCTTCCATCCCTCATCCTTTCTTTTCTTCCCTATCTTTCCTATAGCCCTTGTATCCAAGAGTATTTGGTACCCAGTCCTGCATTTTTTTCTGAGCCAGGTCTCCATTATCGCCACACTTCCACTTGGCTATCTGCGCCTGCAGCCCACAAACCTTATTTACCACACTACTTGCATTCACATCTATAGTAAACCAATTTAGACCTTACTGCATTGCCTCTTTCTCTGACCCCACCTCATACCTTACTATTTCTTATTCTAGTACTGTCTGCCTCTCCCAATTCTTTGTGCACTTTGTTTTTCCTCTCTAATGTTACATCCTGGTTCCCATCCCTCTGCCAAGTTAGTTTAAACCCTCCTCAATAGCACTAGCAAATTGCCCCACAAGGACATTAGTCCTGGCTCTCATGAGTTGCAATCTGTCGGTCCTGTACAGGTCCCACCTCCACCAGAACCAGTCCCAGTGTCCCAGACATCTAAAGCTCTCCCTCCTGCACTATCTCTTCAGCCACACATTCATCTGCTCTATCCTCCTATCTCTATGCTTGCTATCTCATAGCATGGGAGTAATCCAGAGATTACTTGTTTTGAGGTCCAGCTTGCTAGTTCCTTTCCTAGTTCTCTTAAAGCAGGACCTCATCCCTCTTTCTACCGATGTTTTTGGTACCGATATGGACCACATCCATTGGCTCATCATCCTCCCCCTCAGAATGCTTTGTAGCAGCTCAATGACATTCTTGACCCTGGCACCATGAAAGCAATACAACATCCTGGATTCATGTCTGCGGCCACAAAAACTGCCTGTCTGCTCCCCTAATTATAAAATCCCTATCACGATTGCTTTCTCAATTTTTCTCCTGCCTCCCGTACAGCTGAGACAACTGTGGTGCCATCGAACAAAAACAGAAAGTGCTGGAAATATTCGGCAGTTCTCTCTGGAGAGAGAAACAGAGTCAATATTTTAGATCGATGACCTTTCATCAGAAAGCTGGGTAAATAAACTTGGCATACAAATCAGCCATGATCTAATTGAATGGTGGAACAGGCTTGATGGGCTGAATGGCCTCCTCCTGTTCCTAATGTTGCTCTTTCAGCTGAGCTACTTGACTGTTAATGAATGTTAAATGCAGCCATCAGATGTCATGGTGTGCACAAAGTGATAGAGCTAGTGATTGATAGTGTGAAGCTGGTGTTTGAGTAACGTCTGATAACTGTCAAAAACATAAAGAATAAGAGAATATTTAAAATGTAGGTTTCTGAATGCTTAAAGAAACAGCATGGGGAAAGACCTCCCCTGTGTGCAATGTGTAAACAAATGCAATTAGATCAGCTGTGGCGAAAGAGATCTCGTGAGGAACAGGTTCATAAGTTTCTAAAAACTAAAGCGTGCCTTCTCTCTTGAAGTGGCAAACTCCTTCTTGGCATACCATTGCATGGGCACTTCCGACTGTTTGAGCGTGATATTGGAATTTGGATGTTAGTGGGATATTCAAATGTGCAGACATCATGCTGAGCCAGATCATGTGCTCACCTGAAGCTCACACACGCATGCACTTTCAACCAGGGCTCATTGGATAGCAAACAAGACCAATTTTTTCCTCTTCCCAGCCTAGAGGTAGTGAAGCCAACTGTAGCCCCCCTCACCCCCCAATCGAGAAACAAATAACCTAGTTGTGACAGGCTCTGTGGTCCTGTCCACTGCCATTGCAGGTGGGTGAGGGGGGTGCTCTGCCACACTGATTTTTTAAAATCACAAGTCAGTTTCATAGTTGACAGTTACTAACATCGAGAACAGTCATTTCCCAACTTTGGACAGATTCAAGGTTTTCCGGCAAGCTTTTCAAAAACCCGAATCTGCCCAAAGTTGGGAATAGCTGTTCCTGATGTCAGTAACTGTCAGCTGTGTAACTGACACTTAAGATTTTCAGTATTTCTCAAAATAGAGACATTTTGATGAAGCTTTTAGTCTTGCACTCGTCAGGACAATTTGTAAGAATACCAATGTAAGGGAAGCAACAGATTTTGACCCCGCCTCATTTACCTTGGGTCCAGGGTTCCAGCGCTTCTTGTAGTACCGGCAATGGCCACTGCTCCTGGTGGCATTGCCGACACTACTGAGCTGCCAGCCCTCTGATTGGCTGGCAGATCTTGGCGGCAGAATCCCCGTCTTTAAAGGGAGGGGATCCCAGCACTGGGCTGTTAATTGCCCAAGTGTCAGGAGCCCCGCCAGCGTGACTAAGTTCAGTCCCCTGAGTGTGTGGTGGAGGCAGATTCAATCACGGATTTCAAAAGGGAATTGGACAAGCACCTGAAGAGAAAAATTTGCAAGGCTACGAGGAAAGGGCGAGGGAGTAGGACTAGCTGAGTTGCTCTTGCAGAGAACTAGTATGGACATGACGGGCCAAATGGCCTCCTTCTATGCTGGAACCATTCTATGATTCAATGTCATGGCTGGAGGCCAGGAAGCTCTTAAGGCATACTTTGTGAAGGGGTTGGGAGCAGGTAGTCACAGAGATCAGTTCAAGGCGTCTGGCCCTGTAGACCTGGCTGCAGTGCTGCAACAACTTCAATAACCTAACACAAGTGGTCGTGGTCAGTGAATGCATCTTCAAATGCCACCTCCTACCCATTGCACCATCAGTCTCACACGCTGCCCAATGCACCATAACTCCCTCACTCACCCATCAGAAAACTCGAGCAATCAGGACTCATGCCTAACATTCATATGCGTCACGTCACTCTCACTCACTTAGTACTGCTGCCAGCCTCACACCTGCCTCTCGCTACTTCCACATACGTCCAATTATTCAGCTCTGACAGATACATCCCCAAGCACAATGCAACACACTCACTGACACTCCTCCTTCTCTCTTGCAGAACAAAGTGACTCATAACACGAGGGAGCAACAGAGAACCTGTACGGGACAGGACCCCTGCATATCCTAAGCCCCTTGGAGAAGACAGTACTGCGAATTATTGGACTGGCAGCGATTGAGGCCATTGCAACTGTTATCACTGAGAACATCTAGGATAACACTATGTTCCTGCGTATACACATTCTCATATCCTACTTCACTCTCATCCTGCAATCTGGCATGAAATGCAATCTACAGACAGTGTGACCTTGGACCTCTTGCTTTCCACCCATCCCCCACTCACTTCCCTCACCCCAACCCTCCCCATCACACTTATGCTTTTAGATACCAAGAACTACTGTCTAGCCAGCCAGTATTGCCTCATAAGCAAGGGCGTGAACAAGGTGTAACATCTGATGAAGAAGTGCCGCCATTTGATCTGACACTCGCAGTCACCAGCTCAGATACTAGTACTGTGTGTACCTTGAAGGCTAATTCAGAGTTAGGTTTAGCATGTGGTGAGTTACCAGGTCAGAGTGGGCTGTAGCCAGGCAGGGAGAAAAGGTAGTGTGAGTGCCTGCTCACCAGAGGTTGAGGTCACAGACAAGTTCTGCTGCAGATGACTCAGATGAGGACATCAATGGAGCGACGTAGAGGAGAACACTTATGGGTATGAAATGCTGGAGGAATTAGCAGGCCTGCCACAGAGCCTTGTGTCACTGTCAAGAAGCATGGAGGAGTCTGGCTCCAACTTGACACAAGGCTTCACGCAGAGGTTGGAGCTAATGCTTTCCAGCATTGGTGTGGTCTTCTGTTGAGAGCCCACCTCCTTTCCCCTGTACGCACAGCTTCCCCTCTCTGCTGCCTGCCCTCCATCTCCCTGTCGTGGTGCAACCCAAGATAGACTGCAGCTATGAGTGAGAGCAAGCTTTCTGCTCAGAGGCCTTCAATCATCCTCTGAATTACTTGCAAAAGTCCAGCACCACTCCCTTCTGTCTGCAGCATACAGTACACAGTACTTCCACTAGCTCTGCAGCAGCAAAAGAAAGTCAAAAGCACCTCACCTGAAAGTCCCATGCTGATGCCTTTAAATAGCACTAGTGGGAGGAGGCGGCCCCTTGTGCAGATGAATGCATCTTCAGCAGAGAGTGTTAAAGTCATGGCGTTGGCAGAGCATGTGAGGTCTGAGATGGCAGGTCAGTGATAGGCGCTGAGTGACAGCACACCCTGCCCACTCTGCATCTTTCCAGTGCACACAAGGCACGCCCGCACTATTGCCCTTCCAAGCATGGTAAACCATACCAGAAGTGGGCAGAAGTGGGTCGGCCGCCATTTTTAGCCTTTTGACCTCCCTTAGCGCTGACAGTAGCAGTGCTACGGAGCCCAATTTTGCAGCTTTTGTCTCCACCTGGGGGGCAGATCAAAACTTCCTCGAGGTGGTGCCTCAGCAATTCTAGTTATCAGCTGGAGCGCAGATTGAGGGACTGCTGTGACAGCCTGCATGCATCTTCAAGCACTGGTATCTGCAGTCATGATGGCAGCAGACTGAGCCTGCGTGGTAGCAAGCATGGATCTCATGACCTCAGTCTGAGCTTCCACTGCATCCCTGAGCTATTGGGTGGCTTCTACCTGTGCTGTAATGGAAGCAGAGACATTGGCCACCAGACATGGCTGGGTCTGCCAGCGCTGTCATGTTGGTTTAATGCCTGCTATCCTGACCGCAGCCAGGATGTATTTACCCTGCACCAGTCAGCCACTCCCCACCATATTCAAGCCACCACAATGAAGCAGTGGGTAGTTGCTTGGCCTCAAGTTCTACCCTTGAGTTCAATGTAGAGTTTGAAAGGGAGAAATGCGAAACCGCTACTAAGAATCCAGATTTAGGGAAGGTTGATGTCAATGTGATGAGACAGAGACTGTCCAGAGTAAAACGACAGAAGATCAGTAGGAGGTGTTTAAAAAATAATTTGATATGTTCCAGAACCAGTTTCTATCCCTAAGGCGCAAGAATTCCACTTGCCAAAAAAGACAGCCATTGACAACTAATGAGGAGAGACAGCATAAAACCTAAAGAAAAAGCATGCAAAAATGTAAAAAAAAAGCACAGATCCTGGTGAATGGGTAAGATACAAAGAACAACAAAAGTTGACAAAATAGATAGTAGGAGCTTAAATTGCAAGGGATGTCATAATCAATACAAATTTGATTTACAGTGATTTAAGGAAAAAGGGTGTCGTCAGGAGAAACGTGGGCCCCTTGAAAACTGTGAACAGCGATATTGTCCATGAAAGTAAGGAAATGATGGACATGCTGAATATTTACTTTGTGTCAGTATTTGCAGTAGAGGAAGAGACAACATGATCCCAAGGAGATTAAGATTGAATCAGGGACAGGACCTCACTAAAATTAATATTCCTCCTGTGGGTTGTTCCCACTGTTCCCCTTCCAACTGACTGCAATCATCTTTTGTTAAAATGATACATTAGCCCCTGAGTGTCTTTCAGGTCAAATAAACAGACAAATTACAGGTTTTCTCATAGGTTAAAAAAAAACTATTTATTTTTAAACAATTCCCGAAATGCTCACCCATACACACATTCACCCACACATGCATACACAAGACTAGATAGGTAGAGAGAGAAGAATAGGACGTAGTTTAAAGTCCAAAGTGAAGTAAGTGTTTGTGGTTTAAGTAAATCTGTTGAGTCTTCTCAGGAGAAAAGCCTTTTTAAAGGTGCAGGCCTGGGTGTTTGTAGTCTTGAATTTGATGAGGTAATTTAGAGGTCTAATGGTTACAACTCAGCACAAAGCTGATAGTGTGGATTTTATTACCTTCACAGGTGGTGATTCTCAAAATCACTTTGTGATGTCTCTGCGTAGTGGCTGTTCCAGTTGTTATTCAGCAGGGTTCTTCTTGCTTGGCTGGATCTCTAGCACAGCCTCTGGCTGGACTGGCTTCCTGAAATGTTGGCTTGATTTTCCTCTCTCTCCAGAGAGTTACCTTTTTAAAATAAAAAATCCATCACATTAGAGTAGGAGACAAATGGCCATCTACCCTGGTGTAACCACACAATGGACCCAAATATGATAACCATGGCTATCAATTGATGTCTGAATGGGAACCATTCTGTTAACATGGTGCTGTATCACAATTAATCATTTTGGCTTGAGCTGTGAGTTAATCTGTCTCTAGAAGCTTTTTGAGTTCATTCATGTCGATAGGGGTCTTTTCAATTTCAAAGGGGGGTCTCTCCAGAATTATTTCAGACAAGTTTAATCTTTGCAGACAGGTTTGTTAATTTTCAGTAGAGGAGTGGGTCACATGACTCCATGTTTTGTGGTTTTGTTTAATAGCTGACTTTTTAATTCATAATTCTTCCATTTCATCATTCATGTCATCATGGCTCCTTCCGTGTATAACACTCCCTTAAGACACTCCTTAAAACATAAAGCAATAAAGCCCAACATTCCATTTGCCCTCCTATTTACTTGCTGTATCAGCAGGCTAGCTTTTTGTGTTTCATGTACGAGGACACCCAGATCCCTCTGTACTGTAGCATTCTGTAGTCTCTCTCCATTTAAATAATATTTTGCTTTTCTATTCTTCCTGCCAAATTGGATGACCTCATATTTTCCCACATTATAAACCATCTGCCAAATGTTTTACCCACTCACTTATCTATGTCTCTTTGCAAACGTTTTGTGTCCTCCACACAACTTGCTTTCCCACCTATCTTTGAATCATCAGCAAATTTCGTTACAATACATTCAGTCCCTTCATCCAAGTCATTAAGATAAAATTATTGACCTGATTAGAAAATTGGCTGAGCGGCAGGAGACCAAGAGTATGGATAATGAGCATGTACTCGAATTGGCAGGATGTGGCTACTGATGTCCTGTGAGGATGTGTGTCGGGGTCTCAGCTATTCACTGTTAATGGAGCAGAAAGCCACATATCCAAATTTACTGATGATATAAAGAGAGGCAACATAGTAATGAGTGCAGATGGATGCATAAAATTACAAAGAGATATTTAAAGACTGAGCAAATGAGAAAAACTGTGGCAAATGGATTTCAATGTACGCAACTGTCAGGTCATTCACTTTGGATCTAATATAGAGCAGAGTACTTTCTAAATGGTGAAAAGCTAGAAATAGTGGAGGTCCAAAGAGACTTGGGGGCCCACGTACACAGATCATTAAAATGTCATGGACAGGTACAGAAAAAAAATCAGAAAGGCTAATGGAATGCTGGCCTTTATATCCGAAGGATTAGAATACCAGGAAGTAGAAGTTATGCTACAGCTGTACAAAACCCTGGTGAGACTACACCTGGAGTACTGAGGGCATTTCTGGATACCACACCTAAGGAAGGATATATTGGCCTTGGAGGGAATACAACATACATTTTTTGATTCGTTCTTGGGATGTGAGTGTTGCTTGCAAGGCCATAATTTATTGCCCATCCATTATTGCCCTTGAGATTTACCAGAATGACACCTGGACTCCAAGGGTTAAATTCTGAGGAGAGATTACAACAACTAGGATTACATTCCCTAGAATTTAGAAGGTTAAGGAATGATTTGATCAAAGTTTTTTTTAAAGATATTAAGAGGACTAATGTGATAGATAGAGAGACAATATTTCCCCTGATTGAGGAGTCTAGGACGAGGGGGCATAATCTAAAAATAAGAGCCAGATCTTTCAGGAGAGAAATTAGGAAACAGTTCGAGGTCATAGAGTCATAGCGTTATACAGCACAGAAACAGGCCCTTTGGCCCATCATGTCTGTGCTGGCCATCAAGCACCTAACTAGTCTAATCCCATTTTCCAGCACTTGGCCCATAGCCTTGTATGCTGTGGCATTTCAATTGCTCATCTAAATACTTCTTAAATGTTGTGAGGGTTCCTGCCTCTACCACCCCTTCAGCTACTGTGTTCCAGATTCCAACCACCCTCTGAGTGAAAAGATTTTTCCTCAAATCCCCTCTAAACCTCCTATCGCTTACCTTAAATCTATGCCCCCTGGTTATTGACCCCTCCGCTAAGGGAAAAAGTTTCTTCCTATAGTTTACACCCTAGTTTGAGGGTCAGACGTGGCGGACAAAAGACACCTACACGAGATACTTCATATAAACACTTTTATTGATACTTAAATCACTTATTGAGCTACTTGTTATTTCACTTGTTAAACTACTTGTTGCAATAAATCGCAAGACTCATGGCTTGGACATAAATACTACCCGATGCGAGTCAAAGTGATCAGTCTCCCTCCCGATGGGTTCTCTTCACTGAAGTAGACTCAGGGTTCCCATCTGTGATGGTTGTTCCTGCAGGTCTTCGCTGTGGAGGCTCCTCGCCTCCCCTTTTTATCCAGTTGCTCCCAGCATCGAGAATGTTCTTAGTCACGTACACCCCTAACTTGGAGTCATCCGTTTGCTCAGTGCTAGTTGCAAAGCCAAACAAAATACATCTGCTGGCCTTATTCTTCTTATCTATTCTTATCTAGCAACATTTGCAACCGCAGCAGTCTCATAGTCTCATACGGAGCACATCTTATCACACAGTGCTTATCACCCAGCAGGCTGGGTTCGTTAAACTGCAACTGCAACTGTTTCACAGTCCTTGCCCTTGTGTAAGGTTGGCTATTTTTCCCTTCATGCTCTGCAGATGCTTAGCTGTTAGCCATCCGACTACACTATCTAACCTATCAATGCCCCTCATAATTTTGTATACCTCAATCATGTCCCCCCTCAGCTTTCTCTGCTCTAAGGAAAACAACCCTAGCTTTTTCAGTCTCTCTTCATAGCTGAAATGCTCCAGCCCAGGCAACATTCTGGTGAATCTCCTCTGCACCCTCTCCAGTGCAATCACATCCTTCCTATAGTGTGGTGCCCAGAACTGTACACAGTGCTCCAGCTGTGGCCTAACTAGCTCCATCATAACCTCCCTGCTCTTATATTCTATGCCTCGGCTAATAAAGGCAAGTATCCCATATGCCTTCCTTATCTACCAGTGCTGGATTAAATTCCATTTGCCACTGCTCCGCCCATCTTACCAGGCCATCTATATCTCCTTTAATCTAAGGCTTTCCTTCTCACTATTTACGACACCACCAATTTTCGTGTCATCTACGAACTTACTGATCATACGTCCTATATTCACGTCTAAATCATTAACGTACAATACAAACAGCAAGGGTCCCAGCACCGATCCTTGTGGTACACCACTGGTCACAGGCTTCCAATCACAAAAACAACCCTTGACCATCACCCTCTGCCTCCTGCCACTAAGCCAATTTTGGATCCAATTTGCCAAATTGCCCTGGATCCCATGGGCTCTTACCTTCTTAACTAGACTACACATCCAGTCACCGCCTCGAAAAATTCAATCAAGTAAGTTAGACACGATCTCCCCCTGACAAAGCCATGCTGGTTATCCCTGATTAATTCCTGCCTCTTCAAATGGAGATTAATCCTGTCCCTCAGAATTGTTTCCAATAGTTTCCCAACCACTGATGCTAGACTCACTGGCCTGTAATTACCTGGTTTATCCCCGCTACCCTTCATGAATAATGGTTCTACATTTGCTGCCCTTCAGTCCTCTGGTACCTCTCCTGTGGCCAGAGAGGATTTGAAAACTTATGTCAGAGCCCCTGCTATCTCCTCCCTTGCCTCACATAACAGCCTGGGATACATCTCATCTGGGCCTGGGGATTTATCCACTTTTAAGCCCGCGTTATTTCACTTGTTAATACTTCCTCGCTTTCAATGCTAATATGTTCAAGTATATTACAATCCCCTTCCCTGATCTCTACACCTATGTCGTCCTTCTCCATAGTGAACACAGATGAAAAGTAATCATTTAAAACCTCACCTATGTCCTCTGGCTCCACACACAGATTGCCATTTTGTTCCCTAATGTGCCCTACTCTTTCCCTGGTTATCCTCTTGCCATTAATATACTTATAAAACGCCTTTGGATTTTCCTTTATCTCGCCTGCCAGTGTTTTTTCATGTCCCCTCTTCGCTCTCCTAATTACTTTTTTCAATACCCCTCTACACTTTCTATACTCCTCTAATGCCTCCACTGTTTTCAGCGCTCTGAATCTGCCATAAGCCTCCTTTTTTTCCCTGATCCAATCCTCTATATCCCTTGACATCCAGGGTTCCCTGGACTTGTTGGTCCTACCCTTCACCTTAACGGGTACATGTTGGCTCTGAACTCTCACTATTTCCTCTTTGAATGACTCCCACTGGTCTGATGTATACTTTCCTACAAGTAGCTGCTCCCAGTCCACTTTGGCCAGATCCTGTTTTATCATATTGAAATCGGCCTTCCCCAAAATCAGTACCTTTATTTCTGGTCCATCTCTGTCCTTTTCCATAGCTACCTTAAATCTGCTGTTCAATCTTCAGTTCATTAACACCCTATCTGTACTAATGCTTTGTCTTTCAACACACCATTAACATATTGTTTGCCTTCACTCCATGACCTTTTTGTCAGCTACGTGGCCTTGTCCAATCTACACCTTCTCCTTTGTTATCTCTTGCCCCATCCCCACCTCACTTGCTTATAACTTTGACATTTCTAATATTTGCTAGTTCCGAAGAAGGGTCACTGACCCGAAACGTTAACTCTGCTTCTCTTTCCACAGATGCTGCCAGACCTGCTGAGTGGTTCCAGCATTTCTTGGTTTTATTTTAAATCTTACAGAGTTATGTTCACTATCCCCGAAATGCTTCCCCACTGACACTTCTACCACTTGACCGGCTTCATTCCATAGGATTAGGTCCAGTACTGCCCCTTCTCTTGTAGGACTATCTACGTACTGGCTCAAAAACCTCTCCTTTATGCATTTTAAGAATTGCGCCTCATTTGATCTGATTCCCAGTTGATATTGGGGATGTTGAAATCCCCTACTATTATTACGTTATTATTTTTAC